>NC_060140.1:299281393-299887487 GCF_021461385.2 Schistocerca piceifrons
CAATGCAGTAACGAGAAATAAATGTCAAACAGAGGTAAATATTATACTAGCGTAAACAATCTGAAATAATAATAACTTTTTGCATAATAGTTATTCAGAAGTAAATGAACTCTTTTGTCCTTGATGTTGTAGACTACCTGTACACGTGTTATAACCGATGATTTTATCTCCCGGGTAAGTCAGTGTGTAATGACGTATTCCAACTGACGGCTCTCTATGATCTCTTTCTCCTCATACTAAGATAATAATTTACCGTGTCAGAAAGACTGCGGTGACAAATCACATGTTTCTGAACGTAAAGGATCCGACAGATGACCAACGAAAAAATAAGCTGCACTATGACGTTCAAGCGTTCCTGTGAAAGTAAATGTCATGGATATGTCGTAATAAATTCAGCTTAGGTAATTAACGTTAAGAGATAGAAATACCAGTGGAAGAGTCAAGTTATTGGATAGAAAGGTATCTCCGCTAAAGCAGAAATGAAACACATCGCTGAGGGAAGTTTCATATCTGGAAAACAACTGTCACGCCGTATTTGCCTCTTCGTGTACAGTAATGGGAATATGAAAGGAGCAGGAGTACGCAGTGAGCCGGTCCAAACGAAAACGAAATAAGCGGCGACGTAGATGAAAGCAGTATCGCAAATCCTCCACTACCCAATTCGCCGCGGATGGGGATTACAGTGCGGTTGTGAAGAACATTTTTCTGAATATTTTCTAAAATAAATGAAAAACAGTGGAGTAGGGGTGGGGGAGGAGGGGAGCTCATGGAGTCGGGTATGGAAAGGGGGGCGGCGCTTAGCACGTTGATAAGGCGACCGCTACCTTTGCGCAGCTGTTCAATTTTCATAAAATACTGGGCGCTGAGCGTAATAGCGGGGGAGGCGGCCCGCGACAATGGCCGGAGCTGTTAGCCACCTCGTCTCCTGGCGACGACCCGCCGCGCCGCCAGAGAGCAAACCTTTTACGAGGGCGTGAGGAACGGCCCGCATTACGGAATTCCTCACCAAGTGGCGCACGCCGCTCTATGAAAGCGTGAGCCTACAGCGCAGCACGAAGTCGGGTTGTTATTGTCTGTCATACATCGTTGGTAATGTTACTTGCGAAAAACATCTTTACTTCCGATGGATAAGCCTATGGAACTGAAAATAACTCATCCCCATGAGGCATCATGTGAATACCGCGTAGCACCACCTCTACCGTTGACAATGACCTCAATACAGCGAAAAAGAGTGTGCATAAGTCTCTTCTGCTACGCCATATCACCTGCAGGCACTCACTGATGATTAAATACCATTGTTGTTGTTGTGGTCTGCAGAACATGTCCTACCAACAATCTCTTCTTCTAGTCAAGTTGTGACACAAATTAGTCTTCTCCCCAATTCTATTCAGCACCTCCTCATTAGTTACGTGAACTGCCCATCTAGTATTCAGCATTCGTTTGTAGCACCACATTTCGAAAGTTTCTATTCTCTTCATGTCTAAACTATTTATCGGCCATGTTTCACTTCCATACATGGCTACACTCCATACAAATACTTTGAGAAAAGTCTTCCTGACACTTAAATCAATACTCAATGTTAACAAACTTCTCTTTTTCAGAAACGCTTTCCATGCCATTGCCAGTCTACATTTTATATACTCTCTACTTCGGCCATCATCAGCTATTTTGCTCCCCAAATAGCAAACCTCATTTACTACTGCAAGTGTCCCACTTACTAATCTAATTCCCTCGGCATTACCTGATTTAATTCTACTACATTCCAGTATCCTCGTTTGCTTTTGTTGATGTTCATCTTATATCCCGCCTTCAAGACACTGTCCATTACGTTCAGCTGCTCTTCCAGGTCCTTTGCTGTCTCTGACAGAATTACACTGTCGTCGGCAAAGCTAAACTTGTTATTTCTTCTCCATTGGTTTTAATTCCTACTCCAGTTTTTTCTTTTGTTTCGTTTACTGCTTGCTAAATATATAGATTGAACAACATCGGGATAATCTACAACCCTGTCTCACTCCCTTCCCAACCACTGCTTGCCTTTCATGCCCCGCGATTCTTACAACTACCATGCGGTGTCTGTACAAATTGTAAATAGTCTTTCGCTCCCTGTATTTGACCCCTGCCACCTTCAGAACTTGAAAGAGTGTATTCAACTCAATACTGTCAAAAGCTTTCTCTAAGTCTACAAATGCAAGAAACGTAGGTTTGTCTTTCCTTAATCTATCTTCTAAGATAAGCCGTAGGGTCAGTACCGCATCACATGTTCCAACATTTCTACGGAATCGAAACTGATCTTCCCCGAGGTCGGCTTGTACGCATATTGCCCTCCAGATGGTAGAGTTTTGTCAGGGCTGGCTCTCCCAAGTCTATCGGCAGTTCCAATGGAATGTTGTCTACTCCCGGGGCCTTGATTCGACTTAGGTCTTTCAGTGCTCTGTCAAACTCTTCACGCAGTTTCATCTTCATCTACGTCCTCTTCCATCTGATAATATTGCCCTCGAGTACATCTCCTTTGTACATACCCTCTATATACTCCTTCCACGTTTCTGCTTTCCCTTCTTTACACAGAACTGGTTTTCCATCTGAGCTCTTGATACTCATACAAGTGGGTGCTTTTCTCCAAAGGCCTCTTTAATTTTCCTGTAGTCAGTATCTGTCATACCCCTAACCATGTACGCCTCTACATACTTATGTTTGTCCTCTAGCCATCCCTGCTTAGCCATTTTGCACTTCCTCTCGATCTCATTTTTGAGACGTTTGTATTCCTTTCTGCCTGCTTCATTTACTGCATTTTTATATTTTCTCCTTTCGTCAATTAAATTCAATATATCTACTGTTATTCAAGGATTTCAACTAGCCCTCGTCTTTTTACCTTCTTGATCCTCTGCTGCCTTCACTATTTCATGTCTCACATCTGCCCATTCTGCTTCTACTGTATTTATTTCCCCCATTCTTGTCAATCGTTCCCTAATGCTCTCCCTGAAACTCTCTACAACCTCTGGCTCGGAGCACTATGGGACTTGACTTCTGAGGTCATCAGTCCGCTAGAACTTAGAACTACTTAAACCTAACTAACCTAAGGACATCACACACATTCATGCCCGAGGCAGGATTCGAACCTGCGACCGTAGCGGTCGCACGGTTCCAGACTGTAGTGCCTAGTACCGCTCGGCCACCCCGATCGGCTACAACCTCTGATTCTGTTAGTTTATCCAGGTCCGATCTACTTAAATTCTTACCTTTTTGCAGGTTCTACAGTTCTAGTCTACAGTTCATAATCAATAGATTGTATTCAGAGTCCACATCTGTCCCTGGAAATGCCTTACAATTTAAAACCTGGTTCCTAAATGTCTGTCTTACCTTTATATAATCTAGCTGAAAGCTTCCAGTACCTCCAGGCCTCTTCCACGTAATCAACGTTCTTTCATGATTCTTAAACCAGGTGTTAGCTATGATTAAGTTGTGCTCTGTGCAAAATTCTACCATGCCGCTTCCTCTTTCATTCCCTTCACCCAATTCATATTCATCTACAAATTTTCCTTCTCTTTCTTTTCCTACTATCAAATTACAGTTCCCCATGACTATTAAATTTTCGTCTCCCTTCACTATCTGAATAATTTCTTTTATCTAATCATACATTTCTTTAATCGTCTCGTCATCTGCGGAGCTAGTTGACACATATACTTGTAGTACTGTGGTAGGCGTGTGCTTCGTGTCTATCTTGGCTACAATAATGCTTTCACTATGCTGTTCATAGTAGCTTACCTGCGCTCCTACTGTCTTATTCGTTATTAAACCTACTCCTCCACTACCCGTATTTGATTTTGTATTTATAACTCTGTATTCACCTGACCTGACGTCTTGATCCTCCTGCCACCGAACTTCACTAATTCCTACTATATCTAGAACGCCAGTTTTCTTTCTCCTGATAAGAACGTCCTCCTGAGTAGTCCCCGCCCGGAGATCCGAATGGGATATTAATTTACCTCCGGAATATTTTACCCAAGAAGACGCCATCATCATTTCATCATTTAACCATACAGTAAAGCTGCACGGCCTCGGGAAAAATTACGGCTGTAGCTTCCCTTGCTTTCTGCCGTTCGCAGTACCAGCACAGCAAAGCCGTTTTGGTTAATGTTACAAGGCCAGATCAGTCAATCATCCAGACTGTTGCCCCTGCAACTATTGAAAAGGCTGCTGCCCGTCTTCAGGAAACACACGTTTGTCTTTCCTCTGTGGTTGCACGTACGGTACGGCTATCTGTATCACTGAGGCACGCAAGCCTCCCCACCCACCCACCAACGGCAAGCCCCGTGGTTCATGTGGAGAGGGAATCTCATTTTAAGTTGCCTGAATTCGCTTAAATCTTTGTTTATTAGGGTACATGTTTGTAAACCAACTGTAAAGATTTGTACGAAATAGGTGTCGTACACGGTCGCTTTTCGTGGCATTTTATCGTCCCAGAGAAGATTTCTGATTTGACTTTAATAATTGGGTGCTTTCTGTATCCTGCTGAGTGCTTCTTCCTTCACGGTGTAGTCTTACGAGATCGTGCTTCCTAGGTGCTTAAAATAGAAAACAGATTCTACTTTGACTCCTTCTAGAAATATATTTGAGGTTGTTCCTTGCCTGTTGATGGCCATTTCTACTGTATTTTTTTACTCATACGTAGTCCAAAATTTTTAAATGTGTTGTTCCAGACAGTACATTTCTTCTGTGCGCCACCTTCTGCCTCTCCCCATACTGTCAAATCATCAGCAAAAAGCATTTGGTTCACTGTCTATTTTCTTGTTATATTTCATGATTTTGTACATTACTCGTATTACAAACAGGAGTGGTGATAGGGCACATCTATCCTTTTCGAACCATTCTGATCGTCCGTTGCCTAACTTGGCACAGCTGTAATGTGAAACTCTAATTCGTCAAGTCAGCCCTCTGCAGCACAGCTCGTACAAGTATGGCCCGATGTCTTTGGATTTTGGATGGAAACATGTGTAGGCTCTGCTTCAGTATTTTGTGGGACGCTTCAAACCAGTCTCTGCTGCAAATCTCCGGATTTATTTCCTTGGATTTCGGTGACTAATTCCAGAAACAGTGGCGACATTTTCAGCAGTAACTAGTTTTACTGCGGACAACAAATCCCGCTAGATCATCGGCCACGGTACCTGTCTGCTGGAGCTTGACGAAACGTTTGTGAACAAGTTTTCGCATCGGGTCCTTTTGAAACATTAAATCGCACTTGAAAACTGCGCCTTGTTGGCGTAGGACTGTGTTCTAACCTCTGATATTCCAGTACCAGGAAAACACATTGTTCAAAGGAATACATGATTTGCCGGCCGGAGTGGCCGTGCGGTTCTAGGCGCTACAGTCTGGAGCCGAGCGACCGCTACGGTCGCAGGTTCGAATTCTGACTCGGGCATGGATGTGTGTGATGTCCTTAGGTTAGTTAGGTTTAATTAGTTCTAATTTCTAGGCGAATGATGACCTCAGAAGTTAAGTCGCATGGTGCTCAGAGCCCATTTGAATACATGATTTCAACCCCTTTCTTTGGTACGGTAACTTCTTTTGACGTTTCAACGGTGGAACTGATCTCTTGACTATTACTACTACTACTACTACTGCTATTGCTATTACTTCTACTTCCTCTTGCCGACGAGGTTGGGTGTGGCGGAAGTTATTGTCTCCCTTTGGACATTTCATTCACTGGTGTCTTTTGTAAGTTGATTTACTGTTCTGTTGGATGTTCGTATGTTTTAGGGTGTTGCTTATCTTTGCTGCTCTTGTACCGATCGAAGGTTTGGCCGAACTTACATAGGATATTTACAAGTTCATTTTGCAATATCCTCGCTTTGGCATAAAAATGGTCTGCCAGGATGCAGAATGACGTTTGCGACTTCTTTATGTCTGCAGCAACATGGACATCTGCTGTGGCTAAACTCAGTGTGACGTGTAGAGATCGTCAGAGGGCTCTGTTCTGAATTTTTTGTAGTATTTCTATCGTCGATCTTGTCGGTATCGATCCAATCAGATTTCGACACATCGGTGCACCGGTGCTTGGAACTGATCGCTCTGATCTGAGGGGCAATTTTTATAGGTATTACTCATTGCGATTACACCATCATCTGTTAACAGCTTTCAAAGTATTTTGAAACATCTCTGTAAAATTATTATAACTTTCATAACAAACATACCGTTTGTTGTACTCGTCTGTCGATCTTAGTTTACCAGAAATTTAGTTTTTAAATCAGGGACTCCTACACTGGGCACTCTGTAGCTCAGTAGTAGATTCAGAAGAGACACCGTCACAAAGATATTTCCATACAGTTGCCATAGGATAAACACATATGTTGTGTAGGAATGTCCCAGTCCTTAACACAAATTCTAATACCAGAGTTAACGGTAAATAACCGAAGATAATATACCTATCGTCCTATATCCCTTATAACATCAAGCATCGTCCAATATCTGAGGAAGAAATTTCTGAGAATGTACGTTTAGACCACAGCATTGTATGGAAGTGATTCATGGACTGTCAACCAACTGGAAAAGAAGAGAATCGAATCGTTTGAGCCGTGGCACTATGGATGGATTTAAAAGTGTTGTACGCTAAACAGCTTGATCATCACCTCCCATTCTCAGGATCGTGGTACTATTGTTTTTATTTACTTATTTAGTTGTCGTATGATGACACGAGAAATACTAGGAAAATAGTTGAGACAAATGTATATATTTCTACACAGAAACACACTATCACAAGGTCGTAATTGGTTTATACCTCTAAGTCCATGTTTGAAGTCCAGCTAGAAGCTTCTGCACACAAATTGTGAAGGTTTTCCATTGTCCCTTTGAATGCTATGATGGAACATTCAAATGTTATGTGTTGTACTATTTACTGCTCTTCACTGCAGTCGCAATAAGGGGAGGACTTCCATCCTCGCTGATGCAGCAATGCTCCACATCATCCCGTGTCAGTTCTGATCCGATTTAGGAAGCAACAGTGCCGTCAGAGTAGAAAAAAAACTGCTGATCGCTCCCAGGGAGTTTTGATTAGTCGGTGACAAATCAAGGACGTTTGCTCTTGCCATTGATTGTCCCAGGTGTCCTGTATGTTGAAGTTACTGTTCTGCAGACTGACTGCTGTGCACCGCGACGGTTTTCTAGACCTCAGTCACGGGTGATCTAATAATGAAATTTCTAAATGAATTGGTAATTCTCGGTTGTTTTTTATTCTTTTCCACTCGTTCAGCAATGGCTGTGATATTCCTGTCAAAAAGGACTGGTATTGAGTAAGCATTTTTGGACCGAATACATGCTGTGATGAGGCACATTGCTTGACTGTGAGTCAATTATTTTAGTGTGAACAATGTTTAGCCAGGTGGAACAGCAGTATTCTGCGAATGCGTATGAAAGAACTACAGCTGACGACATGAGGACTCTTTCAGCGACTCCCAAGGCGGTTCCCGTCAGGAGATGGATTTTGTATGTCAAGGCCCTGTCTAGGGACTCGCCTACCTATTTTGGAATGTTGCAAAATTGGAGAATCTGATCTCCAAATGTTACGTCAGATTTGTAGTTTGCATGATTATTCCGTCAGTGAAAAGCTGATACAGCGGCCTTTTCAGGAGTCGATCGGGGAGAGTACGAGAAAGTATTCTTGTTTGATAAATGTTGTGGTGCTATAGAAGTACTGGAAAAACACCCGTGGTCTAGGGGCAGCGTCTTGGATTAGTAATCAAAACGTTCTTGGTACAGGATATGAACCTCACACCGCTTAGATTTTGAATAAAAATCATAAGCATTGGCGACCGAAGGCATCCAGCATAATAAGCCGTTCTAGTACGCCAACGGCCTTGTCAAAGAGGTCGGAGGAGCGGGCAAATGTTCAGGGCACTCTCTTGCCGTTGGGGTGGGAAACTGCCACCAAAGGTGGAAGAATCCGCAATAATCAACGGCACGAGAATGAAGAATGCAATGGAAACCACTCCATTAAAGATACGTTGCGTGTACCCACTGGATATGTAGCCTATAACTGAAAAAGTGCCATGATTATCTCCCATCTCTCCAGTAGCAAAAGATTCCGGACTAGCCTCCCTCCCCCCCCCCCCCCCCCCCCATTCGAATCTCCGGGAGGGGGCTGCCAAGGGGGAGGTGACCATGGGGAAAAAATTGAATAACGAACGAAAGGATAACGTTCTACAAGACGGGGCGTGGAATGTGGGCAATTTAAAGGTTTAAACTAGATATAGTAGGGGTCTGTAACGTGAAATGGAAAGAAGACAAGTGTTTCTGGCAGATGAGCGTAGGGTAGTATCAAGGGCAGCAGAAAATGGTGTAAAGGGAGTAGCATTTGTTACGAATAGGAAAGTGGGGCAGATAGTCTGTTACTGTGAACTGTTCGGTGATAAGGTTGTTCTCATCAGGGTTAACAGTAAACCAACACCGACAATTGCTCAGGTGTACATGCCGACATCGCAAGCAGAAGGTGAAGAGACAGAGAAAGTATATGAGGGTATTGAACGGGTAATTCAGTATGTAAACGGAGATGAAAATGTAATAGTCAAGGCTGACTGGAATGCGGTTGTAGGCGGAGAGTAGAATAAAAGGGTAAAGGAGAATATGGGCTTGGTAGTAGGAATGAGAGAGGAGAAATATTAATTGAGTTCTGCAATAAATTTCCGCTAGTAATAGCGAATACTCTGTTGAAGAATCACAGGATGACGAGGTATGCTTGGAAAAGGCCAGAGTTACGGGAAGATTTCAGTTACATTACATCAAGGTCAGACAGAGATTCCGAAATCAGATACTATATTGCAAGGCGTACTCAGGAGCAAATATAAACACACATCACATTTTAGTTATGATGAAGAATAGGGCTGAAGTTAAGACTTTAGTCAGGAAGAATCAATATTCAAAGATGTAAGATACGGACGTACTAAGGCTTGACGACATATGCTTGAAATTCTCTGAGGCTATAGATACTGCGATAGGGAATACCTCAGTAGGCAGTGTAGTTGAAGAAGAATGGATATCTCTGAAAAGGGCAATAATCGAAGATGGAAAGAAAAACATAGGAACAAAGAAGGTAACTGCGAAGAAATCATGGGTAACAGAAAACGTACTTCAGTTGATCTATAAAAGTAAGCAATACAAAAATTTTCAGGGTAATTCAGGAATACAAAGTTACAAGTTGCTGACGAATGAAATAAATAGGAAATGCAAGGAAGCTAAGACGAAATGGCTGCATGAAAAATGTGAAGAAATCCAAAAACAAATGATTGTCGGAAGGATTCACTCAGTAGATAGAAAAATCAAAACAACCTTGGTGAAATTAAAAGCAAGGATGGTAACATAATAGTGGAACGGGAATTCTACTAGTAAATACACAGAACGGGCAGGTGGAAAGAGTACACTGAAGGCCTCTATGAGGGGGATTGTCTGATATTAGAGAAGAAGAAACAGGAGTCGACATAGAAGAGATAGGGGATCCAGTATTAGAAAGAGAATTTAAAAGAGCTTTGAAAGACGTAAGATCAAATAAGGCAGATAACCTTCCCGCAGAATTTCTAAAATCATTGGGGGAAGTGGCCACAAAACGACTATTTAAACTGGTGTGAAGAACGTGAGTCTGGCGATATATCATCTGCCTTCCGGAAGAACATCATTCACACAATTCCGTAGACTGCAAGAGCTGACAAGTGCGGAAATTATCGCACAGTCAGCTTAACAGCTCATGCATCCAAGTTGCTCACAAGAATAACATACAGAAGAATGGAAAAGAAAATTGACGGTGTGTTAAGTAACGATCAGTTTGCCTGTAGGAAAGGTAAAGGCACCAGAGAGACAGTTCTGACGTTGCGGTTGATAATGGAAGAAAGACTAGAGATAAATCAAGACACGTTCCTAGGATTTGTTGATCTGGAAAAAGCGTTCTACAATGTTAAATGATGCAAGATGTTCGACATTCTGAGGAAAATAGGAGTAAGCGATAGGGGGATACGGGGTGATGTACACGTACAAGAGCCAAGAGGGGACAGTAAGAGTGGAAGACCACGAACGATTTGCAAGGACTAAAAAGTGTGCATGATACGGATGTAGTCTTTCGTCCCTACTGTTCAATCTATACATCAAAGAAGCAATGACGGAAATAACGGAAGGTTCAAGAGTGGAATTAAAATTCAAGGTGAAAGGGTATCAGTGTGGATATCAAGGTGGAATTAAAATTCAAGGTGAAAGGATATCAGTGTTAAGATTCGCTGATGA
Organism: Schistocerca piceifrons; assembly: GCF_021461385.2. Classification (NCBI taxonomy): domain Eukaryota; kingdom Metazoa; phylum Arthropoda; class Insecta; order Orthoptera; family Acrididae; genus Schistocerca; species Schistocerca piceifrons. The sequence continues at coordinate 299,291,651 of NC_060140.1, forward strand.
CATTGCTATCCTGAGTGAAGTGAAGGTGAATTACAGGGTTTTTTGAATGGAAAGAACAGTGTAATGAGTACAGTATATAGATTGATAGTATATGGAAGAAAGTAATGAAAAGTGACAGAAATGAGAACAGCGAAAACCTCAACCTCAGGATTGGTGATCACGAAGTAGATGAAGTTGGGGAATTCTGCTTCCGAGGCAGCAAAATAACACATAACGGACAAAGCAAGAAGGACATAAAAAACAGACTGGCTCTAGTAAAAAGGGCATTCCTAGCCAAAAGAAGTCTAACAGTATCAAACAATACGTCGTCTTAATTTGAAGAACACATTTCTGAGAGCTTACGTTTGAAACGTCCCCTTAGAACAATTTATATAGGACTGTCCTTAAACTGACACACAATATTTTTAGCGCAACGCAATCTGACTTTCAAAACTCCCTACTAAAGAATGGCCCTGACAAACATTAAACTATACCTTTCACAAATCACTTACCTCACAAAAATCTTCGCTGCTCAAGCTACTGCAATACAGCGAGCGCCACTACTGCCAGCTAAATAAAAGATTCAAACTACTGAAGGCACTAACTACTGATAGGGGTAGTTAGCAAATGAAAGATATTAATAGAGAGCAAACAATGTATTTACCTTAATATCATCACAAATCATAATATATATATATCAGTTCATGACAAACTGCGCAGTTGGAGGTGAGCCGCCAGCAGTGGTGGATGTGGGGAGAGAGATGGCGGAGGTTTGCAATTTGTCATGAACTGATATATATATTATGACTTGTGATGATATTAAGGTAAATACATTGTTTGTTCTCTATTAATATCTTTCATTTGCTAACTATCCCTATCAGTAGTTAGTGCCTGCCATAGTTTGAATCTTTTATTTAGCTGGCAGTAGTGGCGCTCGCTGTATTGCAGTAGCTTGAGCAGCGAAGATTTTTGTGAGGTAAGTGATTTGTGAAAGGTATAGTTTAATGTTAGTCAGGGCCATTCTTTTGTAGGGAATTTTGAAAGTCAGATTGCGTTGCGCTAACAAAATATTGTGTGTCAGTTTAAGGACAGTCGTGTATAAATTGTTCAAAGGGGACGTTTCATATGGCGACCCTGCCAGGATTCGAACCTGGAATCTTCTGCCAGCAGTGGTGGATGTGGGGAGAGAGATGGCGGAGGTTTGCAGTTTGTCATGAACTGATATATATATATATATTATGATTTGTGATGATATTAAGGTAAATACATTGTTTGCTCTCTATTAATATCTTTCATTTGCTAACTACCCCTATCAGTAGTTAGTGCCTTCAGTACTTTGAATCTTTTATTTAGCTGGCAGTAGTGGCGCTCGCTGTATTGCAGTAGCTTGAGCAGCGAAGATTTTTGTGAGGTAAGTGATTTGTGAAAGGTATAGTTTAATGTTTGTCAGGGCCATTCTTTAGTAGGGAGTTTTGAAAGTCAGATTGCGTTGCGCTAAAAATATTGTGTGTCAGTTTAAGGACAGTCATGTATAATTGTTCTAAGGGGACGTTTCACGTTGTATGGTAGTGAAGTATGGACTGTGGGAAAACCGGAAAAGAAGAGAATCGAAACATTTGAGATATTGTGCTAAAGAAGAATGTTGAAAGTTAGGTGGACTGATAAGGTAAGGAATGAGGATGATCTGTGAAAAATCGGAGACGAAGGGAATATAAGGAAAGCACTGAAAACAAGCAGGAACAGGATGATAGGACATCTGTTACGAGGTCACGGAGTAACTTCTGTTGTACTACAAGCAGCTATAGGAAGTAAAAACAGTAAACAGGGACGCTAATACATCCAAAAGACTGATGCCTAAAAAATGTGTTTGGATAAGATAGTAAATGAGGGTGTTCTCTGCAGAAACAGTGAAGAGAGAACACTGACACGTAGAAGGGGCAACATTATACGACGTCTGTTAAGACATTATGCCGTAACTGCCATGGTAATAGAGGAAGCTGTAGAAGTTAAAATGTGTGGGAGAAGATGAGGAATGGACTATATATGTAACAAATAATGTCTGAGGTCGTTTAATGCAAGTGCTACTCTCAGATGCAGTGGATGATGTGCTCTGAGACGTAATATACACTCGAAGACAAAAACACTGCGCGCCAAGAAGGAACTATCCAAATGAGACAGAAATCGGCAGATATCATGCATATGAACAGACAAACAAATGATTATAATTTCAAAATCGCATGATTTGTTCAAGAGAATGTGCTTAAAAATTGAGCAAGACAATAACGCGTTGGTCTACCTATGGCCCTTATGCAAACAATTAATTTAGCTTGGCTCTGATTGGTAGTGTTGTTGGATGTCCTTCTGATGGATATAGTGCCAGATTCTATCCAGTTGGCTCGTTAGGTCGTAAAAATCCTAGCAGTGAACAAAAGCACGGTGAGTCGTTGGGCAAGGTGTCTGTCATCGTCGCAACATGGTCGCGCAAACCTGTCAGATCCGCCATATGCCAGCCCGCCGTACACAACTGTGACTCAAGCATTGTTGGAACTCCCATTCGAGGTGATCGACGGATCACAGTGAAACACCTCGCTGCTCGACTGCACGTCATTGTTGGTAGTACTGACTGACACACCTGTTCATCAGGTGGGGTACTCAAAGGTGTGTGCCAGCTGGGTTCCTCGCCGGCTAACAGAAGGCTATGGAGAACACCGAAGGTCCATTCGTAAGGAATTGCTTGTGCGTTAAGAGGCTGATAATGCCAACATTTTGTAGAACATCGTCACAGACGATGAAACATAGGTTCATGACTTCGAACTGGAAACAAACCGGTAATCCACGGATTGGCATCACACCACCTCTCCTCCGAAGAAAAAGTTCAAAGCCGTACTCTCAGCCGGAAAACTCACGGTGACAGTCTTCTGGCACTCTGAAGGGGTAATTCGGTTTGATGTTCTCACTTATGGAGCAACGATCAACTACGAAGTGTATTGTGCTAACCACAGGAAACTGCTGAAACGACTTGAGCGTGTTCGTCGCCAAAAAAAATGCAAACGAACTTCTGCTTCTGCTTCACAACACAAGACCTCACTCAAGTATGCGCACCGGAGAGGCGCTCACAAAACTTAATTGGACTGCACTGCCTCATCCACCATGGAGTCCGGATCTCGTGCCTTCCTACTCTTATCTGTCTGGCCCAATGAAAGATACACTCCACGGGAAGCAGTACTTGGATGGTGAAGAGGTTATTGCCGCAGCAAGATGTTAGCTCCGACGTCGACCAGTAGAGTGGTACCATGCGGACATACATGCCCTTCCAGTATGGTGACATAAGGCCGTCGCATTGAACGGTGATTATGTTCAAAAACAGAGTTTTGTAGCCAAAAGAGTGGGGAATGACAAGATGTATTGGAATCCTGAATAAAACCAACCTGCTTTCTGAAAAAAAAAAAAAATTGAACATCACTCGTATACAAATGAAATAAGTACTTTATGAAGTATTTCGTGAATAATAGAAAAAAAACATTGTAACAAAATGCTGTGGGATTTTCAGCGAACGGGAAATATAACTACAACAATTTGACATCAAAGATTTGTTTGCAATGTGATCGGTCACTATAGGGGATATTTAGATTTAAATAGGTCGTTTCTAATATTATTTTTTACCACAGCGCACATCATTTGAATAATCTTTCACCATCAAGCGGAATAAAGACCAAAAACTAACGTGAACTTCAACAAATTTGTATGAAGATGAGAACAACCATCTGAAGATATACATTTCATTTCTAAGACAGTAACGGCGCTAGTTAAACGAGTGTGTGGTCGCCTTTTTCATCTTTGCAATAATCAACCTGCATTTTGTTTACAGCCAAGGTCTCAAAATATCAGTTTCCGACAAAATAGCGTTAATGAACAGTTAAAAAAACTCGGCGCATCTATAGCGTCGTTATTATTTCTTTGCTCTATTTTGTCTCTAGTACTGCTGACAGTATATCTTCCGCTAACATACAGGGCAAGTCACATGAGACGTAACACTCCTATTATTTCGTCAATGGTTACACATATCGAAACGCGGTTCTCGGCAGATGTTAGAGCGTTGAGGGGCGCATTTTTTTTTGTTTGGTCAATGTTTTTAGTGCTAGTATAACGGAGGTACTGAAGCAAGTATGTTTCTTAAATGGAACCGTATACGTTTTATCGTTGCATTCGATGGCTCTTGAGAAGACAAATACAGTGATGTAGCGTTTGTTAATGTTAGTGTTGAAACCTGTAACGTACCCTCTCTCTGTTATTGTTTTTTTTTGTTATTGTTTTTGTAGAGATATGAAATTATTGTAGCGGTTTGCTTAGTCAGCCGTACTTCGGAATTTTTTTGACATTAAAAGGAGCCTGAAACTTGCGTAATAAATTCCTCGCGTGAAGTGCGATTTGCGGCATAAACAAAAATTAATTGCGGAGATCCAATCCACAGAATATTAACAGGAAAGCTTTAGAACAATGCGCACGACTGACTAGACACATTCAGAGGGTACGTACATTCGCGTACGAGTGGTTGCGATCTGATGAGAAAGATCTATCTTAATTTTTTTTGTGTAAAATAATTACGTCGTAACACACTCGGAGATTGCGAACGTACAATCAGGGTAGAGGCACGTACTTTCTATCATTCCCCGTAGCCTGGGTAAAAGAATTGCAATTATTTAAATTTAAGAATATTTCTTCTTCAATCGGACTCCTATTTCTATACGAAAAGGAAGATTGCAGGTTCTGAATGTCCCGGCAAAAACACATCGAAATTAATCTTAGCGGCCACCAAAGGAAAGTAGTGAGCACAATCACGTACCTCTATTGTTGAGCAGCGCCGTCGTGAGGATCGTCGCCTCCATCTAAAATTCGCCTTCTCGAATTAACAGAATAATTTGTACTCCATTGGTATGGGATTTAGGCTTGATCTCGACAGAAATTATAAAACACATTTTTCATCATTCAACACCTTCATTTAACACACACATAGACATGAAACTATACAGTACGTCTTTACGCCAGCACATCAGAACAAAAATGGTAGTTAATACTAGAAGTAATAAAAGAATCTCGAAATTAGTCCTTTTTTTCAAATGATAAACAAGTTTTTTAGAGTATTCCTCTGGTATGACAGTCGAACAAATTTTCTTCTTGTATCTTTGAGATTAAATTAGAACATTTTTTAGTTCCTTTTCAAACCTGTCGTAAAAAACTCGAGAAGTGACCTAGAATATGAGAGCACCGTGGCCGGAAGCGGCATTTGCGGTGCAAACACTGCCCAACAGGCCAATCGGACGAGGCTGCATAGTTATATACCGTAATGCAGGCCGGCGTTACAAGAATAAAGCTTTATTTTCCTTGAACACACTTACGACTTAGGTGTAGGTTAACCTACGAATACTGTATTTGGAAATTCGACATAGGCTTGGGAAAACTATTTCAAATTTGTGCATCCTCACAGATTTACGTGAGCTGAAACAGAGAAATAAATTGTTCATCCTTTAAAAATAAATAGGTCTTATACGCTGCAAAATGCAGATATTGTGTTAAAATATCTAAATGTTAGAATGAAAATTTGACGTAACTTTTCCTGTACGTGGCTGTGTGCTTCTCAGGGGGAAAATGAAAGCTGTCGGGCAACTGTCTCTACCCACACTGCTCTAAATTATATCATATAGGGATACATTCGTTGAACTAAACATTTTATTAAAAGCTGGTCGAAGTGGCCGAGTGGTTCTAGGCGCTACAGTCTGGAACCGCGTGACCGCTACGGTCGCAGGTTCGAATCCTGCCTCGGGCATGAATGTGTGTCATGTCCTTAGGTTAGTTATATTTAAGTAGTTCTAAGTTCTAGGGGACTGATGACCTCAGATGTTGAGTCCCATAGTGCTCAGAGTCATTTGAAGCATTTTTTTAAATACTTTGGTGACCAGTTCTACACCGCAGAATAAATTTTCTTCTCAACGAAACGTCGTTTCAAGCTGAACGTAAGGGCATAATGGCATTGTTACCAGCTACATGCAATACACGTTGTTGACTTATTTGACATTGCAGTGCAATTTAGCACCAACGAAAATGAAATAAACAATTCACTATCAATTATTGAGTAACAACCCAAATCACGTAAGTTTTGTCTTTAAAAAATAGCTTTATACTTATCTAAGGAAGAGCTCAAACTTTCTACAATGGACTGAAAGGCACATTTGCAATACCCGTTCGAAAGTACGATGAACGGCTGTAATTGCAGTGGATGATATGGTAGAGCACGCGTTGGCGACTAGACGACACATATAGTCTGGTGTATTTGGGGTTTCGTCATAGACTGCATCTTCGATTGTTCCCCAAAGAAATAAATCGATAGCACTCCAATCGGGGGGCCTCGCAGCCATTTGACAACAGAATTTTGCCCTATCTATCGTCCAGGAAAATTCTCATTAAGTATATGCGTTGCAACGTGGGACAAGTGAGCTGGTCAGCCATCGTGTTACAGCCATATACACTGTCGAATATCCAGTGGTACCTCTTCTAAAAGAACCGGCGGAATGTTCGTCAGAAAGTGTGCGTACGAATGTCCATTTGGAACGTTTGAGAGGATGTAAGGTCCCATAACGTAATTCGATGTTGCATCTGATGGTTCAAATGGCTCTGAGCACTATGGGACTTAACATCTATGGTCATCAGTCTCCTAGAACTTAGAACTACTTAAACCTAACTAACCTAAGGACATCACACAACACCCAGTCATCACGAGGCAGAGAAAATCCCTGACCCCGCCGGGAATCGAACCCGAGTCCCGGGCGCGGGAAGCGAGAATGCGACCGCACGTACGAGCTGCGGACTGTTGCATCTGACGAAGTCTTTTTGGATGCAAATTTACATTAGCGTGGTCAGTAAACGTTGCTTCATAGGTAAAGAGTACATGCTGTAAGAGGAAACTGACGCAATTCTGTACGACTTTCGAAATCACTGTCGTCGAGTACCTGATGTAGTGACAGGTCATAGAGATGGAAATTTTGTCGATTCAGGATGCGAATGACACTCATCTGGCTGATTCCACATTCCTTGGCAATGTGTCTCGTACCACTGTGCGGCCAGAATAGCTTCTTCGCGTCCTCGGTCAGCTGCAGTCATCTTTCTTATTTCTTTTTGGCGTTGAAGGAGCCTGTACGGACTAGCGTCTTAATAATTAGTACAATTGCCTGGCGCGTCGGAGATTGACAGTCCGGATAGACAGCCCTATATCGCTGTACTATTTTTACGGCATTTCTTTCACATTCACCGTATAAAAGTAGGATATCAAACTTCTCCTCGTTGGTGTACATGTCTGCAGAAATGAACGGCATGCAGTGCAGACAAGTAAACAGGCAAATGTGTTGACATTCTGACACACCGTAGCACGAGAGCTGTGCTTGGAAGTGTTTGCACCGCTAATGCCGATTTCGGCCACCGTGCTCTCAAATTCTGGGACATTTCTCGAATTTTTTGAGGCAGATTTCAGTATCAACATTAAGAAACGCTATAACACTGTACTTGTCTTCTCAAGAGCTTTCGAATGCAGTTATAAAACTTTTACGTCTACATTTTAAAAAAGAGTGCTTGCTACCCATTTAATACCAGCGTTAAACGCATTACCCAAACAAAAAACTAAGTGCTCCTCGACGCTCTAACATTTGCCGAAAATCGCATTTCGATATGTGTAACTGTTCACGAAATAAAAGGATGTTTCATCTTACGTGACTCAGCCTGCATAATTACATGTGCCGTGTATGAAAACAAGCGTATAATATCCGCCAATTTTTTTTATCAAATACTGAAAATAATTGGGTAGTACCTTTGGCGGTAATGAATTATTTGCAATGTTTAAAATGACAAATTACAATATTGGAGTAATTTTCTAATTTACAACTTTTAATATGTGCTAATTAAGCAGTAATAAACGTGCGACAGCGAAGTTCCGCAAATAAAACTTCGATGCCAGAGAGCGAGCGAGTGTGACGGTCGTTGCATGTAGCAGCTAACTTTGGCCTTTGAAGCTGATTTTATTTTTACCATGCTGTGTAACGGTATACTGCCTACAGACATACATTAAGCGCGAGAGAAAAACGAAAATATTCGGTGCGACTAAATCAAAGGACCGTGTTTTATTTACTCATCCTCCTCACTTCCTGTATGAGATATAAAAACTGTGAAACAAGCTTCAGAGATGGTTCCTCCTCACACACGTGCTGTAAATGGCATTGCCATCAGTACTTTCATGCCCCGTACCATAACGAGATTATTGTGGAATAATGTAACGCTGTGAACTAAACACGTTATGTTAAGACATCATCCCACTTTTCTACGTCGTGCACAACATAATAGACCATCTGCTTGACCTACTGGCACTTCGCCTTTTCCTGTCGACACTCAAAAACGCTTCCACCCCCACATGACCTACATATCACGGACGCTAGCGGTCATAAATTTAATTAAATGAAATCGGGTATAATTTAGTTAGAGGGTATAGCTTACGCACAGGTAGGTTAAGTGCTCTGGCGGTTTGTCTTGTTCCCACATAAATTCAGTCTTTCTATTTAAATACAAATATTATTAGTTTATTTGTCAATTACTGCAATTAAGAAGTATTTTTACATCATACTCATTTTGATTTTATTTACAAAGTTTCTTCTGTGGTCATTCTTGAAATAAGGATACATAATTTGTCTGTAGGTTTTGGACTTTATAGAGCAAATGCAGTATTTCTTTATAAAGTTGGCATACAATTTACTAACGGTGGCCGGCCGAAGTGGCCTAGAGGTTCTAGGCGCTACAGTCTGGAACCGGGCGACCGCTACGGTCGCAGGTTCGAACCCTGCCTCGGGCATGGATGTGTGTGAAGTCCTTAGGTTAGTTAGGTTTAAGTAGTTCTAAGTTCTAGGAGACTGATGACCTCAGATGTTAAGTCCCATAGTGCTCAGAGCCATTTGAACCACTTTTTTACTAACGGTGTTTTTCCTCTCGTTTACGTACTCTGCAAACAACTTCTTTTCCTTTGTTGTTAGCGGAGGTTGAGCTCGAAAAAATCTTGGTTTCCCATTCACTCTTGGCAGTTTTTCACCTTTATTAAAGCCTTTTTTCCTTACATGTGTGTTTTCTATGTGGGCAGTAGCTGGTTACTTTATGCAGCGTCGAAAGATCTTTTAAAATTTTTTTGGTTTAATCATCTATAAAAGGTATAGAGTTCGCCCTTAGCTGCTTATCCTCATTTATTGCGACATCAAGACAACCAGTTTCGTGATAATCAATCTAATCTTCAGGTTAATTTGGCTCGATTACACTAAACCAATGCGATCTTCCAACGTTCTATACGACACATATCCTGGCGACATATAAGCAATGGATGTTGAAAGATACCATGAATCTAGACACCTACGGGTCCTCACTAAGGAACACAATAATTCGAGGCAGTGTGGAGTTCCTGATGGTACTTACGAAAACCAATATCTCGGCTGCTAAGAGGAAATCGTGACAACGTGTACAGAACCGCCGCTAGTAATTTGAATCACCCAACTTTCTTCGGGAATTGCGAAAATATTTTCTTGACACCAATGTACGCAGGGAGTTATGACCATCGTAATAAAATAAGAGAAATCTGATCTAGCACGGTAAGATTTAAGTGCTCGTTCTCCTCGGGCGCTGTTTGGAATGGATCGGTGGAGAAATAGTGTGAAAATGATTCGATGATCCCTTTGCCGGGTGTTTAATTGTGAACTGCAGAGCAGTTACGTAAACGTAAATGTAACTGATATTCCGAAATTTTTTTGGAGAAGAAGACAATCTGAGCAGCCCTATTAGGTTGTTTGCAGATGATGCTTTCTTTTACCAAAACAAAATGGAAAATATTTAGAAAAGATATCCTAATGGTCCGAAAATTGGCAGTTAACCCTATATAATGAAACTTATGAGGTCATCGACATGAGTGCTGAAAAGAATCCGTTAAACTTCGGTTACACGATCAATCAGTCTAATCTGAAGGCCGTAAAGTCAACTAATTACTTAGGAATTACAATTATGAACAATTTCAATTGGAAATGATACATAGAAGATGTTGTGGGGAAGGCAAACCAACGACTGAGTTATATTGGCAGAACACTTAGAAAATGTAACAGATCTACGAAAGAGACTGCCTACACTACGCCTGTCCGTCCTCTTTTGGGGTACTGCTCCGTGGTCTGGGGTCCCTTCCAGATAGGATTAACCGAGTACATCGAGGAAGCTCAAAGAAGAGCAGCACGTTTTGTAATGTCGCGAAATAGGGGAGAGATAATCATGGAACATATTTTGTGTTCAGATATAATGACCTTTCTAGACTCTGAGAAGCTCATATGCAGAAACGAGCATGGTTTTAGGAAACAGCGGACATGGGAGATACAGCTGGCCCTTTTTGTCCATGATATACAACAGGCTCTAGATACTGGCTCCCAGGTTGATGCCATACTTCTCGACATCCGAAAGGCGTTCGACTCAGTTCCGCATTGTCGCCTGCTACAAAAAGTGCGCGCTTACGGTCTATCCGATGGCATATGGGGTTGGATAGAAGGTTTTCTAGCAGACAGGGAGCAGTATGTCGTCCTGTACGGGGTGACTCCAACAGAAACAAGCGTAACTTCAGGTGTGCCCCAGGGCAGCGTAATAGGTCATCTCCTTTTTACGATTTACATAAACGATCTGGTTGATGGCATTGACAGCGGCCTTAGATTGTATGCCGATGATGCTGTAGTCTCCAGGAAAGTGGTATCGCACGAAAGTTGTGAACAAATCAATGAGGATTTGCAGAAAATAAATGCGTGGAGTAATGACTGGCTGTTATCTGTCAATATTAGTAAGTGTAACATATTGCGTATAACAAAGCGAAAATCCCCATTAATGTGCGAGTACAAAATAAATTCCCAGTCTTTGGAAGCGGTACCATCCGTCAAGTATCTGGGTGTAACTATTCGAAATGATCTGAAATGGAGTGATCAGATTACGCAAGTAACGAGGAAGGCGAACTCTAGATTGCGGTTTATTGGTAGAATCCTGAAGCGATGCAGTCCTTCAACAAAGGAAATAGCTTACAATACGTTAGTTCGTCCAGTCTTGGAGTACTGTTCATCTGTATGGGAAACTTACCAGTTGGGTCTGATCCAAGAGTTTGAGAAGGTCCAAAGAAGAGCGGCAAGATTCTTGACTAGTGCATTTAGCCATAGCGAGAGCGTTACAAATCTCATAGAAAGTTTGAAGTGGGACACACTTGCAGATAGACGGCGCGCTAAACAGGAGGGGCTGCGCACTAAATTCCGAAGTCCGATCTTCACCGAGGATGTAGAGTATATATTATTACCACCAACTTTCAAATCCTGCAATGATCACAATTCAAAGATAAGGGAAATAAGAGCTCGTACTGAGGCGTTCAGAGAGTCGTCTTTCCCTCTCGTGATTCGCGAGCGGAACAGAGAGGGTGAAATATGACTTTGGAGCGAATTGTGCCCTCCGCCACACACCGCATGGTGGTTAGCGGAGTGTATATGTAGATATGTAGACATGATACAAGATTTCGGGTGGACACCGTTAAAACAAAGGCGTTTTTGTTGGGCGGAATCTTCTCACGAAATTTCAATCACTAACCTCCGTCTCCCAATACGAAAATATTTTGTTGACGCCCACTTAAATAGGGAGAAACGATCAAGGTAATAAAATAATGGAAATCACAATTCGCAAGGAAAGATATAGGCGTCAGTTTTTTTCATCGCGTTGCTCGGGAGTGGAATAGTAGAGAATTTTTGTGGAGGTGGCGCGATGAACACTGTGGCAGGTTTCTAAAACTGCAGAGTATAGATATACAGGGTGTTACAAAAAGGTACGGCCGAACTTTCAGGAAACATTCCTCACACACAAAGAAAGAAAATATGTTATGTGGACATGTGTCAGGAAAAGCTTACTTTCCATGTTAGAGCTCATTTTATTACTTCTCTTCAAATCACATTAATCATGGAATGGAAACACACAGCAACAGAACGTACCAGCGTGACTTCAAACACTTTGTTACAGGAAATGTTCAAAATGTCCTCCGTTACCGAGGATACATGCATCCACCCTCTGTCGCATGGAATCCCTGATGCGCTGATGCAGCTCTGGAGAATGGCGTATTGTATCACAGCCGTCCACAATACGAGCACATTTGGTACCGGGGTTGCGTAGACAAGAGCTTTCAAATGCCCCCATAAATGAAAGTCAAGAGGGTTGAGGTCAGGAGAGCGTGGAGGCCATGGAATTGGTCCGCCTCTACCAATCCGTCGGTCACCGAATCTGTTGTTGAGAAGCGTACGAACACTTCGACTGAAATGTGCTGGAGCTCCATCGTGCATGAACCACATGTTGTGGCGTACTTGTAAAGGCACATGTTCTATCAGCACAGATAGAGTATCCCGTATGAAATCATGATAACGTGCTCCATTGAGCGTAGGTGGAAGAACATGGGGCCCAATCAAGACATCACCAACAATGCCTGTCCAAACGTTCACAGAAAATCTGTGTTGATGGCGTGATTGCACAATTGCGTGGGGATTCTCGTCAGCCCACACACGTTGATTGTGAAAATTTACAATTTGATCACGTTGGAATGAAGCCTCATTCGTAAAGAGAACGTTTGCACTGAAATGAGGATTGACACGTTGTTGGATGAACCATTCGCAGAAGTGTACCCGTGGAGGCCAATCAGCTGCTGACAGTGCCTGCACACGCTTACATGGTACGGAAACAACTGGTTCTCCCGTAGCACTCTCCATACAGTGATGTGGTCAACGTTACCTTGTACAGCAGCAACTTCTCTGACGCTGACATTTGGGTTATCGTCAACTGCACGAAGAATTGCCTCGTCCGTGGCAGGTGTCCTCGTCGTTTTAGGTCTTCCCCAGTCGCGAGTCATAGGCTGGAATGTTCCGTGCTCCCTAAGACGCCGATCAATTGCTTCGAACATCTTCCTGTCGGAACACCTTCGTTCTGGAAATCTGTCTCGATACAAACGTACCGCGCCACGGCTGTTGTCCCGTGCTAATCCATACATCAAATGGGCATCTGCCAACTCCGCATTTGTAAACATTGCACTGCCTGCAAAACCACGTTCGTGATGAACACTAACTTCTTGATGCTACGTACTGATGTGCTTGATGCTAGTACTATAGAGCAACGAGTCGCATGTGAACACAAGCACCGAAGTCAACATTACCTTCCTTCAATTGGGCCAACTGGCGGTGAATCGAGGAAGGACAGTACATACTGACGAAACTAAAATAAGCTCTAACATGGAAATTAAGCGTTTCCGGACACATGTCCACATAACATCTTTTCTTTATTTATGTGTGAGGAATATTTCCTGAAAATTTGGCCGTACCTTTTTGTAACACCGTGTAGATGTAGATGTAGAAGGACGTTCAAGGAGTGGTATGGTAGATGGCGCAGTCTACCAGCGTATCGACTAACGTGACACAATCTAGCTGCAGTTGCGCCGGTTGGAACGTGTGCTAGAACTACTAGCTCGTCGGAGCGCCGGTGTGCATGGCAGGCCGTGCACATACGGCGTCGGCCGGCAGCTCGTTGTTTGAGCCGGCGACCTCGTTACGCACGCATCGAGCACGTTCGCTCGCTCTGGCCCCCCTCCCTGGGCAGGCGCGGCGAGGAACCTGCCCGGCGACGAGCGGCGCCGACATCCGCGTCTCTAACAAGCGGCAGACAAGGCGGAGGCTCGGCGCTGCCAGCCCGGCTATGACGTCAGTTTGCACACGGTATTTGTACCAGAGTGACAGGCGACGTGATTAATGGCGCTCGATAATGGACGCATTGGTGGCATGCGGATAGCCACCACCGCCGAGTCGCTCCAGCCTGTCCGAAAGGTCGAGTTCGCCGTGGTCCTCGAACCCCCTGAGCAGTCGTCTTTGTTTACCGGGCTTCCCAAACTCTTCCGCAGATGTACTTCATTTTCCTTCTTGTTTGCTGCGGTAATGGTTGGACCTTACTCAGGACTGCAACATGCTTTCATTTATTGCACTTTGCAGCAGTGGTTTAATAGCATCATTGGCTGTCTGTTGCAATCCAATCTCTTCGTCCGCCCTAGTATCTCCACTGTCTTCCCTGTATGACCTCTTCAAGTCTAACACATCAGTCATCCCTATGTCTACTTCTTCCTCAAGGGCCAAATGCCCACACTTTCAGACGCATTCTGGTACCATCTATACATCTCATATTGCCACTTCATTATAGTGGTTTTATTTCTATCCACTGTGCAAAGATTCACTCTTACACGGGTAGGGGAAAGCCGAGCAAAGTGGCCGTGAGGGCTAAGTAACCCTTGGAGTCCTGGGGGCTGTAGGGTACTAACATGGCGACGGAGGTGCTTTAACTTATGCTCGCTGTAGGGTCCAGTCACTACATGAAGTATAACCTGTATGCTGTACCGCTCCTCCGAGTTATAATAATTTTTGTGGGTTTCAAAAACCTTTTTAGATAAGTAGTCTGTTCGTTAATTTACTGTGGAGAGGTAATGTGACTTGCGTATTTTTAATGAAATTTTGTTCGAAGCGTCATATCTTGAATCCATAATCTTACTTTAGTTTTTGAAATTTCGCTCGTGCTATTAGAGAGTACACAGCTTCTGTGTGCTGGTGTCAATGCGATCGAAATGGCCATCTCGACTGTAGCTTCTGGCCATCAGGTCTTTATAAGAATGAGCTAGAAGAAGTAAATAAAGAAAGGGAAGAAAAAAGAAAAAAAGGTAGACAGAAAGCTGTCGAAGAGAAAAAAGGCAGTAAAAAGAAGAGTGCGAAGAGCAGGAAACTCTACCGTGGAATGCTTTTTCTGGACGACAACGATGAAGACAGAGAAATCATGTACTGCAAAGAATAATTTTCAAACTCAAGGCCACAGAGGCACTATATTAATGCGAATTGTGCTCCATCTCGGCCCATTAACTCTACACACGATTTGAGGAACATATTTTGGCTTTTATTTGTGAGAAGTGCAAATAATTTAACCCGAGTCGTGGTTTATAATAAAATATATTTGTTTCCTTGTTAAAACAGTTCTCATCCCATATTTTAGGGTTTCAAACTAAGTGGTTACGTTGCACCCTCACGTAGGGAAAAATGGCCATTTAGCCAATATGTGAAAGTTGAATTGTTGAAATTACATAATTTGATTCTAACGTAATTAGACCTTTCAGGATTATACTTCAATAAAACCAGATTATAACCACTTATTTCTATGCATTTCCATCTATTGCTACTCAGCTTAAAAAACAGGAATACCTTAGCCTGCCAACTTTTCCTAGCTCTCCCATACGTTTCTTCTTATGAATGTCAAATGCTAGTTTATTTTTTATTTATTGTGATTCAAATTTTGAAAATAGCTCATCTTCAGGCAGTTATATTCTTGCTTTTACTGCCATTTCAGCCCCCTTGCCCCAAGTAGGCGAAGGGTGGGCTTTCAGAGGTATAATATTCCTCTCACCAGCGGAAAGCTTCGTCAATATAAATTAATATACTACAAACAATATTAGTAAAGATAACGGAGTCATCATTCCGGAGACTGTTTGGAACACAACAGTGCTTTACTAGGTATGGCCCTGTTGGAGGTCGTATCCTGCTGCCTTGCTATTAGCTTGAGCTGACTCTCCCAGCCAGTTATAGAGGAACCTATAGTTTAGCGTGGATTCCGAACCACGGATCAGCTGGGCATTTTTCACATCAACGAAAATTGACAGTTGGGAAAGAAGTCGTAAGTCACAGACAAAAATCCAAAAATTGACCGGCGATCGAAACCTTCACCTATGGATAGGTAGTTTGCCACTTTGTCACTTATTTTTTACATTTTGTTCCTTATTGTTCGTTGTTTATGGTCGTAGCGGACGTCACATGACATCCGTTGCAGTTCGTTGTTGAACTCTTCACTCAGTTGTTTTTTTTTTATTTTTTATTACAGAGAGCAGCCAGATCTCTGACCGAACACGCTGAGCTACCATGCCGGCTATCAGTGTGCTATCGAACAACATTAATGGATGCAAATTTAAAAACGGATTTATATACTTCAACTCTCTGAGGCTCAGTGGTGTCTGCCTGAAATCACCAGTTTATTAATTTTTTTGAAGTACAGTGTCTTTCGCCTGAAAACATCGATGCCATTGCAAGACATACACTTCTAGTGGTACACTGAGGAACTTCTACGTATATGGTGCATTGTAGGAGTCACTTACAACATTCAAAGCGACAGTCGGCGCGTGACTGCTGGAGATTCTGACATGAGGTGTTTCTTTCTTCTTCTTTTTCTTTTCTTGTGGCAGCCAAATTATGGAGATTACTGGCAGTGAAAGTAAGTATATCGGAGTTACTGTGAAAGGTGGCTACACTGAGCCACAGCGCCAGAGATTGCGCCAAAGAGTATTATTCAGCCGCCTCCACTGGCAGTGCTTGCTGAGAAGTCGTAGTGGAGGGTTCTTGTCAAAATGTGGGTCAAATGGCTCTGAGCACTATGGGACTTAACATCTATGGTCATCAGTCCCCTACAACTTAGAACTACTTAAACCTAACTAACCTAAGGACATCACACAACACCCAGCCATCACGAGGCAGAGAAAATCCCTGACCCCGCCGGGAATCGAACCCGGGAACCCGGGCGTGGGAAGCGAGAACGCTACCACACGGCCACGAGATGCGGGCGGGGTTCTTGTCGAGAAGTCGTTTTGGAGAGTGCTTGTTGAGATGTAGCAGTGGTGAGTCGTTGTTGAGAAGTTCCCATGGAGAGTGCTTGTTCAGAACTTGTAGTATTGTTTTGATGGGCTAGACACCAGATGTTCTTGGATTAGGGATGCTGTAATGTGCTTTTCGTCAATATATATGAAGGTAAAAAAAATTCCTTTTTTTGTATTATTTCAAAGTCTTGAACAATAATGCCTATAGGTTACAGGTTCAGTCAACAAAGCACCTGGCTCGTGTTCTTGTATTAGACTGTATTTCTGGTTTCTATGTGCAATTATAGTATTTCTGGTTTTTTTAATTACTTCAGTATAAATGGTGTTTAAAATATCTGGTCTTGTTGAGGAGGAACCGTGGCAGATGAGTACGTTGAAGCACACTTCCACACACAGAACAGCTACATTTGTGTTTTGTTGTTTCCTAGGTTTTATAGTTGATTAATTAATTGTGTTAACGGAAGTTTTCTCTCATTCTTTGTTGTTATTCTATGCAGTCAGATTGCGTACTAATACTAATCAGGGCCAACCGTTTACGAGACTTCGTAATCGTACATACAGCTACTAAATCAAAAAATTAAAATTATTTGCATTATATTTAATTAAGCCCCCATGCACGTGGCGACCGCTGATTCGGATCGTCCCTTGGAATTCTTCTGATTGTAAAAATAGCAGACAGTAGTATTGTTGTAGTAATTTGTAGGTTAGTAATGGTAGTCTATATGGCATGTGTAGATTTGGTAATGAACATTTGTAGTTGTCTTGTCTTTCTTTTAATGGTATATTGGCAGAATTTAATTTTTGATGTCTTGTATACAGGTCTGACAATTTTGTGCAATTGTGAAGGTTCTAATTGTTCGTTAGGCGTGTTTGTCGGGAAACATTTCGTGTGAATGGTATTGTTGGAGATGAAGTGTCATTGTGTGTAATTTTCGTATAGTGACGAGTTTTGTACGTTTTGTAAATGATTACGCGATCGACGAAAAAGGCAAAAATGATGAATAGTGAGAATGACGAAATTGTTAACATGGCGAACTCGCCAACACAGGAGAACGGTATGATGAATAATGAAGTTGAAAACAATTTAATAAGTCGGGAAAATAGTCCGGAACCAACTCAAAATTTTTCACAATCAAAAAATTTTCAGAATACGAGATTAACGACAGAAGACTCTGGAATAGTATCGAACACAGATAGCTTTATGGCTATGCCGAAAGAAGTTGATTTTGCGGGAAACGTTAGGGGCGAAAGGAATTTCGAACAAGTTAATATGGAGCAGTTGATGAGTGCAATATTAAATTTGGGATCACAGTTAGACTCACAAATAGGAACAATTAAAACTGATGTGAGAACAAAGGAAACACAGTTTAGATCTGAATTAAAAACACAGATGGGGACAATGGAAATACGGTTAGACTCATTGGGATCACAGTTAGGATCTGAATTAAAAACAGTGGCAACACGGCTAGAAACTGATATGGGAACAATGTGAACACGGTTGGACTCACGAATAGGGACATGTTTCAAAAGCATGAAAGATGAATTAAAGAAAGAAATTAGAGAAGAAGTACAACCGATTTTGAATGCTCACAATAATAGATTAATTTCAATAGAAATCAGACGAAAGGTACAGGATAGAGAACAGGAAGAAAGAGATCGCGTGATAGTACAAAAATTTTCAGAGTTAAATTTACAACGTGCACACGATAAGGAAGAAATATTTGAAAGAATCGAGGAATCCGTACCAAATGACAGAATAAATAACCTAACACAATAGTATGAACAGTTAACTACTAAATGTGTCAATACTGAGACCCGAGTCGCGACACTTACAGAAGACGTAAATAAACAGAAAGAACAGTTAGGTGACTTATCGGAAAGAGTTGAGGAGATTTCAGATAAATTGACAAGTCTTAGTTTAAATGGGATAGAGATTCAGATGATACAGCTCCATTGCCATTTGCAGAAACCGAAGAGTACCAGGACATAAATAAGCATGTTGAAAATCAGGGAAAATTTAATGAACGCGTCAAAAGGGAATTTGAGGCATTACGAAAGCAAGTCAAACAAATTGAAGGCGAAATCGTAGGAAAAGACAGCAGAAGAAATTTAGAAATTTAGAATCACAGATAGCAGAGGGGTTTGAAGAAAATAATTTGTTTCATTTACGAGATGCAACAAGAGAGCGCCAGGCGCGCGAACTTGACAATAATCGACATTTGGACTGGGACGGATGCGGTAGGTCTTTGTCGCCACGAGGAGAAAACTTTGACTATAAACACTTCTTAACTGTTCGGAAATTTAAGACCTTTCGCAATTCTAAGAATGACATACATCCATGTTCATGGTTAGATCAATTTATGTGCGCACTTCCACCAAATGGGCCACTAAGTCACAAACTGGAAATTATGTGCGGCTATTAAAGTCCTCAGGGGATTCACTACACTAAGTGAATATGTGCCGTAGCGTGCACAGGGCCCCGAGCTGTAGTAGTGCTATTTCCCTTTTAGTTTTCTGCACTGCTGCCTACTCTTCTACTATTCTTTGTATCTATCAAAACAACTCTTCAACTATCAATCTATCTAGTGGGTCGTTAAAGAATAACCGGATATGACTATTTTACCCAAAAGTGATTTCGGAAATTACCGTTTGGACTTACTGTACCTTCAGCAGCATTCATTCGTAGTTTAAACAAAATTTTACCTGTTTCTCTTCGTGACAATATTAGTTCATATGTTGACGATATTCTTATTGCTAAACGTTCTTGGAGTGAGCATAACAAAATTTTGGATTCATTATTACGTATTTTTGCAAGAGTTGGCATTACAGTGAACTTGAAAAAATCTGAATTTGGTCATTCTCAGGTGAAATTTCTTGGTCACATTATTTCTACAGAAGGTATTCTTCCTGATCCAGAGAAACTAGATGCTATTCGTAATTATGCTGTTCCTACTACATAACGTGATGTTCGTAGTTTCCTTGGTGTCTGTAATTTTCTTAGACGCTTTATTAGATTGGACGATTTGGCCACACCTCGTTTATGTGAATTATCTGGAAAGAATTCTAATTGGTGTTGGGATGAGGAAGCTCAATCAGAATTTGAACAACTTCGTGATGCTTCAGTTGCTGCTCCATTTCTTTCAAATCCGGATTTATCTAATGATTTTTGTTTGGCGACGGACTCATCATACAAAGGCATAGGTGCACATTTATTTCAATAGATAGAAGATAACGACGTTGTAGTGCAGAAAACTATTTCCGATCTGTTCTTGCTAAACGCAAATTATGTCAAAAGGCTAAGCCGCCAACTATTTCTCACAGAGCACCCTTGTTTCCTATCATTCCAGCGAAATTAAACGACATGGCTGCAGTCGATTTGTTCGGTCCAGTGGTTCGTTCTACTAATGGTTTTGCGTACATTTTGGTAGCAGTGGAATTGACATCAAAATATGTGTGTTTTACACCTTTACGCAAAGCAACAGCTCGTTCAGTATCTAACGCTTTCATCAAACATTTTCTTAAAGAAGTGGGTCATGTTGATAAGGTTATATCAGATAATGGATCACAATTTCGCTCTAAAAGTTGGTTTCGTACTCTACGGCGTCGTAAGATTAAACCAATTTTCATTTCACTCTTTCATCCTCAACCTAACGCTTCAGAGAGATGGATGAAGGAAATCAATAAATTGTGTCGTCTTTATTGTCATCAGAATCACAGAACTTGGGATCAGTATCTTCATATTTTTCAAAACATTCTGAATGAACTTCCTAATGATTCAACTTCTTTACCGCCTATATTGATATTAAAAAATAAAGCACTGACAAATCGCATTTCTGAAATAGTTCCTTTTCCGCATTCACGGAAACTGCGGCATTCTGAAGTTGTGAACCTGGCTCTGCAAAATATTGCATCTGCGGCTGCTAGAAGAGAGAAATCAGCTAAACATCCTGGTCGTTTAAAAATCTTGTCAGTTGGTCAAAAGGTGTTAATTAAGACTCACCGTTTGTCTCACAAAGGAAAAGGGTTGTGTCGCAAATTTTTTCTGCTTTATAACGGTCCATATAGGATTCGCAAAATTATTCATGATAACACTGTTGAAGAAGAAACTCTTACATCTCGGCACTCTAAGGGAATACATCACATATCGAACGTTAAAATTTTTGTGGAATGACATACTTTTGAAAAATTTTTGTGGAATTACATACTTTCGAGAAACCAACAGTTATACGTAAACATGCAGAGAATACAAGGATACCGCGCTGTGTTTTGGCGGCGGCACATACTCAAAGCAACAGTCAAGTCTGCGCGCCGCACAAGGCAGTCGTTGACCGCAAACAATTACTTCCTACGTCACGCGTACCTACAGCTGATCGAGCGCTCAGTGCGAATGCACTGACAGCCGTAAACAAATACACAGTTTAATTTCTCTGATTCAATTCAGTATAAAGCTATAGTGACTTGATAAATTATGTTATTAACGTTCAGTATTTTTCAGGATACGGTTGTATAAAATATTTAAGAACGTCAGGTAAATTCTGTGTGTGTCCGACGTTAAGAGGACTTGCTATCGAGAGAATTTCAGGAAGAATGTAATTTCGAAGAAAAAAACTAATAAACTAAAAAGGTAACTATTAATTGAGTTTATTTTTCAGGTAACATATTTCCACTTAGGTACGTACTTTAGACGTAATTTGCTGCTCGCGATTACGTGATTCATACTTCGTGTTAACTGATATTGACAATGATTGATTAATGAACAGGGTTGTTGCTTGTGTATATTATACACTCCTGGAAATGGAAAAAAGAACACATTGACACCGGTGTGTCAGACCCACCATACTTCCTCCGGACACTGCGAGAGGGCTGTACAAGCAATGATCACACGCACGGCACAGCGGACACACCAGGAACCGCGGTGTTGGCCGTCGAATGGCGCTAGCTGCGCAGCATTTGTGCACCGCCGCCGTCAGTGTCAGCCAGTTTGCCGTGGCATACGGAGCTCCATCGCAGTCTTTAACACTGGTAGCATGCCGCGACAGCGTGGACGTGAACCGTATGTGCAGTTGACGGACTTTGAGCGAGGTCGTATAGTGGGCATGCGGGAGGCCGGGTGGACGTACCGCCGAATTGCTCAACACGTGGGGCGTGAGGTCTCCACAGTACATCGATGTTGTCGCCAGTGGTCGGCGGAAGGTGCACGTGCCCGTCGACCTGGGACCGGACCGCAGCGACGCACGGATGCACGCCAAGACCGTAGGATACTACGCAGTGCCGTAGGGGACCGCACCGCCACTTCCCAGCAAATTAGGGACACTGTTGCTCCTGGGGTATCGGCGAGGACCATTCGCAACCGTCTCCATGAAGCTGGGCTACGGTCCCGCACACCGTTAGGCCGTCTTCCGCTCACGCCCCAACATCGTGCAGCCCGCCTCCAGTGGTGTCGCGACAGGCGTGAATGGAGGGACGAATGGAGACGTGTCGTCTTCAGCGATGAGAGTCGCTTCTGCCTTGGTGCCAATGATGGTCGTATGCGCGTTTGGCGCCGTGCAGGTGAGCGCCACAATCAGGACTGCATACGACCGAGGCACACAGGGCCAACACCCGGCATCATGGTGTGGGGAGCGATCTCCTACACTGGCCGTACACCACTGGTGATCGTCGAGGGGACACTGAATAGTGCACGGTACATCCAAACCGTCATCGAACCCATCGTTCTACCATTCCTAGACCGGCAAGGGAACTTGCTGTTCCAACAGGACAATGCACGTCCGCATGTATCCCGTGCCACCGAACGTGCTCTAGAAGGTGTAAGTCAACTACCCTGGCCAGCAAGATCTCCGGATCTGTCCCCCATTGAGCATGTTTGGGACTGGATGAAGCGTCGTCTCACGCGGTCTGCACGTCCAGCACGAACGCTGGTCCAACTGAGGCGCCAGGTGGAAATGGCATGGCAAGCCGTTCCACAGGACTACATCCAGCATCTTTACGATCGTCTCCATGGGAGAATAGCAGCCTGCATTGCTGCGAAAGGTGGATATACACTGTACTAGTGCCGACATTGTGCATGCTCTGTTGCCTGTGTCTATGTGCCTGTGGTTCTGTCAGTGTGATCATGTGATGTATCTGACCCCAGGAATGTGTCAATAAAGTTTCCCCTTCCTGGGACGATGAATTCACGGTGTTCTTATTTCAATTTCCAGGAGTGTACATCGCTTGGCTGCACTGCTTTTTCACTGATGTCATATTTTTTTTATTATGTCCTTGCTGTGCTTATTTATTTAAATTATAATTGTCACCTGATTAGTTGTGCTGATATGGTTATGTATGTAAGTTATACTTTGTGATTTATCTGCTTGTGCCTTCATGTTTACTTATTAAGATTACATATGAACATTTATTTGCTTATGCTGATATGATGCTAATGACCTGTTGATTATGTAAGATGTATATTTGCTGCTTTGCGTATGGATTGCATATTTACACATTTCTGTTTTGTTGTCATAACTACTCTTTAATTTGGTATATAGAAATGCTGATGTACAGTGTGCGAACATGGAGTTTGGGTCACAGTATGGTATTAATTATAGATTGTTTGCTTGGCAGAGCCTCGTTGTAGAGATTGTGCTGCATCCACTTGTTGACATTCTGTTCTCCAATGGTATATTTACTCGCTATTGCATGTTTTGCTTACGCTCAGTGCCTTATATTTTAAGATAAGAAAATGAACTGCTATAATTCTACGAACGACATTGGTACAAGAAACTTCATTGAAGTCACATGAGCTGGAGGTTTTATGGACGCTATATAAATTTATTTTACAAGTATATTTTTTGTATATTTTTGGGAAAGAAACGGTTAAGAGGATGAAAGTTTGATGACATTTACATAAAATGACACTGATATTTTCCTTCGTTATTAATTAAAACCTAAAGGCTAAAAGACAAAGACAAAAATATTTATACCACCTTGAAGAGGACGGTGACGTCCATTAAAAAGTATTGCACTTTCAGAACTGAAGAACCTGCATTTTGGAAAAAGAGTTCGAGGTTTTGAGAGGGAGAAAATGAGTCCCATAAAGATGCGGGTACAAGATATAGGGAAAGAATATGGAGAGAGGAGGAGGTATGCGGGAAGATTGGGAGGGAAGACGGAGAGGAAGCCTTTCTGTGGAGCAGATCAGTTGGAAAAGAGTTATAGTTGGTAGGACGGATAATCATCACAGCGAATTTCATCGTTTGGGAAGTGGCACTGCGGCAGGATATGGAGTATCTGTAGTGGTCGTGGGTTGTGTGGGTAAAGGCGAGGCGAGGAAGCATACCAGGATTGATGACCAGAGCGGACACAGCGAGTCTTTGGCGTCTAATTTGCGGATAGCACAGAATATGCGGAGGTACTCAATGTAGGTGAGGAGGGATGGGATTTTGATGAGATGCTACCAAGTGCAAATACACACACAGGCATAAATACAGCTGCTAGTCCGAACATCAGGCGGGTATAAACGATTCAAAATGGTTCAAATGGCTCTGAGCACTATGGGACTCAACTTCTGAGGTCATTAGTCCCCTAGAACTTAGAACTACTTAAACCTAACTAACCTATGGACATCACGCACATCCATGCCCGAGGCAGGATTCGAACCTGCAGCGCCTAGAACCGCACGGCCACTTCGGCCGGTGTATAAACGGTGTGTAAGTCATGACGTGCACCAACAATCATAAAACCAGATAAAAACCACGACGTATTTATTATCCAGATGTCGGGTAGGACCATACCAAGGTAATAAGTATCTCACTGTCGAGGTTTTTATCTGGTTTTGTGATTATTCGCCGCGTTTCCTTATGACTTGCACGTTTTTCATAACTGCCTCATCATTCGTCTAGCGCCTGTATGTGTGTCTGTGTGCGTCTTTGCATTTGAGGGGACTATGCCCCTCCACTGTCCTTCACAGGTACACAACCCTGATCCGCACAATCCTTTGCTATGCATATGTTGCATCGATCTCTGCCCCTCCTAAATTCTTTAAGTCCTTCCAGATCCTCGAACGCCATGACTTCTGCCTCTCTTTCCGCATCCACCTACCTTCCCCAAAGAGGATCCTTTAACAACTCATCAAATTCCCACCTCTCCCCACCCACACTGAACACCTATGAATAACCTTCACAAACCGTAATTCGACTCTGACAATCCTATTGTGCTGCTGTATTTCTACCTACACATCCCCCCAACCTTTTTCCTGCACACCTTCCACATCCTCTCCCAAAGCGACTTCAATCACCTTCCTCTCCCGACCATGACCTCTGCTCCGACATATGCACGTCCTGCCAATTCATCCTACTTATCCCCCCCCAGCCCCAGGGCTCCATCCTTCCCTTCTCCCACTACCACACCTCATCCTTTTCCCCTTCGCTGCCACCCGCAACCTCCTTATACTCTCCAAACTACAGCTCCTAGTACCAGTTACCTCTCTCATCTTGTCCCACACAGACAACCCTGTCTTGTCGCCATCTCTTCCCAGTTCGCCATTCTCATCACCACCACTCCCCTGTCTCCCTCCAGACACCCTCTTCTTTTCCTCTACAATCCACCATCCCAGGGATGATCCTTTACCGGTTATTGTGAAAATCCATGTTGCTCCGTTTTTAATGATCAGTGTCTCTTCTGACGTGCTCAGTGTTTTTCCAATGTTTATTTCAATTGTTTTCGTGTTCAACTGTTTCTCAATTGTTTTTTAAGTGTGCTATCTGTCCACATGTTTATCAGTGTTTTTAAAATGGTTCATGAAACAGCATTTTATTGTTTGTATTCCTCCAATTCATGTTATCTTTTCAACTATTTTTAAATTCATAATACATGTGTCTCCCAGTTTCTTTTTTCTTTTCTTTTTAGCATCTGTGTTAGTATTATGTTCCATTGGCTGAAGAGTGGGTTATTTGTATCGCTGTCAGCCAATCTGCCTCCTTCCCCCCCTCCGCGTCCAGCCACGCCAACATGGGCGAAGGAGAATGAAATAACAATACAGGAAAAAAATTACATTTGAGACATAAATTAAAAAATTAAATAGTAATTGACAGCCACAAATGGAAACATCCATGTTTAATAATTAGGTGAAGGGCACTCATCCAAAATGAAATGCTGAATCTTTTTCCGTCAGTTGCTTAATGTCATCATTCCTTCTTTTTCTGTCTCTTGTGCTCTTGTCTTACATCGGAGCAGCGTCGGCATTGTTATTGACGGGTTTGCCACGGCTAGTTTAAGGTGTGATCAGGAGCATTTCCTGTCGCCGCCCCTTCCTCATAACTCTTAAGGTATGTATTTTAGAATACATGTTTACTAGATTTTTTTGTTTCGAGTGGTCGTTCCTGGCATACCCTTGAATAAGACTTTGTCCTAATGGCCAAGACAACTGAATCATCAACGTAGATTTTGTCCTATGGGACATGACTTTTGAATCATCATGAACATTCCCAGTTCCTACACGCACATCGATACTTCAACATTTCGTTCTACACCAGTAAGTATATCCTGAACGACGTGGGAGAAATGTGATAGCTGTGTTTCCATCTCTTCTTACTACAAACTCTTCCAATAGACGATTACCTACTTCGCGTCTACTTCTATTTTATTTATAAAGGTGTTTCACTGTATTGATATAAATTGCAGATACTTTTTTGTTTTCCATTGCTTGTCGTACCTTTTTAATTGGCGCACTTTCGAAATGCTTCTTCCTTGCCGACTAATGTTTGCGACCTGTACAATTTCCTACAATTCAGCACACATTATTTGTCGTCGCACTAAATTTTCGGTGGAAATATTTTTATCAACTCTTTTCTACTGAGTATTTGCGCTTATGAAGGAAAATTCTGAATGATCTGAAAAATACCGATATACATCTGTCCCTTACTCAAGACGTTTCCCAGTCAGAAATGCCTTTATATATGGGATAGCTGGAAATTTTATTCATTATAAATCTGGTGAACAGGGTGTGACGTTACCGATGTCTATACGAGAACCAAGGTACTCGAATAGCCTCATGGCTACTTTAGGGGGCAGTTGGTCCTGTGTGCACTATGTAACTCAAATGGTTCAAATGGCTCTAAGAACTATGGGACTTAACATCTGAGGTCATAAGTCCCCTAGAACTTAGAACTACTTAAACCTAACTAACCTAAGGACATCACATACATCAATGCCCGAGGCAGGATTCGAACCTGCGACCGTAGCAACAGCCCCGTTCCGGAATGAAGCACCTAGAGCCGCTAGGCTACAGCGGCCGGCGCACTAGGCAACTCAGGAAGGCATCGTCGTGTTGGTTGATAATAATGACCAATCACTACTACCGATTGAGAAGCCTTTGGGAAGAAGCCACGCATTAGCAGTGGTTGCATAGAGTAGCATAGCGAGACTGATGGGTCATTAAGTGCTGTGTGTTCTTCTGATATGAAGGGAGAAATCGACAGACCGGCATAACAACGCGTAACATAAACCGCTTGTCTTGGAAATATGAAATTTGGACGGAACACTTTGTGTGTTGTTTCCGCCCGCAAAGAAAGATTCGTTTTCTTCTTTTTCTGCAACAATTTATAAGGTATTTTATTCCTGAAGCCTCTTCTGATTATCATTCTGTATCGCAAGAAATTACATGTTCAACAACAAAGAGTGCACTGTGTTCACCGTTCGAGGCACATCAAAACTTCCAGATTGAAGCGCTGTCGGTCGTAATTGATAGGAAAGTATAGAGTATCTCACTTTCTCTGGAACCAGCACGAGGTTTTTGTTTAGCAGTTATCTGCCTTAATCTTTCTCTAGCTCGTACTAATTCTGCGTGGTTAACAGGATACGTTCCCTAGTGTTTGGAAGATACGAGATAAGGCAGTGAAGTATCACATTTTGCTATCGGTTCACGACTGTCCTGACGTAGCTTAGTATAGAACTATTCTAGTACGGTAGAGATCACAACTCAAGTTGGTGTCCAGGCCACAGCTTTAACAGTAAACAGTTTTTCTGCACACATTTTGTAGGCTTTGCAGCTATAAATTTCAATAAAACTACATGCACTTTCACAGAACCATAGAAGATCTGTTATTATCAGATTTAATAGAGGGCACAAACACTTTTTCAGATATTTGCCAGATTTAAGATGCGTTGCTACAAAAATGTCAACGGGAACACTCCAGAAAAAGTCTACGAATTTAGCCCACAACTGTCACTCGTCGAACGATAAATTAAGCCAGCACTCATGGAGTTGAATTTTACGGTAGAACCAATGTCGTCCAACTTTGGCTTGTTTTATGGTTCCAGATATCGGTGATAAAATGACTTCCCTAGAGAGTGCATTATGAACAACTTATTTCTGAGAATTACATTATTTGTAGTTTGCCCTGATAACCAACAGAGACAATTGGTGTATAGCTTCCTGCTTGGTACTGCCCATTTTCTGACGGGTCCTCTCAAGATTTATTTCCTATTATCTCAGTTTCACTAATACACTATTTAACAACAATAGCATAAAGTAATTCTGTGTGAGTGGTGAACAGTCATACTGGACATGCTTTTATTTATTTATTTATTTCGTCTAGCATACTACAGATGTCGGAAAAATATGACAATATTTACACTGGGTAGATTACGGTTAAGCAATGAACTGCAAGAGGGTTGTATTAGCTGTGGTTACTGGATATTTGATGTGCAGCATTTAATCACAAGGAGCGCATTTACTGTTCTAGGTGATAATGTATAGAATAAAAACAAAGAGAAGGCTAATAACATTTAATGAGTTTACAAAATTGTGTGTTTTCTGGAATAGAACTTTTACTTTTCGGAAGCTCACTGAACAGCTGAAGGCCTAGATGGAATGTTCACTTCCGACATAGTTGTGAAGCGACAAGTAACATACGCAGGCTTCGGTTTGTTATAGCGTACTCTTTTTGAAATTCTCTGTTTTTTTCTGTAGATCGTATGTTTTTGCGCTATGCTGTTGTTTATGAATTTTACAATTTCGTGCATATACGAGAAGTCAGTGTTAAGATGTCCATCCTCCTGAAAATGGATTCGCAAGGATCTCTAATTTTGCTTCCATTAAAGGTCCTAATAGCTCTCTTTTGGATTCTAAAAGAGCTTTTTAATATTATTTGCCAAACGGTTCCGCATCTCTCAGAATGAAAGCTTGCAACATTATGAAAAGGGAGCTGGAATATAATACAGAAAGAATAGCCAAAACAGTTGGCAGAAATGATATGTTACTCTGTTAAAAAATGTATAGATTTCGAAAAGCTTGTAATGCTGGAGGACAGAACTTATCACGTCGAAGGAAAGAGCACAAGAAGAGCTTTGAACTTACTACGTCAGAAGAAAGGAGCCAAGAAAAGCCGTTCTAGGATAATTACTTTCCTCGGTAAATTACAAAATTCGTGTTAAAATCATTTCTGCAGAGAGTGAAATTATACTTAAGCCCTTATTGTTTAACATTTATGACCGCGGAGTTGAAGTTCTAGCCACTCGTTTTGCTCTACTCCACAGGTCAACCATTTCTTACGAGTATATTACGGTATTCTGCGGAGAGGAGGCAGCCGGAGACTTTTATCTCGCTCATAAAACTTTCAAATCTCTCCCAGATTTAAAGTTGTAATTGGACTGCTTTAGGGCAAGAACGAGTTCACTGATCCAGTGATACATAATCTTAAGGGTGAACTACAGTGGCTTCCAAATCATACAACTAAGCGGAATAATGAACAGAGCTCTGCGGCCGCCTTACTGTACTAAACTAGTTTCTGTCAGCTTATCATGAGATTGATCTCATTACGATCGTCTACGGGGCTCTTGAGAGAATATCTGTAGCTGCTGTTCGAATTTTCTCAGCACAACTGAAGTTAGTGCTTCTCAATACGTAGGTCTTCGTTAGTGTTGAAGAACGTAAATGTTCCCAGAATGCTTAGTAGGAGGGCAACATAAAAGTATATCAGATCTTAAGAAAAGCACAGCAGCGAAAAGCACTAAGTCCGCTTTCTTCTTACCTACTTGTGATGAATGAATGATGAAATTCAACATGCACAGTGCCGACTAAACGTAAAAGGTTCAGAAAGTCGCGACTACAACTTAAATTAAAAGAAAAAATTGAGTACGACTAGTCTAATTAATGACATAATAGAATTTGGTAACTTTACACAAAACCTACGCAGACGATGCAGGTATATGGCTCACCATGAACTAACACTCAAAAATTATCTTCTGTTGCTATATTTGGTACTAACAAAAGGTCTTACTGTGCTGCAACTATATTGGTGTCGCAAAATCATCCTGATTCGTATCTATGAGTCACTTGCTAGGAAGATGATTAAAATTGTGCAGCAAAGCAGCCATGAAAGGCATTTTGTTGTTAAATAAACGGATAACAATTATAAATTTCTTTTACTACTCTTCAACTAGTTTTGACCTAACTGTCATCATCTTGCAGAATCCAGATACTATACAGGAGTTAACTGCAGTCGACAGCAACAGCAACTAATACTATCCTGATTTTCGTATTCTGTGTGTCACTCGCAAGGAATCTGTATAAAACTGTGCAGCACAACTTTCATAAAAGACATTTTGTTGATGAATAGTCAAACAAGCTGTTATAATTTTTTATTAGTCTCCAACTAGTTTCGACCTAACGGTCGTCTTTCAGCAGAACCTAGATACTATAAAAAAACGAGAGCATACAATTTAAAAAATGTATTCTCTTGGTTTTTTATCGTATATAGGTTCTAGAGCCTCTTGTTTGTGTATAATTAATCGCATAGCCCTACAATAAAAAATGTATTCCCTTCTTTGTGTGTCATATCCAGGTTCTGTATTGTCTTATCTGTGTACAGTTAACTGAATACAATTAAAAGAAGTAGTCTCTTAAAATTTCCTGGCAGATTAAAACTGTGTTCCGGGCCGAGACTTCGCAGAAGAGCTTCTGTGAAGTTCGTAAAGTAGGAGACGAGGTACTGGAAGAACTGAAGCTGTGAGGACGGGTCGTGAGTCGTGCTTGGGTAGCTCAGATGCTAGAGCATCTTCCCGCTAAAGGTAAAGGTCTCGAGTTGGAGTCTCGGTCCGGTACACAGTTTTAATCTGCCAGGAAGTTTCAAATCAGCGCACACTCCGCTGCAGAGTTAAAATCTCATTCTGAAGTATTCTCTTGTTTGTGTAGCGTATCTATGTTCTGTATTCTATTGAAACTGTATGGTTAAGCGCATAAATGAAAACTGTTTTCTTTTCATGTGTCGTTTCTAAGCTCTGGATTATCTTGTTCGTGAATCATTAATTGAACAACAACTTTAAAAAATTGTATTCTCTTGTTTGTGTATCGTATCTACGACGGTGTGCAGAAAAGCAATACCTCCAAAATTTGTTTGTGAAAACGCTTAAAGCTTTTTAAATGAAACAAACTTCAAGACATTCTACATCTTTAATCTTCATGTCTACATATTTATTTCTTAAAACAGTAGTTGATACTGTCAAAGTAGAATGTTTGACATTGTTGGCTGAGCGACAATCTCACCCCTGCTTGCACCACTTCATCACTATCAAAGTGAAGGCCTCAAACGTATTCTTTAAATTTTACAAACATTTGGGGCCAAGTCGGATGCCGCCGTGGATACACCGGCTCCCGTGAGATCACCGAAGTTAAGCGCTGTCGGGCGTGGCTGGCACTTGGATGGGTGACCATCCAGGCCGCCATGTGCTGTTGCCATTTTTCGGGGTGCTCTGAGCCTCGTGATGCCAATTGAGGCGCTACTCGACCGAATAGTAGCGGCTTCGGTCAAGAATACCATCATAACGACCGGGAGAGCGGTGTGCTGTCTCCATGCCCCTTCTATCTGCATCCTCCACTGAGGATGACACAGCGGTCGGATGGTCCTGATGGGCCACTTGGGGCCTGTAGACAGAGTGGTTCTTATGGGGCCAAGTCGGAACTGTATGGAGGATGATCTATGACACTAAACCTGAGCCGTCGTCTTGTTGCAGATGCTGCAGAACTAGTATGTGGCCTGGAATTAGCTTGCTGAAAGAGAGAGGGTGTTCTATGTATGGACTAAATCTTCGAATTCGTGTTTTCAGTTTTGTGAGTGTCTCATAGAGGTGCCTTTATACATGAATTCCAAACGCACCACGCCTTCGACATCCAAGAAACTGCGAGCATGGCTTTGCCTGCTGATGGTCTTGAACATTATTGGTGTTGATGATCCTTTGTGGCGGAACTCCATTGGTGCTCTTTTGTTCTCAGCGTCAAAACGGTGAACCCAGAATTCACCACCAGTTACAATGTTTTTAAGGAACCCACCATCCTTAGGCTCAAAACGCGGATGATACTGTTGACAGGTTTCCAATCTCCTCTGTTTCACGTCACGAGTGAGCATTCGAGGCGCCCAAAAATGGTTCAAATGGCTCTGAGCACCATGGGACTTAACTTCTGAGGTCATCAGTCCCCTAGAACTTAGAACTACTGAAACCTAACTATACTAAGGACACCACAAACATCCATGCCCGAGGCAGGATTCGAACCAGCGACCGTAGCGGTCGCACGGTTCCAGATTGTAGCACCTAGAATCGATCGGCCACTCCGGCCGGCCGAGGCGCCCACCACGCACACTGTTTTCTGCACTGCGGTTCTGCAGTGATGGCCTATTTACGCTCTCGTGAAGTGTCACAATTACCTGAGAGCTGTTTCCGTCCTTTTGTCGACGACATTCTCTGGTGAGTTCATCAATCCGATTCCGATGAGTCTCGTTGGTTGATGTAGGCGGCCGAACTCTTGTCACACACGTTAATGTTAGCACCACCGTCTTCTTTTCTGTTTTGCTTTCCTCACAACCACGGACAAACAAACGACGCACATTGCTGATGTCGGTACAATCATCACCGTAGATAGCTTTCATTCTGCTATGGGTTTCAACTGGAGGCAAATTTTCTGTGGTAAGAAACTCGATTACAGCGCGCTGTTTCTTACACACCGACATAGTTACGTTACCAACCGCTGCGTTACACCATACAATTCGGAGCTGTCTAGCGGCAGGGGGCTACATCTTCCATCGGCGAAGCAGGAAAAGTCGACCGAGTAACATGAATGGCATGTAATAACTCAACCGATATTGAGAACAGAATAAAAAATTCGGAGGCATTTCTCTTCAGCACGCCTTCGCAGCTTCTACATCTTCTTCTTTTTGCAAAATTATTGCATACGGTTAAAAAATATAGTCCCTCGTTTTTATATCGTATTCAGTTCTATATTCTCTCGTTCGTGCACAATTAATTGCAAAAAGTTAAGAAGAAGCATTATCTTGTCTGTGGGTCATGTATAGCTTCCGTACGCTCTTGTTTGTCTACAATTAATTGAGTAAAGATAAAAAGAAGTGTATTCTCTTCTTTTAGAATCATATCTACATTCTGCTAGAAGATGGCTGTTAGGTCGACACTGGTTGCAGAATAATAAAACCAAAAGTTATCATAGATTAGTGTGCCTATTAGGTAACCTAATAATTTTCAGTGAATTTTGAGTTTATGTCGTAAGTAGTTTTTTGTCTATAAACAGCAAATTTACTCATTCTACATTGGCCATCAACATATCTTTGTCCTTAGCTTTCAACTGTTTTCCAGGGGGTAGAGTCTTTCACTAGTAATAAAAACGTCCTGAGGCCTATGTTCAATCCCAGCCAGTGCTTAAATGCTGAATAAAAGTCACCAGTACCAGTACTGGCAGCCAAAAACTTTCGATGTAAGGAGTCATACTCGTTCTGTCAGCAGCGGACATTCAGGGGAATTTCTTGCTCTTAGAGTGAGAAACTGTTCCTAAAACGTGGATGAATCAGCAATGATCAACGGCATGAGGGTACAGAAGGCAATGGAAAGCACTGTATTAAAAACCATACTCTATATCCACAGGACATGTGAACAGTAAATGAAGAAATGTCATGATGATCTCTACATCGAAAAAAGATTGCCAGCCAAGGGGAAGATAAGCACGAGAAAAAGACTGAATAACCAACAAAAGGGTAATTTTTTATCAGCTGGAGCACATAATGTTGGAAGTTTGAACATGGTAGGCAAGCTAGAAGCTGAAAAGCACTGTTTACCAGTGACATGAAATGGTAAGAGGACAAAGATTTATGGTCAGACGAAGAAAGGGTAATACCAGTAGCAGCAAAAAATGGTGTAGTGGGAATAGGGTTCGTTATGAATGAGAAGGTAGAATAGAGAGCGAGCTATTATGAACAGATCTGTCATGCGATTGTGCTAATCAGAATCGACAGCAGACCCACTTCAACTACAGTAGTTCAACTATACACACCGACACCACAAGCAGAAGATGTTAGCAGGAATGAGAGAGGACAGAATATTTGAATTCTACAATATATATCAGCTAGTGTTAGCGAATATACTATTCAAAAATCACAAGAGGAAGAGGCATACTTTGAAAAGAGCCGGAGACGTGGAGAGATTGCTGATGGATTACATCACAGTCAGACAGGGATTTCGAAATTAGATATTCGGTTTTAGCGTGTACCTAACAGTAGATTCAGATTAGATATATAGGAACAAGGAAGGTAAATGCGACGATAACTTGGCACAAAAAGAAATACTTCAAGTAATCAGTGGAAGAAGGAAGTACAAAATTGTTCATGGATAGGGAAGTATACAGTAGTACACACTGAGGTGACAAAGTAATAGGATACCTCCCAATAGCTTGTCAGATCTCCTTTTGCCCAGCGTAATACAGGAACTAGACGTGGCATGGACTCAACAAGTTATTAGACGTCCCCTGCAGAAATATAGCGTCATGCTGCCTCCATAGTCGTCCATAATTGCGAAAGTGTTGCCGGTGCAGGATTTTGTGCACCGGATTGATCCCTCGATTATGTCCCACAAATGTTTGGTGGCGTTCATGTCGGGCCGTCTGGGTGTCCAAATCATTGGCTCGAACTGTCCACAACGTCCTTCAAACCAATAGCGAACAATTTCGGCCCGGTGACATGTCGTATTGCAATCCACTAAAATTCCATCGTTGTTTGGCAACATGAAATCCATGAAAGGTTGTATATGGCCTCCACGTAGCGGAACTTAACCAGGACCCAGTCAATTCCGTATAGACACAGCCCATATCATTATGGAGCCACCACGAGCTTGGAGGCCTATGGCTTCGTGGGGTAAACGCCAAACTCGAAACCTACTATCAGCTATTAACAAGTGAAGTCTGGTCTCTTCTGACCAGGCCAGTGTTCTCAAGTTGTCTAGGGTCTAACCCAGGGGCGGGCAGGAATCCTGCACGTGTGCGGTGCACTTGCACGCGTGCAGTTAACAGGTGATCTGCGTGCACACAGGGGCAAGCTGGCCACCCGCTTACCTCCCCTCCCCACCATACCTTCTGTCCACTGCGTTTTGTTTCCTAGCTTGCTTTATTGAATGATGGAATAACGTTAGCAGGAGTGCTTGAAATAAATCATGGTTTCAAAGTATACCTATTAACTACGATACCTTTTTTATTTAATTATCACAGGTGGAGTTTACAATACGTTTAATATCTGGAACAAAATTTCTGCACACAGACAAACGCAAACAGTTATGTAAATTTTCATCACTTATGTTTCCTCTTAACCGAGGCTTATTAATTCAGCAAATGGTTTTCCAGCTCTCACTATATTAAGCGCAATTTTATAGCTTGCACGTACCACTGGGTTATTATTGTTGTCGTCCTGAAAAATTGAAAACAGTGCTCCATAAAATGTTAAGTCAGTTAGATGAGAGACATGACGAGAGAAAGTCGCAGATCTCTCGTGACAACGGCAACTAGGTCCGATGCATCTAATATCGTCAGGCCGCTCTTCTTAAGCTCAGTCAATTTCCCCATCCGCTCAGAATCCGACAGTAAATTGTACTCGTCCTTGTGAAATTTATTATAATGGCCTTCAATACTAAACTTCCGCTGACCAGCGAGAATACTGCCACGTATTAAACATTCGAATTTTCACGTTTTTGCACAAAGAAAAAATGATTCTCCCATTACTTTTTAAAAGATAGCAAATCTCCATGTCTCCGTTTCCTTGATTCACTCTGCATTTTCCGGTTCTTGAAATACAACGTTCACTACGTAGTGGTCGCTTCGCATCAACGTCCGCGGCTTAGCCTTGTACTCGTACTACACTGCCGCAACCTGCCGGCTGTCGCCACTGCCCCATTCGACGATTGCACGCGAGCAGCACACGTGCAGCGCTGTGCGCTCACGAGCCGCGAGCAACGTTTGCCCGCCCCTGGTCTAACCGATATGGTCACGAGTGCAGAAGAGGCGCTGCAGGCGATATCGTGCTGTCAGTAAAGGCACTGCGTCGGTCGTCTGCTGCCATAGCCTGTTAACGCCACATTTCGCCACACTGTCCTAACGGATACGTTCTTCGTACGTCCCACATTGCTTTCTGCGGTTATTTCGCGAAATGTTGCTTTTGTGTTAGCACGACGCAAAGTCTGTCGGTCATTAAGTGAAGATCATCTGCCTGTCCGTGGCGAGAGGAGATGCCTGAAATTTGGTATTCTCGGCGCACCCTTGGATTGAATTCTCTAACGATATCCGAAGTGAAATGTCCCATGCGTCTACCTCCAACTACCTTTCCGCGTTCAGAGTGTGTTAATTGCCGTCGTGCGGCCATAATGACGTCGGCAATGTTTTCACAAGAATCACCTGAGTGCAAATGACAGCCCCGCCAATGCACTGCCCTTTTATGCCTTGTGTACACAGTAATACCACGATCTGTGTATGTGCGTATCGCTGTCCCGTGACTTGTCATTTCAGTGTAATTCATTTTGGAACGCAATCAATAGGAAGTTTAAAGAACGCAAGGAGAAATGAGTGGAGGAAAATTGCGAATAAATGGAAAATAAATGGTTGTCGGAAGGATTGTTTCAGCGTTTATCTGTGAATTTGTAATTCATGGCACGTATAGTAGTTTGCCCCATCCAGCCGTCCGCGTTTGTGATCTAGGGCTTGGTTAGGGAGCGCGACGACGCCGTTTGCGGCGCTGCTGGCGCCACTCCGAGCCTTGGTGGAAAAGAGCGAGACAAGAATGAGCAGCCGGTGGTTCCACTTAGAACACCGTGCATCTCTCGTAAGCCAGCGCCATGATTGCGGCAAACCAGCTTGCAGCGTCTCGTCAACAGTCAGTACGAGGTGAGGAGAGCTGTGGGCGGTGGCTGGTATTGGAGACTTGGGCTGCGCTTGGAGGATTGGGAAAAGCAGTTAACGACGGAGTAGTTGTCAGTTGCTGGACGCCTGGGACGATGTGGCGGCTGGAGAGCCAAGAACGGGAGGCGTCTACAAGCTGGTGCGCTGCGGAGCCCTCGGCGGAATGTGACTAACGGTCAGAGTGGGGCGTGGAGACGCTTTGCCGACGCAGCAGCCTAGCGCAACGGCTGGTGTTTTTGACCGGGCGAGAGAACGGCGATTCCATTGGAGGTGGAGAAAAGGGCTTCTGCGTATCAAGGGGAGCCCTTAGCTATGTGCTTCAGTAGCTAACGGTTGCAATCTCTTGGTTGGTTCAAATGGCACTATGGGACATAACATCTGAGGTCATCAGTCACCTAGAACTTAGAACTAATTAAACCTAACTAACCTAAGGAAATCACACACATGCATGCCTGAGGTAGGATTCGAACCTGCGACCGTAGCAGCAGCGCGGTTCCGGATTGTAGCGCCTAGAGCCGTTCGACCAGAGTGGCCGACTTCTGTTGGTTGAGTAATTCAATAACAGTGCAGAGCTGAGCACAAGTAGCGCATTGAGTACTGGTTAGCAAGCAATATTAGCCGTGAACGTCTGCGGTTGTTATGTGAAAAATTGTGGCTGCTGCTTGCTGGCGTGATGTGTGTGCAGGTGTCTTCTCTGAAAGCAAGAGCTATTTTGATTTTGGTAAATTACACAGCGTGAGCATGTTTGATTTGTGTTACACACTATCACTGGATGTTTGTATCAGGCTGTGAGGGTAACTGATTTGTTGATGCTATTTGTGCAAAGAAAGTCACTTCGTTATTTACGCTGTATAAATGACTAATTAGTATGTTGGACTGTACAGGCGTTATTGAGATATACGCGTAGGTAATTCTGCAAAGCATTAGTGGTATTTAGTCGTAGTTGCAAATCGGTGATGACAGTAGTACCAGATCAATATTCAATTACGTGCTATGTAGATGATATTAATTAATAATTTCGGAAATATTTTGTAGAGATAAACCAGTGCTCTCAAGGGAATAAACTAAAAATTAAATTCAATCACGCCCTGCAGTTCTGACCGAGCGTTTCTAGGCGCTTCAGTCTGGAACAGCGCGATCGCTACGGCCGCGGTTCGAAGCCTGCCTCGGGCATGAATGTGTATGATGTCCTTAGGTTAGTTATGTTTAAGTAGTGGACTGATGATCTCAGATGTTAAGTCCATAGTGCTCAGAGCCATTTGAACCATTAAATTACAACAGCCTTAATTGCAACAGAACATTTGTTAAAAATGGCAACATTATCCGGTGAAACAGCGCCCATCTTCATACCATATACGCTGAAACTTAGGTACAATACAGATTTAGTTGTAAATCTAATAATAACAATTAATGTAAGATACGTAAAACGTGACTAAAATTAAATAAGTTATACCCCTGATGGCAGCTGGTGGCGGTCAACGGAGCAGGTATCTTGGATGTATAAACATAAGTTTCTGCTTAGCATAGAGGGGCTATGGGCTAAGCACTGACTGTTACTGACGTAATGCGACAAATAGGGAGTGAAGTATCTAATACTTAACCCAGAGCCACTCTATCCTGAGCAGCAGACGTTCGTGTGCCCACGATACTTTCTCTGCTCACAGCTACCACCTGCCATCAGGGATATAAATTATTTAATTTTCCTCATATTTTACATACCTTACATGAACTGTTATTAGATCTCCTTCTACATCTATATGGTACTTACATTTCAGTGCATATGGTACGAAGATAGTCGCTATTTCACAGAAAGTGGTATCCATTTTAAACCAACGGTCTACTGCGGTAAAGAATATTCTAATTTTAAAAGATCTTAATTAATTATGACCGTTATCTTAGTGTCTTACGGTTACTTGCAGATGTTATATCTATTGTATATTATACACATTTTAATTGCTACTGTTGTTACCTGATTCTGTGTGCTGGGACAAAAGTTCGAAGGCAATTTATTTGTGTTCTCTTGTACGAGTACTGCTTTCGGAAGTATGTGGATCTGCTAAATAACTTCTGTTTCACTGTTATTGTATTACTGGTCTGTTATTAAGAAGAATTTTATGTATAGTAAATTATTTGTTACACTGAGCCCATGCCTGCACCACCCCCAGACTGAACCCCACTCCACGCAAATCCTAAGATGTAGCATATGCAAAAGTCAAAACAGCAAAGATATCAATATTAAGAGTACCGGAGGAATCATACTGTTCAAACGCACAGAAGACAGCGGATAGGTGAAAAAAATACGCTGAAGGCCTCTACGATGGGGGAACTTATCTGGTAACATGACAGAAGAAGAAATGAGAGGCGATAAGGAAGATGTAGAGCATCCGATATAGATAAAATCAGAGATTATCAGAGCTTCTGAAGACTTATGATCAAGTAAGGCAAAAGGCATAAATAACATTTATTTTGGAATTTGTAAAATCATGTGGAGAACAAGAAACGAAACGACGGTTCACGTTGATGTGTAGAATCTATGATATTGGAAGTATACAATCAGATTTCAGAAAAATATCGTCAAAATAGTTCTTATGATAGAAAAAGCAGATACTAGAAAGAACTATCCCATAATCAGCTTAACAGCTCGTGCATCCCAGTTCTGACAAGAATAATACTTATAACAGTGGAAAAGAAAAAATGGTGCAAATGGCTCTGCGTACTAGGGAACTTAACATCTGAGGTCATCAGTCCCCTAGAACTTAGAACTACTTAAACCCAACTAACCTAAGGACATCACACACATCCATGGCCGAGGCAGGACTCGAACCTGCGACCGTAGCGGTCGCGCGGTTCCAGACTGAAGCGCCTAGAACCATTCGGCCAAACGGCCTGCTGGAAAAGAAAATTGAGTATCTGTTATAAGACGATGAGTTTGCCTTTCGGAAAAATAGAGGCAGTTCTGGCGTTGCGCTTGATAATGGAAGCAAGACTGAAGAAAAATCAAGATACGTTCATAGATTTTTCCACCTGGAAAACGCTTTCGTCAACGTAAAATGCTGCAAGATATTCGAAACTCCCATGGAAATTGGAGTAAACCATAGGGAAATATCGATGAAATACAACAGGATCAAGAACCAAGAGGGAAAATAAGAATTAAATTCAAAGGACGAAATAAGCGGATTAGAGAGGGCGGAAGACAGGAATGCAGCCTGTGGTCCCTGATGTTTGGTCTCTACATCGAAGAAGCAAAGACGGGAATAAAAGAAAGGTTCGAGAGTGGGCTAAAAATTCAAGGTGAAAAGATATCAATGATAATATCTGCTGATGACATTGCTATCCTCCGTGAATGTGAAGAAAAATTACAGAATGTCCCGAATTGAATTAACAGTCTAATGAGCACACACTTTGGATTGAAAAGAAACCGAGGAAAGAAGAACGTAATGAAGAGCAGCACAAATGAGATTTGCGATGAAAGTAACGTAAGGACTGGTGCTCACGACGCCGATGAATTTTAGGATTTCTGCTATCTACGCAGCAAAATAACCCATGATGGACGGAGCAAGGAGGGGATGAAAGAACACTAGCACTGGCAAAAATGGAATTTATGACCAAGAGAAGTCTACTAGTATCAAACATAGGCCTTAAT
Organism: Schistocerca piceifrons; assembly: GCF_021461385.2. Taxonomy (NCBI): domain Eukaryota; kingdom Metazoa; phylum Arthropoda; class Insecta; order Orthoptera; family Acrididae; genus Schistocerca; species Schistocerca piceifrons. Next base: position 299,332,250 of record NC_060140.1, read on the forward strand.
TTGAGGAAGAAATTTCTCAAAATGTGAGTTTGCAGCAGAGTATTCTGTGAACGTCAATCGAGGGTTGTAGGAAAACCGGAAAGGTGAGAATTGAGGCATTAGAAATGTAGTGTTATAGAAGGATGTTAAAAATTTGGTGGACTGATATGATAATGAATGACAACATTCTCCTCCAAATCGGCGAAGACAGGAATGTTTGGAAAGAATGGCAATAAGAAGGGACAGGGTCATAGAACATGTGTTAAGATATCATGGAATAACAACCGTAAAACTACAGGCTGCAAAATGCGGTGGAAGCCAGAGGCTGGAATACAGCCAACGAATAATTGAGGACGTAGGGAGCAAGTGCTACTCTGAGATGGAGAGACTGGCATAAGAAGAATCTGATTTGTGGCGGGCCGCACCAATGAAAAAGAAATTAAACTTATGAAGAGAAATCACTGAGCAATTCCACATATAATTTTAACGTTACACTCTCTTGTAATTGCCTAGCAAACCTCTGTGCAACATAAGACGACATGTCTTCATCGTTGCCCGTAAGTTTTCTGTCATTGAATAAATCATTCAGCAACCGCACCTTCCACGGAAATACAAGTAGAAAATTGTGGTCTTGTGGCCGAGACATTTCTATTTTCGGAACGCAATGATGCACAGATCATCATTAGCTATTTCATGTGGGAACGGTGTAAACATCACAGACAGCAGGAATCGCTCTATTAATTTTCCAATTACTCCATAATTAACAAAAGAACTACAACACTACTATTCACACATACTCCTCACAGAAATGTACAAAGAATTTGTCACGGATACAGCTTTACTCATAGGGTTCAATAGCGCACGCATAGTGCTCAACGAGTGGGATAACGCTGTATCGCTAATCATCCGAACTGTCCTCTGGGTTTGAGTATATAGTAATGATATGGGAAGTAACGAGTTTAACTCCAGTGTACTTCCGGAATATCCTAGCGAAAGGTCGCGTTTGCATCGTTTTCTGCGCTCGGGAAGTCGTGCTCTCGCAACCAACCTTGATCAAGTGCAAAAGGAATCTTTTTAAAATGGGTCGGAGGAAGGCAACGGCAAACCACCTCCATTAGGACCTTGCCTAGTATGGCGGTGCGCGTCCCTTAGCATCGTTCCTCTACGCTCTGTCAAGAAGCAGGGGACTTCGTTTCCATATATGGTGGCGACTATACGAAGTGCGGTGATGATAATAACGAACTGTCCCTTGCGGTTCTGACCCAAACTTCTGATAACTTCAAACCAACAAGTTGTATATCACGAACAATATAACTTCGCAGTGACAGGAGAATGCCAAATTTCACTCAGGACACTCAGATCGTTGACACAGTTACATCAAAAGCACTCTCCCAGAAGCGTGCAAAGACTCGTGGAGACAGCCGAAGGAGCAATCCGAAAATTATGAAAACGACATTTGGTCCTGAGGCAGCTTCACACTAAGCAGCGAAGACAATGACAGCTACATTCATCAACGAAAAGCAACATGACCAGCAAAAAGTGAGAGGCAGTCGACAAACAGTATGATGCTGGCCATTAGGTTATATTTATTGAAAGTGTGCAAAAAGATAAAAGCGCTGGGACATTACATCTGACCTCTATAAGCGTCCAGCTATTAAAGCTGGGTTCACAGATTACTAACAGCTTTACCAATACGTCATCTGGTCGTAACAGCGGTAAAATAGAACTCTGGACAGCAGCAGCTGCTAGTTATTTGATTGAAATGCTGTTTCCGCGAATGAGGGGACAAGAAATGTATGTATGAACTTTCCCCACTAGGCAAGAGGGAGAAATAAAGGAAATAATGATTGAATAATTGGAAGAAGAAACAATAGATTAGATTAGATTAGATTAGATCAGTACTTGTTCCATAGATCATGAATACGACACCTCGTAATGATGTGTAACGGGTCAGGTTAAAACAATTTGTCTATACAATATATTACATTACACAAAATATTAAATGACACTTAATATTTTTAATTTTTTTTGTGGGGAGTGGGGAAATTACCCACTTACTATATCCAAATATTCATCTAATGAGTAGAAGGAGTTGCCATTCAGAAATTCTTTTAATTTTCTTTTAAATGCTATACCGCCATCTGTCAGAGTTTTAATTCTATTAGGTAAGTGACCAAAGACTTTTGTGGCTGCATAAGTTACCCCCTTCTGAGCCAAAGTTAGATTTAACCTTGAGTAGTGAAGATCATCCTTTCTCCTAGTGTTGTAGCCATGTACACTGCTATTACTTTTGAATTCGTTCGGATTGTTAATTACAAATTTCATAAGTGAATATGTATATAATGAGGCTACAGTGAAGATCCCTAGGTCTTTAAATAAGTGTCTGCAGGATGATCTTGGGTGAGCTCCAGCAATTATTCTGATTACACGCTTTTGTGCAATGAACACTCTTTTACTCAAGATGAGTTACCCCAGAATATGATGCCATACGAGAATGAAAATAGGCGTGGTAAGCTAATTTACTGAGATGTATATCGCCAAAATTGGCAATGACCCTAATAGCATAAGTAGCTGAACTCAAACGTTTCAGCAAATCTTTAGTGTGTTTTTTTCCAGTTCAACCCCTCATTAATGCATACACCTAGAAATTTAGAATATTCTACCTTAGCTACCGATTTCTGATCGAAGTCCATATTTATTAATGGTGTCCTCCATTTACTATGTGGAATTGTATATACTGTGTTTTGTCAAAGTTTAATGATAGCCCATTTGCAGAGAACGACTTAATGATCTTCTGAAAAACATCGTTTACAATTTCATCAGTTAATTCTTGTCTGTTGGTTGTGATAGCTATACTTGTATCATCGGCAAAAACTACCAGCTTTGTATCTTCGTGAATATAGAATGGCAGGTCATTACTATATATTAAAAACATCAGACGACCGAAGACCTAGCCTTGCAGCATCCCATTCTTGATTGTTCCCCAGTTTGAGAAATGACCAGTTTTTTGCATATTATGTGAAGTGCTTATTTCAAATTTCTGCACTCTTCCAGTTAGGTATGATTTAAACCATTTGGGCGCTGTCCCATTCATACCACAGTACTTGAGCTTATCTGGAAGTATTCCACGATTTACACAATCAAAAGCCTATGAGAGATCACAAAAAATCCCAACGGGTGACTTCCGGTTACTCAGAGCATTTAATATTCCATTAGTGAAAGTATATAAAGCATTTTCCTAGGAAAAACCTTTCTGGAAACAAAACTGATATTTTGTTAAAAAAATATTTTTACAATCGTGTGAAGCTACTGTACAATACATTACTTTTTCCAGAATTTTGGATAAGGCAGTCAGAAGAGAGACTGGGCGGTAGTTGTTGACATCAGACGTATCCCCTTTTTTATGCAATGGTTTAACAATGGCATACTTCAGTCTGTCTGGGAAAATACCCTGCTTCAGAGAGATATTACATATGTGGCTAAGAATCCCACTTATCTCTTGGGAAGAAGCTTTTATTATCCTGCTGGAAATGCCATCAGTTCCATGTGAGCTTTTATTCTTGAGAAAGTTTATTATCTTCCTAATTTCAGAAGGAGAGTTGGGTGGAATTTAAATTGTATCAAATTGTGTGGGTAAGGCTTCTTCCATTAACTGCCTTGCTTCTTCTAATAAACATTTAGATCCTATTTTCTCTAAAACATTTAAAAAATGATTATTCAAAATGTTTTCGACTTCCGGCTGACACTCAGTGTCATTATCGAGTACTTCAGGTTGACCTGTTTGTTAAGGAAGTTCAATAAAATGGACAGATTAGGGAAAAACCTTGGCCAGTGTGGCTTGTAGCCTTTAAAGTGCAGAAACGGCATGACCTTGTACGAGAACGTCACACGCTAGTCACATAGCAGCAATTTTTAGTTTACGTCAGTAAGAAACGCGTGGCCAGTAGCACAGCGTGCAAGGAGAAACGTCACATCTCTATCTCGCAATTTTGTCCACTTTAGGGTTGCTGTGTCAGTATAATTGAAGGCTACTTCACGATTCTCCACAGCACGACCACCGTCACGGCAGAGTTGCTATTGGCAGGTGAGCGATACATTTTAAGTTCTGAAACTTTTCATGTATAAGGAAATTTGAATTTAATTTTTTAATATGATTGATTACTACATTGTCTGTATTTGTATAGTGTATATATCTTACAATGAAATGTTCTTAAGACATGCAGACATTGTTTTTAGATTACAGTTGTTACAAATTTTCCTAAATTTCGTGTTGCAGCGTACAAGAAATAAATGAAAATTTCAGGTGTAAAGAAGTTCATATTGAACCCCTTTTGCTAATGAAAAATATTGTTCATTATATATGCCCATTTATGATTCTATGTTTTCGTGAATTGTGTGCTTTAAATTATATCTAATTGCAGTTCCTTATTAAATTGTATTAATTTTCTTAGGTTGCAACTTAACATCTTGTTTTTTTTTCAATATAACAATTTCAACTCGTTTTCCATTCTTTATTTTAACTTAAATACCAGTTTTGCCTCGAATGTATTACAGTAAAAGAAAAGTGGCCAAAATATCAAAAATATTTTTATAAAAATCAAGAAAAGTGACACAATTCAAAGAATTCATTAAGAACACCTCAAATTCGAAGACTGAAGAACTACATGATCCAATTACTGTTGCATGGATTATAATGGAATTTACTGCCAAAATTACGTACTTGAAATATTAAAGGACGCTTATAGTATTTCAAGATATGTTTTCTAGAGTTCTTTAAATCGAATTTTCTCAGGTATGGAATTTTTTAGTTGTGTCGCTGCTGTTGCCGGGGTGCGTATGTACATGGTATGAGTTGCTGTGTTGCATTATACGCGAAACCTGTTCTGGCGTGCAATAATTGCGTACGGCACGGTCACCGTAGTAAACAATGTCTTAGTCTGAACCACTGCTTACATTGCTCTGAGACTCTTGCCATTAACAACTGCGACAAACAAACAAACAGCTCCCTTTAGTGTCCACTGCTCCTGAGAGCACCCGTGTAATTGTAGAGAGTGTCCAGTCAACACGGGACAGAGGAAAATTAAACAGCGCCACTAGAAGGCATTACACACCGGCAAGCAGTCTCACAAGTAAACATCGTGACGCACATCGACGTCGTCACGGGAAACTTGCTGCCATACCCGCCTTTACGTACACTCTCAGCGTACTGCACGCAGTCCTTCGATACACCTGGACAACACAGAACCAAAACATGAAACTTAGGCCCGCATCTCGTGGTAGCGTTCTCGCTTCCCACGCCCGGGTTCCCGGGTTCGATTCCCGGCGGGGTCAGGGATTTTCTCTGCCTCGTGATGGCTGGGTGTTGTGTGATGTCCTTAGGTTAGTTAGGTTTAAGTAGTTCTAAGTTCTAGGGGACTGATGACCATAGATGTTAAGTCCCATAGTGCTTAGAGCCATTTGAACCATGAAACTTAGTCAGTCGCTTCAACAGATACCACTTGCTTCAACAATGCCGGCTACAAATGTCAGTGAACGGCATCATATTTGTAAAAACTCAACAGTCAATAATAAAACCGACAGGCCTCAGGTGAAGACATCGCATTGTGTTATGGCGATGTAGGGATGATAGTGCTACAGACATGATACGTGAATTGGAGTGGCAGTCATTAAAACAAAGGCGTTTTTCGTTGCGACGGGATCTTCTCATGAAATTTCAATCACCAGTTTTCTCCTCAGGTTGCTAAAACATTCTGTTGGCATCCACCTACGTAGGGAGAAATGATCATCACGATAAGAAAAATGTAAGTGCTCGCTTTTCCCGCTCTCCGTCCGAGAGTGGAACGGTAGAGAGACAGCTTGAAGGTGGTTCATGGAGCCCTGTGCCAGGTACTTTATTGTGAATAGCACAGTAATCACGTAGATGTACATGAAGTGACGCAACCGAGGACTGTACAAGAAAGACAACATTCGGTACGAGATAATACTTACGAAAGTTTATGGATGCCTGACAGAGATCGCACAATTCCATTATAAGACAACTTGTATCAATGCAGCCCCAAAAGCTTCAGAAAGTCAGACTTTTAAGGAGGGCCTAGCCAAAGCAATTTAGAATACAGTAATTAATGCGATAAGACGGATAATGGATACTTAACATGCAAAGCGCCGTCAAACCACAATAATAATATAAAATAATTCATTGCAGATTAGTTACTGAGTACGGGATTCAACGCAGGCGGGATCTGTTAAGAATACATCGCACTGGAATGCTCGCTTCATAAGTAGCAACAACTAAAATCTTACACTCCAACCATACAACAGTACATGCGATATTTGGCACATGGCTACTGGTTTAGAACAATTTCTGTTCCTTGGTTTTAATTTAATTAGAATCGACACATACGATGGGTATTTCTCAAGAGAAAAGGGATCCCGTATAAAATTCAAAGAAATGGTAGACAAGAGATACCACTTGTTGCTAATACATCTACATCACACGAGGGATAACAAAATAAACATAATACCTGTTTAAAGATCACAGAGGAGGCGTAACGAAATAACAACTGAAATTGTCAGTCAATTCGGTCGCCCATCCGAAGGTAATACTAGATTTTCAAAGATCATCAGCCTGCTTCGGCTCGTACCGATAAAAAAGTGCCGTAAAATAATAGCAGAGATTGTATACGAAAACAAACTAATTATTTTAAAAGACGGTTCCCCGCCAAGAATAAATGCATCACACCAATTACTGAGCGCTGTAGCTGTAGGCCTATGTTTGTTATCACATAGCTCAACATGGGACGTAGTAGCAGATCCCTTACATCCAATCATCTGCTCACCGTTTTCAGATGTGACGCAGAGGCTATAAGTGGTTTCGTATGGCCAGTCTACAAATGGAACATTTGGAAAGCAGACTGGATCAAGTACACAACTATGTTTTTAGGCAGATACTGAAGTTTTCAGAATGTGGAGGAACAAGAACAAAATACTCAAATTTTATTGATTATTTTGAAAAAGCAGCAATAGTATCTATCTCACAAATAAACCCTTTCTTCCGAAAGCTAAAACCTCACCTATAGGGTAGGACCTGGAACTCAGTAATGCACTGATGGTGTGAAGGAATGCTCTAAAACTGTATAGAGGACACTCTTCGGAAGACAATCACATAAAATTAGACAGCAAAAGCAAAGCGGCTATTCAGAAGTAGGGAAAAATCCACGAGGTTAAACTTCAGTAACAATCTTAACAAAGACATACGCAGCCATACCACATGGCAACATATTACACGTTTACGAAGAGACTGCGACGGCAATTGTACAACAGCACTTCGAAACAAATTACTGAATGACTTCTGACACACCAGGCATCAGATTCAGTTGAATAACTCATTGATGAGGAAGACGAGAATGGATGCTTTATTATTGGAGAACTCAAGAGAGCCCTGTCATAAGGGACAACTCTAGCGCCTAACGATATTGTCACATGCTACCTTAACTAATGCAGATAGGGAGAAGCCATGTCTGTAGTCTTCTTAACAATAATAATTGGAGCATAAGAACATATACACCCGAATGGAATACGTTACAAACATTGACGACAGGAACATACGATGAAACACCTAATGAAGCAAACTCGTACAGGGAAAAATGCTCCTGAGCTGTGTACATAAACTGTTAGAAATACTGGTATGAACACCACAAGTTGTTCCCAAAAACGAATTTTGATTTTTGGAAACCACGTGGCACGAACGAATCAATAATAAAATCAGCGACCAGTATCCAGATAACTGTCACTACTAAGGATCTGCCACTGTTGTTTTTACTGACATAATCAGCGCATAAGCCAATGTTACCTTATCGACGCTGCTTGAAAAAATATGGAGCCTGAATATGCCCGGTAGTGGTATGAAAAACTTATTTACTAAAATTTCCAAAGGTCACTTGTAGTGAGAAGTGGAAGGGGCTACGAGATGCCGAGGACGACATGTATAAGGCTATCCGAGGAACAAACTTTATTGACCTTGCTTTTCAGTAGATTTCTATTCGACCTATACGATATTTTGCCACATAATATCACAGTTTTACAGTACGCTGATGAAACTTTTATTTATTCAACAAGTGACACCTTTGCTGGTGACCCGCAGGGAATGGATCAAGGTATGTCTACACTACACACATATGTGGAAAAGAATGGTTTTGGGACATCATCTAGAAAGTTTTCGGTTATTCTCTTCACCAGACGCAGGGTTCCTCCCAAGGAGACGCTGAAGCTTAGGCCGTACGAACTACCAGTAAAGACAATAGTCTGATGAAGTGGAGTGCATGTCGAACACAAATTTCGATGGAAGACACATGTCGCAGAGTCCGTCGTAAACTAAGAAAAGTCCACCAATATGTCATTGCCACAGTCACTGTTGAGCAATGGGGAGCGGATGCAACCACGATTGTATCGTGCCCTTGTACGTTCATACATGGGTAAACACTGGAAAGAAAATTGAGGACCTGCTGGATGACGATCAGTTTGGGAGTTGGGCTTTGGGAAAGGTAAAGGCACCACAGAGGCAGTACTGACGTTTAGACTGAAAATAGAAGCAAGACGCAAGAAACATCTAGACACATTCCAAGGATTTGTCGACCTGTAAAAATGTCAAGTGGTGCAAGATGTTCGATATTCTGAAAAAAATAGGGATACGCTAAAGGTACAATACAATACATACAAGAACCAAGAGGGAACAACAAAAGTGGAAGACTAAGAATAAAGTGCTCGGATTAAAAAGAAGCCGGCCGCTGTGGCCGAGCGGTTCTAGGCGCTTCATTCCGGAACCTCGCGGCTGCTACGGTCACAGGTTCGAATCCTGCCTCGTGCATGGATGTGTGTGATGTCCTTAGGTTAGTTAGGTTTAATTAGTTTTAAGTCTAGGGGACTGATGACCTCAGATGTTAAGTCCCATAGTGCTTAGAGCCATTTGAACAATTTTTTGGATTACAAAGGGTGTATGATATGGATGTAGTCTTTCGCCCCTGCTGTTCAGTCTATTCGTCATAAGAAGGAATGATGGAAAGAAAAGAAAGGTTCAAGAGCGAAATTAAAATTCAAGGTGGAAGGATATCGATGTTAACATTCGCTGATGACATTGGTGTCCTCAGTGACAGGAAAGCAGGAATACACGATCTGCTGAATGGAACGAAGTGTAATGGCTGGATTGAGAGTACATCGAACAAAGACGAATGTAAGGAGAAGCAGCAGAAATGGGAACAGCGAGAAACTTAACATCAGATTTGGGAACTGCAAAGTAGTCGAAGTGAAGGACTTCTGCTACCTAGGCAGAAAAATAACGAGTGACGGACGGAGCAAGCACACTAGCAATGGCAAAAAGGCATTTCTGTAAAGAGAAGTCTGCTAGTGTCAAACATAGCTCTGAGAAAGTAATTTCTGAGAATGTACGTTTGGAGCACTGTGGGAAAACCGGAACAAAAGAGAATCGAAGCATCTGAGATGTGGTGCTACAGATGAATGTTGAACATTTGGTGGAGTGATAAGGTAACGAATGAGGAGGTTCTCCGCAGAAGCGAAGGGGAAAGGAATGCATGGAAAACACTGACAAATAGGAGGAACAGGATGATAGGGCATCTGCTAAAACATCAGGGAATAACTCCCATGGTATCGCAGGAACCTGTAGAGGGTAAAAACTGTCGAAGGCGACAGAGATTAGGATACATCCAGCAAATAATTGAGGACGTAGATTGCAAAATTCCACTCTCAGATGAAAAGGTTGGCACAGGAGAGGAAATCGTGGCGGGCAGTATCAAACAACCAGTCAGAATACTGTATAATGTATAATTCTTGTCTTGGTTTAGGATCAGCTCCAGACATATATATATATATGTTTGAAGTGACGCTGGTACGTTCTGTTGCTGTGTGTTTCCATTCCATGATTAATGTGATTTGAAGAGAAGTAATAAAATGAGCTCTAACATGGAAAGTAGGCGTTTCCGGACACATGTCCACATAACATATTTTCTTTCTTTGTGTGTGAGGAATATTTCCTGAAAGTTTGGCCGTACCTTTTTGTAACACCCTATATATATATATATATATATATATATATAACAGGACTATACAAGCACTTAGAGTATGTCTGGGGGCAATGGAGTCTATACCGAATAACGATTAGTCGAAGCAAATGAGCTTCCCTTCCATCTACGACGTAAATACTGGAGGTGAAATTTTTACTAAAACCGTTGCAGTCTGCGCAAGTCCTAATGTTATAAGAGATTATACCTTGACAGTGTTTTGCTATACGTCCAGGTGCTGGACCAACAAGTCTACCCTCTCATGTTGTTGTTTACATGTATCGCATAAAGCCTGCCTACACGAAGATTACTTTAATTTGAAGCATATTCACGTAGTAGTCTGTTGAAACCACAAGTTGTATTTTACCTGGACTATGGCTGTGCTTATTCAAATGACTGCAATGTGAACGAGTAGCTCTTCAAAAAAGAAACTCAAGGTTCGTCTACCAAATGCTTCGAAGAATGAAGTTGGTGGTTGTGGTTACTGGGATAGCAGCTATCATATTGGAATGAAACTCAGTCTACCTCAGGAACTAAGGACTGTGACAGTAGAGCTTTTGGCTGTACAACGAGCCCTTCGATACTCAGAGAAACGCGTGAAATGTAAGTTCGTTATCCGTTCTGATTCCACTACTAAGAACTACCAAGACATCAGCGCAGAAGACGATACAAACTGCCAGAGCATATGATATCATTAAGCTGATATAAATAGCATAATTGTGGATTAGAGTGATACTATTTGTTGGCTAAATGCGCAATGTTTCATTTACGACAGTTAAACAGTAGACAAGCTAGACAAGGTAGCCGTCTATAACGGAGAGAAGAAAAACGTAGGATTTCGATCTATAATCCTTTTAAAAGTTGTCAGATCAATCAACCGAGAAAAGTGGAACACAAAATGGTAAGAGATGTTCAAATACAAAACGAAGATTATGCTTAAGTGAACCCGATGGTGATTACTAACTTCTGGCGCGAGAAACATTCCATATTCCAGAAGACTCAAGAACACTGTAACGTGCCTCATTTCAACCGAGGCTATTACAGGAAGCATCTACATCGTATTGGTCTAGTTGCATCCCCATTGTATGACTGTGGCAAATAAGAGCATGTCAACCACATCTTTTTCCTGATTGCTCGAATATGTGCAACACCACAAGTCATTAGAACGTCTTTCCGCCATAGGTTGCTATTTTGCCAGCATCTCTGAGAGTATGGGGTTCATTTTTGGAATACACCTTGGAGACAGCTTAGAAACAGAAGTGATGATACTTTCTGCATGACCTGGCCATCATTTTGCAGGGCAATGCTCAAGCACTTACAGTGCATGCTCTTACTGATTTGTTTGACTGATGAGTCTGCTAAGTGCTACACCACCTACTGCACTCCCCTGACTTAAGCCCTCGTAAGTTCAACTCGATTTCTATACTGAAGGAAACTGTTCACGGCATTCGCTTCAGAACTGCTACAAATTCGTCGGGCAACAGATCGTGCCACTCGAACTGTCAACACAACTGGCACTGCTAAGAGTATCCTACGACTTCCACATCGCTGGTAACGGGTTATACACAGTGCTGGTGACTACTTTGAAGGTCAGTAAAACTTTGAAATACGTATCTATTTTGTACGAGCTGTGAATAAATAGTTGCCACTATTTAAGTACCAACCCTCGTATTTCCCAACCTAGCAAACATAAAAATGCCTATTCCCCACAAGGAATGTGAAGAGATAAACTGTAGAACAATGTTTGTATTAAGCTTGTTTTGGAGCCAGTCACTGTAATCGTTAATTTAAACTCACTGAGATATGTCCCTCAGCACTCAATAATACATTCTTGTGACCTTTTATGTATAATAAAATTTTATGATCTAACGTACCATTTCGGTAATGATTTTCATTGCAGTTAATTTAATACTACAAGGAACCGCCTAGATGTAACTATCTGCTATACAATGTACAGCGGCGGTGTATCGCTTACACGCTTTACTTAGGCCGCTTTAAAAAAAGATATATATTTCTCAAAAATATGATTCGAATTTTTAAGAAAGATAAAAACACCAGTTCTTGTTTAATTCTTTACTGTATTGGGGAACATAATTCAGCTGAAAGAGAAGGGATATCATATATAAGCTAATTCACATTTTAAGAAGTAGTGTCTATGTGAGAGTCAGAAAGTTGACGCTTAGGTGAAACTGGGAACGAAGACACATGGGCCAAAGCGTATTTTTGCTGCGAACACAAAGATTGTGTGAATTCCTAAGGGACCATACGGCTGAGGTCATCAGTCCCTTTACTTACACACTACTTAAACTAACTTATGCTAAGAGAAACACACTCATACCCATGCCCGAAGGAGGACTCGAACCTCCGGCGGGAGGTGCCGAGTAATCAGTGACATGGCTTCTTAAACCGCGTGGCCACCCCGCGCGGTCACAAAGATTCAGACTAGTGTTATAAGAAAGGAAATTTAGCGCCATCTTGTAACTTACGTCACTGTTTTGCATCTACACACTGCATGAAGTAAGTATGGCCAATGAGAATCATTATGACCTACAATGTCGGACAATGGGTAGTGCGAACACCTTTCCGAAAGGAGTTCTGAAGAATATTTCTGAAAAACAACGCGAAAGCTTAGCATCTCTTCGGTAAGTGACTAAAGCTTCGCCTCTTTAACGCACCATGGTTTCAAGCCCAGCGTGTTCACTTCAGTAACACTGATATCGAAAAGGAGAAAGATTACGTTATGAACCAATCAGCAATCTGACACAAGAAGGACTCTGGTAAGCGGCAAGCCATTGGCTGGGTAATTCGCCTACGGCACACTGCTGCATATCTGGACGTAAGTTACTTTTCATGAAGATTTTAGCAAGTAAAGAAGATTACTGAGAGGAACTTTTCGAAAAGCAGCAGCTAATGGAATACTAAGCATAACGGGAGCAAGCAACAGAGCTTGTCGGCCGCTGACGGTGGAAGTAGATACGGATTTGAGCGCAGGGACCGTCAACGATAAACTGTTAGCATACGCAGCGACAGGAGGAGTTAGCTCCGTCGTTTCCCAATGTAATACATAAGGTGTCGTCCATTACTTACATGAGCTAAAAATACGGTGTTAGGGATCCGGCAAAATCCTACCCAATCTCATTTTCAGGAGGGGTCCAAAGAAAATCTCACGTCAATCTTTTAATTTAGAGAATATACATCATTATAACGGATAACATTCTGTTTCATGTAATTAATCTCCAAGCACAGACGGTATTTAAGGGCCCACCAATCTTCATAGCCTCTCTGAAATGAAGTGAATGCTTTACAAGTGTACATACCCGGACTTATAACTAGAGCTGCAAAAAGTTAGATTTCATCTGTGGAGTTCTCTGCCGCGCCGGTCGAAATCAGTGAAACAATTGTGGTATTCGGCAACGGTTATACAGCTGATGTTATTGTGTTCCGTATGAATTTCTATCAAAACGTTTACGATGCATATGTTAAGCGGTATTGCGGCAAGACGAAACGCACGTGCGAGCAAGAAGTTAAATGTTTTTGGAAAGATGCTAAGTTGCAGTTCACCATCAGCATTTCTGTTAGTGATCATGTTAACCAAGAGAGTGGAAAGCTATGTTATCACACGCTTCAAAGGAAGGTACAAGTAAGGAAAGTTTCAATGACATTCAATGTATATAATACACCAATAACAGGTAATTTTTTAAGATTCGTCAAAACTGTTAATACCATTTCTGTGGAGCTTCTTTGTCCGTCTATCTTTGTTCTGTCCGTCCGATTACTACTCAGGGTTGGAGGGTGTAAAATAAAGTGTTTTCAATGGTATATTAAAAACACTGTTTAATGCACTTCAAATTTTATGGAAAACCTCTGACGTAATTAATGGAAGTCCCTTAACACGTGTAAATATTTCGTGTTTGCAATTACCTGTGAAAAGAACATGCAGAGTCTTCACATCACTTGATGGTACTAACAGACAATTACTAAAAGTTTTTGTCTAGCTACGAACGTTAGCCTTTTCCTGTTCACAGTCTGCATTCTCGTGATGCCATCTATAGTTATATTTCACTCTACATTTCAGACAATAAGAAAAAAAGAAAATAGCACCGGAAGCATTTCAACAATTACTATAAACGCATGCGTCTTTCTTTCTTTCTTTTGCTTGTGCCGTTTTTCCCGCGGATACGCAGGGTTGGCATGGTTAATCGGATGTGGCAACGTTGGTGGAAGGGGTGGCCGGATACCCTTCCTATCGCCACCACGTACCCCCAGGAAGGAATTACTGTACCCCAGCTGTCTGTGACTAGTGTAGCGCGAAAGTGTTCGGATGTCTGCGAGCTGTGTAACTGAGGCGGGACGTGGGGACCAGCCCAGTATTCACTTAGGGGGATGTGGAAAACCGACTAATAACCACATCCAGGCTGGCCGACACACCGGCTCTCGTCGTTAATCCACCGGGCGGATTCGATCTGGGGTCGGCGAGCCTACCCGAGTCCAGGAAGCAGCGCGTTTGCGCGCTCGGCTATCCTGGCGGGTACTATAAACGCATGAGTAATAAACGCTAATTAGTTTCTCTAATTTTACCCTTGTCGAAAGCTTCAGATTGTACTCTAGTTTTACACTGCCCGTTTGGTTACATTGCAGTTCTGTATTTCAAGGAGTTACTATTTTTACAAGCCTAATTTCAGTGTACTAGAGAGAGAGAGCTGAAGGGAATACTGTTGCCAAAGAGGACAAAAAATCATCAACTAGCATAAGGGCTTGTTTTTCATATCGCTATGTTTACTCCTGAAAACCAGGATAGCGTACTATAGTCTTAGTATCATCGGTGAAAAAAAAATTACTCAATGGTCAAAAAACAGTTTCACTTAAATGTTAAGCACAGCAGTGAGTTCCCAGATTACTGATATCATTAATGTGTACAGCAGAGAGTGCATATGTGATACACTGACTAAAAGTGTGTCAGTTTGACTACTAAAATGTGAATGCAATTTTTCCGCAGGAGTAAAGTGTAGGAGCGGCAGAATGTTGATGATGAAGTAAAAATAAAGGGACAATGGAATAACCGCCACAGTTATACTTTTTCACATTTTCTTTACCTAAGTGGCTTATCTGTTCTATGTGAAAAATCTGAAATATTTTAAAATAAGATTGGCGGTGTAAAATTGTTCGTTATTGTCAGATATTAGTTTAGGGGGAAAAATCGGATACTCCTGGTAATTTAAACATAAAGTGAGCTGAATTCTCCTCGATTTTAGTAACAGTTGTTTACTACAATAGTCCAAACGCTCAGCGATATTACATTCACATCCAATACAGCGTGAACGTTCTTAACGCTTTGCTCTAGGGATTCCGGAAGTAGCTTATGTTAATATGTGGATGCAGAAGCGAGGAGAGAGATGGAGGCATCGAGTGCAAGCACTGGGAATGTTTAACACAACGAGGCGTCTATGTACCCTGAGAGGATAAGCGGTACAGAACATTATCTCACGCAGTGTATTAATTAACTCTATTGAAGCTTACTCAGCAGTGATAGCAGAATACGCTAAATCAACCATGCAGTATGATATTACGGGAGAGTCCCGAATCAATAAGTAACTGTATGCCTATAAGAATGACGAAGATACCAATGTACTAACCAGACATGTTAAAATGTGGAGGCGATGCTAATTTGTGTCACGAGTCAAATGGAAATAAACACTAAAGCCACCAGCAAAAATCCTCTCGTCATATAACGCGTTAAAACAGAACGCCTCATTGTAAAACTAATAAGGATTTACTGAGTGCTTGTATACACTACAATACTGCTGATGTATGTCCCCAAGTCTTTGTTCCATCCTTACCTCCATGATGTTAGGTGCCTTCTCCTTTAACAACTCTTGCAGTTAGGAGTACAGAACCACTGAAAACGGACTACGCAGCAACCATCTCTTCAGTATGTAGTTTGTGATTGCTTCGGTGGTTGCTCTGGAGCGAAACATTCCAGAGAGGGGAGAAGAAACGTTACATGCTTTTCCATGAACCGAAAGATCGATGTCATGACATATAATATACGATACTTGATTACCTGCGTGAGGTACGCAGCTGCGATAGTCACCTACAATTGTTGCTAGAGTGACTCACTACGAAAACTTAGCGACCATAAGCAAAGGAAGAAGTAACCTAAATTACGGTACTAACACATTTACTAAGTACAGATTAAAGCAAACTGACTAAAAGATTACGATGAAATTTGTTTCATCTGCTTCATGACTCTAGTCTTAAGAAAATACATGAGGAAATGAAATAATGCAAAAGCCATGAAATGAAATTAACACAGGTGCATCGCATCACCGATAGAGGTGCAGTGATTATTGGAGAGGGTGACTGTTCGTATTCCCTCCCAGCAACGAAAATTTAGATTTTCTGTGATTTCCCTAAAACGTTTAATCCGAATCACGGGATGATTCCTTTGAAACGGCACCGCCGATTTCACTCTCAATTCTTCCCCAGTTCCGGTTTATAATCTGTCTGCAACAACTTCTGCGTCCACGAGACATTAACCATTACCTTCCTTCCTTTCCCTTGCATCGCACCATCTTGACAACAGATTATTAAGTCTGAGTATCGGCCACCACAGAGACACTACCCTCCTTCCGACGTCGTGCAAACACCAGAGTGTACATTACGATTCGCAGAAATTTTTGCTTAAAGAGATAATGGAAGATTTCCTGATCCTACCATGTTCAACAGCTATATGGTGTGCCACATAATACCTATAATCGTCTCCAAAATTATCCTTCAGTATTTTTTTAATGTCAATACCTAACCTCAGTGGTTAGCACACTACTCTCATTCGGGCGGACGACGATTCAAGCCCGCGTCCGACCATCCGATTTAGGTTTTCCGTGATTTCCACAGATCACTTCACGCGAATGCCGAGATGGTTCCTCTGAAAGGGCACGGCCGACTTCCTTCCCCATCCTACCATAATCAAATGCAACCGATGAGCTCGCTGTTTGGTTTCTTCCCCCAAATAAACCAACTAACTAACCAAACAGCTCCAAGGGAATAGATGGACAAACGGTATAAAATCTTTACGCTCAGAAAAAAATGGCCTATTTATTTTATAGGAGTAGGGAAATATGATGTCAACTGGTTTATGAGGCACGCAGGAAGATATGTAAAATTACCGATGAAGATATCTGCTTGTAGTTCGAAGCAAAAGCGTGGTCTATTTCAAAATTCTTTTTCTGTAGCTTTAGTATTCAGCATACTTGCGCGGAACTACAATATCTCATGCTAGTTAGACTGATTCATCATGTTCGTGGGGAAGATACTACACGAAACAGAGAACCCTATGTAAGTTGTTCCTTCACTTCGTACTTTACGTTACAACAATTTGTTAAGGTTAGTGCACTACGTTTGTGAGGTAATCTTTGTTCGTTTCCACTCTCCAATAATACGCCAAATAGAATTCTGTTAAGAAATCGTACGTTCTTAGAGAACGTGTCTTTAGTTCCTAATTCATGTTACGGATGTCAGTTTGCAATTCAGATTCTTCGAAAAACACCGGGAACAACTACACTGTCGTATCTGTTTCGTTTTATTACTATAATCAATTACAATGAGAAACAAGTCTGATGTAGTTGGTTGGTTTGTTTTGGGGAAGGAGACCAGACAGCGAGGTCATCGGTCTCATTGGATTAGGGAAGAACGGGGAAGGAAGTCGGCCGTGCCCTTTCAAAGGAACCATCCCGGCATTTGCCTGGAGCGATTTAGGGAAATCACGGAAAACCTAAATCAGGATGGCCAGACGCGGGATTGAACCGTCGTCCTCCCGAATGCGCGTCCAGTGTGCTAGCCACTGCGCCACCTCGCTCGGTCTGATGTAGTTGATTTTGAAGTTGTGGAATGGATGCCTCTAAAAGAGAGAACCGTTTGTGTCAAAAACCATTTTGATCATTGAAAAGAACCAAAGAAAACAACGAATTATTTAGGTCTCGTTTAGGGCGATAAACGAATTTATTTCACAAGAGAGTATCTTGTATTAACTCTCCTGTAAATTTTGGCTTAAATTACATACATGTTCGTAAAAAGGTTTCTCCGTGTTATCCTCATGAAAATAAGTGTCTGAAATATTATCCTTAATCACTCTACTTCGTTTTATTTTCATTTACTTTTTGTCGCTATTAAGATACGTAAGTGAGAGTTTATCCTGATGCAAATCGTTTTTATGGTTTATTGAGGAACTTTCGCCAAGTTATTTTTCTATTTAGCAGCATCTGTTGAAAGGCTAGTGTATATGAGTGTAATTTTAATGATTTGTTTCTTAATTTTTTCAGTTTAAAAGAAAATTCATAATGAAAATAACAAAAATAAAAGAAGAACCATACATAGAACGAAGATTTTCACGACCGGATGACACAGCTGCTGGTAAACCTTTCGGGATGAATAATCGCGGTCCAAGAAACTCTTCTGTTTCTTGGACCACGATCATACATTCCAAAAGGTTTACCAGCTGCTAAAAACCATACAGTTGACTGAATCGTTTTACTTAGCTCCACTGATTCACGGATGCCCATATCAGCTTAGCTATAGGGTAACTGAATACTTCAAACAAAAAACCATGTCAGCTTTCTCAGTTTTTTTTTTTGTATGGAAACGAAAGGGTCCGCAGCTCGTGGTCGTGCGGTAGCGTTCTCGCTTCCCACGCCCGGGTTCCCGGGTTCGATTCCCGGCGGGGTCAGGGATTTTCTCTGCCTGTGATGAGTGGGTGTTGTGTGCTGTCCTTAGGTTAGTTAGGTGTAAGTAGTTCTAAGTTCCAGGGGACTGATGACCATAGATGTTAAGTTCCATAGTGCTCAGAGCCATTTGAACCATTTGAACATTTTTTG
Organism: Schistocerca piceifrons; assembly: GCF_021461385.2. Lineage (NCBI taxonomy): Eukaryota > Metazoa > Arthropoda > Insecta > Orthoptera > Acrididae > Schistocerca > Schistocerca piceifrons. The sequence goes on from NC_060140.1 coordinate 299,351,169, forward strand.
AAGCGAAAGGAGGGCGATAAACAATTCAGACAGTAGGGGAACAAAATTTTTTGGAATGTGGTGGTAACAGAATTATGCTGAAGATCAGATGACCAGATCGCATTACTGATGAAAATATACTAGTAGAGAGAGGTCACAGTTTAGATACTGCAAGTAGGTTCAAGTAGTGTACAGTAGTTATAGAGAAACATTTACGCGTGTGTATTGTTTATCGATATATGTGTGTGTGTGTGTGTGTGTGTGTGTGTGTGTGTGTGTGTGTGTGTGTGTGGAGATGAGTGTGATTATGTATTTGTACGTTTGTGAGGTAGACTAAAATACCAGGACCTGAAAATTTTTAGGGGTGGCTGGATATTTGTAAAATAAATGATACCAAAAAAATAAAAAAGATATAATACAGAAGAATGGAATGTTAGAATTTAATACGTCGCCGGCGTCGGTAACATTAGTGTCTGAGCACAAGAAACTCCACTGGGCATAGACGAGGAGGGGAGAATACAGACTGCCGAGTTTTAAGGGGATAATCACGACATATGCCTGGATTTATTTGGGTAAGCCTGAGGTAACCTCAGTTAAAATAATTGGTCTGTAAGTGGAACTACGCTCCTACCAAATGTGGGTTTTACAGCCTTCTCACAGCGGCACACTTCTGGGAAAGGATGGATTGTTAAAAAAATGAATGACTATGCAAACCAAAGAGAAACGTGAAAGATAATAAGTGAGGAGGTCCAGAAAAGCGGTAAATTTAATTTAAATTGGTCTTTACTTTTTAAATATACACTGGTGACGAAGCTATATGATAGCCCTCATAAAGCATGCAAAATCACGAAATGAATGGTTCCCGCAGTGCCAAGTCATTGCACTCGAGAGAAATTATTGCTAACAGGGAACAAGTCTGTGACAGTTCCAGCAAAACTTGTGGAGGAGAGGCAAAGTTTTTCTGCCTTCACGGTTCGGCTCACTTGGCGGTTCGCCTCACTAGTCGACTTGACTGACGCGGCCTGATTGCTTCAGTGCCCGATTGCCGAAGACGTCTGCGAGTAAAGCTGTCTTCTAAAACCGTTCGTGCCGCCGCGTAGAAGGCGCTGTGTGAGCTAGGCGCCTCGCAGAGCTTCAGAAACCCATCATGGAAGTCAATATACATGTTTTACATTTTACAGAAGAGCGAAAAAGTAACTTTCGCTGAATGTGATGAAATTCCATTTTCATTTTTTGTATTCATCTGTTGTACGTGAAAACCCACTGGAGTGATTTGCTACTGAATTTCGTTTCACCTACAGTTTCTCAAATTACAGATTCAGAAAAAAAGCTTGTTTCTACCGTAAAAGAATCAAAAATAACGCTTCGATGAAAACCATTACACTCAGAGAAGTCAGATATTTCGTCATCACAATAGATGGAATGGAAAGTGTAATTTAATGAGTATTTTCTAGACCAAAAATAAACAGGAAAAGGTCAGAAAACATTTGATATTTTCAATAAATTTGTGGTAGAGGACCACATATACTGAAGATCCGAAGAAAATGGTACAGCCGTCTAATATCGAGTAGGGTCCCAGCGAGCACCCAGAAGTGGAATGCACTCGACTACTGTCTGAAGTAGTGCTAGAGGGAGCTGACGCCATGGATCCTGCAGGGTTGTGCATAAATCCGTAAGAGTACCATGGTGCGCAGGTCTCTTCTGAACAGTACAAAGCAAGGCGTACCAGATACGCTCAATAATGTTCATGTCTTGGGAGTTTGCTTGCCAACGGAAGTGTTTACAATCAGAACAGTGGTCTTGGACCCACTCTGTAGCAATTCTGGACTTGTGGAGTATCGCACTGTCCTGTTGGCATTGCCCAAGTCCATCGGAATGCACAGTGGACGTGACTGGATGCAGGTGATCAGACGGGATACTTACGTATGTCTCAACTGTCCGAGTCATATATAGACGTATCCGGAGTCCCATATCACTATAGCTGCAAACGTCCCGTACCATTACAGAGCCTCCACCAGCTTGAATAGTCCGCTGCTGACATGCAGTGTCCATGGATTCATGAGGTTGTCTCCATACCCTTACCCGCCCATCCGCTCGTTAAATGTGAAACGAGACTCGTCCGACCAGGCAACACGTTTCCCGGCATTAACAGTCCAATGTCAGTATTGACGGGGCCCAGGGGAGGCGTAGAGCTTTGCGTCGTGCAGTCGAGTGGGTCTTCGGCTCCAAAAGGCCTTATCAGTGATGTTTCGTTGAATGGTTTGCACGCTGATAGTTGCTGATAGACCAGCACTGAAACCTGCGGCAATTTGCGGAAGGGAAGGTGTGGTGTCACCGCCAGACATCACACTTGCTAGGTGGTAGCCTTTAAATCGACCGCGGTCCATTAGTATACGTCGGACCCGCGTGTCGCCACTATCAGTGATTGCAGACCGAGCGCCGCCACACGGCAGGTCTAGAGAGACTTCCTAGCACTCGCCCAGTTGTACAGCTGACTTTGCTAGCGATGGTTCACTGACAAAATACGCTCTCATTTGCCGAGACGATAGTTAGCATAGCCTTCAGCTACGACATTTGCTGCGACCTAGCTAGGCACCATTATCAGTTGCTATTGGTACTGTAAATAATGTACAGACAAGAGCTACGTTCAACATTAATGGATTAAAGTTAAGTATTCCACCATCTGCGTCCGTTTTTCTAAGTTCTAATTTCCTTGTCCTGTTCCAGACCTCACGCCAGCCTGCGTGAGCTAAAACGCGTGCCTTTCGGCTTCCTCTAAATTTAGTGGGTTGGTCTCCTGCCAATCCACAACAGAAGGGTTGCACTTCTATCACGTTGAACGATTCTTTTCAGTCGTCGTTGATCCCGTTCTTGCAGCATCTCTTTCTGGCCGCATCGATGTTGGAGATTTGATGTTTTACCGGATTTCTCTTACGCACAGTACACTCGTAAAGTTATCGCAAGGAAAAGTCCCCACTTCATCGCTACCTCGGAGATGCTGTTTCCCATCTCTCGTGCGCCGACTATAACACCACGTTCAAACTCACTTAAATCTTGATAACCTGCCGTTGTAGCAACAGTAACCTACCTACCAACTGCGGCAGACACTTGTCTTATATAGGCGTTGCCGATCGCAGTGCCGTTTCTGCCTATTTACATATCTATGTATTTGGATACGCATGCCTATACCAGTTTCTTTGGCGTTTCAGTGTACATGGAAACATTAAAATTTTCTACCATAAGAAAAATAACGCAAGACATGTGAGAGGACTAAATTGGAAATAATATCATCATTTGGAAAGTTTCTTTCTCAGTATTTGGCCACGGGAGGAGATATTCACAAAACCTCCAGAAATGTTACGGTATAGGTTCAACATTTCTTTTTCAAATCCTCCAACCCATTTGTATTCACTGGAGCACCCCGTATATGGTTATACAGCTGAGAATCCTGATGTTTCCAGGCTACTGTGGTTTTTCCAACCTGATCGGGTGATAGCCAACGCTATCAATGGACTTGTTGATGGTCATAATGTCTTGTTATGAAGCATACTCAAATTCTTTGTATTTACTTTCTATTCGGGATCAACAGTCTTGCACAGCGACTAAAGGACTTCTGTCGTTATAGTATCTCCACAAATCATCAAAAACCCGATTTAGAATGTTGTCACATGGAAGTTAGTGAATGATAGTTTCACTGTAACCTCATTGTCTTCTGGAACAGATACGCAATATATTTCTTCTGTTTTTTCTACGATTTAGCAATATCTCGATAACAGGGAAAAAAGAAATAATCACAGTCTCTCAGCCGTTATGCCTGAGACAACAATGATAGAAAAAGTTATGTTTTTTTACATTAGTTGGTAAATATACATATATGTGTTTAAACAACGATCAGGTAAAGGAATTATAACGTGCTGTGAGGTATCTCTGCTAGTAGAGTACGACAACTGGTGAATCATTGTTTGAATGAGTGAACAAACCGATTTATTAAATACTAGGCTGCTAGGTATAAAGTAGGCACACTTATTACATTTTATATTCTAGCTAATTCAACCATCATCAGTTATTTTGCATGACTATAGCAAAGCACATCTACTACTTTACGTGTCTCATTTCCTAATCTACTTCCCTCAGCATCACCTGATTTAATTCGACTACATTCCATTTTCCTCGTTTTGCTTTTTTTGATGTTCATTTTATATCCTCCTTCCAATACACTGTCCATTCTGTTCAGCTGCTCTTCCAATTCCTTTGCTGTCTCTGACAGACTTACAATGTCATAGGCGAACGTCAAAGTTTTTATTTGTTTCCCTGGACTTTAATTCCTACTCCAATTTTTTCATTTGTTTCCTTTACTGCTTGCTGAATATAACATTGAATAACATATAAGACAGGCAACAACCCTGACTAACTTCTTTATCAACCACTGCTTCCCTTTCACACCCCTCGAGTCTTATAACTACCATCACGTTACTGGTTGGTTGGTTGGGGGGAAGAGACCAAACAACGAGGTTATCGGTCTCATAGGATTAGGGAAGGATGGGGAAGGAAGTCGGCCGTGCCCTTTGAAAGGAACCATTCCGGAATGTGCCTGGAGCGATTTAGGGAAATCACGGAAAACCTAAATCAGGATGGCCGGACGCGGGATTGAGCCGCCGTCCTTCCGAATGCGAGTCCAGTGTGCTAACTACTGCGCCATCACGTTACTGTACAAATTGTAAATAACCTGTATCTCCCTGTGTTTTACCCCTGCCACCTTTGGAGTTTGAAAGAGAGTATTCTAGCAAACATTGTCAAAAGCTTTCCCTAAGTCTACAAATGCTATAAACGTAGATTTCCCTGTCTTTAAACTATCTCCTATGAGAAGTCTTAGGATCAGTATTGTGTCTCGTGTTCCTACATTTCTCCGGAATCAAAACTGGTCTTCCCCGAGGTCGGTTTCTAGCAGTTTTTCTGTAAAGGATTCGTGTTAGTATTTTGCAACCATGACTTACTAACTATAGATCAGTAATTTTCATATCTGTCAACACCTGCTTTCTTTGTAATTGGAATTATTATATTCTTTTCGTAGTCTGTGGGTATTTCACCTGTCTCATTCATCTTGGTCACCAAATGGAAAAGTTTTGTCAAGGCTGGACCTCCCAAGACTATCAGTAGCACTAACGGAATGTTGTCTACCCCCAGGACCGTGTTTCGATTTAAGTCATTCAGTGCTTTGTCGAGTTATTAACGCAGTATCATATCTCCCTTCTCATCTTCATATACGTTCTCTTCCATTTCCATAATATTGCTCTCACATACATCTCCCTTATATAGATCCTCTATATACTCCTTCCACCATTTCGCTTTCCCTTCTTTGCTTACGACTGATTTTCTATCTCAGCTCTTGATGTTCATAAGGTGGTTCTCTTTTCTCCAAATGTCTCTTTAACTTTCCTGTATGCAGCATCTATCTTGCCACTAGTGATATACGCTTCTACATCCTTACATTTGTCCTCTAGCCATTCCTACTTAGCCATTTTGCACTTCCTGTCGATCTCATTTTTAGACGTTCGTATTCACTTCCTCTGTGCCTTATTTCTCGCATTTTTATACTTTTTCCTTTCATCGATTAAATTCAGTATTTCTACTAGCCCTCGTCTTTTTACCTACTTGATCCTCTGCTGCCTTCACTATTTCATCTCTCAAAGCCATTAATTCTTCTTCTACTGTATTCCTTTCCCCTGATCTTGTCAACCGTTCTCTAACGCTGTCTCTAAACCGCTCTACAACCTCTGGTTCTTTCAGTTTTTCCAGGTCCCATATCCTTAAATTCCTGCCTTTTTGCAGTTTCGTCAGTTTTAATCTACAGTTCATAACCAATAAATTGTGGTCGAGTCCAAATCTGCCCGTGGAAATGTCTTACTGTTTAAAACCTGATTCCGGAATCTCTGTCTTACCATTGTATAATCAGCTTGAAACCTTCCGACGTCTCCAGGTCTCTTCCACGTATGCAATGCTCTTTCATTATTTTTAAACCTAGTGTTAAAACTAAACTAAACTCCGTTAGCTATGATTAAATTATGCTCTGTGCAAAATTATACCAGAATGCTTTCTCCTTCGTTCCTTTCCCCCGGTCCATATTCACCTACTACTTTTCCTTCTCTTCCTTTTCCTACTATCGAATTCCAGTCCCATGACTATTAAATTTTCGTCTCCCTTAGCTATCTGAATAATTTCTTTTACCTCATCATACATTTCCTCAATCTCCTCCTCATCTGCGTAGCTAATTGGCATATAAACTTGTACTACTACGGTGGGTGCGGGCTTCGTGTCTAACTTGGGTACAATAATGCATTCACTATGCTGTTCATAGTACCTTACTCTCGTTGCCGTTTTCTTATTCATTATTAAACCTACTACTGCATTATTCCTATTTGATTTTGTACTGATAACCCTATGTTCACCTGACCAGAAGTCCTGTTCCTGCTGCCAACGAACTTCACTCATTCCCACTATATCTAGCTTTAACATACCTATTTCCCTTTTCATATTTTCTGACCTACCTGCCCGATTAAGGGATCTGACATACCACGATGTGATCCATAGAACGCCAGTTTTGTTTCTCATGCTAACGACATCCTCCTGAGTAGTCCCTGCCCGGAGATCCCAAGGGGAACTATTTTACCTCCGGAATATTTTACCCTAGAATATTCCATCATCATTTAACCATACAGTAGAGCTGCATGCCCTTGTGAAAAATTAAGGCTGTAGTTTCCCCTTGCATTCAGCCGTTCGCAGTACCAGCACAGCAAGGCCGTTGTGGTTAATGCTACAAGGCCAGATCAGTCAATCATCCAGACTGTTGCCCCTGCAACTACTAAAAAGGCTGCTGCTCCTCTTCACGAGCCAAACGTTTGTCTGGCCTCTCAACATATACCCGACTATTGTGGTTGCACCTACGGTACCGCTATCTGTAACGCTGAGGCACGCAAGCCTCCCCACCAACGGCAAGGCCCATGGTTCATGGGGGAGAGGGGGCGGGAAAGAATAAGTGGCATAATAACACGCTCAAATTAAGATATTAAAACTGTGTGGGTCTCTTCTCAATGGCTCCTGTTAGCGAGAAGGACTTCGAGAAAGTGGCCGACGATGGAGTACGCCAGAAAGAATTTTGCTCTGATCTGAACGGGTGTTTCTACCATGTTGTTCAGACAAGAGATGTGAGGGACAGTGAAAGTACATAACACAGTAGAGGAGACAGACCGAATGGAATTCTCTACGCCTGTAAGCAGACAACTATGATAGTTGTACATATGACGGTGAACTACGATCAAAGAGCCGAATATCAGAGATGTAACGAATACAGCGTTTCATAACAAGTTCCAGGCGCAGTGAGCATTCCTGAGAAAGGCGTTGCAGGTTAACATTACAGTATTCAATAATTTGAAAGATAAGCGTTTGTACGAGTTCCTTTTTTGCTTCCGAGGGGGAATCTTTCCACATTAGTATACAGTAGGAGGAATACTGACGCCTTCTTGCACACTGCAGTTACGTGCTCAGTCCAGTTTAGATTTTCATCTATTATTATTCCTAAACTCTTTTCTGAAGTAGGGAAGTCGATATTTGTCTCATTTAGGATTAAACATGGAAGGATTCACGAAAGTGCGCGCTGATGAGCCTAGAATGACCAACTAGTACCACTTGGGTTTGGGTGGGTTGAGCTTTAACGCTATATCCTGTGCCCATTTTGATAGTGCACACAGGTCGGTATTGAGATTCTCGATAGCTGTCTTCAGGTTTATTGGTTTTGCACTTAGATGAAACTGAAGATCATCAGTGTACAAGTGGTATCTACACTAGGACGAAACTGATGACACATCTCTGGCTTACAACGAAAAGAGTATAGGACCTAATTCAGATCCCTAGGGGACGCCTGATACAACCTGCTTCCAATGTGACTTTATGATGCTAGACATGATGCATTGCTGGCAAGGCATCATGTATGAACGAAACCATTGCACTGGATATGGCGAGAAATTTGGGATGCTCAGTTGCCAACTAAAATGTCTAGTAGACAATATCAAATGCTTTGCTAAAGTCTAAGAAGCACATGGTAGTTGCCTCTTGTGTATCCACGGCAAGCTTCCAGTCATCAATTACCTTTGTTAAGGCAGAAGTTGTGCTGCGATGTTCACGGAAACCTCACTGGTATTCACCCAGGATGCTGTTTGTTTTTAGGTAGTTTGTTAGCTGGTCGTGGATTATACACTCCTGGAAATGGAAAAAAGAACACATTGACACCGGTGTGTCAGACCCACCATACCTGCTCCGGACACTGCGAGAGGGCTGTACAAGCAATGATCACACGCACGGCACAGCGGACACACCAGGAACCGCGGTGTTGGCCGTCGAATGGCGCTAGCTGCGCAGCATTTGTGCACCGCCGCCGTCAGTGTCAGCCAGTTTGCCGTGGCATACGGAGCTCCATCGCAGTCTTTAACACTGGTAGCATGCCGCGACAGCGTGGACGTGAACCGTATGTGCAGTTGACGGACTTTGAGCGAGGGCGTATAGTGGGCATGCGGGAGGCCGGGTGGACGTACCGCCGAATTGCTCAACACGTGGGGCGTGAGGTCTCCACAGTACATCGATGTTGTCGCCAGTGGTCGGCGGAAGGTGCACGTGCCCGTCGACCTGGGACCGGACCGCAGCGACGCACGGATGCACGCCAAGACCGTAGGATCCTACGCAGTGCCGTAGGGGACCGCACCGCCACTTCCCAGCAAATTAGGGACACTGTTGCTCCTGGGGTATCGGCGAGGACCATTCGCAACCGTCTCCATGAAGCTGGGCTACGGTCCCGCACACCGTTAGGCCGTCTTCCGCTCACGCCCCAACATCGTGCAGCCCGCCTCCAGTGGTGTCGCGACAGGCGTGAATGGAGGGACGAATGGAGACGTGTCGTCTTCAGCGATGAGAGTCGCTTCTGCCTTGGTGCCAATGATGGTCGTATGCGTGTTTGGCGCCGTGCAGGTGAGCGCCACAATCAGGACTGCATACGACCGAGGCACACAGGGCCAACACCCGGCATCATGGTGTGGGGAGCGATCTCCTACACTGGCCGTACACCACTGGTGATCGTCGAGGGGACACTGAATAGTGCACGGTACATCCAAACCGTCATCGAACCCATCGTTCTACCATTCCTAGACCGACAAGGGAACTTGCTGCTCCAACAGGACAATGCACGTCCGCATGTATCCCGTGCCACCCAACGTGCTCTAGAAGGTGTAAGTCAACTACCCTGGCCAGCAAGATCTCCGGATCTGTCCCCCATTGAGCATGTTTGGGACTGGATGAAGCGTCGTCTCACGCGGTCTGCACGTCCAGCACGAACGCTGGTCCAACTGAGGCGCCAGGTGGAAATGGCATGGCAAGCCGTTCCACAGGACTACATCCAGCATCTCTACGATCGTCTCCATGGGAGAATAGCAGCCTGCATTGCTGCGAAAGGTGGATATACACTGTACTAGTGCCGACATTGTGCATGCTCTGTTGCCTGTGCCTATGTGCCTGTGGTTCTGTCAGTGTGATCATGTGATGTATCTGACCCCAGGAATATGTCAATAAAGTTTCCCCTTCCTGGGACATTGAATTCACGGTGTTCTTATTTCAATTTCCAGGAGTGTATATTCTAAAGTCTTGGACAGTGCGGATACAGAAACAGTTAAAATGTGATTTAACAAAGAACAAAAATTAAATGATTCAGAGAAAGATGATGCACTCAACTTCCCTTCCGCATCCGGAAGGACATATGTGCACAAAATTACAAAATTAAAATGCAATTCAGAAATCATGAAAGTGATGCCGATGAACAGTGGGATAAAATCTAGGGTAGAGGGAGGAAGAGAGAGAGGGGGGGAGGGAGGAAAGAGAGGAGTTAGGAGGAACAGGGTTGAAACTATAAATAAATACTGTAGACTGTCCATTGTTAATGCTTTCAATGATAAACAGATTTAGACTGTTCACAGGAAGGAACGCCTTTTAATGTGACTCACCTTTTTTCCTCTCAGGACATTAACAGACCTCTGGTGCGCTTTACCGACCTGAGCACTAAATGTGTGAATGGAACTATTCCGGCGCGAATAGCTCCAGAGCGAGAGCCTTCACCTGCTTGATGAATAAGACGTCGGACCGGCAGCCATTCCTTTCATTTTACTACTGCCGTAGAGAAGTGAGAACTACCTGGCCGTGTACTTCATTAGCGGGCTGGAGGCAGTCAGATAGACTTGAATCGGAATCGCCGCCCGGAGAATTGGAAGTGGCTCGTGCCAAACGCACGTTCTGCGTATTCCGTAGATTCGCGCGACATGCACGAAACCCGCCGGGCGGCTGATTGCACTCACGTGCCATTCCGTGGCGAAGCTCTCCGAATGTTCGCTGGCGTCCGAAGCCACCGTTCCTAATTGGATGCGTTAATTAACTTCCCCTGCTGCAGACGAATTTGACAGTTTGGATGAAATACGACAGCGTCTGAATTTTTTTTTTATGTACGATAATTTTCTGTCCCACTGATGCGTTCAGCCGAGGCACCTACTAATTCTTTCTCTCGAAACGACACGCCGTCCCTGGAGAGTTGCTACGGTAAAAAAAGTCTGCGAGTCCTCTCGTACATTTATGCGTCTGCCCCTGTTCCTTTTTTTTCTGAGGGTTTATTATTCACCGAGCAGATACTGCAGTGCTAAGGCGCAGTCAGTCCTGTCACGAAACGGAATTATTTTTTGCTATTTTCTGTGTCGACGATAAGCGTGTCTCATGACAATGTTTTTATCATTACTAAATTGCATCAAACTGGCAAAATTTTCATAACGTATTCTCTTGTGCTGTTTTGCCGTGCTAAATATAACCAAGCTTATGCTGCACCAATTTTAGCAGCTCATACGCCACTTAAAATGCCAATATCGAAAGAATTTCCTGATATTAAAAAATACTCTGAACTCTCGAAGCACGTGGAACACGCCATAAACTTTTTGCTGATATGTCAATAGAACCTGAGCTTTTGAAGGTGAAGGTCAGTACGAAATTGTTCAGCATCTCTCATCACTAAGTAGTCAGTCCTTAACAGTAGGACTGACCGAAGTAGTACAATGTTATGACACAGGACTTGCTTCCGGGACTACGACAGTTCAATCCCCGTCTAGCCATCCAGATAATGTGGTTTCCCTAAATAGCTTAGGTGGCATCATTGGAAAGAACACTGCAGCTTTCATTTTCTTTTCCTTCCCTTCCACAATATGAGCTACTGACGTTTCTACCGCTCTCGTCGCGACGGGAAGTTTAATTTTAATATTCTCTCCTTTTTTTCTTCTACAAGAGAATCACTGGTTTCCCATAATATTAGCGTGCTACTTAGCATGACGCCCTCATTCGCAGAGCTACACGTAAAACTATTCAGGAAAACGCGAGGATGATTCCTTAAAAAGCCACAGTTGCTGCTTCTTGCCACCTCCTCCAACTACATCCCTATGAACGAAAAAGTTATCCTGGTCAGAGTAGTAGAATGGATGTTTCTGTTAAAAAGAGAGACATACGAGTAGACAGCAACAGAGTATTCTTAAAGAGGACGTCTGTATGACTAGCAACAACTAACCTTGTTTGGGACTTTTTACGATAACAGTTGTCGCACGCTATACTTTGACAGCACTTATTCACTGAATTCAGAAGAGCGTAAAATGTGCAAAATATGCAGACTGGTAATAATAAGGAAAATCCTTATGGAAAACAGAAATGTTAGCAGGAGTACTGCATAAAGGCTGGACTGTTCGCTAATCAGAAAGCCATACTTCAGAAGTGGAATGACTGTACTGCTCGCAGTTTGACAACTTTCGGAGTTAGCCATCTTCTGTATCTAGGAGCAACACGCTGCACCTAGATATAAAGGTTACAAGATGTGCACGAGACAATCATAAGCCGATGACCAAGTCCGAAAAGCGTCATATTACGAGCACTAAAGTAATTTCATTTTTCAAGCATGGCGTCTTGATTACCGATCAGTCCAGCCTTTATGCAATGCTAGTAATGCTAGTATTGGTTATAAACATGGTTAGCTGCCTCCTACACAACGTTTATGTCGCAACTGTTTTAAAGAGAAATATGTTAATATCGAATATTAAGTGCTGGAATGACTTTCCTTACAGTATTTGTCTGGAGTGTTGCCTGAACTGGAAGGTAGACGTGGGCAGTAAACTGTACAGACAAGGAGAAGATGGAGGCTTATGATTAGAGGGGCAGATAAGATAACTAAGGGATAGGCACTAAATCGAATCGCCGGCAGCTGTGGCCGAGCGGTTCTAGGCGCTTCAGTCCGGAACCGCGCGACCGCTACGGTGGCAGGTTCGAATCCTGCCTCAGGCATGGATGTGTGTGATGTTCTTATGTTAGTTAGGTTTAAGTAGTTCTAAGTTATAGGGGACTGATGACCTAATATGTTAAGTCACATAGTACTCAGAGCCATTTGAACCATTTTTTAACTAAATCGAGGAGACAAAGGCCTTACAGCAAAACTTCACTAATAAAATGGATAGCTGGAAAGGATACACACTGAGGCATCAACTAACAGTTGACGTACTAATGAAAGGAAGAGGGGTGGGGGTTGGGGATTGGGGGGTGGGTAGGGGGGTGTTTTAAGGAGGGGGGCTGAAAAGGGGAACAGGCGTGGTTGAAACCTGTGCAGGGAATCCAATTAGCATTACAAAAAGCTAATTCAAATGAATGTATATTGCACTAGCTACATAAAGACCAAGATAGAACAGCATGGAAAACAACAAAGCAGTCTTTTAAATGAAGACTGCGAAAGTAATGAAGCTCACAATAAACTCGTGCGAACCCATGTTTCATTTAAATAAGCCATTGGATTTTCTACTGCAGTGCTTTCACAAAATATTAACGAGGTCCACCTGCTTGCAAGAACAGTTTCTGTTTGCTTTTAACCACAGTTATGGTATCGCCACTGGTCTTTTACGTATTTCGTCCAAGGTTTTATGTTTTTCATTTCTCCCACAGATATATAGACTGCTTTAATACATTTTTGTTGTAGTGGAACTATTCTGAGCCTTATCTGATCTGTTTTCTTTGATTTGCTATTGCTAGTTTTCTATTTTTGTCGACCCGTGGTTCAGTAAGTAATGTGATTTTAATTCCCTGCGAAACACAGTCCAACACGATCTGTAAATTGTGTAGTGCCTGTCACTTTCTTCTATTCAATTGTAGTAAAGTACATAAATTTTATTTACTATTCACTTAAATTCGCCCTTACCAGGAGCTGTTTGGCGGCAGCCAAGCCCCTTCCTTCAACCTTTCCTTTATGAAAGTAAATGTATTACGATTATAAATTTTGACGAAATCTTTAACGTTTTCCCCATAAATGTCCAAAGTTCTATCTTTCATGAGTTTTATATCAGGTGTCTGATGCTCACTTCATCCATTCCTTATGAGAGTTATGCCAGGGACCGCCATCACCATCGATTATGTTGAATCGGAACACACAATAACAACATCTGGACACACAATCCATGCGTTATCTGAAGATGTAGAAGCGACGGAGCATGCCTATCATCGAACGGCGAATGGCAGCAGCGTCGTCGTTCAAAATTGGAGCAGATATCAGCAGCAACGCCTCGGTTATCTCGTGGGCAGCTTGCAAGGAGGATCCGAGCACGTTGCAATTCACTGAGTGGGGCAACATGGTTTTGAATGATACGCAGCATCAGGTTTTGACTAAAAAGTCATGGTTTTTTAAAACTTGATATGAGTTATTGAGAAGATACACCGGAGAAAGGCAAAACTACATTTATAGGCTTTGTAGATTTAGAGAAAACTGTTGAAAATGATGACTGGAATACACTCTTTGAAATCCTGAATCAGCACAAATAAAACAGAGGGAGTGAAAGGTTATTTGCAACTTGTACAAAAGGCAGATGGCATTTATAAGACAACGTTAAATTGCAGGTATTGTGAGTAATGAGTGAGACAGGGCTGTATCCTCTCCCCATTGTTGTCTGATCTGTACACTAATCGAGCAGTAAACAAACACAAGAAGAAAACTGGAAAGAGAATTAAAGCCCAGGAGGAAGAAATAAGAACTTAGAGTTTTGCTGATGACATTGTAATCCTATAAAAGACAGCATAGGATTTGTAAAAGCTGTTGAAAGGAATGGATGGTGTCCCTAAAAGAGGATGTACGGTGAACATCAACAAAGTCAAAATTAGATCAGGTGATGCTACTAGAATAATATCAAAAAATTAGACACTAAAATTAGTCAATGAGTTTCGATAATTGGGCAGCAAAACAACTGATGAAGGTCGAAGAGGAGACGATATAAAACGCAGACTGGCAATAGCAGGAAAAGCCATTTCTGAAAAAGAGAAATTTGTTAACATTCAATGTAAGTTTAAACTCTTTTCTGAAGGTATTTGACCTTGTACCAATCTGAAACATGAACAATGAGAAGTTCAGACAAGCACAGAATAAATGTTTTTGTAATATAGTGTTACAGAATAACACTGAATGGTTAGGCTGAATAATTAATGAAGAAGTAGCACAAAAAAGTGAAGCAGTCACCAATCTGAAGTTTATTTTAAATACCACAGTGCTCTACTAGGCATATTTCTGTAGGAGGTCGTATGCCTTTGCCTTCGTCCGACCTTTGAGCTCACATACTCAGAAAGTTATACTGGGACCTGCAATTTAACGTGGATTCAAACTACAGCGCAACTCGACATTTTTCGCATCAACAAATATTGTCAGAGATAAAAGAAGTGATAAGTAACAGTTAATTTTTTTTATTTAGACAAGTTGCCCAGTCGACTGAACGAACATGGTGAGCTACCGTTTCACCAAACAATGAGGCACCGAGCCACGAATGCGGAGGTACCTAACGGAACTGGTGAAAAAAGAAATTTGTGGCACATACTGACTAAAAGAAGGTATGGGTTGATTCGACACATTTTGAGGCATCAAGGAACCGTCAGTTTAATAATGGAAGGAAGTGTGTGAGAGGGGGTGGGGGGGGGGGGGAAGGTGGAGAGGGAGGGGATTAAAAGCCGAAAGTAGAGGGAGACAAAGCGGCTAAATATGATAAGAATCAATAGCAAAGACTTTTTCTTTCATTTCATTGCGCCCCTTTAATCTATGTCACACATTCATTCAGGTAGGCGGGTGGCGCAAAACGCAAAGAATTTTTTAGGCACAACAAAGGAAAGGACGGAAAACAGAATCATACGGCAGATACCCACTTCACAGTTCTTCAGTAACACTGCACCTTGATCCATGTTTGTTGACACTGGTCTGTTCCTTACTTTTGAGTATTACTTCGTTTGTACTGGAGTTGTGCTCTACCAAAACTGTGGATGAGAGACTGGGAGCAAACGACTTCGCTTTCTTTTTTGATTGTTTGTTTGTTTTGAGCGTAATTAGAGTAGCACATTGTTAAGTGTTAGTCCTTTGTATATTTTGTATCCTTACAAATTATAAATTGCATTTTACAAGCAGTAAAAATTAGCTGAGCACGTAACTTCTGCACTTTTATGTAACGAAAGCAGTTATTTTTGATGCAATTATAGATTACATGCACAAACACAAACAAATCCATAAAATTACTGTTGTTATTTTGTACTCAATAGAACGTTCATCATCATCATCATCATCATCAAAGGTAAGAATTTCCCTCTATTATTGATAAGTAACAAAGTTGTTTTTGAATAACAGAAACATTTTTAGTACGACCTCGACGAAGCATTGGATCGATATTTTTTTTATGTTTTCTCTTTGCGTTTTTTTTTAAATTTTATATCTTTTGAAGAAATTGCGTTTGCTAGTGTTGTTTGATCAATGTGTATTTTTAATTTTTTTATCTTTCAATTTCCGCTACGGCATCCCTCTGTTTCCCGTAACAAATCAGCAGTTTTCGAATAAAGCCTGAACTGAATATTGATAATTCCTATTCTGCTAAAAATCCTATATTTTTAAGTAACAGACAGGCGGATAGGTATATAGATCAAAATGTTCAGCACGTTGTGTGGCACTTTATGCAGAGTGTTTTTAAATTAACTGTACACAGTTCGCGGGAGTTATATATATGCATCAAAGTAAGAATAAAATGTTGAAGAAAGTTTCGTCTGAAAATCCTTTATTTCCGAGCTATGATGCATAATGTCATTTGTGGGGGGCATTGTATAGGGTGTAAATTTTAAGATGACAAACCAGAATAACTCTAAAAATAAGCTTCACACGAAAAAATGTGTAGAATACAAAGTTGATTATTTTCGAGGGGGACATGTGTTGGTGCTAAAATTAGCCTACCACCGGAGCCCCCTGGGGGTGGGGCGGGAAGCAACTTTAAAATTGCAATTTCAAATGGCAACCCCGAATTTTTGTAACTGCAGAATCAAATTCTACATTTTGTCTTAAACATTTGTTTTGATTCTTGTTAGTTGGCGCTGTAATTCAAGAAAATCAATGTTCTCATTTGTGCGTGGAAAATGAGCTATGGATGAATAAAAAGTACTTATTTACTTCGTAAATTTTGATTCGCTAAAACGAAAACTCTCCCTGTCTCCCCATAGAGTGGGGTTTGAGAGAGAGGAATTAGAGTTTTACAAATGTTGACCCAAAAATTATTTTTTCCGCAGATTCGGATAGGTTTTGTTTGTTTCGTGATAATGAGGCCATACAACTTTTAATTATCAAACAAATCATCTGACTAGCTAACTAACTAACCAAACATCCTACTTACTAACGAGTGAACTCATTTTTTATTTATCCGTAACCGTTTCCCACCCAAAAATGAGAACATGGATTTTCGTGAATTTCAGCGCCAACTACCGAGAATCAAAACAAATGTTTAAGACAAAATATACGTAGTTTTTATGTAGAATCTGATTCTGCAATAACATATGCGG
Organism: Schistocerca piceifrons; assembly: GCF_021461385.2. Taxonomy (NCBI): domain Eukaryota; kingdom Metazoa; phylum Arthropoda; class Insecta; order Orthoptera; family Acrididae; genus Schistocerca; species Schistocerca piceifrons. The sequence goes on from NC_060140.1 coordinate 299,368,089, forward strand.
GTTCTCATTTGAAATTGAAATTTTAAAGTTGCTTCCCGCCCGACCCCCAGGGGGAGCACCAGTAGATGTCCCCCTCGAAAATAATCAATTTTGGATTCAACACATTTTTTGGTGTTATTTATCATTTTACGCTTATTTTGATGCATACATTACACCCAGAAAGTGTATACAGCTACTTTTGAATCATCCTGTATATCATTACTCAATCTCTAGGTGATACGCCACTTCCGTTTCCTCGGAGAATATACACTACTGGCCATTAAAATTGCTACACCACGAAGATAACGTGGTACAGACGCGAAATTTAACCGCCAGGACGAAGATGCTGTGGTATGCAATGACTAGCTTTTCAGAGCATTCACACAAGGTTGGCGACACCTACAACGTGCTGGCATGAGGATTTCTCATACACAAACAGCAGCTGACCGGCGTTGCCTGGTGAAACGTTGTTGTGATGCCTTGTGTAAGGAGGAGAAATGCGTACCATCGCGTTTTCGACTTTGATAAACGTCGGACTGTTGCCTATCGCGATTGCGGCTTATCGTATCGCGGCATTTCTGATCGCGTTGGTCGATCCTTGAGTCAACAACTGCGGACGTTTGCAAGACAACAACCATCTGCGCGAACAGTTCGACGACGTTTGCAGTAGCACGGACTATCAGCTCGGAGACCATGCTGCGGTTACCCTTGACGCTGCATCACAGACAGGAGCGCCTGCGATGGTGTACTCAACGACGAACCTGGGTTCACGAATAGCAAAACGTCATTTTTTCGGATGAATCCAGGTTCTGTTTGCAGCATCATAATGTTCGCATCCGTGTTTGGCGACATCGCAGTGAACCCACATTGGTAGCGTGTATTTGTCACCGACATACTGGCATATCACCTGGCGAAATGGTATGGGGTGCCATTCGTTACACGTCTCGGTCACCCCTTGTTCGCATTGACGGCACTGTGAACAGTGGACGTTATATTTCAGATGTGTTACGACCCGTGGCTGTACCCTCCACTCGATCCCTGCGAAACCCTACATTTCAGTAGGATAATGCATGACCGCATGTTGCAGGTCCTGTACAGGGCTTTCTGGATACAGAAAATGTTCGGCTGCTGTCCTGGCCAGCACATTCTCCAGATCTCTCACCAGTTGAAAACGTCTGGTCAATGGTGGCCGAGCAACTGGCTCGTCACAATACGCCAGTCACTACTCTTGATGAACTGCGGTATTATGTTGAAGCTGCATGGGCAGCTGTACCTGTACACGTCATCCAAGCTCTGTTTGACTCAATGCCCAGGCGTATCAAGGCCGTTATTACGGCCAGAGGTGGTTGTTCTGGGTACTGATTTCTCAGGATCTTTGTACTCAAATTGCGTGAAAATGTAATCACATGTCAGTTCTAGTATAATATATTTGTCCAATGAATACCTGTTTATCATCTGCATTTCTTCTCGGTTTAGCAATTTTAATGGCCAGTAGTGTAGTAAGACACTGATCGCATACCCCAACAGAGCAATCGGAATGCGGTAACGCCTGATAGGTACGCAACACGCCTAATGATCTGGTAACGCGGTTACGATTTCAACTGACGAAGGCTACTAGGAAAATGAGGGAACACTACCTCACTTATGTTTGTCTGCTGTAGTCTACATTAGTTTTACAACTCTACTTTCTACCTATGGTCTCCTCCTACCACCTCCTCCACCATTTTCCCGTCTCTCATTCGGTCCGTTTAATAGTATGTGACCTTCATGAAACTCGTCAACGGCCGACCCATCTGCAAAGATCTCAGAGATAGCTTACATCGGTATCAGAGTTAACAGAAACGGGAGGCCGCATCGACACACACGGGCCACGTGGAAATAGCCGGCAAGCGAATGGAGGAGGTCGGAGGGGCTTATCGGCCGGGGACAAAAGCCGGCCGACCGGTCGCTATCCGGTGTGGCGGGAAATGGGCCGGCAGATCGCTGGCGATACTCCCCGCGGGGGCAGAGGGCAGGGCGCTGGGCGCAGGTACGTGTACAGCGCGCGCCACGGGAAAAACATGTTTGCACGGCGGAACGGCAGGGCGCGAATAAAAAGAAAGGGGAATGGCGCGTACACGGCCTCCGGAATGGCGGCCCGCGCTCTTGCCCGCGCGTGGCGCAGCGTAATGGCGAGATCAGCCGTCGAGCCAATGCCACCACTCTGTCCGTGCAGCTTACCATTAGCTGGTCCTATGACGCTCTTCGAAGTCCCCTAATGTTTCTGTTTAGAAGTAATCATGGCAGACATTCCCTAAATACTATGGAGGTAAAATCTCTCCTGTTTGCCCTCTTACGCTGCTTTAGAGTCAAGATTTCTGCTCTCTATCTAACACGAAGAATTCGATTCAAATAAATTACAAGTGGATAAAATTTTACTCACGAAAATGTAAAACAAGCAGCGCTTCTTGTATTGCATCTGAAGAGATATTTTAAACGTAGAAACGTAATTTTTATGTTTACTGTCGTGTGTTAGTTGCTTCCACATTATTATTATTATTATTATTGTTATTATTAATATCATCTTCTGTATGCGAACCTTCTAGATAAATAAAAGGTTGTTTGGTGGTTTTTTACTATAGACATTTAGTATTTTTTTTTTTTGGGCGAATCTTCAGTAGCGTGTAATGCTTCTTTGTGGACTGAATGTACCGGCCGCAGTGGCCATGCGGTTCTAGGCGCTTGAGTCTGGAACCGCGCGACCGCTACGGTCGCAAGGTTCGAATCCTGCCTCGGGCATGGATGTGTGTGATGCCCTTAGGTTAGTTAGGTTTAAGTAGTTCTAAGTTCTAGGGGGCTGATGACCTCAGATGTTAAGTCCCGTAGTGCACAGAGCGATTTGAAACAGTTTTTCTTTTTGGCGTCTTGAAGTCTGATGGAGATAATTCTAATGCAGTGTTTGAATTTTTTTGGAGGAATGGCAGCCAATTCATCCTCAACAGTCAAAACCAGGGAAGGTATTGATGTTGGACGCACGGGTTCTAACTTAGCCAAAAAGTGTTGTTTTCGGTTCAGATCGGGACTATAGGCAGACCAGTCGAGTTTTCGAATGTAATTCTTTCAGAACATTGCCTCACAGAAGCTGCTTTATAACAGGGAGCTTTGTCATGCTGACGCAGTCATGGTCTCCCAACTATACCTCTACTGCTCACAGTACACAAGAACGTAAAATGTCTTCATATCTATCCAAATTAGCGTTTTCTTAAACAGAATAAGGGGACCACACTCTAACTAAGAAGAACCCCCCGACACCGAAAGATCACCTCGTACGTACTTCACTTTGGCACTGCACATGAGGGCAGTTAATGCTCTACAGGCATTCTCCAAACCTAAAGTACAGCGCATTTCATCACTCCAAATTACTCTTTTCTAGTTATCTACTTACTGTCCAGTGGGGTCACTCTTTTCACCACCTGAAGCGTCACTTAGCAGTGACTACAGAAATGCGTGGCTTATGAACAGCTGCTCATGCATTGTACCAAATTCTTTTTTTTTCCTTTTGAAACTATGCTAACTGGACTGATGGTAGTACTTTAGAACTTACGAGTGATTTCTGGCGGCACTTAAATCTAGGCAAGTGATGATGATGATTTTGGTTTGTGGGGCGTTCAATGTTCTGGTTATCAGCGCCTGTACAAATCCCAATAATCAGGACAACACAAACACTCAGTCCCTCGGCGGAGGAAACTCCCCACCCAGGTGCGAGTCGAACCCGGAATCCGTGATCCAGGGGCAGCAACGCTAACCACTACACCACGAGTTGCCGACTTAGGGAAGCCGGCCGCTGTGACCGAGCGGTTCTAGGATCTTCAGTGCGGAACTGCGGTTGCAGGTTCGAATCCTGCCTTGGGCATGGATGTGTGTGATGTCCTTAGGCTAGTTAGTTTTAAGTAGGGGACTGATGACCTCAGATGTTAAGTCCCATAGCGCTCAGAGACATTTGACCCGCCGGGACCAGCCGCACAGTCCATGACTGCAGCGCCCTAGCCGCTCGGCTAATTCCGCGCGGCCAAGACAGAAGCGCTCGAGATACTTCAGGACAAACGTATCACACTACCAATAAAAATTAGCAAACAGAGAGTGAGAAGGATGATTGCGGATGAGGAGAGAAGGGCACGATCTGAAAGAATGGAAAAGTATTCGGCCAATGGAAAACAGAAGAACGTAATTCATTATACTGACTAAAATGGTCCAATGTAGGTAATGAAATAAAATAAAAAAATACATTTGCCCTTGTTTTGGTCGACACTACCAAACAACAGTACCAATACCTGTATTCCACTGATAAAGGTATCCGAACGGTTTTCGATTATAACTTCCGACTCGTTCGTTTCAAGTACATGGACCTTTACATCAGGGTGATAATTTATCCTTCTCCATCATCCTAAAATGTATGTATGTAACAACGTTATGGAATCACGCTACACACACACACACACACACACACACACACACACACACACACACATACATACATACACACACACGTGCACACACATAAACACGCACACATATGCATTCGGGAGGACGACGGTTCAATCACGCGTTCGGCCATCCTGATTTTGGTTTTCCGTGTTTTCCCTAAATCGCTCCAGGAAAATGCCGGGATGGTTCCTTTGAAAGGACACGGCCGACTTCCTTCTCCGTCCTTCCCTAAACCGATGAGACCGATGACGATGACCTCCTTGTTTGGTCTCTTCCCCCAAACAACTCAACACACAACTTAAATCTTTAAAATATTATAGACTACCTTATTTCGTGGAAAATCTTGCTGTAATGCATGAAAACTAAGATAGTTTTCGGAACCAGCATTGCAAACTGACTGTATAAAACCTGTCTTTGAAAAACCGTTTGACATAAATTTTAAAAATGCAGGCTTACGTATACTTGTAACAGTGAAGCTACTAGTACTAGCAGGTACAGAAATAACGGAGCTGACCAATGAAAAACATAAAGACTGCGGCTGTCCGTGGCAGACAAAAGACGCGGCGGCGCCTGCAGGCTGTCCCGGGGGTGAGCAAACAATGGTCGCTTATCTGCCGGTGGGCACGAGCGTGGCCAGGCGTTAAGCACTTTGTCAGCTGGCGCCGCTACTGGGCGCACAGCACAGCGTCTTTTCGTTGGCAATTTTTCGTTGCTGGTTTGCAATACTGCGACAATGGGTAGCGGTGGATAAAACTGCCGCGAATTCCTGACGAGAGGGACGGCGGAGGCCTTTATGGACACAAAAGCGAGCTCAGACTGGCTGCCACGCATTCGTAGAATCTCACCCAAAGTGAAAGAAACTTTTATTACTATATAGTTGATGCCGAGTGTCTTCTATAGTTATATTATCTATTTCTACTTCTCATTATGCTGCTGTTAAGATTTTCTTCAAAATATAAACATTTACTGAGTGTTTTATTAAGTGTAGAGTATATCTTCTTTGTTTGTTTATATTAACTATTGTTTTCATTGTGATTTTTTGTGAATTTGATTACTTTTTACTTTTATTTTCACAGTTTTTTTGCCTGGTCTTTCTATTTTAATTTATGTAATAACATATTATGACAACGATTTCACGTTTTTTTATCCCCATTTGTATTTCAATACACCAGTGCGCAATAGTTTTTCACAATGTGTCACTTCTAAACAACACAGATAGATGGACTATACCTACAAAGATATGCTACAGTAGAATCGAGAAGACAGCTGAAAGAAATACTCAACAAGACAACAGAAATGACACCTTTAAGCGAAGGCAATAATTACACTGAAGTCACTACAATTCGTGGTGTCCCCTGGACGTTATAAACATCAGGACATGGTTCTTAACAGGTTATGTAATCACCATCGACGGCAATTCATGTTTTGCAACGTGCTCCCTCACTGGCCACAAGGTTGGTAAGGAGTGTGTAGTGTTAACAGATCTGAGTCAGTACGCCCATGTAGCATTATCCCTCCCCACACCGTAACACCTGAACCGCCCAAACAATGTACGGCAGTGCTGGATATGCCCTCATTTGGCGAGAGACAGAAACAAGTAATGCACAAAGGAACATTGTCAACACTCACTGGTCAGCGTCGATGTATTGTACTCTGACACCATGCAAGTTTTTTCAGGAGTGTATTCGGCACTAGTATTATTTTTATGGATGACAAGGCTCGATCACATCGAACTGCGCAGTGGAGGGACGAGAGGATAACCGCCGAATGGACTGATCTGGTCGTTCCCCAGACTTAAATTCCACAGACCATGTTTCACGCGTTGGGGTAAATTATTCCCTTTTGTGACCAAACCCTAATATCGCACACATTCATATAAAACGAACATTCATAGATGCAGGGTGACAATTACTGAACTGTATGAAGAAACTTAAATTAGTTACAAACTATCGCGTGCACACACTTTATTCAACATGTAAACGTCACTACAGATATTCGGCTTTAGGTTATGACATGTTCGATATGCCTGCCATCATTGGCGATCATGTGGCACAGACGAATAGCAAAAAGGAGAGTCGCATGTGTTCAGATCCGGAGAATATGGCGGCCAATCGTGGCCCATGCCAGTAGCCTCTGGGTACCCCAGAGCCAGAATCCCGTCCCCAACGGGCTCCACCAGGACATCAAACACTCTACGTTTTAGAAATTCTTCCATTCCATCTGTGGCATGAATCAGCAAACCAGTGTGTAATAGAATTAGTTGAAAATAGTCTTGGTTGCAATTTTAGGTTTTTTATTTATGAACTACGCGTTTCAGCTTATATAGGCATTTTGATGCTGATCTTAATTGGGTATTTCTTAGGACGATTCTTTAGAGAGTTTAGCTAAGAGGCATCGTCGAGTACATTAGGCTAACATAGCCTTCGTCAACCTCACTAAATACGTCCATCTAGAAAATATTTACTGAGGTTAACGAAGGTGATGTTGGCCTGATATACTGGGCGATGCCCTTTAGCTACACTGTCTAATGGATCGTCCTAAGAAACACCAAATTAAGATGGTGAAACGCGTAGTTGATTAATAAAAAACTAAAATTGCAACCAAGATTGTTTTCAACTATTACTCTACTGCTTCAATGGGATCGCGCACCGTCTTGCATGAACGGCACTTTGTCGAAATCAGGGTCACTTTCGATAATGCGGATGAAATCATTTTCCAGAACCTTCACGTACCATTCGGTAGTCACCGTGCCATGAAGGAATATCGCACCGATTATTCCGCGGCTGGACATTGCACACCAGACAGTGACGCGTTGAGGATGAAGAGACTTCTCGATCGCAAAATGCGGTTTCTCAGTAACCCAAATGCGCCAATTTTGCTTATTGACGAACTCATCCAAATGAAAGTGGGTTTCGTCCCTAAAACAAACAACAATGCGCATGCCACTTCTCATCATGCCCAGCAGCCAACCGTGCAGTTTGAACGTCCTAACGCAAACCGTTCAGACGTTATGACGAATATACGAGTATTTGATATAATTCAGTAATTGTTACCCTATAAGTAATAATGTAAGGCTAGCTGCTGATCAGACACGTTATTAAGGTTGGAACTGCTCTATTTTAGACGTCCATTGCGGTATTTGTTTTCTGCCTTTTGTCTATGATTACCTATCGATATATTGCTCTCAGATTGCTCTCGATTTTGATGGAGGTAAGTTTGAAAAGAGTTCTGTCTGGAGAGATATTGGTTTCTGAAGTACTTTATAGGGTCAAGTGTGGAAATGAGGCGAATGAAGAATTACGCCAGTGTTGCCTTCGAATTATTTGAGTATTCTTATATTCTGAAAGACCACTAAATCTCTTCATCGCTATATTACTAGTCAGACTCAATTTCAATTCTACGCCTATTCATTTCACTGTTTAGTAATTAAGGTTCCAGATCGATGGAACGGGCGTAACAAGGAGATGCTAGTTCAGCGGACTAGCCTGAAGTAATCGGGCACTTGTATTTGTGTACGCGACTACGAGAAGGATGACTTCCACATCGGGACACACCTAGCACCGAGTGTAGTTCAAAATCTTTTTTTTTTTTTTTTAATTCAGGAACATCGAAAAAAGGAACATTCATGTATATACAAATTTAATTTCTGTAAGAGAATGAGTAGTGTACCTAGGACGTTTTAGGTGAGACGTACTGCACATTCACATGCGCCAACGACGATCCAGCGTTTGTTAATAGCTGTGGTGGAGCCATGGAACGCCCTGCGGCGAGAATTCGTTACCATTCTTGTGGCGTCCGCAGCTCATGGTCTCGCGGTCGCGTTCTCGCTTTCCGTGCACGGGGTCCCGGGTTCGGCTCCCGGAGGGGTCAGGGATTTTCACCTGCCTCGAGATGACTGGGTGTTTGTGTTGTCCTCATCATTTCATCATCATCCATGAGAGTGGCGAGATTTGGCTGAGCAAAGGTTGGTAATTTGTACGGGCGCTGATAACCGCGCAGTTGAGCGCCCCACAAACCAAACCAATCACCATCATCATCATCATCATCATCATCATCATCATCATCATCATCATCATCATCATTCTTGTGGCCGGCATGGGAACATGTTTCAGAGCATGCATTCAAATGGTTCAAATGGCTCTGAGCACTATGGGACTTAACATCTATGGTCATCAGTCCCCTAGAACTTAGAACTACTGAAACCTAACTAACCTAAGGACAGCACACAACACCCAGCCATCACGAGGCAGAGAAAATCCCTGACCCCGCCGGGAATCGAACCCGGGAACCCGGGCGTGGGAAGCGAGAACGCTACCGCACGACCACGAGACAGAGCATGCATTGCCGTCTGCAATGATCACCATCATGTCCCGCATCTTGTAAGGTCCAGGGGACTGTATAAATAGCTGAAACTTCAGTGTAATTATATCTTTGAATGAAAGTATCATTCCTGATCATCGTGCCTTTCCATGGCTAAAAGATGGAGAGGGAGGGGAAAATCTCAAACCAGATGGTTGACGAATACCTCAAGTCATATAAAGAAGCTAATCCTTAGCGAAGCAGCACAGATGACGCTGTTGATTAGCCAAGCCGACCTCGAGCATTAGAAAAAGGCGGGGACAAAGAAACGTCGCTTACTTATATATGATAAGGAGTCCTGATTATTTTTCATTTAATTTATTTTCTTTGGACTTAAGAGTTCGTTCTTTAAATGATTACAGATAGAAATTCAGTTTATTTGACGACATAGGCTGTAAACAATAATGAGTAACAGTTGATGAGGAACAGAGTTATTGCATCTACAAATCTACAACACGGTAAGCTGTGTGCTTTATTGATATTAGTTGATAGTTCCACTACAAACAGTGGCAGCTTTATCTGAAATTTCAGATTCTCGATAATAACAGTTTTCTCAAGATGTGTGCAAGTGAACACTGGTAAGCGAAAACAACATGGCTTCGAGTAGTAGTAAAACATGCGATGTTCATGCCAGGAAAATACTTCTGTGGGACGATTTATACGAATCAGATAACGACCGTGAATATGTTGCTTCACGCTAATGCGCTTCAAACGGACTCGCTGATCAGTGTAATGTGCAAAGCATAACTCACTATTTCGCCTGCGTAATTAATGCATTTTATTTGGTAACTGATCTTTGCAGCACAGAAGCTACTATAATTTTTATACTACATCGTTGACTCAATTTCTTCTACGATTTGCTATCACGATGTCTGAATTTTGAGCATCTGTCTTCATACTTTCTGGCGTCGGCGTTGGTACGATCAGGTCACGATTCTGACTGCTCTAATGAATTACTCATTATATGACTAGTTTGCAGATAATTGTGAATTGAAGGGGGGGGGGGGAGAAAAAGGAAAGGGAAGGAAATAATGTCAGCTGCATCAGGATTTTGTGTGAGATCCACGGCGACGAGTGAAAATGTATGCCGGCCTCAGACTCGAACCTCAGAGCTCCTGCTTACTAGGCAATTGCTTAACCGCCGCGCACTTGGACACAGTATATATCGCAAATGTGCGGACTATCTCGGCACGCTCACCGGTCAAATGACATTCCTGTCCGCAGTAGTCGCCCAAGTCCTCCAAGCTCGTTGACTTTGGATTCACACTGGAGTTCGAATGTGCATCCAACACTTTCGGACTGAAAGAACAGACACCACGCTTTCATATAATTGATTCGCCTCGCTCGGCAATGAATTCAGGACCTCCAGTGCGGATGCATATTAATATTCCACCTGCATTGGGAATCTAAAATCAACGAGCTTGGTGGACATAGACTGGGACTGAAGACAGGTGGCGCTAGTTGGGAAGGTGGGTTGGTCTCGGAGCAAGTCAAGATCGTCCGCGCATATACCATAAACGTTGTGTCTGGATGGTGAAGTGGTTAACGTAAATGCCTTGTAAGCAGGGGATCCCAAGTTCGAGTCCCAGCCCAGCATACATTTTCATTCGTCGCCGCTAGTTCCTCACAAAATCCCGATACAGCTGATATAATTAGTTCCTTTCCTTTCTGCCCCCTTCCCTTCAATTTACACAATATTTGTCAGAGCAGTGGATCCCGCGTGGTGTCTGCTCTTTCGGCCACATCTGCAAGAACAGACACCACCCATTCATATAATATGCATAATTATTAGAGGGGTGTACCACGCTTAGGAACGAATGTTTTTAGGTAATGTTACGTCAAATAAGTTACTGGGTTATTAAAATCAAGGTCAAAGTAAATATACTCATTTCTCATTCGTATCTTAATTACCTGAATTATACTCAGTTCACTAACGTGTGATTTGGTAAAGAATATTTTTACCTTTGTTGCGATCCGTGACTTCATAACATGAGTAACTGCGAGAGTCAACTGGTAAACGACACTAATGCCAAATTCCACGAAAATCGGTAGCTTTGATGTGCATCTACAGTCGAACAAATGATTACTATTTCAGAAAAAAACTGGATGATTTACTCAAGACAAAGACCTTCACAAACTGAGCAAGTCTACAACGTGTTGGTCCTTCTCTGGCCCTTATGCAAGCAGTTCTTGGGATTGACATTGATAGACAGTCGTCGGATGTCCTCCTGCGAATATTGTGCCAAATTCTGACCAAGTGGCGCTTGAGATCATCAAAACCCCGAGCTGTTTGGAGGACCCTGCCCATAATGCACCATACGTTCTCAGTTGGGGAGAGATCCGGTGATCTTGCTGCCCGAGTTAGGGTTTGGGAAGCACAAAAACGAGCAGGGGAATCCCTCTCCACGTGCGGGTGGACTTTATTTTCCTTAAATATAAACCTTGGATCGCTTGCAACGAAGAGAAACAAAACGGGGTGTAGAATATCGTCGAAGAATCGTTGTGCTGTAAGGGTGCCGTGGATAACAACCACAAGAGTCCAGCTGGGAAAAGTAATGCCACTACAGACTATTACTCTTGGTTGTGAGTTCGTATGGCGGGCCTTGGTCGGGTTGGTATCCGACTGCTATCTGAGACGCCTTCAGACACGTCTCCGGCCTGTAATCAGATTCACTGGAGTAGTTGTTTCCTAAAATTTGCAAAAAATATCAAATTTCACCGACATTCACCGTCTACTATTATTTTGTACTTTGCATTCTCTAGGTATATTTCGCTTTTCTGGTAATGACCCACGTCCATGTAGGGTCAAGTAATTTTCAACCGTATACAAGGCGAGCTGGTAACAGGGCTGAGGAAATTACAATTAGGATCATTTGAAAGATGATTTCCAGTCCCTGCATTCGCCTTTGCATACCCTTGGTCAGAATGACAAGTTTTGGTCTCAGACATGAAAGGATAGCGAACGTTAAAGCATATCTGATCATTAGTATACACGTTAATGTCGTTCGTGGTTGCTGATAAGGCTGAAAGGGGAATACCCCATTTCCCATGAAAATTTTCGGGTAGTGTTGCCCAAGAATGTGAGTGAAGTTGCGAATATCATAAATGTGCTCAACCTCTGTAATACGTATTATATTCCTTGCAAGAGGCCAGAGATGTTGGTTAGGAAGGTTATTTCATTTTGAAGTGAGTAACAGTATATGTTGGTCAGTTTGGCAATGAACTTGGTCCGAAAAGGATGGAAGCTGGCCTATCGTGTAGATAAGACAGTATTATTTAAAAAAGGATTGTTTAGTAATTTGAGCAAAGGAGATTATATAAATAGAAGAATGGTGAAAGCCAACTTTTAAGGTACCTAATCTAATTATTTTGTATTCCAATTGTTAGAACGTTGCTTATGGTTGAAGTTCCCAATAGAAATTTTATAATGCAACGTATGGTCTTGTCTTATCGTTGAACAAGTGTAAGGAAGGTACACATGTGATCAAAAGTATCCGGTCACCTGGCTGAAAATGACTTACAAGTTCAAGGCGACCAGCTGGCCACGGTGGCTAAGCGGTTCTAGGCACTTCAGTCCGGAACCGCGCTGCTGTTACGGTCGCAGATTCGAATCCTACCTTGGGCATTGATGTGTGTGATGTCCTAAGGTTAGTTAGGTTTAAGTAGTTCTAAGTGTAGGGGACTGATGACCTCAGATGTTAAGTCCCATAGTGCTTAGAGCCATTTGAATTTTTTTTTTTCATTGCGCCCTCCATACTAGAATACAATATAGTGTTGGCCCACCCTTAGCCTTGATGACAGCTTTCACTCTCGCAGGCATACGTTCACTCAGGTCCTGGAAGGTGTCTTGGGGAACGGCAGACCATTCATCACGGAGTGCTGCACTGAGGAGTGGTATCGATGTCGATCGGTCAGGCCTCACACGAATCGGCGTTCCAAAACATCGCTAAGGTGTTCTATAGGATTCAGGTCAAGACTCTGTGCAGGCCAGTCCATTACAGGGATGTTATTGTCGTGTAACCACTTCGCCACAGGCCGTGCATTATGAACAGGTGCTCGATAGTGCTAAAAGCTGCAACTGCCATGCCCGAATTGCTTTTTAACAGCGGGAAGCAAAAATGTGCTTAAAACATCAGTGTAGACCTGTGCTGTGATAGTGCCACGCAAAAGAACGAGGGGGGTAAGCCCCCTCCATTAAAAACACGACCACACCATATCACCACCGCCTCCAGTTTTAATGTTGGTACTACACACATTGGCAGATGACGTTCACTGGACATTCGCCATACCCACACTCAGTAATCGGATCGCCACATTGTGTACAGTGATTCTTCACTTCACACAACGTTTTTCCATTCTTCAGTCGCCCAATGTTTACGCTCCTTACATCAAGTGAGGCGTCGTTTGGCGTTTACCGACATGATGTGTGGCTTATGAGGAGCCACTCGACTACGACGTCCAAGTTTCCTCACCTCCCGCGTAACTGTCACAGTACGTGCAGTGGATCCCGATGCAGGTTGGAATTCCTGTGTGACGGTCTAGATAGATGTTTGCCTGTTACACATTACGTCCCTCTCCAACTGTCGGCGGTCTCTGTCAGTCAACAGACGAGGTCACCCTGCACACTTTTGTGCTGTACGTGTCCCGTCACATTTCCAGTTCACTATTACATTGGAAACAGTGGACCTAGAGATGTTTATGAGTGTGGAAATTCCGCGTACAGACATGTGACACAAGTGACATCCAGGCACCTGACCACGTTCGAAGTCCGTGAGTCCCGCGGAGCGCCCCATTCTGCTCTCTCACGATGTGTAATGAGTACTGAGGTCACTGATAGGGAGTACTTGGCAATAGGTGGCAGCACAATGCACCTAATATGAAAAACGTATGTTTTTGGGGGTGTCTGGATACTTTTGATCACATAGTGTAACTGTACAGAGGAGGGTTATTAAGAAATATTTGCGCTATCTTGTGTAGGTGTGTGAACTTTATGAAAATGTGTGTTGTTGTCATGTCATAATGAATCATAGTTAAATTTTGAGTCTTTTTCCTCATTTACTTGTCGTCAAGATTAGTCCTCTTTTTCATTTTTACTTTTGTTGCACTGTTTGCACACTCGCATTGCACATAGTGAGTTATGTACTAAGAAGCATTTTATGAAAATTGGTGAGATACTGTCTTGCATTTCACATCGCAAATACGGTAAATGAAAGTTGTTTTTCGACGATCACAGCATTATACCTAACAGCAACAAGTTGCTGAGCAGACGAGCGTTTCGTGTGCACAGTCGGACACCAAACTTAATTATCATCAAAGTTCGTGTCTGCTGTAAGGCACAGTGATTGTCAGAGCGTTTTTGTGTAAATAATATCAGTATCAGTTCAGAGGCTTAATACCAGTAAAATATTTCAGTAAAGTGCTATCTTGAGAATTTTCAAGCAGTTTTATCAGACAGTCATATACGTTAATATATTTTCATTTGCTGTGTAGATGCACTAACAGTTCTTATACGGTGATTGTTTGCAAGACTAAAGATAAAGATTAGTAACATTCAGGGTCAACATTTTAAGCATAGTCATTTGTTCTGTAGTCAGGTAGCATATGTAAATTTCATTGAGAACGGATTGCTTTCTTACAGACGAATTGTTTCATCATGCACCGCTTAGTGTGGATTTCGCACCGTCTACTGGGTAATTTTTGTTTGTACCTTAACGCTTTGTCACATATAACCAATGCTGACTTGTGCTGCAAGTTTTTTTTTGAGGAATAAACGTGTAAGTAACAGGCAGGGCATTTCTTCAAATTGATGAGTTAACGGACAATCAACTTGTGGACATTCAACCTTGGATTACCCAACACCTTACACTCTCTTCTCAATTTGTAATCAAAAAGCAATCGCAAAGGGAAGTAATATGTTCTGTGATGCCTCTATGATAAGCCGTTTAGTAACACACAATGCAGTTCTTACCTTGACAATTTTCTACATTATCGAATTTCCTAAACATATTAATCACAATCTTCGAAATCCATCATAGAACATTTCCGATTTCACCACTTATCCTATTGTACGGTTATCCTAGATGGAAGAACAAGTCAAGAATCCGGTGGAGAATAGTTTTGCAGGTGAAATTGGTCTTAGAAAAGGGACACTACGAATAATCCAGTAAATGAATCGCGACCTGAAATGTTGTTTTTCATTCTGACCGAAGAGCATGGCCGCTGTGTTAGATTCCATTTCAGAAAATCAGCTTTAGATATTTGACCCTGAACAAAACCCAATAGTTTAAAAGAAAAATAACATTAATACCATACCTTTGCTTGTGTGTGACAATTCTGCTATATTTAATTGCGTAGAGGATCAACAGCAAGACATTTTATAGCGTTGGCTCTCATTGAGCCCCGGAACTGACTAGTTGTACCATTTTCCTACATACAACAGCCTGGCCCGCAAACAGACTTCATTTGTGTTATCGGATGCAGTAACATTACAAAGTCAAAACAGCTCCTAATTGAGAGTCAAGGTAGCAGACTCAGCTACGCTGGCGCACTGCAAGGGGATACGCATTTGTTAGGAAAGTAGTCTTCTCGCTATTTTGACATTTGTGTTCGCATAAATAGTTACGGCAGCCGAGTGCCTGCAGTTATTCTTGAAGTTTGTACTGTATTGCTAAAATTATGTTATTCTAGCAGCGAAATAGAACAAGTACAGTAAGATGGAAGTCAACAGATACTCTGGTATTTAGGACACAACCAACGTGATTTTAAAGGGACAACTAACGCTGCAGCTCAAATATAGTTCTGTCTACACGGAACATACTTATGATAGTGACACACCGATTATAACGAGTAAATGGGGGTACACTAAGAAGGTGTTGAAAGTTCTGTAACCTGTCACAGAAATAAAATGTATTACTCTTAGTTAAGTGGCCATGGAAAGTCTTGAGGGTATTTAGATACACTAACAATAATATCACATATGAAAGTGGAAGGACTAGGTAAATAATACGAAATAGTGAAAAGAAAGAAAAAGGTACTGGAAATAATTGTAAAGTATTACTAGTCAGAATGGTAAACGATGAATCCTGGAAAGCTCTGAATTTGCTAATCATATTACTAAATTTTATTGTAAAATGCTCACTTTGCAGGGAGTAGCTTCTTACGCTACAAGATTTGCTTAATTAAAGACTCTCGTTGTAAGTGTTGTTCATTGTGCGTGGTGAGACTGTCATCCAAGGTTTTCAGTCCAAGGTGTATAGCACAGTATTTAAAAAAAAAAACATATTTAGTGACCCCCAGACGCTTCTGGTTATGCTTTTACTTGCGTTTTTAATGATGCGCCTCGATGAATAACGTCTACGTCTATGTCTGCTGCACTACATCTGCAACGGTTAGTTTCGAAGAAGAAACTTAGACGTGAGCATTTTTTGAATAACGTAGGTAGGAAGTTATTTTTTTACTATAGACCTCAATATCCTACCATGAGTCCGTGGAGTATAAAGACATTCTGATGAGGCTAAGGGAATACAAAGGCGCAAGTACCAGTGAAAATGTGAGACCAAATACGTTGAGTGAAGGTAAAAATATAGAATGTTCCCCACAGTTCATTCTTTCTTATGGGACGGCGTAACAGTTTTTCATTAGAAAACAAATTAGACAGTTTAAACTGCATCGTGAAACACCAGGATTCTGATACTGATATATTTACAAATTATAAGATACGAGCAAAAGTTGCATGGTAAAAGTAAAGTTCTTATTAATAAACTGACGATATGAAGCTGGATTTTAGCTGCCAGTAAAGTTGTCTTTTGGATTTTTCAATAATATTCCATCGAAGCTTGTGTGCCTGTGCTTAAATTCCTATGTATGATGGGCATAAACTGATAAAAGCAGTTTAAACGGCGACACGCTATATGAAGGTCTGCGTTATAGGAGTTGATGAGGTGGATGACATGAAATGTCTGCATATTGTATAATGTTCCGTTAGGTAAGTCTTAATCAATATTTCTTGAATCAAAGATATTAGTAACCGTCACACATAAATGTTACTTGGTAATTCATTTGTTTATGGTATTGAAAGTTTAAGAATGTTCTGGGATTGTTTGTTGATTGCTGTCGACGAGTACAACAGAAATCGGTCAAATTTTAGCACTAACGTACATATTTCTGCTTGGTGTAAAATAAAAAAATGGAAGAAAACTATTTCATGGAGCCCCAAACACGAAATATTCAATCCTTATATCTGTGGACTATACATTAGAGTATAATGAAAACAGATACTCTGTCGCTGTACACATGATTACGAAACTACTTAAATTCCATACAGGGACAACAGTATTTCGAGCAAAATATTCTTGGCGTTGTTATTTACTAAAATTTGCGAAAAACGTCGAATTGTTCCAACACTCACCATCGACCATCGTTCTGTACTTTTCATTCTCTAAGCAGTGTGTCCTGTTCTAGAAGGAACCATGCCCAGGTATGGTAATACCAGATGAGCTGCTAGCTTGGCAGAAGGAATCACAATTAGAAACATTTAGGAGAGGTTTACCAATATGTTGATTTGTCTTAAAACGAAGGGAAACTTTAACCGTTGGTCAGAATAAGGCGGTGGAAACTATTTTCAATTCCGAAACAACAAGTTCCAGACAAAAAAAAATGAAAGGATAGTGTATGTGAAAGTATATTTGTACGTCAGCATACACCCCAAGGTAGTTCGTGATTGCTGATAAGGTTCCTGTGAGTGAGTCCTTTTTCTTTTTTTCTTTGTTATGGTTTTAGGGCGCAAAACTGCTACGGTCATTAGCGCCCGATAAGTGAGTCTATCATTGCCGTCTACTGGATTTTTTTCTTAGTACCTCAACTCTTAAACTGCCAACATGTTACCAGTACTGATTTGTACTACAAGCTTCTGTTCTTACGAAATAAACGCGTAACAAAACGACATTTTATTTCCTTAAATTGAGGAGTTAAAATCAAACTAAAGAGTAATTCTCAAACGATAACCTTGAGGATTTTCAACACTGAATACGCAATAGAGAACTAATTCATTATTGGGTTACAATTTTTTGGGTTTATAGCCAAATTGTCATTTTTTTCTTTACACAATATTTCGACAACTCGGCTGTGTTCTTCGGTTGTCGAGCTCACATCCCGCTGCACGCTGTTTGGGTACCAACCAAATTGTAAACAGTATACACTGCGAGCCGCCTAAACGATTGTGATCAGCGGTGTCAAAGAATAAAACAGAAAGAAAGCACCAACAGAAAAATGCTATGGAATAACGTAAATAAGCTTAAACCAAAAAATGGTTTAAGAATAGGCTCTTTAACAAAGAAATATTAATAAGATCTAATCTATGAGCAGCGAGAGAGCATTGAGATATTTCCCGACGTGATATATGTAAACAGAGCACTGGATTCCACGCTTTACTCTAGCTAAAGCCTCTGTCCTCGCCCATTAAATTATCAGCCATTATCTCGATCGCTTCCTTTATAGCACTGCCCAGAGGTTGCGTCGAGTGCGCCTTTACCCTACTTTCTTAGTATTTTATTTCATGCTCGGTTGTGTGGTGGCTCTGCGACAGCTGATTAATTTGATGCTTAAGTCGTGTGTAAACGTTCGTTTGTTCAAAAACTTAAAATTTCTCTACGAAAGTTTATCACCGATTGCTTCGGAATTTTGATATAACATTGCATTCGAATACGAGTTTGTTTTTTATACCTATTTTTTAAATATATATAACTTACAAATAAATATATAATATGCCACGAGTAGCGAAAATTTAAGAACAAATTGCAAGACACAATCTTCACAAGTAGACGGAGAAATTATGTTACATGAGCATGTGCCTGGGAACACTTTGTTTTCATGTTACCAGCTCATTTTCTCCAACCCATTAATCAAGGAAAACACATACGAACAGAACGTTAGAATCGTCGGGAACATGCACTCTTGGTGACGTCTGGTTACGCTGTGTATCGCCAGTGTTTTGTTTTACATGTCCCTGTTGCCGTACGACGTACGTCATTGCCTGATTACGGGTAACAAACTGTTCCAGCAATCAGCAAGCCCTTTGCAAGCACACGAGTTACTACGTACGGTTAATCACAGACTTGGCTCGTGCAACTGCAGTGTGCACAAATGCAGATATGGCAGATGCCCATTTGATGTATGTATTAGCTGGGGCGATGGCGCTCGCGATCAACGTATGTACCGGGAGTGTTCGCTACAGATTGATAGGTAGGGATGGTTCCTGGTCTCCTCGCTTCCCGGACCTAAACCCACTGACTTTTATTTCTGGGGTCATTGGAAAGCTCTCGTGCATGGAACCCAGGTACAAGATGTTCACAGTCTTCGTGCCCATATTATGGAAGATTGCGAATCGTTCGCAATACTCGACGGATATATCAGCGCATCCGAGATTCACTACGACCGCGTGTTGGTGCATGTACCAATGCCAATAGAGGGCATGTTGAACGTCTCCTGTGAGAAAGAGTTCCGTGTGGTGTGCTGGTGCGTTCTGTTAGTGTGTTTGTCCCATTATTAATGAACTGGTGTAAATGAGTTGTAACATGGAAAAAAATCGTTTACACACCTATGTTCATATTACATAATTTCTTCGTCTGTGTGTGATCAATGTGTCCTGCGATCTGTGCTGTACGTTTTTGTTACACTCTGATTAAAGAGGAAACGTTATTACCAAAGATCTCGACAACTTGTTGACGGATTTACTTCAGATTTTTACACAATAGTCAGACAAGATTTCGGACGGACACGCTACATATTTTAATACATGTAATATATATATATATATATATATATATATATATATATATAATGCAGATAATAGCGAAACATCGTTAGCAAACACGAAAGCTGTATTTCGCCTTTCGGCTTATGATTAGAATACTACACTAATGGCCATTAAAATTGCTACACCGCAAAATTTAACCGATAGCAATAAGATGCTGTGATATGCAAATGATTAGCTTTTCAGAGCATTCACACAAGGTTGGCGCCGGTGGCGACACCTGCAACGTGCTGACATGAGGGAAGTTTGCAACCGATTTCTCATACACAAACAATTGACCGGCGTTGCCTAGTGAAACGTTATTGTGATGCCTCGTGTAAGGAGGAGAAATGCGTACCATCACGTTTCCGACTTTGATAAAGGTCGTATCGCGACATTACTGCTCGCGTTCGTCGAGATCCAATGACTGTTAGCAGAATATGGAATCGGTGGGTTCAGGAGGGTAATACGGAACGCAGTGCTGAATCCCAACGGCCTCGTATCACTAGCAGTCGTGATGACAGGCATCTTATCCGCATGGCTGTAACGGATCGTGCAGCCAAGGCTCGATCCCTGAGTCAGCAGATGGGGGGGTTTGCAAGACAACAACCAGCTGCGCGAACAGTTCGACGACGTTTGCAGCAGCATGGACTACCAGCTCGGAGACCATGGCTGCGGTGACCCTTGACGCTGCATCACAGACAGGAGCGCCTGCGATGGTGTACTCCACGACGAACCTGGGTGCACGAATGGCAAAACGTCATTTTTTCGCATGAATCCAGCTTCTGTTTACAGCATCATGACGGTCGTATCCGTGATTGGAGACATCGCGGTGAACGCACATTGGAAGCATGTATTTGTCATCACTATACTCTCGTATCACCCGGCGTGATGGTATGGGGTGCCATTAGTTACACGTCTCGGTCACCTCTTGTTCGCATTGACGGCATTATGAACAGTTGACGTTACATTTCAGATGTGCTACGACCCGTGGCTCTACAATTCATTCGATCCCTGCGAAACCCTACATTTCAGCAGGATAATGCACGATCACGTGTTGCAGGTCCTGTACAGGCCTTTCTGGATACAGAAAATGTTCGACTGCTGCCCTGGCCAGCCCATTCTCCAGATCTCTTACCAATTGAAAACGTCTGGTCACTGGTGGCCGAGCAACTGGCTCGTCACAATACGCCAGTCACTACTCTTGATGAACTGTGGTATCGTGTTGAAGCTGCATGGGCAGCTGTACTTGTACACGCCATCCAAGCTGTGTTTGACTCAATGCCCAAGCGTATTAAGGCCGTTGTTACGGCCAGAGGTGGTTGTTCTGGGTACTGATTTCTCAGGATCTGTGCACCCAAACTGCGTGAAAATGTAATCACATGTCAGTTCTAGTATAATATATTTTTCCAATGAATGCCCGTTTCTCATCTGCATTTCTTCTTGGTGTAGAAACTTTAATTCCCAGTAGTGTACATGAACAAGCCGAGTAGGCCTGGCGTAACGTGTCCCAGGACAATATTCGCCAAATTTACGCTCGACTGGATGCCACAGTCAGCTCCCGCATTGCCGCCCATCGAGGCTACACTACGTACTTATATGGGTGTTTCAGCATGGGATGATACCGGGTACTTCAGAATCGCTTGTGCCATAGAATTATAAATGTAATCATTTCATGTACTCCATATGCGATGTTGCCAGTAGTCTACTACAGAGTCTGAATTTAGAATGACAATAAATAAGGCACAAGGTCAAATCGGTGAGGGGGGGGGGGGGAGAGGAGGTGACAGAGGGGTGGGACGTAACCAACATAGGAAGCGGAAAGGAGATGGACAGGGAGAGGGGTCAGAGGGGGACGGAGAGGGGCAGAGGGGAGAAGGAGATTAGGGTATAGGCCTATATCCAATTGACATGACACACTAGAAAACATGTGTTTTCTGTTTTCTTTCTCTTCCGTTTAACCAGCTTGAGCCACAGCAACGTGTGCCCGGAACAGCTAGTGATAAATGTAAATCACGCAAAGTTCTTGTTTGTTACTTGTAATTTTAAAATAACCACGAACATTACACGAAGCTATGGACCTGTAACCTCCAAAAAATCCGTTAACACAAGATAAGTATAGACAAGGGGGTTGCGGATTTGAGACTTTACTGACGGGGATTCCCCTATTATGACAACATAATGTACGTAGGCGGATCTCGGCGTGCACTGTAGTGCTGCAGAGTGCGTCACATCGCACATTCGACACGCTGCCGCACTCTCATCCCGTGCATTCTGCTCAGCAGTGGACCTAGATATGAGAGAGAGACAGGAGGGTACTCACACGAGCATGTGGTAGATGATAGCCTGCAGTCCGCGCGGCCGCTCCAGGAAGTTGTAGACCTTGCTCTGCAGGCGTCGGTAGCGGGCGTCGCGGCGGCTGGCGCGGTAGTTGAGCGGCTTGCCCAGCAGACTCATCCGGGGCTGTTGCAGACGGCCGCGCCTCTGCCGCCGCTCCCCGGGCGTCAGGCTGCAACACGATTCACCGTTCAGTCTTCCTGCACCACGAGCGGAAAGAAGTCGAGTTGTGAGGCAAGGTCGCAGGGGGCCAGTTGGCAGCAGCCAGCATTTGCTTTACAAAACTAAATACAGGGTGTTACAAAAAGGTACGGCCAAACTTTCAGGAAACATTCCTCACACACAAAGAAAGAAAATATGTTATGTGGACATGTGTCCGGAAACGCTTACTTTCCATGTTAGAGCTCATTTTATTACTTCTCTTCAAATCACATTAATCATGGAATGGAAACACACAGTAACAGAACGTACCAGCGTGACTTCAAACACTTTGTTGCAGGAAATGTTCAAAATGTCCTCCGTTAGCGAGGATACGTGCATCCACCCTCCGCTGCATGGAATCCCTGATGCGCTGATGCAGCCCTGGAGAATGGCGTATTGTATCACAGCCGTCCACAATACGAGCACGAAGAGTCTCTACATTTGGTACCGGGGTTGCGTAGACAAGAGCTTTCAAATGCCCCCACAAATGAAATTCAAGAGGGTTGAGGTCAGGAGAGCGTGGAGGCCAAGGAATTGGTCCGCCTCTACCAATCCATCGGTCTCCGAATCTGTTGTTGAGAAGCGTACGAACACTTCGACTGAAATGTGCAGGAGCTCCATCGTGCATGAACCACATGTTGTGTCGTACTTGTAAAGGCACATGTTCTAGCAGCACAGGTAGAGTATCCCGTATGAAATCATGATAACGTGCTCCATTGAGCGTAGGTGGAAGAACATGGTGCCCGATCAAGACATCACCAACAATGCCTGCCCAAACGTTCACAGAAAATCTGTGTTGATGACGTGATTGTACAACTGCGTGCGGATTCTCGTCAACCCATACATGTTGATTGTGAAAATTAGCAATTTGATCACGTTGGAATGAAGCCTCATCCGTAAAGAGAACATTTGCACTGAAATGAGGATTGACACATTGTTGGATGAACCATTCGCAGAAGTGTACCCGTGGAGGCCAATCAGCTGCTGATAGTGCCTGCACACGCTGTGCATTGTACGGAAACAACTGGTTCTCCCGTAGCCTTCTCCATACAATGAGCTCTAACATGGAAATTAAGCGTTTCCGGACACATGTCCACATAACATCTTTTCTTTATTTGTGTGTGAGGAATATTTCCTAAAAGTTTGGCCGTACCTTTTTGTAACACCCCGTATAATCTAAACGTAAAACCAAAAATATTCATCACCGGATCCTTTCACGAGACGGATAGAATTGTTGTATTTTAGTTCATTCTGTCACACACTTGCGCTTTCCATCTTAAAAACCGGCAGGCTGTTACAGCCCTCAAAATAACCTGGCAAGAAACATCACTAGAACACTGTACGTATTCCAGATACGTAGGGGGCACCCTTGACCGTGCATTAACATATAAGAGGCACTGCCTAAATACCGAGCGAAAAGTAGCAGCCAGAAACAGTATCATCAGAAAGCTAACAGGGACGACGTGGGGAGCACACGCCAACACTGTGAGAACCTCTGCCCTTGCATTGTGTTATTCTGCCGGAGAATATGCAAGCCCAGCCTAGTAGATAGTGTCGGAAGTTCCATGCGGCTTTTCGCGGATGATGCTGTAGTATACAGAGAAGTTGCAGCATTAGAAAATTGCAGCGAAATGCAGGAAGATCTGCAGCGAATAGGCACTTGGTACAGGGAGTGGCAACTGGCCCTTAACTGAAACAAATGTAATGTATTGCGAATACATAGAAAGAGGGATCCTTTTTCGAAATTATTATATGATAGCGGAACAAACACTGCTAACAGTTACTTCTGTAAAATATCTGGAAGTATGCGTACGGAACGATTTGAAGTGGAATGATCATATAAAATTAATTCTTGGTAAGGTGGGTGCCAGGTTGAGATTAATTTGGAGAGTCCTTAGAAAATGTAGTCCATCAACGAAGGAGGTGGCTTACAAAACACTCGCTCGAGCAATACTTTAGAATTTCTCATCAGTGTGGGTTCCGTACCAGGTCGGGTTGACGCAGGAGATAGAGAAGATCCAAAGAAGAGCGGCGCGTTTCGTCACAGGGTTATTTGGTAACCGTGATAGCGTTACGGAGATGTTTAGCAAACTCAAGTGGCAGACTCTGCAAGAGAGGCGCTCTGCATCGCGGTGTAGTTTGCTGTCCAGGTTTCGAGAGGGTGTGTTTCTGGATGAGGTATCGAATATATTGCTTCCCCCTACTTATACCTCCCGAGGAGATCAAGAAAGTAAAATTAGAGAGATTCGAGCTCTCACGAAGGTTTTCCGGCAGTCGTTCTTCCCGCGAACCATACGCGTGTGGAACAGGAAACGGAGGTAATGACAGTGGCACGTAAAGTGCCCTCCGCCACACACCGTTGGGTGGCTTGCGGAGTATAAATGTAGATGTAGATGTGGTTCAATTCTTGCCATGCCAAAACAGTAGACGTCGCTCTTAATGATACTTGTCGTATCATCACCGGGTGCCTGAAGCCTACTCCTCTGGATAAACTGTAGAGTCTCACGGGAATTGCCCCCCCCCCCCACCCCATATCCGCCGAGAGGTAGCAGCAAAATTAAGAAGAGAAAATCAGAAACTTCTGAAGCTCACCCCCTATATGGCTATCAACCAGCAAACCCACGACTAAAATCCACAAAGAACTTCCTCAGATCTACCGAGGCACTAGTTGGGGCACCACAGCAATGCCGAATCGAACTATGGCTGGAAAGGCTTACCAGTATTGTGGGATGGATTACACCAAGCGAAAGACTACCACCCAGCTACTCTGAGAATTGGAGTACATGGAGTTCCGTCAACAGACTACGCTCGGGTGTCACGAAATGTTAGAGCAATTTGACTAAATGAGGTTTCCTAGAGGAGCCGCTACTCTGTGAGTGTGGAGCAACGCAGACAACCTTCCACCCGCTCCAGTGTACCCAATGCCCTGCAACATTCACAACAGAAGACCTGCTACATGCAACGCCAAATGCAATAGAGGTCGTTAACTCCTGGGCGGCAAAAATTTAAATAATAGTCTTGTAAATATAGATACACATGACATGTAAATATTGTACATTATTTTATACATCGTAAACGCTTCTGACACGAATACATAAATAATAAAATAAGTTCATTTTGTGTCGTTCTGCCGTTTTGTCCTTTCTCATGGAAGTGGAACGGACTGTTGTAGCATTTAATTCCTTTCAGCGAAAAATTCCAGTAGTAGGCTCGGAGTGAGGCACAGATGATTACTAAATGGGAATGGGAGGTGATTTCAGTTGCAGAATTCGTTTGGTAAACAACGGATGTCTATACGCAATTATGGGCCGGTGTATTATATTAATAAAAAATTATAAAAACGTTCCCTCCCCCAAACATATACACAAAAAGTATATATGATAGCGAGTAACAAAGAGGATTTTACATCTTTGAAAATTCGTACAAACGTATTCATGTGAGTTCGAGACTTAGTCTTCGCATCGTCTTAAAGGAAAATAGATCATATGTCGACTCACGTGGTATGCTGGTACAGAACCAGCGGCAGCTGTAGGTAGCAAAGATGACTGCGGTGGGCTCTACTACATCAGGTACTACGCCTACATGGGTCTCCCTAATACTATTTCTGTAAACTGATGTTGGAATACAGCTTTTTCGTTTTTTTATATCAAAAGTCCAATATCTATTTAGATAATGCGGTTTCTGCTATGGATCAAAGCATCCAGGTAAATGAAATATTTCCTGAGTTCTGAAAAGTATTTCACTCAGTATCACACCAAAAGTACGATACCAAGAGAATTTGTGACTGGACAGGATTGGTCGCTAGGGCGATGCAAAATGTTGT
Source organism: Schistocerca piceifrons (assembly GCF_021461385.2). Lineage (NCBI taxonomy): Eukaryota > Metazoa > Arthropoda > Insecta > Orthoptera > Acrididae > Schistocerca > Schistocerca piceifrons. The sequence goes on from NC_060140.1 coordinate 299,394,041, forward strand.
GTAGGATGAAGAGTCACGGACACATGTAGAAGAAATTTCAGGCGAGCTCCAGTGAAGTATGTCCGGATTCGTGCTGTTCGTGATGTATATTAATGACATGCAGACGATATTGATAGTAACCTCAGATTTTTCGTAGTTTATGCAATTCACTGCTAGAAAGTACTATCCGAAAAACGCTCGAGAAATATTCAGCCAAATCTAGATGAGACAAAATAGTGAAAAGATTGGTAACCTGCTTCAAATGCACAGAAATGTTAAAATTGCGCACCATCAAAATACAATTTCAACGAATCACAGTTGGAATCAGTCAACTCGTAAGAATATGTGGGTGTAACAATGGAAGCGATATTGCATTAAGCGTTCAAGTAGGGTTAATTATATGTAGAGTCGGTGGCAGTCTTGGGTTGATTCTGAGGTACTGGGAAAATCGGTCTACAAGGAGTGTATCTGAGCATCCCATCTTAGAATACTGCTGAAGTATGTGGGATGCATAGCAAATGGGATTAACAGAAGGCACTGAATGTATACAAAGCAAGGCAGGACGAATGTTCTCAGGTTGGATAGACTCACGGGAGAGCTCCGTAAAAATTCTGGAAAACTTGAACTGGCAAACGCTTTAAGATAGACTGTCCCGCAAAAGCCTACATATAAAGCTTAGACAACCAGTGTTGAGTGAGGAAGCTGCCAATATACTACAGCTCTTTAAGAATCGCTCACTTTGGGACCGCAATGACCAAATCAGACTCATTACAGAGAAATCATCTTCCCGCGCTGCAAACATGAATGGAACGGGAAGAAACCATAATCTATGTTACAATGGTAAGTACCCTCTGCTGATCACATCACAATGATATGTTGATGTAGACGTAGAAGAAAAAGTAAACGATCGGTTTACGACCACCTTAAAAACAAGTTGTAACGGTAATTCGCGACAACGGGTATGAAAATAAAAATGCAAGGCAGCAGACAACGACCATTCTAAGCCTACCTTTACTCCATTAGAGCAAGTCAATAAGTTTGTTGTATGATAAATTTATACTTCTCGACCAGAGGCGGTCTGATCATTTAGTTATGACTTTGGATCTTCACAGCGAACAGAACAGTGACCAACATGGATTAAAAGGACACAGAGATGCGAACGCTGAATCAATATAGCTATTGCAAGGCTACCATTAAGTAAAAACAAAAACGCATAGCATGGTTCGCGTGAAGATGGGTCAATACCTATCCCCAATACTTGTCTTGCAACCATTTACATGGGAATAGCGTTCAGAAGTTCGAAAAAGCGTAGGAGAGAAGGACAACAGCATTCGCGAGACCCAGTTTAAGATTACGAACACTACTAGGATTAACTACAGAATAATAATACATCAGGTACAACTAATGCAACATTTAGTAATATTATTCTGATCCTGAAAGACTTTCGAAGGTGATAGCGGAATGCTGCAATGATTATAAACTGAGGATTCACTAAGTTACTTACATAAATCGTGAACAGTTGTGGCAGACGCAGTTTCGGTACGACACACAGACGACAAAGTTACGAACAGGCTGTTACCTCACTGCAATTTCACGAACTATGCTGTTTGCACAGCTAAAATGTGAAATCCAAACATGTCCAAACAGAATGTCCTGTAATAATATTCATATACCAATCACGTATCTGACGTACCTCATGCGTGTTTATGCCGTTCCCACAGTCATAACAACAAAAACAGGGATCACAGATATCTTTTTCACGAATGAAGCAAAGATGTTATTGCTATTATTATTATTTACTATTTTGACTTTGGCCTTCGGTCCTTGGACCATACAGCCAGATGTTATTGATACACTCAGGGCTGAAACTATAGAAAAAGTTAATTGTTGCGACAGCCTTTATTGTTGCTCTGTTAATATTTCTTGTCGCCTTCGAGTAAATGAATAAGATATGGACTCAATAAAATGAGCGAAGGGAGGATACTGTGTCTTCCGTTCCTTATTTTATTGTTCGCACCACTGAAATAACGGAACTTTTTTCTACTTCAGTGTGTCATCACAGTAAACAAGGACGTGAGTGCATTTAATATGTTAGAAATAGTTTTCATTTTTACGTTTTTTGGTTAACAAATTTAGAAACTAATAAGTTTGACCATTCTGAAAACGGTTCGGCCTACTTTATGCTTTCCTCTCAAACACTGTTCCGTATAAAAAAATCTTACTTCCACTCTGCTTCCTTTTACAGTTTGTAGTTCACATTTTTGCTTCTCCCAGTAATTTTACGCCATTTAATAATGCGCATAATGTCTACCGTTAAGTTATATGACAAAATATATTCTTCGTGTAACGGAAATGCATCAGTTTTATTTACTTTGTCAATAATGTTGTTCCCACACTTTTTCTCATTTTCGGAAATTAAACCAAATGCCGTTCACATTTTTCTTCTTATGAGTTAATAATAAAATGTAATTATATGCTTACTGAAAACATTAGGGTGCAGTATGTTGTAGTTTCAAAATCAATGAGATTTCTTGTAGTTAAAGATAAAAAAAATCTTGACATAAAATTGCCGGACGGTGTGGCCGTGCGGTTCTAGGTGCTTCAGTCTGGAGCAGCGTGATCGCTACGGTCGCAGGTTTGAATCCTGCCTCGGGCATTGATGTGTGTGATGTCTTTAGGTTAGTTAGGTTAAGTAGTTCTCAGTTCTAGGGGACTGATGACCACAGATGTTAAGTCCCATAGTGCTCAGAGCCATTTGAAACATTTGACATAAAATCTTTATTTCTATTCTTTTCGTCTCTGAAACAAACACATGCATCGTCAAACATTATATTTTTTGAGGGTTAGAAGGTTTGCAGAACAATTATGCATTTTAAAGATAAGCTAACAAAATTGTGAATAATGTAATCTCTTTCCTTGAAAGCTTGGTTGGTACAGTTCTGACCTATGATACATGAAGATTATGATTTTCTTAAAAATTTGTTTTGACCTTTGGTGCTGTTCCACGATACAGACGTTACGAATTGATATTAGACTTACAGACAATTGCTCTGAGATATATCTCCTGATATGGACCCTAAAAGTTGGACGTCACTACTATGAAGAATCTAGGGAAATAATACAAAATGAAACAAAACGTATACATAAATATATTTGTTGCAGCGACAGTTCATAATTGTCATTGAGACTCCCACCATCGGTAACCATAATTTCTTTTTTTTTTTCCTAGAATCGTTTAAGTTTGCAAAAATATGGAATTCTAGATGAAATGTGTATTGATTGCCAGGAATACGTTGTAAAATAGCTATGAACATACTATTGGTTATTAGTTTCCAGGCTATCTTGAATCATACATGGAAGTTTCTAATGCAAAATCCCATTCTTCTGGTAGGAAGGATTTATCGCAGGTTGATATTAACAACCAAACAAGAGAGTTGGGTACTATGGTCTTTCTGAACATTCATCCGTAAATATGACTGTTTGTTTAAATGTTAAGACCCAGTTCTGCCAGAAGGGTTTTGATTCCACACATAGAAAAAAGGAGACGCTCGAAAACTAATCTCGTTGTACATTCACAAAACTTTTCAAGGGACAGCCGTCGGACTCTAATCTCAACAAAACTTCGAAAATATTACTCACCTAATACATAGCGTTATACTCGGACAGTTAACAAATATTCTTAAGCGTACAAAAATGGTGACCATCCTATAGCGGCAGATCTACACAACACAACTTTATTCGTGTTGTTGTATCCTTTAATACTGAGCTCACTAGTTGTATCCTATATCTAAACTCTGTGGAAATGTAAAAGTAGTAGATAAATGAAGACATCACTGAAGCATGATTTATTTCGAAACAGTCAGTGGGCATCTGGACGAGACAAGTGCCTCTATTTTGTAATTCAGTCCTTCTGACTTGGATTCATTCCCCAGAACACTATAAATATTCTACGATGATACTTCAGAAGGTACACTCGAACGCGAAAGCCATGCTACTAGAGAGAGAAAGCGGTCAGGGAACCAATGAGCTCACTACGACATGTTTGTGGAAGCATCCATGATGAAGGAGGGAATGTCTGGTTCGTGCTACACAGAGGGGAAACTCAGTAGATCAAAGTGAATGAAGGTACGCTGTAATGAGAGGATAAAAGGGAATTCGAAACTACTCAACCTCTACAATTCGCAACAATGTTTGCGACAACTTTGAAAAAACAACTGTGATAGCCGCAGCATTCAGACAGCAACACCGAACACATTTACCAGCATTTCCGATTAATTTGTCTGTGTTGCACAAATATCTGCCGTAAGACTTAGTACCTCCTCCAAAGTACTAGTAAACGCTCTCAAAAATACTCACAAGCCTGTCAAAAAATTGTAATCAAGGTATCAAATGATATGCTTCCGGAGAACAGAGGAACGGGCGAAAGGATAGACTTTACATTTTCAGACAAGAGAAAGGCTATCAATTTCTGTTGTATTTACTACATGACGATGATAATCTTGACGTCGAGCGCTCGTAAGTTGCTCCTTTACTGCACGAGGGTCTTTAAAAACGAAGTTACACATTATTACGGCAGACCACGTAACTTTCCCTGAACGCTGCACTACATTTCAAAGAGACACAGATTAGTGACATTGTTTTTTAATATAGTTACGAAGTCCCTGTAAACAACGATGGAAACGTTGTACCAATAGATTGAGGCGAGAAATCCGTCCCTTGGTCAAGTAGCCATCGGAGAACCGCTGTGCGAACGTCGTTGTCGTCGGACAATCTGTGACTGCCGCAAATAAGTTACACAACTGCCTGGACACAGAGTTGTTCGTGGTCGGTGAAGGTGGCCTTTCTTTGCAACCGGCCGCGGTGGCCGTGCGGTTCTAGGCGCTCCAGTCCGGAGCCGCGCTGCTGCTACGGTCGCAGGTTCGAATCCTTCCTCGGGCATGGGTGTGTGTGATGTTCTTAGGTTAGTTAGGTTTAAGTTTCTAAGTTCTAGGGGACTAATGACCACAGCAGTTGAGTCCCATAGTGCTCAGAGCCATTTGAACCATTTTTGAACCTTTCTTTGCGGTAAGTAGTAACTACGTGAGCCGTGCGTGGCTTGCACTCGTGCCATCTCTTATTTTGCATCCTGTTTTTCTTGCGTGCTGCCACCTCGTTATGTTAGTTTCAGTTTCTGTTGTCACTGAGTTGCTGCACCTATCGATATAGCCCTCACGTGCTATCTTTGCTGCACTGCTATTACTTCCCAGTTGTCGTCTGCCTTGGAGTGAGTTGGAACGTGCCAGCAGTTAGTTCGGACCTGGCAGTGTTTTAGTTGGCACGCGGCACAAGTTCAGTCGTGGCGCGGCAGCAGTGAGGTCTGGACCGCCATGACTCGCCCGACGGTTGCCGACACACATGATTGGAGTGGGGACGGCTTTGGTTGGTCGTAGGTCGGTCGTCTTGCCGGACGACGTGTATTTGGCCGGCGATCATTTATGGGTTGGCTGTGTGTGCCGGCTCGTGATTCGGCCCTGTTATTGTACAGTCGCAGCCGTTAGCATTGTCTAGTTTTTCGTGCAAGTGTTCGTGAAACTGTGTAGCTTTTGTGATTTTGATTGACGAGTTATTTTAAATGTTGTCGGCGTACTGGCTCTGAGGAGTCGGCCGGTTGGTGTGGATCAGCCAGGAAATCTCTGCGCGTCGCAGTGGGCCGGGCCCGCTGGCGGTCTCTACGCAGTGTCGGAGTGTGTGGGAGCTGTTCCGATTACTAGGGGGGTTCACGACTCACCGACCCACGACATCAAAGTTGTGTGGCGATTTAATTACCGAAGCCAGACTGTTCACATTGTGCCGTTGGTTTTCATGGTTCGCTTTTGGGGATATTCCTGTGAGCAACAGTGAGTGTTCGAGTTGGCGAAAGTTTGGTCACCATCCGGTGGAGTTTGACTGTATTTTGGTTATTTGAAGTCCAAGTGCACCAGCAAAATTTTCTGCCATGTGGCCGTTAGTGTTACGGTTACCTGCCCTGGTCGCTGAAGTAAAATTCAGGCAGTGTCCTTTCCTCACCGTGTTGTCGCTGTCCAACACGTGTGCATAGTTTTGACAGCTTATGCATACTTGGTTGTGGGCGGCTACGCCTTTTACGTTTTGGCTTTGGAGTTCCCTGTGCCCTGGTCGGGTGGAAAGCAAGTCGTCTTGTCGGTGGGTCTGTTGACTGTCTCTTGGTTGGGTTGCCGGCGGATCGGATATAGTTGGGCCGACTACCTGTCTCCCCTAAGCGAACGTTAATATTTCAAGTGCAGACCGACCCCCAGAAACTTCTGAGCACCGCTGACTGTACTGCCTATTCTTATTGGTGTTTGATTGTGTATTTAAATAGCTTATAGCCGATGGTTTCAATTTGTATACGTTTAGTTGGGTTTTAAAGAATGGGCCTTCAGCCGCTTAAAAATTGAAAGTTTCTTACTTGTCAAGTCTTGCATTGTTTGGGCCTTCAGCCTCATATAAAATATCTTTTTGGATAAAGCTTTGGGCCTTCTACCTTTTGAAAATTTATTGTAGTTGTGTTGTTTTAATAATGGACTTTCAGGCGCTTTAAAATTTAAATTCCTTACTTGTTAAATCTTAAGATTGTTGGGTCCTTCAGCCTGTGTAAAATATTGTTTCAAGATAAAGCTTCGGGATTTCTGCCTACTAAAATTTATTTTAGTTGTTTTAAATAATCGGCTTTCAGCCGTTTTTAAAGTTCTTGTCTTTCAAGTATCAGAGTGTGTGCGGCCTTCAGCGTAATTGAAGATAAGGCCTTCTGCCTTGTGTTTTTCTTAATTAATTTTACCTGAAGTCTTAAATCATGGGCCTTCAGCCGTTTCTAAATTAAACTTGCTTGCCTTTCAAGTGTTAGATTTGTTGCGCCTTCAGCCAAGTTATAGAACTTACTTACGTGAGGCCTTCTACCTTCTAAATACTGTTTTGAGTCTGAATTTTAAGTTGATGGCTTTCAGCCGTTTTTAAATTTAAGCGCTTGTGCCCTTAAGGCATAAGGTAGTGTGGCCTGTTCAGCCGATAACTATGTTCAAAAATTTTTGCTGTATTGTTTGGACAACTGAATAATGTTATATGTGTTTCAGTGTAACTGACAGCCCCTTTTGGCCACTTTACACAATTCCAACTACCTTTTCTGTGCTGCGGACTGAAGCAGGGCGTCTCACTACGTCTGTGCAGCCTTGCGCAAATTGCTGACACCATTTCATCACCGTTGGACACGACACTCCATTTGGTGCATGTGCAGCCAGCATTTCATCGTGAAGTTGTGAAGGCCGGCCGAAGTGGCCGTGCGGTTAAAGGCGCTGCAGTCTGGAACCGCAAGACCGCTACGGTCGCAGGTTCGAATCCTGCCTCGGGCATGGATGTTTGTGATGTCCTTAGGTTAGTTAGGTTTAACTAGTTCTAAGTTCTAGGGGACTAATGACCTCAGCAGTTGAGTCCCATAGTGCTCAGAGCCATTTGAACCATTTTTTTGAAGTTGTGAACAATTTAGGCGTTTTTCCCACAAGGATAGTACTGATCTGCGTACTTCAGCTTTGCAGTGCGTTTCCAATGTCCAGGCTATTTCACTGTTACACTGTGATGCAGCAGAACTGTATCTAGAGGACACCCACAATTTTTACTCTCTTCTGACAGTGCTACAGTCTTGCTGCGCAGTGGTGTTTACATGTGATAACATGCGTAACTTTCTTTCTGAAGTCCCATCGGAAATACTTTGCGACTTCATTGTACCATTCTGATTTCTAAACACTTTGGTTCTACTAGACCTCATCTTGGATGTAAAGCTCATGTAACCACATCGTACCAGGAAAACTTTAAAGGTAGCATTCCAAACGCAGTGAAGCGATAGGCGACAGAGACAAATGTAGCCCGAAGACAGCGACACTACCGGTTTACACACCGAAGATACAAAGAAACTGGCGCACCTGCCTAATATCGTGTAGGGCCCCAGCGAGGACGCAGAAGTGCCGCAACACGACGTGGCAAGGAGTCGACTAATGTCTGAAGTGGTACTAGAGCTGTCCACATAAATCCGTAAGAGCACGAGGGATGGAGATCTCTTCTGAACAGCACATTGCACGACATTCCATATATGTTCTATAATGTTCATATCTGGCGAGTTTGGTATCCAGCGGAAGTGTCTAAACTCTGTAGTAAATCTGGACGTGTGGGGTGTCGCATTGTCCTGCTGGAATTCCCCAAGTAAGTCGGAATGCACAATGGACATGAATGGATGCAGGTGATCAGACAGGATGCTTACGAACGTGTCACCTGTCCTAGTCGTTTCTTGACGTGTCAGGGGTTCCATATCACTCCAACTGCACACTCCCCACACCATTACAGACCCCCTACCATCTTGAACAGTCCCCTGCTGACATGCAGGTTCCGTGGATTCATGAGATTGTCTCCGTACCCATACACGTCCATCCGCTCGACAGAATTTGAAACGAGACTCGCGCGACCAGGCTACATGTTTCCAATAATCAACAGTCCAATGTCGGTGCTGACGAGCCTTGGTGAGTCGTAAAGCTTTGTGTAGTTCAGTCATCAAGACAACACGGGTGGGTCTTCGGCTCCGAAAGCCCATATCGATGATGTTTCGTTGAGCAGTTCGCACGTTAACACTTGTTGATGGCCCAGCATTGAAATCTGTAGCAATTTGCGGAAGGGTTGCACTTCTGTCACTTTGAACGATTCTCTTTAGTCTTCGTTGGTCTGGTTCTTGCAGCATCTGTTTCCGACAGCAGCTGTGTCAGAGATTTGGTGTTTTATCGGATGCCTGATTTTCACAGTACACTCGTGAAATAGTCGTACTGGAAAATCCCCACTTAATCGCTACGTCGGAGATGCTGTGTCCCATCACTTGAGCGCCGGTTAAAGCACCACGTTCTAACTCACTTAAATCTTGATAACCTGCCATTGTAGCAGCAGTAACCGATGAAACAACCGCGCCAGACACTTGTTGTCATATACAGGCGTTGCCGACCGCAGCGTGGCATTCTGTCTGTTTACATATCTCTGTATTTGAATACACATGCCTATACCAGTTTCTTTGGCGTTTCAGTGTATATGGATAAACGAATTGCCGGTCTTCGTCTTTTACTGATATATAACAATAAAACGTTATCAGCTGATATGTCGGCTTGCAGAGTTCTTACAATCGACTGCATTGCTTGTCTGTCGCTGCGGTCCGTAACTCACCGACTACAGGCATTGCCATCTGTCCTCTGCAGCTATCTTACGTCAGCCTAACAGTCATCCTTTGAGCGAGTAACATGACTTGCTTACACGCGGACTACACCAGGCGGAGCATGCTGCTGAGAGTTACGCTGAGGTACAGTCGCTGTGTGGATGACTGTTATGACTCGGCGCCTGGGAACATCAACTAGGAAACAGCGAAACTGATCGGCTATTGGCATTGTACTGTCGTGAGCATCTATGGAAAGTGGATGAGTAACGGGTAAAGCACAAGTACAAAGTTGTGGAAGTGGACATCTCATCACACAACGTGCCGGTCAGAAATTTGCCTCTCTAAAGCAGCACGGACAACGATCTGTGGCAGATCTGACGACAGATGCTGGTGCAGGCACAGGTCTTCCGGAGCATACCGTTCAACAAACTTAATTTGAATAAAAGACGAGCACTACGTGATGCCATGTTGACTAAACGACATCATCGATTAGAACTGCAGTGGGTGCAGCGGATCCGTTGCCCATCAAATTCGTCCGATGTAAACCCAGTAGAGCACATCTGCGGCTCTATACCACCTCTAGGTAGACACGTGGCGCCACATACTACCAGACACCTCGAAGAAAACGGTCTATCGACACACAGTCAACATGGGTTTAGAAAACACCGTTGTTGTGAAACACAACTAGCTCTTTATTCACATAAAGTGTTGAGTGCTATTGATAAGGAATTTCAGATCTGTTCCGTATTTCTGGATTTCCGTAAGGCTTTTGGGACTGTACCACACAAGCGGCTCGTAGTAAAATTGCGTGCTTATGGAATATCGTCGCAGTTATGTGACTGGAATTGTAATTTCCTGTTAGAGAGGTCAAGTTCGTAGTAATTGATGAGAAGTCATCGAGTAAAACAGAAGTGATTTCTGGCGTTCCCCAAGGTAGTGTTATAGGCCCTTTGCTGTTCCCTATCTATATAAACGGTTTGGGAGACATTCTCAGCAGCGGTCTTCGGTTGTTTGCAGATGACGCTGTCGTTTATCGACTAATAAAGTCATCAGAAGATCAAATCAAATTGCAAAACGATTTAGAAAAGATATCTGAATGGTGCGAAAATTGGCAGTTGACCCTCAATAACGAAGAGTGCGAAGTCATCCACATGCGTGCTAAAAGGACCTCAAACTTCGGTTACACGATAAATCAGTCTAATCTGAAGGCCGCAAAGTCAACTAAATACCTACGTATTACGATTACGATCAACTGAAAAAAATGGTTCAAATGGCTCTGAGCACTATGGGACTCAACTGCTGAGGTCATTAGTCCCCTAGAACTTAGAACTAGTTAAACCTAACTAACCTAAGGACATCACAAACATCCATGCCCGAGGCAGGATTCGAACCTGCGACCGTAGCGGTCTTGCGGTTCCAGACTGCAGCGCCTTTAACCGTACGGCCACTTCGGCCGGCTCGATCAACTGAAATTGGAAGGAACACATAGAAAATATTGTGGGGGAGGCTAATAAAGGACTGCGTTTTATTGGCAGGACACTTTGGAAATGTAACATGTCTACTAAGGAGACTGTGTACACTACGCTTGTCCGCCCTGTTTTAGAATACTGCAGTGCGGTATGGGATCCTTACCAGATAGGACTGACGGAGTACATCGAAAAAGTTCAAAGAAGGACAGCACGTTTTGTATTATCGAGAAATATGGGAGAGAGTGTCACAGAAATGATGCAGGATTTGGGTTGGACATAATTAAAAGAAAGGTATTTTCGTTGCGACGGAACCTTCTCACGAAATTCCAATCACCAATTTTCTCCTCCGGATGATAAAATATTTTGTTGACACCAACCTACATAGGGAGAAACGATCACCACGATAAAATTAGGGAAATCAGAGCTCGTACGGAAATATATATATGTGTTCGTTCTTTACGCGCACTATACGAGATTTGAATCATAGTGAATTGTGAATGTGGTTCGATAAATCCTCTGCCACGGCACTTAAATGTGATTTGCAGAGTATCGATGTAGATGTAGATACTTACCGTGGACATGTTGAATTTATTCCACGCAGAACCGCTTATGTGTTATGTTCCAAACACCGACCATGAGTTTGTTGAGCAGGCGCTCATAATATTTTGAGTCACCAGTTTCCATAACTGAACGGTCGTGGAAAGTAATAATTACAGACGGTTTTTAAATACTGAGCTTTCTAGAGATTTGTAAACGTTCGCCGAACAAATGTGTGAAATTTACGCCCCAACTGCAATGGGAAGTTCATCATCGGGACGCAGATTTCTTTTCCCACCTAGGTGGGTACCGTCGACTGGGACTGCAGCTGCCAATAGGAACGGGAGATGTAGGATAATCAAGTGAATAAGATAAAGAAGAAGAAAAGAAGCCTGACCAGGTATCGAACCCAACACCGTCGTATCCATAGTCTTACACTTTATCACTGAGACAACAAGCCTCACTTACCTGCGTAAATATAAGATTGAAAATGATTTTTCGTATCTGCGTCGTTACGAAAAAGTTCTGTGTGCTACCATAAAAAAAAGGAAATGAAAATACACCGACTATTCTTTCAGCCGCAGAGAAATAAACCCCCTGAGGATAACATCAGCGCTTTCAGTGGTGTGTAGCACTGCGACTTTATTCGAGACATTGCGCTGGCTGTCGAATATGAGAGACGGCCATCTCGCGGAATCGGATTTACGCCGCATCGAATGGCGACGAAGATGAGGAGGTATTTCCTGGGCCGCGCGGTCCATCAGTAATCCCCTTTGCTGCGTGGGCTGCGTCGCCACCAGCTACCCACCCACTCACCCACACCGTCTCCCAACCCCCAGATGCCAAGTGCCGCATCGTCGGACAGAAATTTCCTGCGACGACGACGCGATGGGATTGCGTATCGTTCCAAATGAGTTTGCCGCATCCGGGTCGATGGCCCCAAAAACTTCTCAGGAATGAAGATAATTGTCTCTGCTGTTCGGGAGCGTGGTGGCTATGAGAAACGTCGTTTTGACTGGTAAGGATATTCATATCTGTAATGTCACAAAACGTGGACTACGACACTCAGACTTCTAGCAATTGAGGCAACATCCGGTTACGAGAGTAAAGAATTTGCATTTTACATATTTAATGTGCTTCTGTAAAGCGTAACAACTGATTTATCGCTTTGTTTTCTTATTCAAGAAGACTGTGGCCGAGCGACGTCCACCCTGAGTGAATAGAAGACCGTCAATGGAGCTTGTCAGTACATGAACGTACGATGCGTGTGTTTATCCGCACGAGTATCGACTGCAGACAACTTGACTAGTGAACACTATTGTTTCAATGTTATGACAGTGAAATAATTGATTTACAGATGGTAGAGCACTTGGCCGGAAAGACAAAGGTCCCGAGTTCGAGTCTCGGTCCGGCACACAGTTTTAATCTGCCAGTAAGTTTCATAACAGCGCACACTCCGCTGCAGAGTGAAAATCTCATTCTGGAAACATCCCCCAAACTGTGGCTAAGCCATGCCTCCGCAATATCCATTCTTCCAGGAGTGCTAGTTTTGCAAGGTTCGCGGGAGAGCTTCTGTGAAGTTTGGAATGCAGGAGACGAGGCACTGGCGGAAGTAAAGCTGTGAGGACGCAGCGTGAGTCGTGCTTGGGTAGCTCAGATGGTAGAGCACTTGCCCGCGAAAGGCAAAGATCCCGAGTTTGAGTCTCGGCCCGGCACACAGTTTTAATTTGTCAGGAAGTTTCATATCAGCGCACACTCCGCTGCAGAGCGAAAAATCTCATTCATGATTTACACTACTGTTTGGAAAAAGTGAAACACTCAAAAGCAATGGTCTGCAGGACGCCGCAATAAGAGGACGTGTACAACAGTGGAATCATAATAAGTGATTTATAACGCAGAGGGTTGGCTTGCACGAAGGCCCAACAGCAGCATCTTTTGTGTGACCGAACAGGTCACCGTTACACAACGCTCAGTCAGTGCTGAGCCGTCATACGATGTGGGAACGTGTAACTGACGCTATGCCTCGCCGACAACACACGGTGAAATATCGGCATGTGAGTACGTTCGAACGATGCAGAATATTGGTCTCCGGTAGGCGGGCCTTTGGTTCAGTGACATTGCTTCTCGTACAGAACGCGCTGCTGCGACAGTCACGCATATATGGAACCAACGGAGAGAAGAGGGTCGTACACAGTGCCGAGAGGGTACTGAATGACATAATGTGACCACCGACCGAGTTGACGGCCATCTTGTCTGCTTGGCCGAAACGGAGGGAACAGCTTCGTCCACAGTGCTGGCGCGTCGTTGGAACATTGCAACGGGTGTGGACATGTCTGCGTCGTCTTCTGTGGGCTGGGATAGTGGCACACATGGCGTTATGTCGGCTTCCGTGAACCAGAACCCCCCCCCCCCCCTCAAAGCCGTAGACTACAATGAACATTTGAATGTCGGCACTGGCGTGCTGAGTCGTAAAGTGTAGTGTTTTCGGAAAAGTTCCGCTTCAACTTGTCCTACAGTGATGGTCGCATACGCATTGGGCGCCATCGTGGTGAACACAATCGCGCGGAGTGTATTGTTGAACAGCATAGCTGACAAACGCCAAGTGTGATGGTTTGGGGCACCATTGTGTGTAATACGCGAGATTGTCTCCTACGTCTTGAGGGCAATCTGAACATCTATCGCTACGTCATGGTGGTTTTACAGCCCGAGGTGCTGCCCTCCTGCAGGCTGTTCCACATGCCATATTTCAGCGGGAGAAAAAGGTTGGCCGCATGTGGCGAGGAATGCGCAAGCATTCTTCGAAAACGACTGGTAACGACCCATCGTTTACCTGGCTCGCCGCTTCATCTAACATGTCGTTCAAATGGTTCAAATGGCTCTGAGCACTATGGGACTTAACTGCTGTGGCCATCAGTCCCCTAGAATTTAGAACTACTTAAACCTAACGAACCTAAGGACATCACACACATCCATGCCCGAGGCAGGATTCGAACCTGCGACCGTAGCGGTCGCGCGGTTCCAGATTATAGCGCCTAGAACCGCTCGGCCACTCCGGCCGGCTGATATGTCGCCCATCGAACATGTCTGGTATATGCGCTGTCGGCAACTAATTTGTTCAAATCCTCCTGCAGCCACAATTTCTGTTTTGTGGACGCGCGTACAAACCACGTGGCAGAGTATTTCCCCCATAGCGTATTCAGGCACTCTTTGATTCCATGCCGTGACGTGTAGCGGATCTGATTGTAGTACGTGATGGCGCTACTCCGTACTGAATTTCCAGAGTCACAGTGAACGTACAGATCTGTAATGCTAGTCATTTGTATAGTGCCATGTTCCTAATCAGTGCAATAAATTTCATTGTTATCACATCTCTAGACCTTAGTGTCTCATTTTTTTCCAAACAGTAGTGTACATTCATATTCAGTTGCTTTTGAGTTACCGTTGTAAAGGGAAACTGTTCAGCTGCTTTACCCTTGCAGTAAAACTGATTGTGTATCTAGTGAATTTCATGGAAATGTGTATTTGTTTTTGTGATAGAGATTTAAAGATTTTTCATTATATTTGTTCTAATTATCACGCTGAAAGACGTCGGTAGAGGTCATGTGAAAATATACGCCACAATGCAGTCAGCGATAAGTTCTAGTAACTGATGTGACAGATGATCTGTAAATAAATGCAGCAAATCTATTCTTTCAATTAACTAAACGAACTTCAAGTCTCAGTCTATAAAACGTAGCCGCTATGAGAAACTAGTTGACGTATATTGACTTATCACTACCGTAATTTACTTGGCTGATAGAAATTATCTGGGAAAGGAAATAAGCTCAATCTGTGGGAAAATGCTACTACACTATTTCAATAGGAACTTTGTAAGCCCCATTGATGGAAGAAAAAAATGAAAAAGTAATAAATTTTAATGATTTTGCACAGGATACGTTGTGGACTTCGTGACCGAAGCAACTTCGTAACATGACCTATTATTAGAAAATTTGATCTCTTAAAATGATAGGCCGACTATAAATGAATCGTTGAGAATACAATCGGAAATAGTTCACGCATTGTAACCTTTGATTAACGCGAAAAACTCTTTCTCTTTTAAGCTAATAGTCTAAAACAAAATGTATAGTTACAAAGTTAATTCAAATAACCGAAGAAACACTAGTAACATACTGTTAATGAAATACTGCACAAATTTTTTGTAGAAAACATAAGGAATGATGTTGTTACTTTTTTCCTCTTGAACTCAACTGAATGAACTTAGTGAACGAACAAACTATGGTAGTCACTTTTATCAGGTCTACAGGTAATGTAACCATTATTTTACATTTGCTTCATTCAGATAAACTTTATTAAAACAGCTGTTCGGATAACACCAAGTCATAAATGTTGACTTGTTGATATGTCTTTTGCAGTCATCAGGGATGCAATAGATGATTTCTGCAAGATCTCCGTGCTTATTCTTGTGTATAGGTATCTTCTCGTTATACGCATTGTTATTGTGGGGAATACAAACTCACCACCCTCATAAAGTTTAAGGTGATTTCGAAGAAAAGAATTATCAGTAAAGGTATAGTAAGTGACTTACATTTCCATTCTTGGGCAGAAATAAGCTGTATATCTTTGCTTATTTGGGAAGTTTGTTTGTTTAGACGGACTTCAGGGGTTTCCTCTAAAAAACCTTACCGCCGTGATTTGAGGTTACATATCTTGAGTGAGTAAGGGCTTTAATTCAAATTCCAGTGTTCTGCGTACCAGTTCAATATACTAATGTGGTGGATGTATTCGGCCAAGACAGCGCAAAACCTCCTTTATTACGGAAAAATATCGGTCGCATTGCAGGAAACCATTGCGGGAAACCGGGACACTGAATCTTAAAATAAATATGCCTCCTTTGCAACTGTCCAGTCATACTCAGTGACAATCAAAGCCTCATTAGCGTGTGATTCCGGTTTTGTCCAGCCAAGCTGTCACTAAAAAAAATGTAGCCCTTTGAGTCCAGTAGAAGGGTTCACATACCATCTGCCTTCGCACCATGTACTAAAATTTGCGTTCTGGTCTCCTGCGTCACAACTTTTATAGACATAAATTTTCCTCTACAAGTATGCAACGACGTGGAGACTACTGGAAGGAAAATATGGTAGCAACGTTTTGTTCTTTCTTTTCTCTCTTCGAGACCAAAAGGCTACAAAATGCATTTGCAGAATTGTTGTTGTTTGTTGTGGTCTTCAGTCCTGAGACTGGTTTGATGCAGCTCTCCATGCTACTCTATCCTGTGCAAGCTTCTTCATCTCCCAGTACCTAATGCAACCTACATCCTTCTGAATCTGCTTAGTGTATTCATCTCTTGGTCTCCCTCTACGATTTTTACCCTCCACGCTGCCCTCCAATGCTAAATTTGTGATCCCTTGATGCCTCAAAACATGTCCTACCAACCGATCCCTTCTTCTAGTCAAGTTGTGCCACAAACTTCTCTTCTCCCCAATCCTATTCAATACCTCCTCATTAGTTACGTGATCAACCCACCTTATCTTCAGCATTCTTCTGTAGCACCACATTTCGAAAGCTTCTATTCTCTTCTTGTCCAAACTGGTTATCATCCATGTTTCACTTCCATACATGGCTACACTCCATACAAATACTTCCAGAAACGACTTCCTGACACTTAAATCTATACTCGATGTTAACAAATGTCTCTTCTTCAGAAACGCTTTCCTTGCCATTGCCAGTCTACATTTTATGTCCTCTCTACTTCGACCATCATCAGTTATTTTGCCCCCCAAATAGCAAAACTCCTTTACTACTTTAAGTGTCTCATTTCCTAATCTAATCCCCTCAGCATCACCCGATTTAATTTGACTACATTCCATTATCCTCGTTTTGCTTTTGTTGATGTTCATCTTATATCCTCCTTTCAAGAGACTGTCCATTCCGTTCAACTGCTCTTCCAAGTCCTTTGCTGTCTCTGACAGAATTACAATGTCATCGGCGAACCTCAAAGTTTTTACTTCTTCTCCATGAATTTTAATACCTACTCCGAATTTTTCTTTTGTTTCCTTTACTGCTTGCTCAATATACAGATTGAATAACATCGGGGAGAGGCTACAACCCTGTCTCACTCCTTTCCTAACCACTGCTTCCCTTTCATGCCCCTCGACTCTTATAACTGCCATCTGGTTTCTGTACAAATTGTAAATAGCCTTTCGCTCCCTGTATTTCACCCCTGCCACCTTCAGAATTTGAAAGAGAGTATTCCAGTTAACGTTGTCAAAAGCTTTCTCTAAGTCTACAAATGCTAGAAACGTAGGTTTGCCTTTTCTTAATCTTTCTTCTAAGATAAGTCGTAAGGTTAGTATTGCCTCACGTGTTCCAACATTTCTACGGAATCCAAACTGATCTTCCGCGAGGTTCGCTTCTACCAGTTTTTCCATTCGTCTGTAAAGAATTCGCGTTAGTATCTTACAGCTGTGACTTATTAAACTGATAGTTCGGTAATTTTCACATCTGTCAACACCTGCTTTCTTTGGGATTGGAATTATTATATTCTTCTTGAAGTCTGTGGGTATTTCGCCTGTCTCATACATCTTGCTGACCAGATGGAAGAGTTTTGTCATGACTGGCTCTCCGAAGGCCATCAGTAGTTCTAATGGAATGTTGTCTACTCCCGGGGCCTTGTTTCGACTCAGGTCTTTCAGTGATCTGTCAAACTCTTCACGCAGTATCGTATCTCCCATTTCATCTTCATCTACATCCTCTTCCATTTCGATAATATTGTCCTCAAGTACATCGCCCTTGTATAAACCCTCCATATACTCCTTCCACCTTTCTGCCTTCCCTTCTTTGCTTAGAACTGGGTTGCCATCTGAGCTCTTGATATTCATACAAGTGGTTCTCTTCTCTCCAAAGGTCTCTTTAATTTTTCTGTAGGCAGTATCTATCTTACCCCTAATGAGACAAGCCTCTACATCCTTACATTTGTCCTCTAGCCATCCCTGCTTAGCCATTTTGCACTTCCTGTCGATCTCATTTTTGAGACGTTTGTATTCCTTTTTGCCTGCTTCATTTACTGCATTTTTATATTTTCTCCTTTCGTCAATTAAATTCAGTATTTCTTCTGTTACCCAAGGATTTCTATTAGCCCTCGTCTTTTTACCTATATGATCCTCTGCTGCCTTCACTACTTCATCCCTCAGAGCTACCCATTTTTCTTCTACTGTATTTCTTTCCCCCATTCCTGTCAATTGTTCCTTTATGCTCTCCCTGAAACTCTGTACAACCTCTGGTTCTTTCAGTTTATCCAGGTCCCATCTCCTTAAATTCCCACCTTTTTGCAGTTTCTTCAGTTTCAGTCTGCAGTTCATAACCAATAGATTGTGGTCAGAATCCACATCTGCCCCTGGAAATGTCTTACAATTTAAATCCTGGTTCCTAAATCTCTGTCTTACCATTATATAATCTATCTGATACCTTTCAGTATCTCCAGGATTCCTCCAGGTATACAACCTTCTTTCATGATTCTTGAACCAAGTGTTAGCTATGATTAAGTTAAGCTCTGTGCAAAATTCTACAAGGCGGCTTCCTCTTTCATTTCTTCCCCCCAATCCATATTCACCTACTATGTTTCCTTCTCTCCCTTTTCCTACTGACGAATTCCAGTCACCCATGACTATTAAATTTTCGTCTCCCTTCACTACCTGAATAATTTCTTTTATCTCGTCATACATTTCATCAATTTCTTCATCATCTGCAGAGCTAGTTGGCATATAAACTTGTACTACTGTAGTAGGCATGGGCTTTGTGTCTATCTTGGCCACAATAATGCGTTCACTGTGCTGTTTGTAGTAGCTAACCCGCACTCCTATTTTTTTATTCATTATTAAACCTACTCCTGCATTAGCCCTATTTGATTTTGTATTTATAACTCTGTAATCACCTGACCAAAAGTCTTGTTCCTCCTGCCACCGAACTTCACTGATTCCCACTATATCTAACTTTAACCTATCCATTTCCCTTTTTAAATTTTCTAACCTACCTGCCCGATTAAGGGATCTGACATTCCACGCTCCGATCCGTAGAATGCCAGTTTTCATTCTCCTGATAACGACGTCCTCTGGAGTAGTCCCCGCCCGGAGATCCGAATGGAGGACTATTTTACCTCCGGAGTATTTTACCCAAGAGGATGCCATCATCATTTAATCATACAGTAAAGCTGCATGTCCTCGGGAAAAATTGCGGCTGTAGTTTCCCCTTGCTTTCAGCCGTTCGCAGTACCAGCACAGCAAGGCCGTTTTGGTTAATGTTACAAGGCCAGATCAGTCAATCATCCAGACTGTTGCCCCTGCAACTACTGAAAAGGCTGCTGCCCCTCTTCAGGAACCACACGTTTGTCTGGCCTCTCAACAGATACCCCTCCGTTGTGGTTGCACCTACGGTACGGCTATCTGTATCGCTCAGGCACGCAAGCCTCCCCACCAACGGCAAGGTCCGTGGTTCATGGGGGGCTTTTGCAGAATTAGAAAGCATTATTTTATTGACTCACTAGTGCTATTTACCCTTCGTTACGTAAATGAATAACGAGGTACTGGCAGAAGTACAGCTCTGAGGACGGGGCGTGGGTAGTGCTTGGGTAGCTTAGATGGTAGAGCACTTGCCGGCGAAAGGCAAAGGTCCCGAGTTCGAGTCTCGGTCCGGCACACAGTTTTAATCTGCTAGGAAGTTTCATGAAAAAATGTGCTTTCTTTAATGTGAAATCACGCATGATGGTGTGCTTGTGTGTATCTGTCCCCAAGATGTTTTCATTCAAATCCATCAGCTGAGTGGCAGTGTGCGAACCATTTTCTAAAACATCTCTATATGTCCATCTTTTTAGAGATGGTTGCGGGATTCGGCTGTTCGATACAGGATGTCAGATTAAAACACCTTACAAGCGTCTTGTTCCCAACCTTATTTTATTTGGCAACCAGTTTTAGCGTTTTACTACTTCATCTTCAGTCCCCTGACAGACGTACAGAAAGATTCTACCTCGGTGGAAGTGATAGGTATAGCAAAAATTTACTAATACCAGTATGTCTAGCCCCTGTTTTGATCACAAACTAGATAGTATCCTCACACGCGTCGGTCAGAGGCCTGAAGATGGCATAGTAAAATGCTGAAACTGGTTGCGAAATAAAATATGTTGGAAACGAGACAGCTGAAAGATTAATTTGACATCCATTTTCTAAAACAGTGTTCTCGTGCGTCCTCGATTAATGTAAGCTACGGGATGTGACGCAAAAGAAACGAGACTAGTGCTACACGTACAACTTAACGAAAGACATTTAGTTAGCTGTGGTCACCTCCTAAATACTCACTTGGAAGTCCATACATTGCACCATCAGATACTTCCAATGCTGCAAATATTCACGACCGTCGTCTTCAGTGAGTCTGTGCAGGAATCACGCAATTTTTGTTTTCAAAGAGCGGAACTGCACTGCAGCAGAGAGGTGCGGCACGACGCGTCTCCATTTAGTATACAGCATTTGAATCATAGCCGCGAGACATTATGTAGTAAATTTTGTAAGTCGTCCGGCAATCTTCGAGCAGATTGGGCGAAGTGAGATGGGAGTGATAATAATTTCTTAGTTATTTGAGGAAGAACACCATAAATTTATGTACGTATTTGAACGATTGGTCCCTTTGGAAGAATAGTGATACGGGGATCTTTTCACGGCCAGATTTATCAACAAAGCTACAAAAAAGTTGCTTGAATACACAGGCCCTAACGAATTACCTGGCACGAGAGTTCGAGTGGCTCACGTGATTGATGACACTAGTCTTATACATCAAAAACGTATTTAATGAGACTTTGTCTTGATATACAATTAGAAGACCATTCAAGAAAAAAAAGAAAAGAAAAAAAAAGACATAACAGAGCTCGAAGAGTTTCAGGAAACACTTTTGGAACACTGCGCAAAAAATTTAGAATTTACTATCACAGCATCTACCTCAGTCTGGAACACGTAGAGAACGTTATTCTTGTCACTTGTCTTGCACAGACGCGATTTAGTGTTTTCTGACAATGAAGTGACTGAAGAGATACAATTACGAGGCTTTCATTATCCAGGAGGCAATTTCATAAATAGTACTATCCAGGTACGAGATAGATTCAGAGATAATTTCAATTTCCCGTTCTTGAAGAACGACATGGTAGACAAGGAATGGCGTTGACGAGAAAATGTAGGAATAAGCATGTGATCATAAAAAAAAGACTTAATCGTCCTTTTCACAAAATTAAAGGTATGTAATTTATGGGAATTCGTACATTATGTTAACTCCCATTTTCTTGGCAGTTTATTTCCATATGTTGTTTTTTCTGTTGCTGTTCGTACAATATTCATTTAGGTCTGGGTATCCACTTACACATACAATTAACTTTACCACCCCAAACGCCATTTTGGTAAACAAACTTCCGTTCCGCATGTCAAAAGAGCTACGACTGGAGTGATGTGCAGTGTCGCACCACTTGCTATACCGCACTAGCGACAACTGAACTATGCGACGCCACATGGCACGTCATAGTTGGCCAGATGGTCACTTTTGTCTCGCAGTGCTGCGCCGCGTAATTCCGCCGCCGCCTAGTGCTTTCTGTCTCATATGATTTAATATACTGGGTGTATCAAAAAGAATCATCAGATTTAAAAAAAAAAATCATAACTATTGTGTTATTTGAGATACGTGCATGAACAACGTACAGTTGGAAAAAGCAAAATCTCGAGTTTTACATGGTTCCCGCTAGGTAGCAGCAGTGTCCGCCCACTTCAGTTCTACTAAAAATGGTGTCGGGACAACAGAAAGCGTTTTGTGTTCTACGTTTTGCGCAGTGCGGATCAGTAATAACTGTTCAGCGGGACTTTTCTACTAGGTATAGTGTGGATTCACCTACAACACAGAGCATTAGACGATGGAACGAACAATTCCGAGCAACAGGTTGTTTGTGTAAAGGCAGGTCGCCGGGCTGTCACCGAGTGTCTGACACAGACGTCGACCGCGTCCGCCATAGTTTCACGAGTCCGCAGAAATACGTTCGCCGTGCAGCTCGACAACTTAACATGCCCCCGATGTCCGTTTGTCATGTGTTGCGTCGACGTTTACACATGAAACCGTACAAAATTCAGCTACTGCATGCTCTTCGTGAAGGTGACAAACGACAACGTGTGGAGTAATTTCGTTCTTGGCAAGATGGAGGATGACAGTTTTCTCTCACGCTTAGTATTCAGTGACGAGACAACTTTGAATTTAAATGGAAAGAGGAAGCGTCATAATATGAGGAAATGGGGTACGGGACAACCAAATGAAGCTGTCCAACATGAGAGGGGCTCTCCAAAATTTAATGTGTTTTCTGCACTTTCACGGGAAAAGGTGTATGGTCCATTTTTCTCTGCCGAAAACATTGTTACAGGACACACATATCTCGATAAGCTTGAGAACTTTCTTTTCCTACAACTGGAGACTGATTCGAACGACTTCATTTATGTACAGGTTGGGGCACCGCCACAGTGACCTCTGGAAGTGCGTGAATTTTTAATTCATGGGATTACTCAACGATGGGTCGGTCACATTGGACCAAATGATTGTCTTACAAAAAATCAAATGGCTCTGAGCACTATGGGACTTAACATCTGAGGTCGTCAGTCCCCTAGAACTTAGAACTACTTAAACCTAACTAACCTAAGAACATCACACACATCAATGCCCGAGGCAGGATTCGAACCTGCGACCGTAACGGTCGCGCGGTTCCAGATTGAAGTGCCTAGAACCGCTCAGCCACATCGGCCGGCGATTGTCTTACATTATGGCCTCCAAGGTCATCGGATCTGACTGCATGTTATTATTTATTGTAGGGGTTTATAAAAGACTATTTATGTGTCTCCGTTGCCAACAACAATGAATGAACTGAGACATCTCATAACAGCAGCTGTGGAAGCTGTAACTCAAGATATGCTTGTTGCAGTGTGGGAACATTTTGAATACCGCAATGACATGTGCCGTGCATCTCAAGGGAGGCATATTGAACACCTATGAAAAGATATGAAAAAAAAAACTTTTTGAGTTTCCCGTTCATCAAAAAACAAAATTCATTGTATATGTTTATTAGTTTCAGAAATATAGACGAGCCAAATCGGATGATACAAGTTGTACCGAGCTTCCGAAAATTGCCGTTACTAGCTTCGAGAACATGTAGCGGGGAGTGAGTACATAATATTTTGAATAGGAACCCATGTCCAGAAACTTACTGCTTCCGTGCTACAGCTGTTTGAAAACATGTTGGTTAGGTGGGTATGCAACAAGGTAGTCGTGATGAGGCGTTGTTAAATCTGATCGGATGATGCCGTTTAACGTCTGTCCTACCTCTCTGACCTGGTTCGAGCTTCATTTACGTGTCTGTGAATGTCAGAGCAACATGGTTGTGTACACGTTTGCAGAATATACCAATATAATCCTTCTGAATGTCGAATGTCACTGTAATGAAATCGTTCGTTCTCCACAACGTTCGACACCATCGCATATCCCCATCGTCACAGCATCGAGAAAGTGTACCTTCACCGTCAGCTGGCGTGACGGTTGTGGTCCAAGGGGACACCGCACACCCGAAGTGGAAGAGGCCGTACTGCATCACGTTGAACAGAACTCGTCAACGACTACAAGGACAATTTCTTTGCCTGCTAATGAGTGGAACTGTGGTAGAACTGATGTACTGGGTCATGCCTAATCAATTATTTGTAAAAGTGGTCACGATACCAACATGTTTTCGGACGGCTGCAGCACGGGAACGGTACGTTTCCGGACATATATATATATATGTTTTGAGTCATCAGTCTTGTGACTGATTTGATGTGGCCCGCCACAAATGCCTCTCCTGTGCCAACCTTCTCATTTCAGAGTAGCACTTCTAAACTATGTCCTCAATTATTTGCCAGACGTATTCCAATCTTCGTCTTCCACTACAGCTTTTACGACTACAGCTCCCTCTAGTACCATTGAAGTTATTCCCTGAGGTGTTCAGAGACGTCCTGTCATCCGTACCTTCTTCTTTTCAGTGTTTTTAGTATTTTCCTTTCCTCACCGATTCTGTGAAGAACCTGTTCATTCTTTACCTTATCAGTCCACCTAATTCTCAACATTCTTCTGTAGCACCACATCACAAAAACTTTGATTCTCTTCTGTTACGGTTTTCGATAGTCCACGACTAGCTGCCTCACAATTCTGTCCTTCAAACGTAAATTCTCATAAATTTATTCCTCACATTAAGACATGTTTGACACTAGCAGACTACTCTTGGCCAGAAAAGCGCTTTCTGCCAGTGCTAGTCTGCTTTTCATATCCTCCCTGCCCCGTCCTTCACGTGTTATTTAGCTGCCTAGGTATGAGATTTCTTTAACTTTACCTACTTGGTGATGAATTATGATTTCAAGTTTCTCACTGTCTGATTTTTGCTACTTCTCTTTATTTTTGTCTTTGTTCGATTTGGTCTCACTCCATATTTTGAACTCATTAGGCGCTTCATTCCATTCAACAGATTCTGTAGTTCTTCTTCACTTCCACTGCGGATTGATATCATCAGCGAATGTTAACAATCATATCCTTTCATCTTGAATTTTAATTCCGCTCTTGAAATTTCAGTTAATTTCCGTCATTGCCTCTTAGACGTATAGATTGAACAGCAACGGCGAAAGAATACATCCCTCTCTTACACCCTTTTTAACCCATGCACCTCGTTCTTGGTCGTCTACTCTTATTTGTCCCTCTTGGCTCTTGTATATATTGCTTGTTACTCGTCCTTCCCTTTAGCTTACTCCCATTTTTCTTTGGTTTTCTAACATCTTGCACTGTTTGGCATTGTCGAACGCTTTTCCAGGTCAACAAATCGTATCGTCGTGTCTTGTTTTTGCTTCATTCTTGCTTCCGTTATCAACCGCAACGTCTCTGGAGACTTAACCATTTCTAAAGCCAATCTGACCGTAACACAACACATCGTCAATTTTCTTCTCCATTCTTCTGTATATTGTTGTTATCAAATTGGGTGTATGAGATGTTAAGCTGATTGGGGATTAATTCTCGCACTCTTGCAGCTTTGGGAATTGTGTGGATAGTGTTCTTCCGAAATTCTGATAGTATGTCGCTCGTCTCGTACATTCTGCACACTAACTTGACTACTCGTTTTTTTACGTCACTTCCCCCACTGATTTCGGAATTCCGATGGAATTGTATCTGTCCCTTCTGCCTTATTTGATTTTAAGTCTTCCAGAGCTCTTATAAATGCTGATTATACTACTGAGTCCACCATCTCTTCCTATCCTTAAGTTTCTTCGTATGTCACATCATCGTATTAGTCCTGACCCTCACAGAGAACCTCAGTGCACGCTTTCTACCTATCTGCTAACTTCTCTGCATTTGACAATGGAATTACCTCTGCACTCTTACTGTTACCACTTTTGCTTATAATTTAACCAATGACTTTTCTCTAAGCCAACCAGTCCTTTCGACAATCATTTCTTTTCCGATTGCTTCACATTCTTCATGTAACAATTTCACCACAACTTCCCTGCACTTCGCATTTATTTCATTCTTAAGTGACTTGTATTTCTCTATTCATGAATTTTCTACTTCCTTCTTTCGTCGGTCAACTGAAGTATGTCTTCTGTTACCCACGGTTTACCTTCGTTGTACCTACTTTTTTTTTCTCCAACTTCCGTGACTGCCCTTTTCAGAGACGACCATTCCTCTTCGACTGAACTGCCTGCTAAGCTATTCGTTACCGCAATATCTATACCCTCAGAGTACCTTAAGCGTATCTGTTCATTCCTTGCCGTCAACTGTGGCCGAGCGGCTCTAGGCGCTTCAGTCCGGAACTGCGCTGCTGTTACGGTCGCAGGTTCGAATCCTGCCTCGGGCATGGATGCGTGTGATGTCCTTAGGTTAGTTAGGTTTAAGTAGTTGTAAGTCTAGTTGACTGATGACCTCAGATGTTAAGTCCCATAGTACTCAGAGCCATTTGAACCATTTTTTCTTCATTCTTTATTATTTCCGTCTCCCACTTGTTTGTGGAGCATCGCCGGGTTTAATCACAAATATTTTTCAGAGTGAAAGTAAATGTTCTTATTTTTACTTAAAGAAAACTATTATCTTCTCACTAACCTTCAAAACGTGAGCTACACCCTTAAAATTTATGTATGAATTAGAGAGTTTACTCATGGCACTTTTGTTGGGTATGTCTGTGGTCAGAATACAAATAACTAATCATATTAATTAATTTAATAAGACTGAACTTTAAAGTGCCGGCGTACCCATGTACCACCACAATAAAATAAAAACAGTGAATGGTGGAAGGAGAATGAATGAGAACAGTGGCATATTTAAGTTTACAAAATAATGACAAGTTTTATTAATCATTTTGTTACTTCAACTAGCTGATAAATTTTATGTAAAAATGACAAACATAAATCAACATCTACATGGATACTCTGTAAATCATATTTAAGTGCCTGGCAGAGGATTTATCGAACTACCTGCAAAATTCTCTATTGTTCCAATCTCGTTTACCGTGCGGAAAGAACGAACACTGATATAGTTCCATACGAGCTCTGATTTCCCTTATTTTATCATGGTGATTGTTTGTTCCTATGTAGGTTGGCGTCAACAAAATATTTTCGCATTCGGAGGAGAAAGTTGGTGATTGAAATTTCGTGAGAAGTTTCCCCCGCAACGAAAAACGCTTTTGTTTTAATGATGTCCACCACAAATGATGTACCATTTCAGTGACACTCTTTCCCGTATTTCGCGATAAAACAAAACGTGCTGCCCTTCTTTGAACTTTGTCGATGTACTCCCTCAGTCATATCTGGTTAGGATCCCACGCCGCGCAGCAGTATTCTAAAAGAGGACGGACAAACGTAATGTAGGCGCTCTCCTTAGTAGATCTGTTACATTTCCTAAGTGGCCTGCCAATAAAACACAGTCTTTGGTTAGCGTCCTCCACAACATTTTCTATATGTTCCTTCCAATTTAGGTTGTTCGTAATTGTAATTCCTAGGTATTTAGTTGAATTACGGCTTTTAGATTTGACTGATTTATCGTGTGACCCAAGTTTAACGGATTCCTTTTAGCACTCAAGTGGATGACCTCACACTTTTCGTTATTTAGGGTCGATTGCCAATTTTCACACCAGACATATGTCTTTTCTAAACTGTTTTGCAATTTTCTTTGATCTTTGATGCCTTTACTGGTCGATAAACGACAGCGTCATTTCAAACAACCTAAGACGGCAGCTCAGATTGTCTCCCTAATAGTATACATAGATAAGGAACAGCAAAGGGCCTACAACACTATCTCGGACTCAGAAAAGTAACAGAGTTCTACAGGCAAATCATACATCGGGGTGGAAGCTATACAAATTCTCCTCTGAATTAATCCCTTTTACAACGCAATCCACTGTGAGGCCCAGCTCTATTCAAACGGAGTCAACTATTACCTAGTGTATCACAAACTATGGTTCATCTGAGAACACGGAGCTGTGAATAACATTTAACAACCCTACGCTAGTGCAGCAGTACCTTACCCTTTCACCCTGATTCAGGCGGGAGCTGAAAACGGAGTGCTGTCGGCGCAGAGCGGTGCACTGCGGCAGCTGCAATGTTCTGACGCGTCCACTAAAATCTGCAAACTACGCGGTCTGGCGTTCTGATTATCAGAACGCGGGAAACGTCCGTATCAGATCTCTGAAATCCCGGCAGATTTCTGTGTGAAGTGAACCTATTCGCTGGTCTGGCCAAACCAATTTGACTCACAGGCACTCACTGCCACCCCAGTCTACATTTCAATTCCCCCTTACAGGCGAAGAGAATGGCCGAGGGCCTCCACGGTCTGGAATAGCACCTCAGCATCGAAAGTAAAGGGGGGATCCAACGTGAAATCAAGGTGCCGATACTTTAGAAAAGAAATGACACAGTTTCAAACACTTTACTGGTCTCATACAGATATGATTTCATGTAGACAGACTGAAGCGACGAGTGAGAATTTGGATTGAGGAGGGAGGCGTGGCAGGGTAATACGTGCCAAAATGGCTTAGTGGCTTACGCACCTCTCTCGCAAGCAGGAGACCCGGGTTCAATTCCTGGCATAGGTATAAATTTTCACTCGCCAATTCAGTTTATACACATAAAATCATACTTCCGTTAGTTCTCAGATCCTCTCAAACACAGATTCATTCTTGAATTGTGCTCGTCTTAAGTGGTCTCTAGAACGAATAAAAATTTTCTGGGCACGTTGCGAAACGTGCTGCTGTGTAATCATGGAAATGAGTTACACTACCATACCGATATGATAAACAATCTATCTTTGAACAGAATATGAAAGATTAACTCCTGGATTGCAAAATAAAACTGTGAATCCGTTGAGGAACAGACATTAAGCCTGGCATTTCAACGTAACTAATTTGTTACCTTGTTGCACACAATCAATATGGGGTTCTAGTTGACAAAAGAGTCAACAACATAACGTTCGTGAGGTTAGTGTTGTTACATTGGTACTTTCAATGACCCAATCGCTGTTGAACAGTCACTGATCAGACGTAGGGCAGTAGAAGGAGTAATTAAATGGAACGCGATGGATGTCGTTAGCTCCCTAACACAAAAGTGAAACTCACTAAAAGTTCCACTGCATAACGCTTACCAATACAGCCTGCAGCAGTTGCTTAGGCACCATTTCGTGATTTTTTTCTCAAGCGCTCATTTGTAATCGTGCAGAAGTATGGGGTGTTTATAAATGAATATCGGTGTTTTAACGTTTTATAATGTTTATTGCATTAAACTTACAGTTATAAGTGATATGTCAAATGAAAGAGCGACTCAAACAGTTTTACCAGGAACCTTATAAATGTTCAATGTGAGCACCATTTGTCACACAGCACACATCAAGTCTATAGCCCAAGCGCTGAATAGGCGGCAACGGGTCCAATGACAGGGATTGCTTTGCATGACCTCCACGTTCACCCGACCTAACGCCATGCCATTTTTTCCTTTGGGGCTTCATCAAGGATCGTGTGTACGTTCCTCCGCTACCAGCAGACCTCCCTGAATTAAGAAACCGGATTTAAGCAGCTGTTGCTACAATCACTGAAGACACACTTATCAACGTTTGGGAAGAAGTCGGCTAGAGACTTGATGTGCGCCGTGTGACAAATTCTGCTCACACTGAACATTTATAAGGTTCTTGGTAAAACTGTTCGAGTTGCTCTTTCATTTGAAATATCATTTATAACTCTAAGTTTAATGTAATACTTATTATAAAGCGTTAAATACCGATATTCATTTATAAACACTCTGTAGTTGTGGCACGGTAATAAGAAGGGCGTTCAATACGCAACTCGGAACATATTTTTCTCTGAGAATAGGTTGGTTTTATTCGACGTCGACATCGGACTCGACGTCTCGCTGCATCAGTAACCTGTCATAATCCACGTACTATCTACAGTCACGTGTGCTTCATTGGACCAAACAGATGCAAGTCGGAAGGTGTGAGATCAGGGCTGCAGGGTGGTTGAAGAAGAAGATTCAATGAAGCTCTGTGAGTTCCTCTCCGGTGCGCAGACATGTGTGAGGCCGGAGAAGTTTGTTTCCATTTTTGTGGCGACGAACACGCGGAAGTCGTTTTTTCAGTTTCCTAAGGGCACCGCAATGCCCTTTCGAGTTGATCGTAGCAGCATGATGGAGGACATCATACAGAATAACCCCTGGAGAGTGCCAGAAGACCTTCGCGTTGACTTTACCGGCTGAGGGTGCAGCTTTGGACTTTTTCTTCGGAAGAGAGGTGGTGTGGAGCCAATCCATGGATTAATGTTTTGTTTTCCATTCGATGTGATGAACCAAGGAACCCAGCAAGCACACGCCTTTGAGAACACCAACTGGTGGACGACTGTGACAGCACTACCAACAGAAAAGTCCAGCTGAACTGCGAAGTGTTTGATTGTGATCCGTCGATCATCTCGAATGATAGAGTCCGCACGTTCCGACACTGGAAGAATCACAGCTGTGAGTGGCCGGCCGGCACGCGGGAGATCAGTTAGGTTTGCAAGACCTTACTGCGGTGATGAAAGACACTTCGCCCAACGACTCATCGTGCTTTTGCTCACTGACAGGTCTCCGTAGACATTCCACAAGCGCCTGTTAATATCTGCTATGCTCTTGTTCTCCGCAAAGAGAAACTCAGTACAGCTGTCTGCTTGGAACGCATCTCCATTACGGAAATACTTTTGAAGGCTACGTAGCCGGCTTGGGTGGCCGAGAGGTTCTAGGAGCTACAGTCTGGAACCGCGCGACTGCTACCGTCGCAGGTTCGAATCCTGCCTCGGGCATGGATGTGTGTGATGTCCTTAGGTTAGTTAGGTTTAAGTAGTTCTAAGTTCTAGGGGAATGATGACCTCAGCAGTTAAGTCCCACAGTGCTCAGAGCCATATCTAACATCTTGTGCCTGTGCTTGACAACGCAGTCTTCAGACCTGTTACTCAGCAGAGCGCTGGAGGGCTGGTTATCCCACGACTCTCCAGAACTTCAATACTATATTCAAACGCACTTGCATAACGTTTTTAACATGCCATGCACAACTATGGCAGCAAAGAGACCGAAACCGAAACGCAAGGAAAGCAGCACAGAGAGGAAGACACAATGACTACAATCTAAGATACTCGTGATTGGCAAGGAAATCAAGCACATCCGCCGAATTACCCCTTTACCACGCTGAAGCCGTATCTCTCATTCTCCATGGCTGCAAATACAGTTCACATATCACCTTCAGCTTTAGCGTTGCACGTGGAGCACAGCCTGGAGATTTAATTAAGACATTCCTACAACATAGAAACTCACAACTTACCAACTTGCTATTTAACTTATAGATTCCCACATTTACACAGTTATTCCGGAATCACACTCTGGTGCATGGCGGAAGATGTTTCTACTATTGCTATTCATTCCCTTCCAGTTCCAATGCTAAATACAACGAGCCCTAATTGTACTTATTTTCTTCCAAGGATCTTTACGCGAGACGAACGCTGGAGACGTCCAATCGTTTTCCAGTCTGTCGTAATTGCTGGTTCTCTAAATATCATGCACAGCGTTTTGCGAAATGGTCATCTTCTTCCCTTCAAGGATTTCCATCAGAGTATTTCAGAACCCTCTTGTACTAATCGAAGCAATCGGTAAAAAGTCTATTACCTATAACTCGACTTTTCCAAGTGAACCTGTAGGAAGTGAGAGACATGGGTCGCAAATATGAAAAATGTAATTAACAAATTAACTTCATATAACGCACTATTGCAGACATGTGTTTCACGATACCTGTAAACAATGTTGTAAAAGACACAGGATCATTTGAATGACGAAGCTTGTCATCCCCCTGTCTGGCAAGAGAAGTGAAGCAGGCAGAAAACATGGTTATATGCTAATGTAACTTCGTACACATCATCAACGGATATGTAATTGATTAGAGTTACAATTCACTGTGACGGGTAGAACGACGACCAGTGTGCATCAGTGCAGTTAGAGTTTAGTGTCATAACCAGGCCTAGCAAGGTACACAACAGGGGTGAAGTGCTTCAGATGTTGAGTGATTACTGTAAAGGACACGGAGATGTCACGTATTCGTGTTAGACAGAATTATCAGCACCTCACGAAGAGCGAAATGGGCCTCATTGTGGGACTTTATTTGGCCAGCTGGTCGAATCGTGCAATGTCTAGATTTGTGAGGCATTAAGATTTGACAGTGGCCCGATGTTAGACTTGATGGAAATGTTGGAAATGTTAAGACAGGCATACTCGTCATCAAGGTTCCAGTCGACCCCGTCTGACCACCACAACGGACAATCGCCGTATTGTCCACCAAGTATATCTAAACCCTACACATGTTGGTGTGCCAGCCGAGAGCTAGTAATGGACTCACTGTAAATATTTTGTGCGTTGGAAACTAGTAGCACACGGACTAGGGAATCAGTGTACCATCTGTCCGCTGCCGTTGACGCATCAACACAAACGGTTGCATTCGAATGGTACCCCGATCGGTAAGCATAGACAGTTGATGAACGCCTTTGCACTGTGTTCAGCGATGAACCGAGGATTTCGCTGCTGCGGATGTCCATCGTCGCCGACTCTGCCAACCACCTGGGAGCAGATTCCAGTCTTCCAACGTTTTGGAGAGGTACAAGGGTGTAACTCCTGATGCCATGGTGTGCGGAGCCATCGGTATGACTTCAGGTCGTGGCTGTTGGTGACTGAGGGAACTTCTACGGCACAACCATACGCCATGGATATCCTGCGTTCTCATGAGTTACCTCTCATGCGACGGTATTATGATGGTATTTTTCAACAGGACAATGCTAGCAGTTACATGGAACGTGTCTCTGTGAACTTTATGCGTGATCTTCAGGTACCCTCGTGGTCAGCGAGATCCCCAGATCTGTAATCGATAGCACATGTGTCGGACCAGCTCAAAAGTCAACTTCATGACAGTATCAGTATCCAGGATGACAACAACGAATTGTAACACTTGTGGATCAGATTCCCTTAGCATAGGCTACACGGCTTTATTCCCAAACGAATCAATGGATGCATCCCGGCCAAAAGCAGTGTAACGTTATAATAATAAGAAGGCTAATATTGCAAAGTTATTTTTAAATTGACTGGATTTTGTAATCACCGAAACAACATCAATCACTTACTGTCTCATCCCGTGATGTTTCATTTAGTTTCCTCTTCCCCTGGTGAATAATTCACTTTTTGTGTGAGTCGGTATATAAATACTGCAAAATCTTAATTGGCAGGCACACGATGAAGACAATATCTAGAGAGAAAACCATTAAAAGATGATACAACAATCAGTTTTCGGATAGTATATTCGTCAGCCTCTCCTCTCCTCTCTCTCTCTCTCTCTCTCTAAGGAGAAGTGAAGATTTACGTTTTCTTTAGGATCACTTTTTAGACTAGTACCAACCATTCCACATTTCCTTCTTTCTTCCAGTACTCAGAATAAGAATGATCTCGTTGTAAAACGTATAATTTAACAGTGGCAGCCTTGATTTTGATGTTATAAATGTATAGTTGGCAGCTGCAGGAAAATAGCTACAAGAAGCTACGTGAGTAGTCGGCAGGTGCGGAAGATCTGTATAGGACGAAAAGTACGACTGTGGAAGGCCACGCCGGGTAGTCTTTGTTGCGCTTTCACTTTATTGGCGGAGAAGCGCCATTGTTCTCTCAGGTTTCGTTACGGAACAATGGACCATTGATAACGCCGGTATTGTCTTCTCGATGCGCCGTATGAGTGCCCTGATAAATTTCAATGAAAGCTCTCGTACTCGACAGAAATTACGCAAGCTGTGATGGAGGCACAGTGACAGTCCCGTAGACGCGTAAGTGGTGCAAACGAAATTTTTCGTGGATGAAGTAATCATGTTCTTAAACGAGTGATGAATTGCGGATGTTAGACCTAAATAATCACTGTACAGAACTCCTTTCATCTTCCCTCCGCGTATTCAAAATACTCGTCTAGTAGTACTACATCTGCCGTGTTTGTGTTTTACATTTTCTGATATAACTGCAGTTTTACATGTGCCTTAATTAATAAAGATCCACAGATATTCACTCTGTTTTTTAAAGAAACGAAAGTAGGCGTGCTTTATAGATCTACATGCACTGTACAGGAGTAACAAGGTTAAAGCCGTCTCCTAGTTCAGGATTACAACCGAGTAAGGTGTTTACGTTTCCCAGTCACAACTATAAGGCATAAGAAGAACTACATACAATCCCGTCATTGTAACATGGGTTCCTCTGTCGTAGGTGAGAGAGGTGGCCGCTTGCCGTACATTTTGCCACCTTTACCACCATCTAGCAGTGATAACGATGATGCTGAACCGGCACATGCAGCTGAAAAAGGACAGTCATCAGCCATTGACACTGACGCTGCATTTACATCAACACCGTTATTTGCATAACCACAGAAAGTCACACAG
Organism: Schistocerca piceifrons; assembly: GCF_021461385.2. Taxonomy (NCBI): domain Eukaryota; kingdom Metazoa; phylum Arthropoda; class Insecta; order Orthoptera; family Acrididae; genus Schistocerca; species Schistocerca piceifrons. Next base: position 299,428,266 of record NC_060140.1, read on the forward strand.
TGTGAACACAGTGATCTGATTAGGGATTTAGACATTCGAAGGCGTTAAGCCGATCTCTTGGTCTCACGACTGTAGCAGTGGAACCTCATCGCAGAGACAGTACTTGAGTTTGGTTTCGAGGGCGTCAGGAAAATCCAGAGCGTCATTTCAGTACTGAAGGTGACAACACGTTCGACATGTCATTGAAGGTTTCATGGCAGACCTGAACATTACATACAAACCAGACTAGTGGAGGCACTTTATCGATGGCTTCAAAAATAAGCCTGAAGACAGCATCACTACACAATAGTAAAGAAATGCCATCATTCACTGGCGCATGTGCTGCCCTAGCTAAAGAAAATTATATGTCGAAAACCATTGTAAACAATGTTGAGCCGGTCGCAGTGGCGGTTCTGGGCGCTTCAGTCTAGAATCTCACGACCGCTACGGTCGCAGGTTCGAATTCTGCCTCGGGCATGGATGTGTGTGATGTCCTTAGGTTAGCTGAGTTTAAGTAGTTCTAAGTTCTAGGGGACTGATGACGTCATATGTTAAGTCCCATAGCGTTCAGAGCCATTTGAACCATTTCTGAAACCATGTTGATTATAATAATCATGAATGACTGGTATGTGAAGATTTCAAACTCATTGTGATGCAGTTGGGTTTCCAAGGTTGTCACACAAAATATTGCTGCTCCCTATGGGAGTTGGACATTCGTGCAAGAGGAAACCACTACACACAAAAGAAATTGCCTCCACGAACTGCTCGTGTCAGGGTCAAAAAACATTGGAGATGAACCTCTTCTGAATCTGTAAAAAATTGTTATCCTACAATTGCTGATTAAGTCATAACTCACGACAGTGTTTGCTAAGGCAGTACACAGGAATGAAGCAACATTTCAGTATTTATGTAATAGTTTCCTCTACTCACCACAGGGGAGCTGACGAAGGCGTTATTCAATGGTTCACAGATACGGCAGCTCTTCTGGGGGACACACTAGGCCCTGATCAGCTGCGTGCGTGGAATCGTTTTTTAACGTGGCTAAATTGTTTCCTGGGAAACAGGAGAACCGAAAATTAAAGGTATCTTGTGGACGAACTGATTGTGTTTACGAGGTCATAGTCTGAAACATGACGCTGTAGATGCAATTCCTTTACTGCCACTTCGATGTGTTTCTAGAGAACTGCGGCGCATTCAGTGACGGCCAGCACTGCCAGCGATTCCAACAGGACGTTTCTCTCATGGAACAGCGGTACACAGGACTGTGGACTACGGCTGTGTTAGCTGATTTATGTTGTATGCTACAGAGAGATGCTCCAGATGCCACCTGCAAGACGAAGTAACGCAAATGGCGCGAATAAACTAGGTAAATTCAATTAATGCACGTATCCCACTGAGTAGGGTAGCAATATACGAGAAACATAAAGTTCTAACTTACTTCAGCTCTGAGCTAGAAGACAATTTTAATGGTGCTATTCCTGTTCAGCGCATAGAAATCCGTAAAGACTGTCTACTTTGGTTTCTGTAAAAAATCTAATTTGGACCAGTATAAGTGGCCATTATTCTCCCTTATACGCCTTTATGCATCTTTTAAACAGTCTTTTATCGATCACAATAATTAACCAAATGAAACAAAGCTAGACAGTGTCAGCTCAACGCACTGGACGAGTATGTGGAAGGTCTCAGGTCAGACCTAGTAGGGGAGAGCAGCAGAGTCTTGACACCGTGAAGAAAACGAGTTTTTTGTGTACACTAAACTAACACAAATCTTCAAAGAAAGAGACTCGCATCTAGCATGGTGACAGTGGGAATGATGTCGCCGAATCGTGCCCCAGCGATGCGTTTCCCCCAGCGCTGCACCAAGTCCGCGCTCGGAGACGGCCAGCTGAGAGACGGCAGGCGTGGGGGCACCTACCGAAAGACAATCTCTCATTCCCCCCCCCCCCCCACCCCCCACCCATGAAGATGGTAAGAAGTCGTCCTGTCGAAATATCGCGCTTTTAGGACGACGCCGCTCTGCTGAATATTCGAGAAATACTCGAAATGAGACAATTCTATTGTCTCTTAAGCATTGCCCAAATATTTCAACAAAACATGAATGGACATTTAATACTGTTTAAAAAGCGTTTTCGATACCTTGACACAGAGACGTGGTTATCTTGGAACTGTTACTGGCCTGGGCCTATGGCGCCATCCTCTTGTAAACAGTGAACATAGAAGAAAGGAACGATCGAGGCGAAATGGAAACCACAAAGAAAATGCGATGGAACTTTGCATAGATCTACTGGGCAGTCTCTAGTATGCCTGTAAATTGCATGACGTCGCTCTTCTCAGTTCTGAGTGCACAGTGAGCGTGTGAAGATGCCTAGAAAATTGTGTCTCCCGTCAAGTATGGATGCCTGCCGTGAGATTTCGCCTGATTTCATGCAACCCCACACAATGTAACTGTCTTACATTTGAGTCCCCACGACAGTTCGCGATTGCACACTGCAGGGGTAATAAGGACGTTCCTGTAGCGTTTTCAATGGGAAGTGTTTGACCACCCACCATGCAGCCTAGACTTACCTCCCTCTGATTTTCTCCTCTGCTCAAATGAACTGCTAGCTATGAAACCAACAGTTTGGCATAGACAACGAGCTGCAGTCGGCGTAGAAAATTTTCGGAAAGCACAGGAGGCTGCCATCTATAAAGAGGGTACTGGAAAGCTCGTACGACGCTGCGATAGATGTCTGAGTCGGAACTGCGACTATGTAAAGATGTAGGTAGAAGATGTAGCTAACTGCAGCAAATAAAAGTTTTGATTTTTGTTGTGGTTTCTATTTCGTGACCGATCGTTCCTTACTTTTCGAATATCGGTCGTAAATAGCAAGTAATGGATTACAATGCCCACCCGGTTGGCCGTGCGGTCTAACGCACGGTTTTCCGGGCGGGAAGGAGCGCCTGGTCCCCGGCACGAATCCGCCCGGCGGATTTGTGTCGAGGTCCGGTGAACCAGCCAGTCTGTGGATGGTTTTTAGGCGGTTTTCCATCTGTCTCAGCGAATGCTGGCTGGTTCCCCTTATTCCGCCTCAGTTACACTATGTCGGCGTTTGCTGCGCAAACAAGTTCTCCACGTGCGCATACACCACCATTACTCTACCACGCAAACATAGGGGTTACACTCGTCTGGTATGTGACATTCCTTGGGGGGTCCACTGCGGGCCGAACCGCACAATAACCCTGGGTTCGGTGTGGGGCGGCGGAAGGGTGGCGTGGACTGCGGTAGTCGCCGTGAGGTTGTGAACCACTGTGGCTGCAGCGGGGACAGAGCCTCTCCATCGTTTATAGGTCCCCGGTTAACATACAATACAATACAATACAATGGACCACAGATAATTTACATTATTTTGTTGTAATTAAACAGTAGTTTCTGTTGCACTTTTTCCACACAACCTTCTTCGTCTAATGACTAGACATCATCAAGTCCCCATTTAATGTTCTACCTGCAAAGTGTGTGTGCGAATTAGAGTCTTGCCAGAATTGTTGCGTTTGACGCATATCCTAACGTTCAAAGCTTGCTAGAGGAGTGCCTGCTGTGGTCACTCACTCTCTCTGCTGATAAAGTCTCCAACATGCCATTGACCTTAGGGGTCTAAATGTGAAGTGCCTTCTGAAATGGAGAAACGCCGTTGGAATCGACAGTAAATACTTGGAGATATTCGTGGAATACACTGTATTGTCTCACGATACATTTATTCACTACTGGTTTCGATCATGGACCATCTTCACAATACCTATATACTGTTTGGACATTTAGTCACTGTTATTCTTCCCCTACACTCCCTCTTTTTTTCAGTAGTATTCCTATTTTTAATTTTAGATTTAATTAGTATCTACATAATGAGTTACAAGAAAATTTATTTACAACATCTTATTTAGACTGAGATACTATGGGACATTAAATATGTACCTTTTTTGTTACTAGGGGCCTAATACTAGAATGATCAATTATATTTAAATAACTCCGTGGGACAGGTATGGAGACTTAGATGTTATATTATTCACATCTCTTTCTCCCCCTCTTTTTAAAATCTTAGGCCTTTATGATATGGGAATGATTTCACAGATAGGGTAATTTGGTTATGATCACAGATGTACACATTTTTCTGTTAGTTAAGTTCACTGTTTCAAATTGATTCTGTGGCATAATATAAGCTGTCATGGTCATATGCAAGGTTCAGATTATTGGTAAGTTAGTTCACCAAAATTGGTTAGTGACTGATTATGAGGTCTTACAAATTGTAATAAAATAAACACACTTTTGTGTGACACCATTAGAAGCGACTTTAACGGTGGTGTCCCAATTGGTTACTCTACAAATATCCTCGACATGCTGATATGGAGCTGACGTTAGAATTGTTTTGGGTCTTACTTAGTTTTTATGCTCTTTGTTTTTATTAGTATTTCCTCTTATGATCGTTGATTAGGTGCTATTACGTGACATTGTAATATCACTGGATTTTTAATAGTATCTTGTGATTATTACATTCCATAACATTGTATGCAGTTCCTCACTTGGTTACAATATTTGTATCCTTCGATATGTGATATGGATTTGAAGTTCGAGTTGTTTTGCTGCTGCTAGTTTGACTATTTTGGGGTAGTTGGATTGCCTCATCAACATTACATTTGGACATGTATTTTCATCTGTTGCAGCTCTTACCAAATGATGGTTTTGTTTCTATCATGTGACACTGTAGAATCATGTGACATTGCAGTAGCAATCTGTGACTGTTGAATTGCATGATATTGTACATGTCTATGTATATGTGGTGGCTCCACCAGATAATAGGATTGTTTTAATCATGTGACATTATAATATCGTGTGACATTATAATAGTATCATGTGACTGTTATATTACATGATGCTGTACCAAAATAGAAATAGTGTACTGAAAAAAATTCTTATATAACTTTATTGTCTATTGTTGTAATCTGAGTGCATGTGTATCTCTTTGTGACCATACTATAGTGCACACACATTTTGTAACTTAGTCTCTGACCTATGATTTTTGACTTTGGTTTGTAGCTTCTTTGATCAACTCTTGTGTTTGAACATAGTAGATCTTGTTGTGCCTGAGCAGTGATGCTGCGCATTTGCTGCTGTTACATGTTTTCAACGTTGTTTTCTGCTTGGTTAAGTTTGTATTATAGCGTTAAGTATCAGTTTCCTTACGTTTTCATGTCCCAGTTAGATACCATGAATGCCACGTGAAGTTGTTGCAATAGATATATTTCGTAAGTACATTTAATTTTTCGGACTAAAAATTCTGATGAAAATGTAACTTATTTTCAAATTCACAGTTTTCACATTGTTTCCATTTTTGTGCTAACACTATGAAGATCGTCCATGATCGAAACCGATAGTGAATAAATGCATTGTGAGACACCCTACAGTGCGTATCACGCATTTCTCCAAATATATACATGCTATTGGCAATACCCTGAAAATAAACTTTTGATATTCGACTTTAAACAATCTGTTGGTCTCTAAATAATTTTGTCCATTAATGAATTCAGATACTTATAATGCAGAGTTACTTCTTTTTTAAATGGGAAACCATCTGATACTCGTTGGTACCGGTTTTCGTAGTGTTACTTGAGGAGTTGTTATTTCTGTCCAGCCTACCTCTGTTATTTTAATATGATTTGAACTGTGTTAGGTTGCTGCTTTTAAGCTAAATTTTAAACTCAGGGCTGCCAATCTTCGGTGTTTATTTATGTGTTTTTACTGTCTTGCAAAATATATTTGTTTCGTATGTAGCTATTGACAAGACAATGCCATATTAATTCAGGAAATGAGAGCTGGATACATAATCCCGCTACACGAGCTCATACTTCATTATCATTTAAAACAGATGGAACGTTGCGGTTTTGAAATTACCATTGAAATAATTAAATTAAGCCATGCAAGCGCATAAAAGGAATAAAAATTTCACCACAAACATAACCAAATATTGCGTCTGTATTAATGTTCCCCTCGATTCGATCTGGCCCTTATTTTTCTCTTTTATAATTGCGAGTAATTTAAAAAAGCTAACAATAGTAATAGCTTCAAAGTTTAGCCATTGAAATACATGTTTTGAATATTTACTCTTAAATTGAACAGTGTTTCACTCACTATTGACCATCGTATTTTGTGAGCTGTCCCGCGTTCCGAGTTATTCTCTGCTGGCGAGAATAAGACTGAGAGAAATGCATCTGCCGATAATTGTGTCATACTTTGCTATAGTCACAGATTTTATATCACAGCAGAGCCTAACACATTATATCGTTGGAGTGAATATAAGCTAGAATTTTGTAGCCGTTAATGTAACTGGCCACGGTATGCATTTAAGAACGTGAGCCATGTATTGTCATACATGTACATTGTCCTACAGACTTTTCGTGTGACGATACATACTATGTACGGCGGATGATGGATGTGGCTCGATACTGGGTCAATAAAGGAAACATTACAGCACATGTCGATATTTTAGTAATCAAAAATTAATTTCCTGAATTCCTGAGAACTTCAGAGCCTCGGGTTTGTAAATCGCTAACAATATGTGTCTGTCTTGTTTGACAGGAAAAAAGGAAGGAAAATTTAAAAAATCAACGATATGGATTACATGAGTCAGTAAATACGTCCCACAGGGTTGTCTGATAGGCAGCAACGCTTTTCTGTTTTAGTGTATGTGAACTAACATCTGCCACTGACGAACTTCAGAGGTTTAAGTCCAATTCAGATATTTTTCTTTTTGTCTCTTTCCGAAAGGTTACTTCAGCTTCCTTCGGCCTCTACATAGTGATTATCTTTGTATCGTAACTGAACGTAGGTAGTAAAAGCCCCCTGCGTTTTGCAGCACCCAAAATTAAGTTACTGGTTTTACATCGATAGTAGAGAATTCTGGATTTCCGTTTTCTGGCTCTCCATATCGTTTCAATTCAAGTTGGAGGCGGAACGCTGCACTGGCACGTCATTCTGTTATTCATATCACCTCTCACTGTTAAATACTCAGAAAAAATAGAAAAAGAAGATATACAGGCCAGAGCGGGGAAAAATGGGAAAACAAAAACAACAATGGGAGTTCAGGTGGACAACTTACTACAAGAATAATAGAGATCACGAAGAGGAGGAAGAGGATGAATTCTGCTACTCCGAAAGCATAAAAATTTGTGGCGCGAAAGGCAAGGAGGGTGAAAAAAATCAGACTAAAAAAGTGAAGAGGGCCTTCCTGGCCAACTGAAGTCGGCTAGTATCGAACATCGACCGTAATTTGAAGAAGAAACTTCTCAGAATGCATGTTTTGAGCACAGCAGTGCACAGACGTGAATCACGGAAGCGAAGATAATTCAAGAGCTTGAGATGTAGTGTTATAGAAAGATGTGGAAAATTTGGTGGATTGAGGTGATAAGAAATGAGTGGGGACCACAGCAGGATCTACATCTACGTCTTCATACGTACTCAGCAAGTCACCGTGCGGGGCATGGAGGAGGGTATCGTATACCATTACTAGTCATGTTCTTTCCTTCTGTACTGGCAAACAGAGCGAGGGGAAAACGATTGTCTAATAGCCTCAATACGACTTCTAATTCCTCGCATCTTATTGTCGTTATCCTTATGCACAATATATGCAGGCACCAGAAGATTCGTTCTGCAGTCGGCTTCAAATAACAATTTTCCAAATTTCTACAATAGTGCCACGCGGAAAGAGCGTCGTATACCCCCTCCCTCCTCCCCCCCCCCCCTCCAGGGATTCCTATTTGAGTTCACGAAGCATCACAGTAGCACAGTACATTCGCGTGCTTATCGACCTTACTGGTAACAAATCTAGAAGCACGCACGCCTATGAATTCCTTCGATGCCTTCCCTTAATCCAACCTCTTGAGGACCAATAAAACGAAGGCGAACATTCGCCTTGCCTACTACCAACCTGACGTGCTCAGGCTGTTTCATATTACTTTGCAGTGTTACACGCAGATGTTTGAAAGACTTGTCTGTGCCACGTAGCACGCTACTAACGCTGTAGTCGAACGTTAGACGGTGTTTCTCCAGTTCATCCGCACTAATTTACATTTTTCAGCATTTAGGGTAAGCTGTCATTCATCATACCAACTAGAAATTCTGTGTAAGTCATTTTGTATACTCCTACCGTCTGTAAACGACGACACTTTACCGTATTCTACAACATTATCAGTAAGCAGCTGTAAATTGCGTTTCACTCTTCGCGTCATATCATTTATGTACGAGTATACAGAGATTACAAGATGGCCTCTCACACTTCCCTGGGGCATTCCGGACGATACCCTTGCCATAGCTGAACACTCGCTGCCGAGGACCCTGCACTAATCCTTAAAAAGTCTGAGAGAAAATCATATCTGGGAACTTAATCAGTACGCTCGGGCCTTCGACAACAGTCTGGGGCAACGTGCCAAGCGCTTTCCGGAAATCTAGCCCTCCATCCATGGTTTGTAGGATGTCACGCGACAAAAGGGACAGCTGAGTTTCACATGAGCGAATTTTTCTAAATCTGTGCTGATTTTTTGATGCAAGCTTTTCTGTCTCAAGGAAATTTATTATTTTAGAACTCAGTATATGTTGATGAGTTCTGCAGCAGACGGATTTTAAGGATATTGGTCTGTAATTATGCGGATCCGTTACTTTGCCCTTCCTATAAACAGGAGTCACCTTCGCTTTCTTCCAGTCGCTTGGGATTTCGTGCTGGGAGAGATTCGCGATATACGCAAGCTAAGTAAGAGGCCAATGCAGACGAGTACTCACTCTAAAACCGAACTGAGGTTCCATCTAGAAATGGCGACTTACTTGCTTTGAACGCGTTGAGGTGCTTCTCCACGCTAGGGATGCGTAGTTCTATGTCCCATGTCTGTGCGACAGTCAAAGTATATCTCTACTACTCTATTGCGTGCATGATTTCTTAAAAGTGGAATTTAAAACTTCGCCTTTCGTTTTGCTGTCTTTTATTGCCACACCAGGCTAGTTAGAAGACATAGACTCGCTTAGTGATTTTACATACAACAACAATTTTTCGGGTTTTGGATTTAGCTAATGTACAACATTGGAAGATCTTGTACGCTCCCCACATCGGTCTACATACGCACGATGGAGCAAGGTGGCGCAGTGGTCAGCACAATGGACTCGCATTCGGGAGGGCTGTTCAGACTCGGGTTCGCCCATCCTGATTTAGGTTCCCGTGATTATCCTAAATCGCTCCACGTGAATGGCGGGATGGTTCCTTTGAAAATGCTCGGACTTTATCCGTCCTCATTCTTGACACAGTATGAGCATGTGCTCTGTCTCTAATGACTAAGATGTCGACGGGACGTTAAACCAAAGCCTCTTTCCTTTCTTCAAACGCTTACTCGAATTTGTACTAAGTTCTGCCTGTTGTATTTGTGCGTTTTTGAACCGAGAGTGCGACAATTTCTGTTTCCTCAGCAGTTACCGAATTTGATAATTAAACCAGAGAAGGTCCTTCCCATCCTTAATCCACTTACGTACACATACCTCTCGGCAGTGCAGTTTTCAGTCAGTTTAAACTACGGCTATAGTTCCTCTACGTCTGCCGTACTAGAAGCAATGATATTCACTCATTGCCTGAGTGGGATGCTAACGTCTACCGATCTTACCCTCCTAGCTTCCTCGACTGATTTATTAACTTCAGCCTACCTCCCTTGACTTATTTATTAAATTTAGTAATCATCGTCGCTACGATAACATAACGATCACTAATTACTATCTGTCTATTGACACAGTCGATGAGGTCAGGAGTGTGGTTTTTTGCTTTTAAGTATTTGGCAGTTTCGGGAAAACGTGGCCAAAATTACTTCACAAGATTCTTGGTGCGCACCATCTGCAACGAATCTATGTACGTCCATTCTAGACTGGGAAGACTTAAGTCTCCTCCAACTAATCTTGCATTATCTGGGTATTTCCGCACAGCTGAGAAAAGCATTTCTTGAATGATTCTGTAACCGTTACGGCCGAGTCAGGTGGCTGGTAAGAAATCCGATAATTAGTTCGAGTTCACCTAGGCCTGTTACTCGTTTCCAGATAAGTTCACAGTCAGACTCAATGTCGACCTCGATAGACACAATATTTTTGTCGACATGAATGAACAGCTCCCATTCCATGGCATCTAATCTGTCCTTTCGATATACTTTCCATAACTCGCAGACTACTTCGGAGCTTTCCACTTCGGATTTCAGCCAGCTCCCGGTTTGGTGTAATTTGAGCGCGACGTATTGCCTGTATTGTTAAAATGCTGACGATCAAAGTGTATTTGCTTTGTACGCGATGTGATATCGGTCTCTGTGTATCAACTGGCGAGCATTCGTCAGAGAACCTCAAACTACCACTTAACCTAAACAGCCCCCATGTGCACTTTGTAACGATACAAGTATCATTGTGACCACAAACAATAAATTTCCAACTTACAATTTTTTTTTCCTTAATTACATTGTATTGTAACAGTTGGCAAAATTAGACAATTGTCTGCTATCATGAATAAAGAGGCGTGTCATAGAGCACGCCTAATTATAAGCATATAGCACCTAGTGGGCTCTGCAAAACTTCAATGTACGTACTATTGGCTATCAGCACATAAGAGCAAGCGGTATCATTCAGAGCCAAAAAAGTGTACACTGCAAAGTGCATTTTATAGTAGCATTTTCGACGGAAGCTTGAACGTAGCTCACCACACAAATTTAGTTTTATGTGTGCTTTTGTGTAGTTCGGACTTCATAGAGGGAAGTCATATCTGAGTTGTGAAAGACATGCTCTGTTCTGATTTTAGTAGTAGCTTTCAATCTGCTGTAATTAATTATGTCTAATATAGAGAACTGCTGAACAGCTACTGAACTCGATCGTTCCCCGTTTCTTTCGAGTCTGATTGTAAAACACTCTCATTAGAGCAATTAACATACATAATTAAGATACAAGTAATCTGCTATCCGAGTAGCTGCTTTCTGTGTGTAGTACACCTCTAACGTATCATGTGGAGTCCTACAACTTTCCACCCAACAACGCATGTCCAGAAATCTGCTGCCATGACCGACACAGCATCGACAGAGCCTCTGGTTGAGATCCTCCACTCGGCCCCAAACCAAGGGATCCCGATCGACTCTGGGTAAGGTGCTGCAAATTCTGAGCTCTGCCTTCATTCCGCGAGAGAGACTAGCAGTCTTCACCACTATCTCCAGTCGCCCATATGACTGAGGATGACCTCAGGACCCAAGCGTAATTGGTAGCCAAATGATGCATACTACTGAATGCTGCACCTTCGATAACTGCATCTCGTATGACGCCTTCCGGCGGTCACACCGAGGGCACGTTGGAATTCATTCTGGCGCTGGGGACGCTCCTGCCCAACGCTTGAGTTCCGGATAACTAGTAAATCCCTCGCCCTGTGTGTCTGCTCGGACCCTGCTGAAGGAGCGGCCATCTCTCCACTCACAGAGAGAATTGTCAAGGCCATATGTCCAGTCTTCACGTTGACTCTCCGACCTCTGCATCGAGCGAAGCGACCGCATAACAATCCGCCACTCCCCGCGGTGAGAGCGGATCCCCCACATCGGATGCGCTGGAAGGTTTCCTCGACAGCAAAACCCTTGAGCGAAACAAGCGACACCTGATGTGTCCCGTGCTACGCACCAGCTTCTCTACTGCTGCCACACCAACGTCCTGCAGACGGCTGACCACGAACGTAAGCGTCTTCAGCTATTCGCGAACTGCGGCCTGCTCCTCTTGCATTCGTGCACAACACGCACACACCCTATCATCTTGCTATTACTAACATAGGAAACAAACTACGAAAATAAAGAGAAAAGCCTAATATGTGACTTGCAAGTTTTCTGGTGCTTCACCAATGAAGGTTGACGGCTACTAGCTATGATCAACGGTTACAAACAAATGACTACCAAAACGCTATTTCGTATCTCTCAAGTACAAAAATAAGAAACGAATTAAGAATTTAAACTTTGCATACACCAAAATATAAGCAAAGAATTTAAGAATTAAACTGTGGACAGCTACAGATCTAAGGCGAGGAATAGGAAGAAAACGTGAGGAGAAAAAGAGACAAGATTTTTGGGGCACTAGCAGGAGTCGTAGAGGGTAAAAACTTCAGGGGAACGCGGAGATTTTAACATCCAACAAACAATTTCGATTCGTGTGTTCAGTGACTGATGGGAAAATGAGTAAGACGAAGGATTCACGTACTCTGTCTAGACATTTGCGTCTGCATCTGTACTTCGCAAGCCACCTCATGATGTATGGCGGTGGGTAATTTTTGTACCACTGTCACTTCTCCCATTTCCTGTTCTGGTCGCGAATGGTTGGCGGTAAAAATGATCGCTGGTAAGTCTCCGTGTTGGAACGAATCTCTCTTTTTCTTCTTGGTTTTTTCGCGAGATATACGTAGCAATAAGTAATGTTCTGGTCGACTCTACCAGAAACGTACTCTCCCGGGACTTAAACAGTAAAATGCAAAATGCCTCTCTTTCACCGCCTGCCACTGCAGAGTTGGCTGAGCATATTCGAGATACTTTCGGATTTACTAAATGAAACTGTGACAAAAGGTGCTGCTCTTCGTTGGATTCTCGCTATTTCCTCTAGAAATCATATCTGGCACCGAACCCAGATTGACGAGCAAAAGTCAAGTGTTGGTCTAACCAGTGTTTTTCGAGGTACCTCCTTTGTTTATGGACTAAATTTCCTGAATCTCCTTCCAACGAATCTCAGTCTGGCATCAGCCTTTATAAAAATGATTGCTTCCACTGATTATTCTGCAATAATCGCGTTATTGGGAAGCGGAAACGCGAAGGAATGACCACAGCTCTACTAAGATCAGGTTGACCTTATGCATTGACGGACATGGACCGTCGAGCATTGCAGAAGGTGTATGTACAAAATCGTATAAAATCGGTTATGCATTAAGAGTGTGTGACCGCAGTAACAATGGAGAGAGATGCTAAGTGTTGCTTGTGGTAACACGATACACAATCACCAGTTGTTGTAAGAAGATAGTTCAGAACGGAATATGGCAAAGTTCCGCCTCAGGCATAGATTCCAAAAGGATGGTATGATCGATTTGTGGAAACAAGTCATGTGATACATCTGGGAAGAAATTTCTTACAGACTGGGTATACGTCGTCTGACAGCGGGAAGCCGTATGGAACACTTGTTGACATACGTTTGATGTTCTGACAGTTTCAGAACTGAGAATAAATTATTTCAAGTAAGTAAATCTCCTCCGTTATTTAATGATACTTTTAGGTAACTAACTTACAATTACCATTACTAATTTTACCTGTAATATTTCTTACACAATTTAATTCTTACGTAGATAACTTAACGATGTTGCTTGACAGAAACTGGTTCTCCGTGAATAACTACGGCTTCTGGTAGCAATGATGCCGTTCTTTGAAGATCGAAAGAATAAAACGTACCAGCGCATATCAATTAATAGGAGACCCGAATTTTCACGTACGCACGGAAATTATTGTTAAAAATGTATAAATATTCTTAAAATAGTGTAAAAAGGAGACAAATTTTTTAAATAATATCAAAGTGCAAATTTCATTAAGCGAAATACTGATAAATGCTGACAGTCTTGAGCACTTCCGTAAACGAATATGTATATAGTATCCTAGCTTCTGAGTATTACCAATGGAAAGCACTATTGATGTGCTCCCGCGGCTCAATTTGACACTATCAGATACTGCATATCTAAACACAAAGACGATCGAAGCTTTCAAACCCAACCGATTGATGGAGATAGTCCCACAGAGTCTCGATGTGCAATTCATGGATGGAGATGCTGACGGATACGTAGTCGGCGTATGACGTGCGTACCACTTTTTCGTTTAAAGAAAACGTCGCCAGTTGCAATTCATTGCCAACTAGTACTAATGTACAAAATCTCTAGCAAAATGTAGTTTTGGTTTCAGATGTGCGAAAAGAGTGAAGGTCAGGACGATGAAGTGCATCCATCTCAGATGTCAACGTGTGCCATGACGAAGGTTTCATTCATAAACACGTGCCTCGTAAGCCTCTGGTACTGTAGGCGATAATTCTTAGCAGCTACATGCGACTCAGTTACTTCCCGACCATGTGGAAGAGCCCATGAATTATTCGTGTCCCCAAACCGAGTGAGACCTCATCCAGCCGGCCAATCACTGCCCGATTAGCCTTCTGCGTATAATGAGCAAGGTTTCTATAAAACTCATTCTCCGCCGCATTTATCCTCTGGAGAGACCTCATCAGAACCGACCAGTCTGCGTTCCAACCATCACTATCAGCGGAACTGCAACTCCTGAGGATTACAGAATATATAGGGTACAGCCTCAACTGTTCGAGGTACACAGCCGCGGCGTCTTTTGAACGTAGAGAAGGCCTACGGCAACATCTGGGCGGATAAAGTTCTGATCAAACTTCATGATCTCTACGCAATCCCCAGACACTTTCTTCGGATTATTGACGGTTTGCTCACCGACTACCGCATCATGATAAAAGTTGAGGGTTGACGGTCCAGTGTGAAACTTCTTAGAGCCCGCATACATCAAGGACCGGCCTTGTCACCAGCACATTTTGTAATAAACGTCAACGACCTGCCACTGCTCTCTGAAGTGCTGCTGGCCCAGTTCGCGGACGATTCGGCACTGCTCACCAGTAGCCGGTGATGTTCACACGGCGCCATCCCAACCTCCGTGATGGACACGCAATACGGAATTGCCCTGGAAAACTCAAATCCAACACCTGGCAGTGGTGATCGACACCAAGCTGCTACTCTAAGCAGAGATCCCAACAGAGAGAATCAATTTTCTCCACCTCCTTTATCCACTATCCACTACTCGCGAACACCGACCTCAATGTCACCACTAAACTGAGGCTATATCGAGCGACGATCCTCCCACCACTACTCTACGGATGCTCCACGTGGACAACGATCTGCAATTCTAACCTAAAGCCTCTTCATGCAGTTCAAAATCGTTCCCTCCGTCTGATCTTGGTGGCCCCGAGGTGGGCGAGAGTCAGGAACTCAGCATGTCTACCATCAGGGAAAACAGTCATCTCAACGAGGAAACTTCTAGGTAAGATCGACCTCTTCCGACCCGCGACACGTCACGATAACACCAACACGGTTGCAGCCTCACAGCGGCACAGGGTACGTGTACCCCCTCTCAGTACTGTATATGCTTCCCCACCAAGGGAATAAATGACCAGGTACACCTCAGAACGTCCCAAGAACCAACCATGATCTTGCTAAAGCGGAAGTAAAAAGAGAATCACCTCAACACCTCACATCCCAGAAGTTCAGCCATTACAAATGGTAGAACTTCGGCAGCACAACTAAAAAGGGGGGGGGGGGCGGGGGTATTCAAGCTGATGGTACCATTCGTTTGAGTACATCAAGTCGTACCTAAGAGGAAAGCATCAGTTTTAAAGAGAAATCCTCATCTCACTTCCCTTCCCTTTATTATAAAATCAATACGTTTCCGTGACCACAGTATTTTGGGAAATACAGCTTGTGATGCTGATTTATTCTCCCATGGACAGAGACGGAAAGCTTATACTTACTGCGCCATGCTTCAACTGTTCGAGAAGGCTAGCTGCAGGAACGGCGTGACTGTTTTAGAAAGGTGTCGTTCTGTTGCACGACAACGCGTGACCTCGTAAGGACTCGGATACGCGTAATTCTGACAGGGGTTCTGTGGACTACATTGCAACACCCTCTACAGGGTGTTCCAGGAGGGATGATTAGTATTCAGGGATATCACAGTGTTCATTGGTCATTTGAAGCAAAGGAACTTGACGTAGGCATGTACTCTATTCCGAATGGTTACCAAGATAAACTATGTTTAACGGCACTTTCGTACGTTTTTCTTGAATAACTCGAAAACCGCGATCTCTGCCAAAATCCTGTATAGAACAAAATTAAACTACACTATTTTTCTCACAAAAAAACTACTATTTATTTTTTCTCTAGGACTAATAGTTGATGCGAAGAGTACGAGAGAATAATGAAAATCTCACGAGACGGCCATGTGCTGTAGCTTGAACAGATTTGACAGACCACAAATGCCCTACATCAAATTGTTTGCCTTCATTGCCTCTACACTACTTTGGTGCATTGTATATAATGACAATGTAATGAATGATACAGGTGATGATAACTAAACCTTAAAGTAAACTCCGTCCGAACAGGTCCTGGAAGGCCCAACAGTACCGACCGGCCGCCGTGTCATCCTCAGCCCATAGCAGTTACTGGATGCATGTAGTCAGCACACCGCTCTCCCTGCCGTGTATCAGTTTACGAGACCGGAGCCGCTACTTCTCAATCAAGTAGTTCCTCAGTTTGCCTGACAAGGACTGAGTGCACCCCGTTTGCCAACAGCACTCGGCAGACTGGATGGTCACCCATCCAAGTGCTAGCCCAGGTCAACAGCGCTTAACTTCGGTGATCTGACGGGAACCGATGTTACCACCGTGGCAAGGCCTTTGGCGATTACAGATAACAGTGGATATTGTCTGAGGTACCATTCGGAATAGATCACTGTCAACATGAAGTTTTGCCTTCAAATGATCGTATCATATTTCTAAATGTTGACCACCCCTCCTGACAAACCCTGTATGCATCCTAGATCTTATATAAAGAGACTGTTTCACTTTTATGTCGTAGCACTAACGAAGTAACTTGCCGTCACCACCCGATAAAAAGATGTTTAACGATGTTTAGGAAGGTGATGTTAAGGTTCTGCTATAATTGGACCTTCATTTCTCTTTATGACGGATTCGCGAGATTTGTTTACGGATGGGAAAATCGTTTCGCTAACGGTGATTACTGTGTGGCTCAGTAATATGTACTAGCGCCTTAGTAACTTTGGGTAGGTCTTTGATTTCCTGAATGAATCTGTTGTTTCGCAGAGCATCCATCTTCGTATCTTGTTATGTATCAAAATGGAGGTGTGGCTTGTGTTCCGTTAGGAGATGGATCACTGATCAAAATCAGTAAATCATTTGAAACTTTTTTGTAACTCTGATATTTGAGTGGAGCTGATAGATTTGCTTCCCACACACGACAAGTAACTACTGGAGAATATAGAGATAAATTCATTAGAACTGTGTCACATCTATCAACTTATATGGCATCCACTCATGTATCCATACTGAACCGTATATTGATTGAACATTTCAGCATAGTTGCAGTCACGGTGTCACGGACGAAGGAACAGGTTGTGCTGCATCTGGCAGTTAGGGAAAAAAGGCATACAGTCTTAAAACGTGAAATCTCCCCACGTAGTACCGCATGTATTCTAACTGGACATCTTACAGCTTTTCTATATCTTTTGCCTATGGCCGAGAGGTTCTAGGCTCTTCAGTCCAGAACCGCGCTGCTGGTACGGTCGCAGTTTCGAATCCTGCCTAGGGCATGGTTGTGTGTGATGTCCTTAGGTTAGTTAGGTTTAAGTAGTTCTAAGTCTAGGGGACTGATGACCTCAGATGTTAAGCCCCATAGTGCTTAGAGCCATGTGAACCATTTTGTACCTTTTGCTGCGCCAAGACCCTGTTTTCCAGTTAGGTAAACTTTCCTGTTCTAGTTGTTCTACCGATTTTTGAAAGTAAAATTCTTCATCCTATCATACACAGCGCTTAATATCAACAAAAGGCATGTGAATAGAATTAACCACTTAGACAAAATAAAAGACGTAGCACCACGAAGTAGTTATCCGAATGGAACGGAAATCGGTAGTTGTGACGTACATTTACAGACAAAGACATGACTACAATTTTAGAAAAACTGGATTGTTTATTCAAGAGAAAGAGATTCACAAATTTTGTAAGGCAATAACGCGTTGGTCCACCACTGTCTCTTATGGAAACAGTCAGTCGGCTTTCCATTGATTGAAATATATATGGGATGCCCTCCTGTGGGGTATCGCGGAAAATTATGTCCAACTGACTCGTCAAAATCCCGAGTTGACTGTCCATATGCTCCAAAAATTCTCAGTAAGGAGACATCTGGCGACTTTGCTGGACAAGGCAGGCTTTGGGAAGTACGAGGCCAAGCATTAGAACCTCTCGCCGTCCGCGGGCGGGCATTATTTTCCTAAAATGTAAGCCTAGGATTGCTTACCACGATGGACAACAATACGGTGTGTAGAATATTGTCGACGTATTTCTGTGCTGTAAGGATGCTGCGCACAACCAAAGCGATCCTGCTATTTTCGCTGATGATCGGGGCTGAATTCGAAGCGGTACCATTCACTGAAGACAGTTCTACTCGAGTCACGAGATTCCAGGACGACATTGACAGCTATTATTCATTTTTCAACGGACAGTGTAAAAGCACCTTACACTTTCTTACCATCATCCCGCATACTGAAAGTCGCTAGTCCGAATCACGTTCAAAAATCACAATTACAATTATATCTAAGAACTCTGAAGGTCATGAAGAGGTGCGCAGAAGATACAAGTAAGTTATGTGCCTGAAGGTTGCATTATATTCCATTAACGTCGACGAAGTTAACATACTATATAATTAAAAATAAACTTATAGTACTGGATAGCTATTTAAACATTAGTAACAGTGAGCAGTAGATTTATCCCAAAGTAAATTTTTCTTAGAGTATTTGCAGAAAGTACTGTTATCACTTTAGTTGCTGGAGGGAGACCACTTGTAATACGAATACACACATACGAAATTATAATAACTGCCTGAATAATTTCAACCAGCTTTCTTTAAAGATGCAAAATAGATATTCTTTAACATTTGTGCAGCACGCTACATTAAAAGCTATGGCTTGCAAACGGTTTTCATTTAAAGAAACTTTGTAAGTGAGGTGGCACTATTTTGGAAATTTGTGGTCCTAACTGCTGGAACTATCTGTCCCAAGGCTTATACAGTACTTAAACTAAGCTACGCAAAGGACAACACACTCACCCATGTCCGAGGGAGGACTCTAACCTCCGACAGGGGGGAGCCGCGCGAACCGTGGCAAGGTGTCGTCCTGCCAATTTAGAGACAAAATGGAAAAAAAAGGTGACAGAGTGATCCATTGTTTCATAGAGTGAAATGTAATTGCTAGGTGGTCGCGAACGACGGAATAGTGAAAGGATTGTTACACCCAATTTTTATTTGTTCTCAGCTGTCTTATGCCCTGCATAAGCCCTGGAGCGAGTAAGTCAATGAAGTGTCGCAACTGTACACTGGACGATGTAAGTCCCTTGGCGCGGTGCAGATTTCAGTGTATAGCCACGTCAACTGACATCGGCTCGGGTCGGTAAACACAGGGGGCAGCTCGCCAGGACAGCGGTGGGGGTGGCCGACAGGGAGAAGGGGGAGGGAGTCTATTGATCTACGAATGGCGAGTCACCGCGCGCACGCCGCGCACCTCCATTAATCGGATTGCCGAGCGGAGAAAGACGTGCCGCCGGCCACGGCTGGCTGCTCTATGCCAACTCTCCAGGCAGTCAGCGAGGGAGGCACCGGTCCTCATACAGGGGAGTAAAGACACGATGTGCTTCACATACAGCTACTAGGATAATTATTGATGAAACATACATAAGATGTTGTACACGTATCTATCTGTAAGGTGTAATGAAACTGAGCCAATGAGATATTAGGAATCCTACGATACAATTGGGTATCGATATCTTCGTTTACATAAAGAAAAGTCTGAAATTATCGAAAACTGTATCCATAACAATCAGCCATTTCATACCAAATATTTGTATTCCAACCATTTAAAAAAAGTTTGAAGTTTAACATAAAATTTTGTAAATTCTATTATTTACCCCTTAACTACACTTTCATTTATACTGTTGTTAGTAACTACATGGGGTAGTTTTAGACACCCCCCTCCAAACAAATAAGTCTGACACTTATTGACTTCTATATTCCTCTGAAATGTTGATAGAGAAGCAATACAAGAAAGACTTTTATTTATGAAAAATCAATTTTTATTAAAAAGGAAAACATGATCTTGTCAACAATTAAGCCTCTTACATTAATATTGGCCTCTTACCTTAACATTAGCCTCTTAAATCCTGTTTCTGGAATTAACTTAAAAAATAAAATAAATTCTTTTCACCAATTTTCAGGAAAATGTTTCGAGATCAAATAATAGTCAATTAATAAAACTATAAAAAAAGACTTTCGTTAAAAATGCCAGTAGGAACACTAACGATTGAACTAAGCACTTATTCATTCGTTTATAGTCAATACATGCGTTTTTGTCAATATAATGCATTTTGCGCACGTATTTTTGACACTGAGAACATGTGTGATAGTTTTTCGGTCTTTAAGAACTGGACATATGTGACGTCACGACACCTATGAGATTTTTTTTTTTTTTTTTTTTTTTTTTTCTTGAGACTCAGTCCCGCTTGGACTTGCACAGCACATCCTTCGACCTCGCTGTCATTTTCAAAATTTTTGTCCGCTGCACTCTGCAAATCCCTTGAAAAATTTCTGTAATTCAGTTTCCTCTCTTTGCTACCTGCTTTGATGAGTGATATACCGATTTGTTTTATAAAATGTCGATGCGTCACCTTGCTATTCCTGTTTATAACGGTTTCCCAGATTATCTTACTGTTTCTTGGATTTCTTCGCCAACGTTCTCTTCATATGCCTCTTCATCCTCTGTTTCACTCTCAGTTTAACGATCAGGCAGGATGCGGACGTCATCATGCGTCCAAAGAACACAACGAAGCGAACACCAAGACCCTGAGTTAGTCAATATTTCGTGTTTTCGTATTTGACTATGCCCTACGGTGCAATTCACTTCAAACTACTGACTGACGTTCGGTCTTAAGAAAAGTCACTGAATATGCAGCACTGAAGAGGCACATTATACGGGAATGTCAAAGGACTTGAAAGATCAGTTGGAGAGAATAGATAGTGTCTTCAGGAGGGAAGATATTGTGAATATCTATGGAAATAACGCAAGGACTATGAAATGTAGTCGAACTAAATGAGGCGATTGGAAGGAGTGACAGGGTGTTTCATGTCTCCTATTACGGGCTTTTAAGTATTTTTTATTTAAGTTTTTATGTTTGCATTTATTGGCTTTCTGAACTTGCCCATTCAGCCATCTCAACTCAAGAAACATTATGTTACAATTTGTTTTGAAAATGCATGGTAGACATTATATTAAGTCGTAACAGGGTACGAAGTTGATAAAAATCCTACTGGTAACACGATAAGAAATGATAAATCGCCGTTTGTACCCATTTGGGATTTTCCCAATACAGTCCATATTGATAACTACATATTTAAATTAGCAGCAAATTGTTGTTTGTATGTACTGTCGGGTTGTTTGAAAAGCTGAGGATAGAGAACTGAGCATTTTTCCAGGTCTGTCAGTACCGTCTAGACAGAACAGGAGAGCAGTTTAGAAGTACCAGAGTTGTGAGTTACAGCTACACGTATATGTACACCTGTATTCAGACTCGTACGTATAGTAGTTGCCTAGTGGCATACACTCAGAGGCTGGGCGTTCAATATTTTGCAGAGTAGCACATAGGAATGTAGTCTGTTAATCGGGCTTTTGGTCTTCCCATTGCATTCTAAGTACCGAGAGCAGTAGATTAGCAGCGCAGGGAACTGTATCTTAATGTTGGCACTGTTGACGATCCTGTGCGCTGGATGCTAACAAGGTTCGGAGGCTGCTGGGAAACTGAGTACCAAGTGCTCGAAGATTACTTGCAAGGGAGTTTATGTGATACGTGTTCTGATGACGCTGTAGAAATATATGGTTTGGATCTGCTCTCTCTTCGTGAGCACATACAGAAGTGGCGCTTAGGTTGAGCCGATAGAGATGTTCGTTAAACTTTTAATGATCAAATTTCAGCCATGGACAGCTATGGACACAGAGTACTGTTGAAAACAGCGTGCTGACACAGAACGCTACGTAGTGGGCGGATAGTGCGTGACACGATAACATTTACACTTCACACGGTCGAAATACTGTCACACAACTCAAGCAGCTCTTTCAGCATTCACATACACTGGTGTTCAGCACAGCTCATGTTGTAGGTGTCGGATTAAGAAACCTCTTTGACAATATGGTCCAGATTGGATGCTGCAACTAGCAAGTGCGGCAAGATCACAGTAGGTGGCAGGGTGCAGACCTGCTTCCTTGTGCGGCCTGTTGGTCTAGGGGTATGATTCCTGCTTTGGGTGCAGGATGTCCCGGGTTCAAATCCCGGACAGGCCCAACTTTTCACTTTCGCGACAACCAAGCACTACGATAAACTTGCGAGTCTCTGAAAGTAAGCCATGCAACAGGACAAACTTCATGTCGGGCCACCGGCCCATGAGACTGGCAAGTGCGTCTTTTGGAAAGCAATCTACGTGGCAGGATTAAGCCGTCTTCGCTTACTTCTATCTATACGTAAAGACTGGCACGTACAACGATTCTATTCGTTTCCCAGGATCTAGTACATTGCATGCACGTTTGTTAAATGCATGCGCATGCAGCACCCATAACGGAGAGATGTCTTTCCTGCTGGGAGAAATAGCTGAGGTCGTCTTCTCGCAGTTGAACACCTTACGTCCCGTTATTAATCCTAGCAGCAAAAGCATAAGCATTTGGAGCGTTCCCCATTCACGTGGGAACTGCTATTAACAATGCTATTAACAAGCTGTTGTGAAGCGCCTTGACGTGCGTGTCTTCCCAGACCATGGTATCACTGGAATTGTGGCATTAAATAGTGCGTAGTGACCTCCTTTAATTTTACATTCAGTTCTCTTGCTAGAGGAGGGATTTATTATATTTAATAGCTCTATGAAGAGACGCTGTCTTTGTTAGGGCATCTACTTGTTCATTTCCAGGTATTAAAGAGTGCCAATTCATCCGTGCCATCATGATTTTGCGAAATTTCCTCTGCACACGACACACAACATCGACAATTGCAGCAACTATGTGGCTGGTACAGCTGGTATTGTTTCTAATCATCTGTAGCTTCTAGGTGTTGCAGAATGGATTAAGTAGATAAAGTCTTGATGAGCAACCCAAGTCCTCAATTTTACCATGTGGGTACAAAATAAGTTTAAACATCGTATCACTTTCAAATCTCCAGCTTCATAGTATGGTACGAAACGCGTGCCGGAAACGTCAGACCATTACATACTATTTTCTTCCTCCCGCAACAGAACCTGCGAGACGCTGATAAGTCCGCAACTAGAAAGGTCGACTGTAGTGTTCTATGGATTAGCGCCAGGGTTTCTGGACCGTCTGTATGAAAGCATGAATCGCGGATACAGCAGAACCAGAGGATCGCCACGTGGAAGAGCTCCTGTGGAAAACACTGGTCTGAGGTCATCGTCTGCGCTGTACGCTTGCCGTGAAGAGGAGTTGAAAGTAATTAAATATTCAGTATTATTTTACATCCAAATGGTAAATTTCCTAACTAGACTTCCTTATAAAAACTTTACTGACTACAAACACCAGAAGCTTGTAATAAGAATTGTCAAATACCTTGTACATCAGGAAATGAGACACTAAAAGCAGATGGTTCAAATGACTCTGAGCACTACGGGACTTAACTTCTGAGGTCATCAGTCCCCTAGAACTTAGAACTACTTAAACCTAACCAACCTAAGGACATCACACACATCCATGTCCGAGGCAGCATTCTAACCTGCGACCGTAGCGGTAGCGCGGTTCCAGACTGTAGCACCTAGAACCGCTCGGTCACCCCGGCCGACCTAAAACCAGAAGCTCAGCTATGTTTCTAGGGCAGCAAAAGTAAGTCATACTGGCCGAAGAAAAGAAGATGTAAAATAATGGCTCGTAGTTGCAAGAAACACTTTCCCGAAAGTGATAAATATGTTAATCTCCGATACAAAAAGAAGTGTTACGAAGATTTTTTCCTTAGGTAACTGTCTGGAGTGTAACCTTCTACAGAAATGAAATCTGGACGAGAAGCAAATCAAAAAAAGAATGGTAGATTTTGAAATTTGTTGCTACGGAAGATTATATGGGTACTGTACTTTACTTTTTCGTGTCCGGAAACGTCATAGTCTTTCAGCTCAGTGTTGGGTCATGATCAGGGCATCTTTCTTACCCAGCCACAAACCGTCGAGGCTGCATCTGTAGGAACACTTTGGACTGTCCAGGAAGTGTTCCATGTCCTGCACAGCACCCCAATAACACTTGCCGCTCATCTCCAAGTTACGATAACGCCTCCTGATCACGTTTGCTTTACTGGGGCCACCCTTGTTCTTAAGCGATTCTGTGTCCTCCATGTTTCCCAGTTTGTTGTGGAGCAGCCAGATACTACCTGTGCTGTTGGACAATAGCGTGGTGGTTTTCAATGGGCACGTATAAGAATTTTTTACTGGATCTCAGTTGTCCAGGCTCGCACTCAATGCCAAACAGAGGATGTCGATCATCTATGGCTGGTCTGAGCCTCTCCGTAAATTCGCGAGTTGTTGCTTGGAAGTTTGTACTTGTAAAACCAGCAGCTCTGTGAAGCTTTGGTAGGGGCGTGGACTTCGTACACCCTGTTGTGTCGTGTCTCGACACGTTTCGTTAAGGCTTATGACTACCTTCTTCGTGATTGCTGATTTGGTCCATACTGAGCAGGCATATTCCACTGTAGAGGAGCATTGTGTTTGGGCTGTGGCTCACAGGAGAGTAGGTTTTTATCCCCATTTGGTGTTCATGAGTTCCACAAAATATTATTTTGCAGGCCACTTTCTGACGGATCTTTTCACAACCACTGTGAAAAGATCCGTCAGAAAGTACATCAGGAGCCCATCCAACGTTAAACCAGATGGACTGGCTTACTTGTGTGTTCCAGTGTGGTATTATTCCAGGAAACATTGAGCTTTCTCTTTGTTTGCCGAGATTGACGGTGGAAAGCGCTTACTTGAGTCTTCAAAGCATTTGGTTTAAGGGAGTTATTTTTATAGTATTCTGACAAGACTCTGAGTGCTTTCTCCAGCTTGCACTCTATCTCCTCGAAAGTCCTCTCCTGAGAAGTGACTGCCAAGTCACCTGCATGAAGGAAATGCTTAGTATGATCAGGTTTTGGCTGGTCGTTAGTGTATATGTTAAAAAGGGAGGGGACATTCTTTACACCGAGAATGACGTAAAATTGTCTACTTTGTAAGAGAGACTCAATGATCTTGACAAAATGGTAAACTATCACTTCGCTAAATTGTGGAACAGCAATGTATGGTTGATCAGGCGACTTACAAAGAGTTACTGATTTAAAATCTAACAGCGTCGTATGATATGATTGGCTGGGAGAACCGGAGGGGCAGCTTCAACGGTTTGATTGGAAAAGTTGGCGCACACCGACACCTTGTCTTCGCGGAGTGTGATAGTCGTGTGTTAACTGTATGTGATACGTGTAAGTCTTGCCTTCACTAAACAGATACAACATCCACTGTGTCTGTACTGTCGCAGCTTCTAACATGACTATGTACAGAGTTTTATGACCTTACCACCATTTACACAAAAGCTCTGTTTTCAGCAGTCTCTCTTAAATGACTTTCTCCACCCACTTTCTGCCAACTGGCCGCCTTTGCAATGGACTGCTGCATGGCAAAGATAAAATGTTTGGCGAACCAGTGCCCATCCGTCCAATTATAAGCGGAAGGTGGAGAGGGCTTCAGCCAAAAGTTCTTCTGCACTGAGCGCTGCTTCCCAGAATCACTCACACAGGCAGATCGCTGCACTCAGCATTTATGGCCCCCAGTTCATCTCTCTCCCTGTTCTGCACTGCCTCCACTATGGCCACTTGGGTACAAGTTCCCTAACAGTTACACATGTCGTCATAAGAACGTTCTGCCCATACTTTCCCGATATAAAAAGCCATAAACCACATATACCAAATGTAGTACTGGGGCACACTGAGATCATGACCTACAATATAGTTGTTAATTTGATTGACAGTGCTGTTAAAGTGAGAGTTTGTACCAAAGCAGTCTTCGAGCAAAAGATGACGACAACTGCTATTTCTTCATAAATATTACGTTGTACATTTCCATTTGTTAGCACCCATCTCCAAAACTCCTGTCTTCATAAACTAATCTAACTCATGGATATTTGTGCTTTATTCTCATCACAGTTATTTGTGGCACCATACCTGGACAGTGACAGATGCAGAAAAACCTCAAGGACGGGGCGCTGAAAATATCTTCCACTACTATTAATTTTACTGTAATAAAAAATAATCGAATCACACGCAAAGTTTAAGAAAGTTTTATTAAAACTGATTATACACATATACAAAACAATGCCATCTCATGATATAAAAAAGATACAATTGTGGTTCTCTTCCTTAAATCATGAATTCTGCGCGCCTATTCTTCCTGGCAAATTGGCTGATTACATCGTTAATCGAACAATTAATGTCAGGGTGAGTGTTCAACAGAGCTAAGCCATTAAGTCGATCCTCCATCACTGTCAACCTCAGCCGTGTCTTTGTACGCCTCTGCCCCTAGATAGTAGACTTCCCGTTTTCGATCAGCCAAAAATCTTGTTTTTATTTGATTTGAAGATAGGATTATATTCAGTTGATGGCTTTATTTCTGTAGTGAAACTTGCTTCTCTGACCTACGGATGCATCAAGTTTATGAATAAACATGTCACGATATTACAACATTTTGGCTGTAGAAGAAAAAGGAACGTTATAGTTTCACGTTCTGTTGACGACTAAGTCTTGGGACATGAGCACAAGGCCACAGAGAGTAAGGACAAGAAAAGGAAACAACCGTCTTCTTTCTAAAGGAATCATCTCAATACTTGCCTTAAGTGATTTAGGAAACCCAGGTGACCAGCAAATTGACAGCCTCCTGAATTCATTTGGATAATTTGTTATAACGAATAACTGTTATAAATAACTTGAAACATCAGGTGCTTAAATTAAAGGAATATCAAACAAAGAAAGGGTTAATTGGACATTTTGGTTGCTGTAAGGTGGTAACGTATACAGAGTGCCTTTACGGTGTGAACAGATACAATACCCGCAGAAATTGCAAATAATGTGGAGACAAAATTCCTGTTCTAATTTTTTGCTTATTCAACGGCTTCGTCGATTATTAACTTTAAAGGTTTTATGGGAACGACCCTCGGAAAATACCTGTGGTGGGAACTGGTCGGCACGATCGATTGTCACAAAAGGTAGGCGTGTGAGATGCTTCCCAGTTTCTACTGACAATACACGGCGCCTATATTCTAGAAAAAGTACTCCGCATATGTTAGGCAACATTCGGCGAATATGGCTGTTAGCCAGGCCTTGTGTAAATATAGCGCTTTCAAATTTACGGTCCTCTTTCAATTAGTTCACGACTGAAACTTTTCACGCACTAAAATACAGGGAGCGAAAGGCTATTTACAATTTGTACAGAAACCAGATGGCAGTTATAAGAGTCGAGGGACATGAAAGGGAAGCAGCGGTTGGGAAGGGAGTGAGACAGGGTTGTAGTCTCTCCCCGATGTTATTCAATCTGTATATTGAGCAAGCAGTGAAGGAAACAAAAGAAAAATTCGGAGTAGGTATTAAAATCCATCGAGATGAAATAAAAACTTTGAGGTTCGCCGATGACATTGTAATTCTGTCAGACACAGCAAAGGACCTGGAAGAGCAGTTGAACGGAATGGATATTGTCTTCAAAGTGGGATATGAGATGAACATGAACAAAAGCTAAACGAGGATGAATGTAGTCGAATTGAATCGGGTAATGCTGCCGGAATTAGATTAGGAAATGAGGCACTTAAAGTAGTAAAGGAGTTTTGCTATTTGGGGAGCAAAATAACTGATAATGGTCGAAGTAGAGAGGATATAAAATGTAGACTGGCAATGGGATGCAAAGAGTTTCTGAAGAAGAGAAATTTGTTAACATCGAGTTTAGATTTAAATGTCAGGAATTCGTTTCTGAAAGTATTTGTATGCAATGTAACTATGTATGGAAGTGAAACGTGGACGATAAATAGTTTAGACAAGAAGAGAATAGAAACTTTCAAAATCTGGTGCTACAGAAGAATGCTGAAGATTGGATGGGTGGATCACACACTTAATGAGGTGGTATTGAATAGGAGTGGCGAGAAGAGAAATTTGTGGCACAACTTGACTAGAAGAAGGGAACGGTTGTTAGGGCATTTTCTGAGGCATCAAGAGATCCCCAGTTTAGTATTGGAGGGCAGCGTGGAGGATAAAAATCGTAGAGGGAGACCAAGGGATGAGTACACTAAACAGATTCAGAAGGATGTAGGTTGCAGTAGGTACTGGAAGATGAAGAAGCTTGCACAGGATAGAGTAGCATGGAGAGCTGCATCAAACCAGTCTCTGGACTGAAGGCCACGTTTTGCTTTTGTTGATGTGCATCTTATATCCTCCGTTCAAGAAACTACCCATTCCGTTCAACTTCTCTTCCAGGTTCTTTGCTGTCTCTGACGGAATTACAATGTCATCGGAAAATTCAAGGCTTTTATTTCTTCTCCACGGATATTAATTCCTAATCCCAATTTTTCTTTTGTTTCCTTTACTGCTTGCTCAATATACAGATTGAATAACATTGGGGACATGCTACAACCCTCTCTCACTCCCTTCTCAACCACTGCTTCCCTTTCATGCTCCTGGTTTCTGTACAAACTGTAAATAGCTTATCGCTCCCTGTATTTGACCCCTGCCATCTTCCGAATTTGAAAGTGTGTATTCCAGTCAACATTGCCAAAAGCTTTCTCCAAGTCTACAAATTATAGAAACGTAGGTTTGCCTTTCCTTAGTCTATGTTCTAAGGTAAGTTGTAGGGTCAGTATTGCCTCACGTGTCCCACCATTTCTACGGAATTCAAACTGATCCTCCCCGAGGTCGGCTTATACCAGTTTTTCCATTCATCTGTAAAGATTTCGCGTTAGTATTTTGCAGCCATGACTTAATAAACCGATAGTTCGGTAATTTTCACATCTGTAAACACCTGTTTTCGTTGGATTTGGAATTATTCAAAAGGGTTCAAATGGCTCTGAGCACTATGGGACTTAACAGCTGTGGTCATCAGTCCCCTAGAACTTAGAACTACTTAAACCTAACTAACCTAAGGAAATCACACACATCCATGCCCGAGGCAGGATTCGAACCTGCGACCGTAGCAGTCGCACGGTTCCGGACTGCGCGCCGAGAACCGCGAGACCACCGCGGCCGGCATTTGGAATTATTATATTCTTCTTGAAGTCTGAGGGTATTTCAGCTGTCTCATACATCTTGCTCACTAAGTGGTAGAGTTTTGTCAGGGCTGGCTCTCCCAAGGCTACCAGTAGTTCTAATGGAATGTTGTCTAGTCCCGTGACCAACACTAGGAACAGCCTGTGAAAACGCGTGGAGGACACCAACTCTCGTGTCACACACTACTCCATTCAAGGTAGAAATAATGCACCCTTCACTGGAATGCATGGTCATGAATCGGCTATCTGTCACTGGGCACCATTGCAAGTTTAATCCGCAGATAAGAAAGCCGAGACGAGGGAAAATTCGACGAGTCGGCGAGCTTAGCGGAGTGAAGAGAAGTGAAAGGGGCGTCCTTCAGACAGCGCAGAAGCAAGAGGCCATGTGGGCTCCTCCATCTATCGCCTACATATGTGATATCGCTGCTTCGACTACGACAACACAAGGTGACAATGCAGAGAACGTACCTCGTTTGGAAGGGTCGCTGATGAGAGCTGCCGAAAATGGCTCTGAGGTCATCAGTCCCCTAGAAGTTAGAAGTACTTAAACCTAACTAACCTAAGGACATCACACACATCCATGGCCGAGGTAGGATTCGAACCTGCGACCGTAGCGGTCGCGCGGTTCCAGACTGTAGCGCCTAGAACCCCTCGGACACCCCGGCCGGCCAGAGCTGCCGACTCGCCGTCGCCGCTACGAGGTGATCCGCCGTACCGACCCAGCGTCTGCCAACGTCATCAGCGTGCGATGAATGACCACGAAGAATGGCGAGAAGAATTGTGACCCTTCCTTTCTATTAATAACTGAGTCCTGTGCACGCCTAGCCAAATCGGGCCTGAGATTTGTGATTTTATGTAAAAAAGCACAGTAATAAAAGCTAATATTTCGTATTTCAATCACCTCATTAATCTATTCCATTCACTTATCAATCCCTTAATCTCACTACATTTTGCTGCTTGAGTTTCATTGATTATCTATTCCACTTAATCACTGCCACCCGAGGGGCAACGTAATTAGAGTATGAATGTTAATTTATGCAGGAGATGAAAGAATTCTCGATTCACTAAACAATTAAAATAAACTGAAGTGCGTGTAGGTCTTTCCTGAAGGTATTTGTCTGCAGTGAAACATGGATTATAAACACTACAGAGAAGATCAGAATAGAATAGTTTGATTATGTTGTTACAGAAGAATGCTGAACATTAGTTAGGTGGGTCCAGTAACAAATGAAGAGGTACCGAATCGAAATGGAGAGATAACAACTTTGTGGTTAAAGAAAGGGAAGGTTAACAGGAGACAATCTAAGACATCAAGCTATAGTTAGTTTGTTTATGGAGGGGAGTGTAAGGGGTAAAAATGGTAGAGGGAGACCCTAGTTTTACAATAGTAAGCGGGTTCAAAAGCATGTAGGCTGCGTTAGTTACGCAGATATGAAGAGAGTTGCACTGGACAGACTGACGTGCAGAGATTGAAAAGTGCCGATTAACATGTCGCGTTTATTATTAACCGAACTAGCAGCCCAGCTTTAATTCTGATATGACCTTCAACTAATGTTAAATACTAATCGGATTTACCTGCACCGGGAGTCGTTTCTAACCAGAGTACGGCTGTTTAACAACATTCAACGCGTGATTCTTGAAGTTTTCCCGGCCTAATGAATATTCTATGAGGTTTTGGGAATGCAGCCTGATCATGTTGACTTATTGCCACAATATTTCGGCAGTCAATCGTACAGCCTTCTTCACTCAGTGTCCGGCACCGGAAATTGCCAGTTCACGGTGTTGGCTTTATGACAAAAATTCGTGCAGAGACGCGTGCGCGTTGGCGGGTGTTACAGGACAGCCCCCTATCGAAATTCGCGCCCTCTGCAAGTACTGTTCCACCTATGGCGCGCAGCAATAGATGGAGCAGTATTTGCAGAGAGCGTGGCGGACACCACTCTGACGGCCGCCAATGCGCATGCGTCTCCGCGCCAGTTTTTGCCATAAAGCTGATTCCGTGAACTGGCAGTCCCCCCTTCCAAGACCTGGGCGATCATAATAGACCGCACCACCCGCTCCTTCCGTCTCCATGATTTCTACCTAACCAATTCAGGTCGTCCTACGTACCTCACTCCTACCCTAAAATACCTTGGTCTCACCCTCGACCGCAACCTCACCTCGACTCCCTATCTCCTTACAATCTAACACAAAGCCTACAACAGACTCTGCCTCCTGAAACACATGTCCAGCCGGATATGGTGATTGCATCCTTTCACCATCCTTCACACCTATAAATCCTTGGTCTGTCCCATCCTTTGTTATGCCAGCATCACTTGGATTTCCGCCCCTCTCAGATTCTATATAGCCCTCCAAATCCTTGAATTCCATGCACTCCGCCTCGCCTTCCGTATCCGCCCATTGCGTCCTGCCCTCTCTCCATTTCCACACCTTCCACCTCTTTCCTAACGCAACTCCCAGCACCTACCACTCCTGGATGATAAGCTTTGACCTGACATCCACCCCTCCCACCAACTCTAACCCCACCTTCTTCCCTCCTACTCCTCAGGGCTCCCTCTCCCTTCCCCTTACCTTCCCCTGAGCGGTTTTCCCCCCTCCCCCAATACCTCTCTCTCCATGGCCCCCATTTCTGTGTGTCTGCACTCCCTCCTGCGATATCTTCCCTTTTCATCCCCTGCCCCACCCATCTCCTGCCTATTGGTGCACCTCCTGACTCCCCTCTTTTTCCTCTTCCTCCCACTTCCCCCGGCCCCCAACCACCAAGAGAGGTGGTGCAGTAGTTAGTACACAGGACTCGCATTCAAGAGGATGATGGTTCAATCCCATGTCTGACCATCCTCATTTAGGTTTCCTGTGATTTCTCTAAATCACTCCAGGCAAATGCTGGGATGGTTCCTCTGAAAGGGAACGGCTGACTTCCTTCCCTGCCCTTTCCTAATCCGATGAGACTGATGACCTCACAGTTTGGGCTCTTCTTGAGTCCTCTGTCGTTTCCAATGATTTTTTTAAGTGCGATTTTTATCCTGTGGCCAACTTTTAACTTGTGTTTGCGTCCAGTGTTTTTAAGTGCACTTTGAATTGCCAGCTGTGTTCTTTTAACTGTATGTCGGCTTTTTAACTGCCCTCAGTGCTTGTCCCCATCATCTCCATTTACTGTGTTTTTATGTCCCCCTTTATATCCCCCCTTTTTATGTAAAAGTCCCCCTTTCTGTATTTTTGTAAAGCCGTTTGGATGAAGAGCGGTGGACTGTGACACTGCCAGCCCTCTCCTGCCCATATGGGGCAGAGTAATTAAATTACAATAAAGAAAAATCTGGAAGTCTCCATTGGGGGACAATCACTTGAAGATGGCTGAACAGTTGTCAGCAGAAATATTGTGGCTAGAACTGAACATGACCGGCTGCAATCCCGAAACCTCATAGAATATTTAACACAATGACAGGGATTTTTGCAGTAACTAATGCTAAGATGTTTTACACTGTTCAACTTATATATTCTGATGAAACACTTTCGTCTCACACTTCTAATTATGATTAATCTAATCACATCCCAGAAATATTGGTATTGTATCGCATTCTGTAAAAGTGGTTAACAAACAATCCTCATTCCAATCCAATGGGTGACCAGTGTGGCTGACGCAAACGCGAAAATACGGTACACTGTAAAACATGTAAACACTGTAAACATTTGTCAGAAATGTTATTTGTCACGAGTCAGTGAAGTTTTGGTTGTCAACCCACAGAAATATGGAGTCATTCAGCCAGTATGGCACACAATGTAGCTTACGTCTCCACCGGGACAAGAGGAATGCCAAACTGGATAGTGACTGACACTTTGCCCACTTAGCGGTAGCAGCACTTTACATTCGATTTGGCCTATCATCGATCTGTGTGAGGCAAAAATGTGTTTATCGTTGGTTAAAGGACCGCGAACTCCTTACAAGCTGCTTGAAACCAGTCTCAGGAGTGCAGGAAAACAGCAACAGTAGAGGCAACACAAGTATGAAAAATATTAAGTAACGGTTATGCTCAGCTGCTACTGTTCATATTATGAAACGATAGATAACAAAGAAATATCCAGCAGTGAGGTGTCACAGACACGACGATAGTAGCAATCCAACATACACTGATGGGCCGAAACATTATGAGCACCTGCTTAACAGCTTGTTTGTCCGTCTTTGGAACAAAATTCATCACTGGTTCTGTATATCAGGCATCCGACAGTTTGTTGGTAGGTTTGTGGAGGTATGTGGCATTAGATGTCTATGTACAGGTAAATAACGGGCCACTGATTAGAATACGCAGTGATGGCGCCCAATAGCGACCCAGATGGGTTCCATAGGATTTACATTAGGTGAATTTGATCGCCGAGACATCAACCTGAGTTCACTATAATGCTCCTCAAACCACTGTAGCACGGTTCTGGCTCCGGGACACTGACAATTACACTAGTGAAAGATGACATCGAAGTCGGGAAAATCAAGAGTGAAGAGATGCAGGTACTTCGCAGCTGTCATCGTGTCTTCGATTACTGCCACAGGTCCCATGAAAGCGCTGGAGAATGTCCCTCATAATACTGCTCCAACCAGACTGCGACAGTGGCGCGCTGCACGTTTCGAGCCTCCGTTCACCTCGATGACGGCATTTGTGAAGGCGGCCATCCACCTAGTGTAGCAAAAATGTGTTTCACCCGAAGAGCCGATACGTTTCCATTGATCGACAGTCAGATTCCGATGGACCAGTGTCCACTGCAATCTTAACTGACGATGTCGTTGGGTCAACACTAAACACGTATGCGTGGTTTGGTGCTGAGCTCCGTGTTCAACATTGTGCGATGAAAGGTGTGCTCCGAAACACATGAGCATGTACCAGCGTTGTGCTCTTTCGGCAAAGATGTCGCAGATTACCGTCTATTCCACTTTACAGAGCATACAAACCTGTGAAGTGTCGCGGACATGCAACCATTTAGCACCTAGTGACAGTTTCACTGTTTATTTGCCTCTCTCCATTGATGCTCACAACAGAAGCACGTGAGCATTCGACCAGCTTCACAGTTTACGAGACACTCGTTCACGGGTTCTGCGTAATACTAATTTGCCCTTTGTCAAAGTCGCTTATCTCAGTTGATCTCTCCACTAGCAGCCCATACATTCGTTAGGGTGATCCCCCGTCAGTGACTGCTTACGTACTTTTGTTACCCCGTCACGGGCCCGCCATGCTACCAGGCAGCATCCAATGTCGCGGTGGGCTGTGTCATAATGTTTTGGATTATCGGTATGTGCCACACTTCGTGAGCGCAGCAATACAGCACAACTGTCACTATGACTTTTTATACACCTATTGGCAGTAGAGTACGCAGAGGCTTGAAATATGGGTTTGTAAGACGAAAATAGGCGTTCAGAGGACTCCACGAAGTAGAGGTCAGAAAAAACATTACATTCTGAGAGAACAAAGTCACCTTTATCCGAATGTGATTTAGTCACCGCCACTAGTATATTTCTCTCGACAGGCTTTGCTACCTTTATTGTACATACAGGCTGACTATGAACGATGGAAAAGAATGCGGATGGTGGGCTTGTAAATTACGAATGTAACCTAGAGATGAGTGTGTCAAGCAGAAGGGCCTTGTTCTATAACCGGAAATAATTGGAAGTGGGCATTAGGGTTTTTCACATACCAGAATTTTGCGACACAAATAGTAAAGGGTACAACCAGGGCCGGCCGGGGTGGCCGAGCGTTTCTAGGCGCTACAGTCTGGAACCGCGCTGCTGCTACGGTCGCAGGTTCGAATCCTGCCTCGGGCATGGATGTGTGTGATGTCCTTATTTTAGTTAGGTTTAAGTAGTTCTAGGTTCTAGGGGACTGATGACCTCAGAAGTTAAGTCCCATAGTGCTCAGAGCCATTTGAGCCATTGGGTACAACCAGCTTCAAAGACACCACTGATCCGAATTAACCAAAGCAGCTGTTAGACTTATACGGACTCTGACGTGTTATCCACAGAAGGCCGGCCGGTGTGGCCGAGCGGTTCGAGGTGCTTCAGTCTGGAACCGCGTGACAGCTACGGTCGCAGGGTTCGAATCCTGCCTCGGGCACGGATGTGTGTGATGTCCTTCGGTTAGTTAGGTTTAAGTAGTTCCAAGTTCTAGGGGACTGATGACCTCAGATGTTGACTCTCATAGTGCTCACAGCCATTTGAACCATTTATCTACAGAAAAAAAAAATGATTTAGACCAGGGTTTGTAGGTTAAGATTTTCGTCTGACTTGAAGCAAATCGGACACAAAAACCATCTATACAATTGCAGTTAAGGAACAGAGCGTCATTCCGACATTCCAAGGAGAATTATGTGTCACCGGAAACATTCTTCACAGACGGTTGAAGGCCCACCAAGAGTGAACAATCCACAAAGGAGAAACATTATCTGTAACTGCTAGACGAAGGAAATCGGTCTGCTAACCAATTATATGGTGAGTATACAGCCGTGTTAAGGTTTTCCCATAAACCTATACTAGTGACTTAGAGCCGGTGGTCTGTGTGCCAGAGATCAAGTAGTAGTAGTAGTAGTAGTAGTAGTAGTAGAAGTAGTAGTAAGTGTGTGTGTAGGACGGCAGATCTCCCGCAATAATGTAGTTTTTAGGAATGTGTCATTTTTAACATGCAGTTGATGAGCTATGCTCTTGACTGAGGCCCACTGGTCATGGTACAGATTGCATCCAGTTACTTCTTGTTCTGCTTGTAAGTCCTCACTATACCTTACCAATTATTTATATGCGTAAGATTCCTGATGGACATTTATCGTTTGAGCAGACTAACATTTGTGCTACGATGAGATGACAGTCCACGTAAGAAATGTTCATCCTAGCTATGAGCATCGGGTTTCTAATAGGAGTTATCAGCGCCATTGTACAAACGGTGTGTATTGATGCCTCTACAATATGCTAGTTTTCCATAATTCACCAACTCATAATGAAAAACATAATGTGAGAACACCATATTTTGACTCTGAAACCGTCAATAAATTCTGCTGTGATTAGCCAATACTTGTAACGACACTGTGACATTGAAGATGCTCAAGAATTAGATTCCGTTTGACACTAATTTACAAGAGTGTACGGTTGGTGTAAATTATTATTTACCTCTATAGAAGTGTAGGACCATTAGTGAAAGTGGGTTGGCAGTGTACGAAGTAAATGAGAAGCTGAATTTTCGAGTGATACGGCGCTATGGCTCTTCTGGAACATGCAGTACCATGGAAGCGCGAGAAATAACAGAAATTCGTAAATGTGGAGACAGGAACATCCAGATTAGTCAAACACATTACAGTGGGCCAGACTTAGGGAACTCAACGCCATCGTATTTCAGGTATTACGCCAGCAACAGGTGTATTTAGCCTCACAGATGGGAGAAATGGAGCAGGTGAACCGAGTGATAAAGCTTTTACCGCCCTATAAGCTGTGCCAGAATGAAGGGGAGGTAACGATTGTACTGTAAGTGGCACAAGAAGCAAGATTATCTACCTAGGTAAAATGTGGAAATACTGTAGATCTAAAATCCGAACTGACGACTTCGAAAAGTGAGGAAGCAAATCGGTAGAGATTCGTAGCTCGGTGTGTAAGTGCCAGATCACAAATTAAAACCTTGGGGTCAGTTCCCTATCACCTTCTAGGTTTTCTCCGTCACTTACCGTGTCTTTCACCTCCGAAAATTATTTGTTTATGTGGAAAGTACCAAGTTGCACCATAGCTGGGAATGTGCTTTAAACTGTAAGTCCCCCTATTAGCGGATGGGCATTGTGTGTTATTATCTTTTGAGCCGAGGACCTAGAAACGACGCAGAGGCTCCGTCTCCGCCGTAGCCCTCAGTGGTTCACAACCCAACAACAGGCTACAGCATTCCACTCACCCCAACGCCACCCCACACCGAACAGAACTGCGCGGTTCGTCCCCCAGTGGCTCCCCCCCCCCCCCCCTCCCCTCCCGAGAACGTCCCATACCAGACGATCAGACGATTGTAGCTCCAAATGTGTTAGCGTGGTAGAATAATTATGGTGTACACGTACGTGTAAACAGTGTTTGCGCAGCCATCGCCGACATAGTGTAACTGAGGCGGAATAAGGAAAAGCAGCCCGCATTCTCCGAGGCAGATGGAAAACCGCCTTAAAAACAACCCACAGGCTGGCTGGCACACCGGACATCGACACTAATCCGTCGGGCGGATTCGTGCCGGGGACCGGCACGCCTTCCCGCTCGGGAAGCATTAGACCGCACGGTTAGCCGGGGGTGGGGGAGTGGGTGAATAAGTATCAGGACACTCCTACGTAATGCGGAGTTAACCGACAGATGTCACGAACGGGGTTCCATGTCTCAATAAGCATTCAGATGCGTTACTAAAAGTGTTCGCATCAGAGTTCAAGCCGTCATAAAATCGATGGGTAGACACACGCAGTGTAAAAGAAAACGAGGAGTATTGTTTTGTCAGTAAAGAAGCAGCAACAGCAGAACTGCTCAGTCGGGAGAGCTCAGTGACTTCGAACATTGTTGTTACCTGACGTAAGAATCCAATAGGGTCATTCCAACCCCCTAAAACTATGGAAGTCGACTATTACTGATGTGATGGTGAAGAGGAACCAGAAGGAACAACCACAGCTAAATTAAAACCAGCAGGGATCGTACGAGTACTGAGTAAGGTGGCTGTAAAAAGTGCATGAATTCAGCGGAAAGAGTCACTGGTGATTTCCAGTAAAGCTACCGTCTGTCCAGCTACCACAATTACTGTGCATATGGAGATAAAGTGAATGGGGTACAATGGTCGAACAGCTCTTCATAAGCTACTCATTCTATGTCTACTGATAAGCGACACTTAAGACGGTGGGAAGAGTGACGCCAGGGGACAGTGGATCACTAGAAACGAGTGATTTTGAGTGATAGATCATGCTATATCCTATGGCAATCCGAAGGATTGTGTTTGGCGATTGTCTGGAAAACGTTACCAGCCATCATATGTAGCTGAGTGAGGTACGGAGGAGGACGTGTTACGGTACGGAGGTGTTTTTCGTTGTTAGGGCTATGTCCACTAAATGGGCTTAAGAAACCTCTAAGGAAGGATATGAACACGCTTTACAGCGTTGTGTACTGCGTGTAGCTGAGGAATAGCCTGCGACGATGATTGCATCAGAATGGCGGTGCACCCTGTGATAAGCAGTATCTGCTGGATTGATTTGTGGACAGTAACATCCCTGAAGTGGTTTAGCTTGCCTAGAGTACCGACCTGACCGCAATGGAGCACGATTGATGAGTTAGAATGTCGACATCGCTCGAAACCGCAGCGTCCAACTTTAGTAATTCCTCGTCTTTCGGTTGTTGAGGAAGAATTGGCTGCCATACCTCCATAAACATTCAGACGCTTTATTGAAAGTGTCCCCATCAGAGTTCAAGCCGTCATAAAATTGATTGGTGGACACACGCAATATTAATGTACAGTAATAGATGTCTGGATGCTTTTCATCAGGTAGTACAGTTCGAAGTTGTAAGGCTGTCCGCAGATCGTGGTCGTGCGGTAGCGTTCTCGCTTCCCACGCCCGGGTTTCCGGGTTCGATTACCGGAGGGGTCAGGGATTTTCTCTGCCTCGTGATGACTGGGTGTTGTGTGCTGTCCTTAGGTTAGTTAGGTTTAAGTAGTTCTAAGTTCTAGGGGACTGATGACCATAGATGTTAAGTCCCATAGTGCTCAGAGCCATTTGACCCATTTTTTTGTTGTTGTAAGGCTATGGTATCGGGCGACGCCTAGTAAATCCCTACGATGTCAACTCGACATACGGTTTAAGGAGAGCTATTTTAAAATTCAAACGTAAGAAATTTCCACTGACGACGTCGGTGATGTTTCAAATCGGTGTCCTGATGTAGATTTTCCGTGAATTCCCTCATCATTCCAGCGAAATGAAGTGATAGTTTCCTTCCCCATTCTTGAAACAATCCGTACTTTTGCTCAGTCTCTAATGTCCCCAATGTCGATGGAACGTTGTACCCTAATCACCCTTTCTTCCTTCCGCGTTCTCACCAGATAAGATTCCTGGGCATTGTTGTTTACTGTCAAGAAACTGGACGGTACAGTAACAAAAATTGGAAACATTCCATTAAGGCGCTGCCCATGCGAGCTTGTATGACGTAACAACTGAGGACTCCGAGCATTAGCAACATACATCCCACAAGAAACAGCGTTAATTAGACAAGATGGAGTGCCAAGAGAAGAAACAGCTGTAACTAATATTAGAAAGATAGCGGAACGAAGCAATTTTGGTATGTAAGCCTAGTGAATAAAGCAATGAAAATGTAGGGCAAGTTTACCTACGAGCATCTGCAGTCCTACATAGAAGTGTAACGAGTTAAAAATCAGTTTTATTCCGTAACCATTACTTGCTCGATGATGCAATATAGTATTTATTGAGGCCAATACAATAAAGGGCAATAGTTCGCCCAGTCTGCTTCGAAATGCTCTCTTAAGTGTACAACTGTGATATATTTTCTGCCAATACAGTGATGCCAGATGTGGCTGGAACATTGAATTTACAACGAATAAATTCATCGCTGATTGCACTGAAGTAATGACGTGCGTTATTTGTTACGAGCGTGCCCGTGAAATCCCTCCGTGGTGATCTCCGGCGTGGATGGCGGGAGAGTTACGGCTGGCAGTGGCTAAACACTGCGGGTAGTCGATATAATTTTATTTATAAGTCGGCAATGTACCGTGTGGACAAAAAGCGTTGCCCGCAACACAGTGAACGGCACAGTATATGCTGCATTCTGAATATCACTCAGAGAAGAGAAATTCCATCTCAGTCCGGATGTGGTGTTGCCGTCATAGCAGGAAATCTGGAGACAAACTTTTGATAGAGCACAAACAAAATTCAATTATTAATCGAAACGACCAAGTAAAAGTACTCCCAATGAAACTTATTTCAATGATGATCACATGCATGGAATCATGTAAAAGTGTTAGTTTTGACCCTCATTAATCTCACTTTATTTTACTGGTCCGTCTTGATTACACAAATTTTTATATTAAAAAAAATGTCTCTCAGCACTATGGGACTTAACTTCTGAGGTCATCAGTCCCCTAGAACTTAGAACTACTTAAACCTAACTAACCTAAGGACATTACACACATCAATGCCCGAGGCAGGATTCGAACCTGCGACCGTAGCGATTGCGCGGTTCCAGACTGTAGCACCTAGAACCGCTCGGCCTCCCCGGCCGGCCTTTACATTTCACTGTGACCGGTTTCGGCTACTGTCATCTTTAGAACATAAGAAATTCTGATGTAGTATCAAGGTCAAACTAAACATGTAGGTATATAATAAGTACATAGTAAGATACTTACTATGTACCTACATGTTTAATTTGACGTTGATACTACATCAGAATATTTTATGATATGAAGATGGCAGTAGAAGAAACCGGTCACAGTGAAATGGAAAAATTTATGTGACGAACAAGGACCTGTAAAATAAAGTGCTAAAAATATGATCACGGACTCATTTTCACACTTTATGTCTTCAGTTGAGAACTTCATTAATCGTGTGACTTGTACTGCTAAATAAATGCCTCGTGCAGTCATTCACAATTGTTACTCGTCGTCATACAAAAACGTCCAAGTTGCTGTTACGATACCTCAAACATCGCATAGCCATCTTCCACTACGTCTCTGCCTCTCTCGATTCTTACTTCTTGGATCCGAGAAAAGCAGTTTCTTGGTCCCCTGTTGTCAATAGTCCAGGTGAGAGGCATTTGATTCTCATTTCAGTCACAGTTAGCTCTTCCTCTCCAGATATTTAACAAACTTATTTTATTGTTATCTCCAATAGTAAATTCTGCCAAGCATCTTTCCATTGCCCTCTGACCTACCGTCAAATGACAGCAGTCCGTCAAAATTGGTAGTACTCGCTGACTAGAGAACCCGTTTCGGATAGATCGGAAATGTAGTTATCGAAACCCTATTTAGTTTACCAAACTCACATCGGGCTAGTTGTATCTTCCTCCTTACTATTTTTTCCTGTGCCTCTAATCACTGCCGTGAACTTTCCTGAATACACATACCTATCATTCGCTTACTATGCTCTATTGTTAATTTACGTAATTTACATAATTGTGTTATTGGTCTCACTATAACTCAGTTTCAAGCATTCTTCGAAACTAACTATGTTTAATCTTTCTAATCGCTGCTGAAGTTTGTAAACGTTCAAGGAAACTGTAAGATGACATCAGCAAAAAGAAACTGTTTCAAAATTCATTTAGACATATTCATTCTTCCCTTTTCGTTTCAAATTCTTAAAAAAATCCTTCACAAATGTAGAGAATATCTTTGGTGTTATGGAATCTCCTTGCTTGACTTATTAATTTCCAAGTATCCTGATGAAACGTGGCGGTAATTGCCCCATAGCGTAAATATTGTTCAGTATAATTATGTGGCTTGAAAAATGCGTTATTTTTCGAGGACTGTTAGTACTGCTCTAACTGAAAGCCAGTCAAGAAACTCTTGTAACTTTTTATACAACATAACCTGGTAAGCCATAACGTTAATCTGCTTGACTGATAGAATTTTTTTTTTCTGCATGGTTGATAGCGCGCACGGAGGCTTTCAGGCAGTCGTTCTTCCCGCGAACCATAAGCGACTGGAACAGGAAAGGGAGGTAATGATAGTGGCACGTAAAGTGCCCTCCGCCACACACCGTTGGATGGCTTGCGGAGTATAAATGTAGATGTAGATGTAGATACTGTTTCACTGCTAATATCTTGTACATCACACACTAGAAGCTGATAGCTTTTTCATTTGTTTTCTGCGGCTCATTTCTTGCGAAATAGAAAATAGTTATGATTTTCGACATCTGTTTTATAGCTAGAAAAGGCCACGATATAACATTTTTCCGAGATGCCTTTTCCAGCGAGATAAAAAAATCATTTATATTGCAAAATCAGCTTCCATCTTACGAAAGAAATACTATATGTGAGCCTTTGTGTCGCCATACGAAAACAAATACAAGTTGACGTTATAATGCACACCAGGGTCTGTACGCCGAATCATTTCAAACTAACTGTGCGAATATTTTAATTGCACGACTAATATGACCTAAGAATCACCTATTAACCACCATGGCAAATAATTGCAAGGATCTCACCTAACACAGTAGGACACCAAACCGCGTCACACCGATCAAGCAGAAAGCAAACCAGCTGCTATATTTTTAACATACAGCACACCTCAAACTCCCACAAACTCCGCTAACTGTTAACTCACGCCCACTTGTACATCACTGTCAGTTGCTCATACCCATTCACATCCAGTTGCCCTTCCACGCTCACACACTAAGTTCACTTCATTGTCATTACCTCTACGTGTCTCTCTGTTATTTTCTACTGTGTCACAGCTCCAATCCCCTCCGTTCTACCCTACTACTACAGTCTCCTCTCATAGTCATTGTCTACCTCTTGCACTCTCTTACTGCTAATATCTCATTCCTTCTCTCCTACTGTTGCTCTCTCTTCTCACTGTCGCTATCTCTCTTTGCCTCGTTGTCAATGTCATATGCTCTGTCTTTCATTAACACTCTCTCTTTCTCTTTATTCCTACGCCACTGGCAATGTCTCTTTCATTCTTTTCCTAGCACTGTTCTGTCACAGTCAACTATGTTCCACTGTCCCTTGAAACATAGCCAATGTGTCCTTTCTTCCAGTATTTATTACTTTTTGATCTCTTTACCACTGCCAATGTCTTCTTCTGTTTCAGCATAAAAAAGAGCGAATACGATCGCATGCCAAAATTTTTATGAAAGTTTTTGAAGGTGCTGAGGAAGGTAGAATGAGGCAGCTGGTACCCCATTTTTCAGTCAGTGTTTTTAAGTAAACAGGAACATATTCACACTTGTAGGTGGTCCAAAAGGAGCGTTTTTCCACTGGTTCGCTTCTTTTCCCTGCTGAAGCATGGCATGTAGCTCAAACGAAAAATACGTATTGGTCGTAGGTTTCCAAAATGATACTGGAGATCCAGAATGAGATTTTCACTCTGCAGTGGAGTGCGCGCTGATAAGAATCTTCCTGGCAGATTAAAACTGTGTGCCCGACCGAGACTCGAACTCGGGACCTTTGCCTTTCGCGGGCAAGTGCTCTACCAACTGAGCTACCGAAGCACGACTCACGCCCGGTACTCACAGCTTTACTTCTGCCAGTACCTCGTCTCCTACCTTCCAAACTTTACAGAAGCTCTCCTGCGAACCTTGCAGAACTAGCACTCCTGAAAGAAAGGATATGGGGAGACATGGCTTAGCCACAGCCTGCGGGATGTTTCCAGAATGAGATTTTCACTCTGCAGCGGAGTGTGCGCTGATATGAAACTTCCTGGCAGATTAGAACTGTGTGCCTGACC
This sequence comes from Schistocerca piceifrons, assembly GCF_021461385.2. NCBI lineage: Eukaryota > Metazoa > Arthropoda > Insecta > Orthoptera > Acrididae > Schistocerca > Schistocerca piceifrons. The sequence goes on from NC_060140.1 coordinate 299,471,879, forward strand.
GAGACTCGAACTCGGGACATTTGCCTTTCGCGGGCAAGTGCTCTACCAACTGAGCTACCGAAGCAAGACTCACGCATGGTACTCACAGCTTTACTTCTGCCAGTACCTCGTCTCCTACCTTCCAAACTTTACAGAAGCTCTCCTGCGAACCTTGCAGAACTAGTACTCTCATTCTGGAAACATCCCCCAGGCTGTGGCTAAGCCATGTCTCCGCCATATCCTTTCTTTCAGGAGTGCTAGTTCTGCAAGGTTCGCAGGAGAGCTTCTGTAAAGTTTGGAAGGTAGGAGACGAGGTACTGGCAGAAGTACAGCTGTGAGTACCGGGCGTGAGTCGTGCTTCGGTAGCTCAGTTGGTAGAGCACTTGCCCGTGAAAGGCAAAGGTGTGTGTTTTGTACCTCTTCTTGGCATGTGTACTTAATTTTAGATGTAAACGTCGCATGATTACAAATGTAGACGAATGGCGAAAAGAAGCTGCCGAGCTTACGTTTTTCTTCACCAGTATACCCACTGTAATCATTGAATAGTCGATTACATAAACGTAACAGAGTGTTCAGTCGCCTTCTTATGAAGATGAGGCGAGTTAAGGATTGAAATTTACAAGTTATTCTTACACGCAGACCAATAACACAGAATCCATCGTATGTGTATCGTCAAGTATACACTATATGGGATTTATTTGCCCTTTATCTCTTTCCCTCTTCCACTCCAGAATTCTGCGCTCATAACTAAAATTCTGAACACACTCAACACGATATCATTATCTTAAATATTTTTCAGTGTAATAATGTGGCTTGAAAGCGTAACTGATCTTTCTGGAGTAATGAAATGAAATGAAATGATCGTTCGGCATTGTTGGCCGGGAGTTCCCAACCTGGTTCGGCCACGAACTGCAATACTTATTTCAGTAGGTGCCACAATGGGCGACTTGCGGCCGATGGTGAGGATGAAATGACGATGAGGACTACACAACACCCAGTCCACGAGCGAAGAAAACCTCCGACCCAGCCGGGAAACGAACCCGGGCATGCTGCATGGGATGCAAGCACATTACCACCTGGCTAAGTAAGCGGACTTCGGAGTAATATAAATGGCATAAAGTTGGTACTAGGCGATCATGTGACAGTACAATGCCGGATTATGTCGTGGCATGGAATGGTGTATATGTGCCAGCAATTTGTAAGGCATTAGTAAGTAAGATTGGTCAACTCTGTGACATAATGGCAGCAAGGAGCTACACTATGCGATCAAAAGTATCCGGACACCCCCAAATACATACGTTTTTCATATTAGGTGCATCGTGCTACCAGCTAATGCCAGATACTCCATATCAGTGACCTCAGTAGTCATTACACATCGTGAGAGAGCAGAATACTACGGTCGCAGGTTCGAATCCTGCCTCGGGCATGGATGCGTGTGATGTCCTTAGGTTGGTTAGGTTTAAGTAGTTCTAAGTTCTAGCCTACCAATGACTTCAGATTTTAAGTCCCATGGTGCTAAGAGCCATTTGAACCATTTTTAGAGCAGAATGGGGTGCTCCGTGGAACTCCCCGTGGCCAGGAGATTGGGTGTCACTTGTGTCATGCGTCTATGTGCGCGATTTCCAAACTCCTAAACATCCCTAGGTCCACTGTTTCCGGTGAGATAGTGAAGTGAAAACGTGAAGGGACACGTACAGCATAAAAGCATAGCGGCCAACGTCGTTTGTCGACTTACAGAGACCGCCGACAGTTGAAGGGGGTCGTAATGTGTAACAGGCAGATGTCTATCCAGACCATCACAGAGGAATTCCAAACTGCATCAGGATCCATTGCAAGTACTATGATAATTAGGCGGGAGGTAAGAAAACTTGGATTTCATGGTCGAGCGGCTGCTCATAAGCCACACATCACGCCGGTAAATGCTAAACGACGCCTCACTTGGTGCAAGGAGCATAATCATTGCATCATTGAACAGTGGAAAAACGTGGTGTGGAGTGATGAATCACGGTACACGATGCGGCGATCCGATGGCTCCGTGTGGGTTTGACGAATGCCCGGTGAACGTCATCTGCCAGCGTGTGTAGTGCCATCAGGAAAATTCGGTGGCGATGGTGTTATGGTGTGGTCGTGTTTTTCATGGAGGGGCCTTGGACCCCTTGTTCTTTTGCGTGGCACTATCACAGCACAGGCCCACATTGGTGTTTCAAGCACCTTCTTGCTTCCCACTTTTGAAGAGCAATTCGGGTATGGCGATTGCATCTTTCAACACGACGAGCAACTGTTCGTAATGCACGGCCTGTGGCGTAGTCGTTACACGACAATAACACTCGTGTAATGGACAGGCCTGCACAGAGTCCTGACCTGAATCCTATTGTTTTGAAACGCCGACTTCGTGGCAGGTCTCACCGACCGACATCGATACCTCTCCTCAGTGCAGCAACCGGTGAAGACTCATCTGCCATTCCCCAAGAAACCTTCCAGCACGTAATTGAACGTATGCTTGTGAGAGCGGAATCTGTCATCAAGCCCAACACCATACTGAATTCCAGCGTTGCCGATGGAGGGCGCCACAAGCATTTAAGTAATTTTCAGGCAGATGACAGGATACTTTTGATCACATAGTGTATGCCCAGTCCTTGAACGACAATGGCTGACATGTTGGTGTATGAACGCGGTCTGTGCGACGTGTCTGCAAGGAACCGTGTACTACTCTCGGCCACTTAGCACAGTGTAAGAACTGAAGTCGCAAAAAGATCCTCTAACCATTAGGGAATGAAGACGGATCAATGGCAACAATAGGTTCCATATCCGACAACGCTTCCAGTGAATGCATGAATGCAGATACTTCGGGAATGGCGTGCAGTGGGCATTTGGATTCGTGAAGGCCACAAAAGGCTATTGCTCACAGCTGTATATAATGTTACACATCTGCTATTCGCCAAACAACACAGAAACTGGACAGTAGCTGACTGGAGGTATGTGGTGTGGTCAGAAGCGTCGCGATTTCGCCTTTTTCAGATGGTACAAAGCACCCAGTGCACCCTATGATGTGTTTAACGCAGTGTGTGTGTGTGTGTGTGTGTGTGTGTGTGTGCGTGTGCGTGTGTGTGTGTGTGTGTGTGTGTGTGTGTGGAGGGTCATTCAGTCCAGGGCTTTGGGGGTATTTTTCGTACCACGTCGGGGGCGACTAATGCAGGTTATCGTGAACCATGGACCAGGATGGTTCAAATGGTTCAAATCGGTCTAACCATTATGGGACTTAACATCTGAGGTCATCAGCCCCCTAGACTTAGAACTATTTAAACCTAATTAACCTAAGGACATCACACACATCCATGCCCGAGGCAGGATTCGAACCTGCGACCGTATCAGCAGCGCGATTCCGGACTGAAGCGCCTAGAACCGCTTGGCCACAGCGGCCGGCGATCAGAATGTTTCTGTCAACATTCTTGGTGACCAAGTTGTGCCCTTTCTTCTACATCTTCGTGATAACAATACTGTGGACACACCCGGTTTCCAGGGTAAGAAGAGCCATGTTCACAGGACTTCACGCATATGTTCCTAGTTTCACGAACGCTGAGGGACGCACTTGCACCGCGACTGGGTCGCTTAATCATTCGATTTCAATCCCGTAGGAAAAGTCTTGGACTATTTCGAACAGCGCGTGAAAGGTAGCAATCTACATCCATGCCATTTTGCAGTTATACGGGATGTACTTACCAGCTAGTGCCTTCAACTGTGTATGGCATACTTTCTTTATGTATCAAGTAAGAGGTACATAACAAATACTGCGAGAGACTCCCGCCACATAGACACAATCACTTGCCTGGCGTCTTTCAGTTCCATGCAGCAGCCTCTAGATAGCTCTCACAATTACAGACCTCTTCCAGCTCCTACACCATCTTCTTCAGCATGTCGTATACGTCCGCCGATAATGCGGACACCACTACAGCGAGCACTGTCAACTTTGGAATACATTGCTCCTGCTTTGTACAGGTGAACATGGAGATCCTTCTGCCAACAGGCACCGAAACACGACGTTCCATGGGCGCTTAGACAGTTGGAAACCAAAGTTAAAAAGTTCAGAACCTGCCGCTAGCTGAGTACAGTACCCTGCCTAACTGTAGCTATTTATAGAGTAACTGCACTATCAAGAGTGTCAGTAATCACTATAAGTTACAATGATAATACACAGACTGCCCAGAGACGGCTATTATTATTTAGATTTCACTGTACAGGGTTTGAGGTCATCAAAGGCGAAATATAAAATTCTACCGAAGTATTATTTTGTAATAATCTTAATAAATGTTATTCGTTACTTCTTATAGTGTTCCCCATTTCTGTAATTGTACCATCCTGTCAATTAAGTGTTCAATTGGCAAGCGCGCAGTCGATCACCTTTAGGGAACTGTAGCAGGAAAACACTTTTCTACTTGTGAGGTAACAGGCGAGTTGTGGAGCCCTGGAAATATTTTCAAGTTCAGAGTTGGCGACCACCGCACGTGGCGCGCGGCAGGCCCGAGCTCGTTAGCATCCGCGTGGTGCCTCAGAAACGGTCAGATCACGTGGTCCAGGGAGCACGTGGCTGGGAATTCCGTGTTGACGCTGTGCGAGGACTGTGCTTTGTGTCGATGAAGGAGATCTGTATGCCGGTAGTGCCAAGATGTTGGACTTTGTGAAACCATAATGGTAGACATTTCGCAGTTCATATAGAAATTATATACCTCAAAAAGAAACATGTACATTACCATTATTTGCACGATGGATCTGATGGTTTAATCAGATTTTCAATATCTTTATTAGTTTAAAGTTTAGTATTTGACAGTAAATTATACAAGTAACACCCAGCAACGAATTTACAAAATCTAACCGGTTCATCCGATGTTGTCGATCGACGTGTCTTTAGAAAGTTATTAGTGTAAACCTATAAACTGTTATAAATTACAGGCATGTAACTTGAATAGTACATCAGTTGTTGGTGGTCAAAGTGGTAGATTATTATCGATCGCGTCAGGCCATAAGTGCTCCACAGTGACACGAAGAAACGGTGGCAGCATGCTCATAAATATATTTATTCATCTATGTCTTTGTTTATATCCGATATATGCTATTCATGAAGAAACTGGTCAATTATTTACAGTGTGTAGGAAGCACAGAGACGTTAGGCTGCTGGCCTACTATTGCTTGCTATTCCTTTGATATACTGGGTGATTAAAAAGTCAGTATAAATTTGAAAACTGAATAAATCACGGAATATTATAGATAGAGAGGGACAAATTGACACACATGCTTAGAATGACATGGGGTTTTATTAGAACCAGAAAAATACAAAAGTTCAAAAATGTTCGACAGATGGCGCTTCATCTGATCAGAATAGCAATAATTAGCATAACAAAGTAAGACAAAGCAAAGATGACGTTCTTTACAGGAAATGCTCAATATTTCCACCATCATTCCTCAACAATAGCTGTAGTCGAGGATTGATGTTGTGAACAGCACTGTAAAGCATGTCCGGAGTTATGGTGAGGCGTTGGCGTCGGATTTTGTCTTTCAGCGTCCCTAGAGATGTCGGTCGATCACGATACACTTGCGACTTCAGGTAACCCCAAAGCCAATAATCGCACGCACTGAGGTCTGGGGACCTGGGAGGCCAAGCATGACAATAGTGGCGGATGAGCACACGATCATCACCAAACGACGCGTCTAGCAATATGGAGCGCCATCCTGCATTTTGGTTCTAATAAAACCCCATGTCATTCCAAACATGTGTGTCAATTTTTGCCTCTCTATCTACATTATTCCGTGGTTTATTATGTTTTCAAATTTATACTGACTTTTTGATCACCCGGTAAGTCTATTTAATTTGTGTATGAGTTTAATAATGTGTGTTAGAGCGTGTTTATGGTCCAGCCGTAGGAATATTTATTTAATTTCAAGTTATTTAGATGTAAATCCAGTATTTTGAAAGTGCTTCATTATGTTCGAGAACGTGCGTTAGCTTGAAGACATGGCGGGAGCGCTCTAGCCAATCACAGCACTCGTGAATGGGGAGAGTGGATGGAAGTGGGAAAAGAGCATCATTTCGAGAGAGGACAAGGCAGCGCGTAACATTACGGCACAGGACACGGGAAGAGCGGGACAGTACGGCGCGACGGTCGCACAGTCGCGGAAGAGACTTGGAGAGTGTGGAGCTGTTTGCTCGTGGTCGCGGGAGATAGAAATACTTCGGAGTGCCGACTTGGCCACTTGTGAGATTTCCGTCGCTTCTACTGTGAAGACGGAGTGTGCATTTAGAAGTGAATATCTCACGAGCTATGTTGTTCATAGCTAATTACATGCAGTAGGAATCTGTTGTTTCCCTGTTATTCAATTATATTTTATTTAACTGCTAGACCATCGACACCAGTAAGTGTTTCGCAGAAATAAACCGCATTCTCAAAAGTACTTCTACTATCGTACTCATCATTTAAAGTCGTTAAGATGATAGCTGCAGATTTTATTTAATTGCAATTTTTCATTTATAAAATTCGCAATTGCCGAGTGATAGAAACCTTCACGATTCATGTGTATATTCGTATTGTATACTTTAGAATCAGAAGTATTTGGCGTGTAATGAGGCAACTACGTATCTCGGCCCCTAGACAAGGAAACCAGCCAAAACTTTTAATATTTGATCACTGACAGGGGGAGGCCACGACGTATGGAACGCGGATTTACTGCAAACTTCGTACACTTGTAGTACTCCACGAGGACAACAAAATGTGTAAGCAGTAGCGCGTACTTCTTAAGCATTATTCAGAAAATCGCAAGATAATTTCAGTCGTCAAATATATACCTGTGCGTGGCCATTTTTACCAAGAAGCTCCGGCAGTCGAGTGGTTAGCGTTGAAGTCCCGTAATCGCTGGATCGAGTCCCGCTCATCAGTTTTTTTTTAATTTCTAACACAGTCATTTTCTTTACTATTTATAATACAACTGACGTAAGGGAGAAATACGTCTAATCGGATGAACTTTTATTAAATTTACAATGTTATAATATTCATAACTACCGACTATTAAACTGCCAAACGCATAAAGTGATACTGAAAATGTATGCTTGTCCGTGATTTAAGAAATCCCTTATACCTGGAAGGAGCCCGAAACGACTTGCTACCTCCAAGTTATGACCGGCACAGACCGCTTTCGAAAGATGTACATTTAATCGTCGCTTTCGACATTACGAGTGCAAGTTGCGGAATGGTATTTTTCGTAAAAACATCAAAAACAAAGTTAGACGGCACCAGCTGAGTTGAATAAATGCTATGTTCTCGCACAAGCAAGGTCATTTCAGGTTTTCCGTGGAAAAACAAACCTCGTTAACATTTTCAAAAACCTCTCCTTCAGCCGATAATTTGGAAGCAAACCATGCATAACGCAGCATTTCCTTAAATATCGGGGCCGATCATTGGTCATGCAGTATCGACTGTATTTTAACAGCGTCTTCACGAGAAGCAATTTCTCGTTCTCTTTCGATTAAATACGAACAATTTTGAAGACACGGACAAGCAAACATTTTCAGTATCACTTTATGCGTTTGGTCGTTTACTAGTCGGTAGTTATGATATTATATTATATGTGATAATAAAAATTTGTAGACTGCCAAATAACATTGTAAATTTAATAAAAGTTCATCCGATTACACATATTTTTCCCATTACATCAATTGTAAAATAAATAGTAAAGAAAATGACTGTGTTAGGGAAAAAAAAACAACTGACGGGAAGGACTCGATCCAGCGAACCATCAATTACAGGGCTTGAACGCTAACCACGTTTTTTTTATGATTGTTCGTTGCAATTGTTCGGGGCGGACGTCCCATGACACTCGTCGTAGTTCATCGTCGATCCGGTCACTCAGTTTTTTTATTACAGAGGGCAGTTAACCCTTTGACCGAATACGCTGAGCTACCGCGTCGGCACCACTCGGCTGGCGGCGCTTCATGGTAAAAATGACCACGCACAGGTATATATTTGACGACCGAAACTATCTAGCGACTTTCTCAGTAACGCTTGAGAAGTACGCGCTACTGCTTACACGTTTTGTTGTCCTAATGGAGTACTACGAGTGTACGAAGTCTGCATAAATCCACGTTCCAAACGTCGTGGCCTCCACTTGTGAGTCTGAGGTTATGTAGTTGAGGGCCACAACACCACCACACCGTTCCATCCTTTTCATTTATGAAAGCCCGCATACTACTGTGGCTGTTTGGACTGAACTGATGGCACTATTCAGTTGTTACATTCACAACACTTTTGGTATCAATGGCTCGTCGAATCGAAGCCAATATCGAGGCTAGAGTCAATTTTGTACGGTGTTCGCTGGGGGTGACTAATTTTTTGTCTCGTATGCTTCTTTGGAGCGCAGGTGCGTGATTGATATAACGTAATGGGCCGTAAGTCTGTGAAGCGGAGACAGCCTGGCCTATAGGGCGGGCATTATGCGTGCAAGGGGAGAGGACCGGCCTTTGGGCACGGCGGCGTCCCAGTGCAGCACATTAAACCGCGGGCAGCCTTGTTTATCAGGCCCGGGACGCCTTAATTAGTTCTGGATTTAGTGGCCTCCTAAGCCGCGCAAATACCTGCCGTTAAGACGTTATGGCCGCGTGACGTAATGTTATGTGGCGTCGTTACCGCCTCCCGTATCCACAGCGCCACTCCTGGAACTACTGTACAGCCTCGCCGCTGCCCAGGAGCGGGCGCTGTCGTGTGTTCCACACTTGCTCGTCTGGATGCGTGGTCTGTCGTTTCCAAGCGGACGTATGTTCTGTGCGAGTGGAGCTACGAATAATTCCGGAATGCGCAATAGAATCTGAACCACTGGTTTGACGAAAATCCCTGTAGGAATCAACATGTGTACCGAAAACAACGATCACGTCAATCCCAGCTTACTCGGTTCGTTCACGAGACCCAGAAAGCAGCTGATACTGGCGCCCAGGTAGATGCCGTGTTCATTGACTTTCGAAAGGCGCTCGATACAGTTCCACAATGCAGCTTTCTAGCGTAAAGCCGTCGGCACACGGACCGTGCATCCGAACGTTGAGCGTTGAGCGTACCGAGTTTCTGACGTCATAGCGTGGAATAGCACGTTCGGGAGTCTTTCCGAACGTGCAGAGCAATATCTGACATGTCAGATATTCTGAGCGTGCGTCTGAGCGTTGACCAATGACATGGAACAACGCCACCTACGTCACACGCACGCCGGCTCTCTTCAGTACAGAGTTGTGAGGCGCCATATTGGCATTCATTTCAAGCCTATGTGTATATATGCCGTTTCTGAGCACCAGCGAATTGAGAATCACTGGAAAACCCGTTGTTAGTTGTGTGATTCGTTCCAATAAAATAATGAGAAACATTATATCGTGGCAAAAGAATTATTGTAACTTGCGTATTATGAGAGTAGGCTATCTGAAGGCAGCGACACACTGAACAACCACCCAAAACGCATTATTCTTGGTACAATTTGTAATAATTAAATTTGAATTAGTAACACATAATTATTTACGATTAACGTCTTTAGCAAGGGGTAACACAATGTGATTATGTACAAAGGGCTTGTTATTGGTTTAGTGTAATGAGTAGCGTCCCTCTCCAGTTTTGAATCTTTGTTGGGACGATGGTTCGCGTCTTAACACTTCCAAATTTTTTTTCCTAACATTCGCGTTTTTATTATCTTCTGATACTTTATTATTAGTTTAGTATAAGTATATGCTATAATATTTGATGTTATGTAAATATAAGTTCAGCTTTTTTTGAGGGGTGACTTGGTTCGATTGGCTTAATGTACAGGACAGCTTGCGCTACTTGTATAAAGATATTTTGCTCCTTCTCTTTTATGTTTCGTAATTCACATATTGCAAAAATTCTGCTACTGGGTAGGAACAGTGATCAAGTAAGACTGACCTTGGGGTTTTACTAAAATGTGGGAATGATGAAATAATGTTTATCTTATGCGGAGAAGTATTCCAAATTTGTACCGCACTGTTTGTAATGGAACTTTTATATGCCTGTGTCCTTATTGATTGGACATGGTACTTTCCTTTTCGTGGACGATGGAGGAAATGTGCGTTTTAATAGAGCTAACGTGGGAATTTTACCCTCACCCGTTTAGTAAACAGTGTGATTTACGAGCTAGAAACATCCCTCAACTGCGGCTGGAGTGCGTTGCGATCGCGTATACCATGTTGGGGCCCACGTACCGTATGCACAAGTCACATCGTTCCTGAGCGTTCAGCAGCACGTTGAACTTGGCACGCTCAACGTTAACGTTCGACAGCACGGTTCGTGTGCCGACGGCTTAAGGAATATCAGACCAACTGTGAGACTGGTTTGAAGAGTTTTCAGCAAACACAGCAGCATGTCATTCTCAAAGGAGAGAAGACATCAGACGCAAAAGTAACTTCGGGCATGCCCCGAAGGGAGTGCTGTCAGAGCATTATTTTTTACAGAATATATAAATGGCCTAATACACAACATTGGGAGTTCTATGACGCTTTTTGCGGATGGAGCCATTGACTTATGACTTTTTCTCTGTCGTGTTTATTACAGCCATCGAGGACAGGGTCATACGGTGCATATTCTGGTACCAGCTTCTCTCTTCGTGCCACCCCTTTAAATTTATGTATGCATTATTAACTGTAAAGTTCCAGACAACGCCGTGATAATAAGTTTCTCACAAGAATCTGTAAAAAAAATTACAAGTACAATGTAGATGGTCTGTCTGACATACTAAACAGCGACTACTAAAGTACTCTGAATCCACCACTGATTGAAACAAAACTGCTACGGGAACGTGAGTGCACCTTTCTTCAGTCCGCTTGGTTCAGCATCCATCACGAAAAGAGAAGTTACATCTCTGTCTGCAGTTTTCGCTTATTGGAACGACGAGCGACTGACTACAGCGATCTGTCGCATGGGCGATCGATTGCTTCGTAAACTGCAGTGGTCAGTTGCTGGTCGCTGATCACATGGAAATGCCAGGCAACCTGGAGGATCGCACATGACACTAGTGCGTACAGACTGGCTATCACTCGTTTTCCCAGCTTGGTTGTGTGATTTCTTTCGTTTCGCTTTGCCGTCACTAAGGACTTTAAATTACAAGTTTTGGTTACTCTGGAACCACGAACCACTCAGAGAACTAAAGTTGACGCTGGCGTTGCCATTTATAATAAGAAGTAATATAAAAGTACACTGTTTGATTTTGCACCGATTATCTTCTGAAGTTTGCGCCGTAGAAATAGACCTGATGCGAAGTTCACAGGACTAGCCATGATACAAAGAGCTCAATCTGAGGAATTTCAGTTACTTATAAAACAATTACACATACTGTTAAAGCTTTTGAGTTCTAAACACAGTCCGTTATATTAAGTGGAATGTACAGGGAAAATCTGGTACACAAATGTACTCTAGTTCATTGTAATTTCATATAACGTGACTCTTCCTCAGACAGTTTACAACAGATTTAAGGTAATCAGCAGTGTTTTTACTGACAACTTTTCTGTAGACACTTAGAGACTGCAAAACAAATTGTGTAGTTACTTGCAGTTAAACTATAAGGCTAATGAATGAAAAAGGAATTGAGGATTAATAAATGAAAAATGAATTATCACTGACGGGAAAATCTTTAATAATGATCTTAATTAATTAATTAATCTTTAATAATAATTAATTTACGGTAGCGAAATTTCGGGGATACATTTGTCTACTAGATAACATACGTAAGTGATTAACGTTGCAGGTTAGTGTAAACGCGAGACAAGCCGTTGCAAATGTGAAATTCTGATCCATTAATAACCGCTGTAGCCGCAAAACTGTTGAATGAAAGCATACAAACGTATGAGAATTATGTTGTACAGGTGGCGGATGTCAGTTTGTGGGATAAGTTGCATGCGTGTTGGACTTATTCGGTCAACAAAGGGATGGCTAATGGCGGTTGTTGTGGATGACGCAGTGCGATGACATCCCATACGTGCTGGATTGGAGACAAATCTGATGATCCTGCTGGCAAAGGCAACATGTCGGCACTCTGTAGAGCATGTTCGGTTACGACAGTGGTATGTGAGCGAAAGATATCCTGAAGGAAAACATCCCCTGGAATGTTGTTAATGAATGACAGCACAACAGATCAGCCACCAAATTGACATACAAATTCTAACATTCTGCGTGGTGTCTGTTGTTCTATATCGTGTCTCCCTACCACTTTCGCGCTACGACGCTCTGAGCGTGTATTTTAGGGAATTGACTAGTTTGAACCTGGGACCTGTTGCTGGTAAGGAGACGCCAGACCACACATGACATGTAGAATTCAGAAGAGTTCAGTGAGACTAGCGATGATATAACCAAATACTTAATGATTTCAGTGTCAGCTCCACTGCACTCCCTGTAAAAGAATCTTAATAGTAACTAAATTTAGTGGAAGGGGTTCAAGGCTTTCGTATTTTTAGTTAGCTGCTAAAATAAAAGGCAGTTAGGTTTACCACTGGAAATTTTATTCTACTCACAAAACATTGTTTATAAATTGCACTATTGATAAAAGGAAATGTTTTAATATAGGATGGTAAAAACCAACTGCGTTCAACAAAAATGTGAACGAATATTCTCTGAGTTGGTTTCCAAGTTCTACAATAGATCGAAGGATGACCTATGCCATATCACATCTATAACCTAGGTTTAAATTAAGTTTCACAAGAGAGCAAACTATCAAAATGGTCTACAGTGACCCTCAATTATCTTTAATTACTTATCTAACTTGTCGTAAATTACAGTGGCTGATGTGGCTTCTCAATAACTATATAACAGAAAAATCATCGCGTTTCAGATTTTTACTTCAAGTCGCAAATGTGAACACCATGACCTTTAATTGACGATCAACACTAGTATTACGCAAAAAGGGGGTGTAACAGATGAGACTTCTGCAGTTCTTAGTGAAGCTTTATGCGCTGTTATGCGGCATCGCGTGCGTTCATTACCTTGTCGGTGTTCGTCAGGGGGCGGCAGGTAGCACAGCTCCGCTCACCTCGCTGTCTCGGAAGCCACTCTCCTTACTTCAATTTACCGAAGTTGGTTTAAAAAAAAATTATCTGGCTGTGTTTTCATCTGACCAATCAGGATCTCAATGTTAACCTTAAGCTCCGCCTACAAAAATTCTGTCTATCCAATGAGAAACGTTATACTTTTCGTGGTGGGGCAATGTTTTTAAAGTTTGCAACATAACAGGGACGCGAAAAAGTCTCACACTAAAACTTGCAGCTGGTGTGGTCATTATAGCGTTATCGTAAGATCTATACTGTTCTTCTGGAGGGCTCTATCTTTTAACATGGGCTGGGGGGTGGTCCTAACGTAACAGACACGCGAAAAAGTCTCATGCTAAAACTTGCGGGTGGTGTGGTCCTAGCGGTTAGCTGGCGACGTGGGTGACCGTCCGTCCCTTATTGTAGGGCCTTCCAGCTTAATACGGTTCTGCTCTCAGCTTCTGTTCTCGTTTCTCCCCTCGGAACTGCGTCTGTCTCACGGTGGGAAGGTATGACATGCATTTGGGCATTCTTGTGTTAGCCTGTGGTATTCCATTTGCTCACTAGTTACTCGTATTACTTCGGTTAATTTAATGTCACGATTTATTCGGAGCTATGTGACATACTACTGGATTTGCTTATCATTTCAGGGTTTTCATCGAAGGTGTTGGATTTGCCTGACATGTTACAAAATTTGCAGTCAGGGTGGTTGAGATAACAGCGAGAGTTTTCCTGCTGTCATACGAAACGTACCCCAGATCAAAAATCCTGGTGTAGGCTCAGTGAGTCTAGCACGTAGACAAATTCGTTGCACGTCCTCACCTGGCTCTCCTCTAGCCAACATGACGCCTCCACTGGCACTGACGCAGAACCAGATCTTATCAGGAAATAGAACATGTCTCCATCCTGCCCTCCGGTGAGCTCTCACTTGACGCCACTGAAGTCTGGTTTCGGTTGGCTAACATCAACTTACTACGTCCAATCCCAAAGGTAACAAATACTTATAAACGTTACAACGTTTATTTAAATCCAAACTTTATTTGCATCCTCGTAGCGGCTCTACTAGCGTCATTTCTATGCCAGTAGCTCAAAATTTGAACAGAAATCATCATTCAGCTGTAGAAACAAACACACCTACCATCTTTCGATTATGTCGCACAACTCCTTCTTGGTGTTGCGAATTTTTTCGTCAGTGTAATTCGCAATCGCTGCTTTGTTTTAATTTCTATTTTTGGCAAGTATTCGTCGGGTAAATTGTGTGTTGTGTATTAAAACCAGGCACCTAGGAACGCCGGAGAGGCCTCGTCTCGCCGCAGCCCTCAGTGGTTCACAACACCACAACAGGCCACTGCAGTCCACGCACCCAACCGCCGCGCCACGCCGAACCCTGGTTTATTGTGCGGTCCGGCCCAGTTGACCCCCCCCCCCATCTCTCCCCTCCTCGAACGTCTCATACCAGACGAGTGTTACCCCAGACATTTGCGTGGTAGAGTAACTATGGCGTACGCGTACGTGGAGGCAGTGTTTGCGCAGCAATCGCCGACATAGTGTAACTGAGGCGGAATAAGGGGAACCAGCCCGCATTCGCGGAGGTAGATGGAAAGCCACCTTAAAAACCATCCACAGTCTGACCCGCACACCGGACCTCTACACTAACCCGTCGGGCGGATTCGTGCCGGGGACCGGCACACCTTCCCGCTCGGGAAGTAGCGTGTTAGAGCGCGCGGCTGGCAGGTCAGGCTTATTCATCGGGTAAGGGGATCAACCGCCGCTGCTGCTGAGCTTGTCAGTTCATTTTCCATAGCATAACTTATCGACAAAGTGGCGTTCGTAACACTAGTTGAAACTGCTTGGCAAGTCACACGAGAGTTGCGGCGTCAAGGCAAATGACCGATTGCAGCAACGATATAGCGTGCGAAAGTGCACTGCGACACGTCGCACGCATGTGGGGCCCTTAAGATAAGTGAAAATACGACGGCTGCAGAGATAAACCTGGCCTAGTGAGCGCTTAATCGATAGTAAAGGATACTTGATGAGAAATACACGCAATCGCGAAAGTAAGTAGAAAAAGCTATGTTGGAGAACAGGCAGGTGTGATATATTACTTCTGGTCTGCGAGTGTGAAAAGCTCACTGACGCTTTTGTCGGGTTATTGAAAACAAAAACATCACGAGCAATGGAGTATCGTCTCACATCTGCTTGACTGGACTTTTGCAGTGTCTGTGTGAATAGATATGTCGTCATGGAACACTGTTACACATTGCATCTCTGTATATATTCTCCCATTGTCGTTAGTCATCAATAGTCGCAAGTTGGAATACGCAAAAAAGGCTGTTCCTAAATATTTGAAAAACAATCAGCAAGTGCAAATGTGTTTCCTTATCGATTTATTCTAGCTATGTTGGGCTAATGGTAAAACATTCAAAATTTTTAACAGTGTACATCGAGTAGTAGTCGACCATAATATTGGGAATGAGGACGCTTAGATCGATTTACTGTGAGTTTTTATCACTATATTTCACCAAAACATGCTAAATAATTTAATAATATGTCCACAACCATCTTTATATCACTCAGAGTGCGATGCACTTTCTCTTTTCAACACTGCACCTGTTTACTGTTACGTCACTGTGTGTTTCCGATAACAACCATGAGAGGCCAAGTGTAATAATATCGTGGTCGTGTAGTAGTAGTGTGTGTAGGGTCGGTACTGTTTGCTCTGCATGCTCTGTCCTGTTTTCCTGAATTTATATTAAAGCACTTTCCAACTAATTTCATACACTTGTCCATTTCGCATGGTGGAAGACACAGACTGCAGTCAACAGTATCTGCATTCAATATACATCCTCCCACCCCACGGGTGGCCGGAGTACAGAAGTAACGGACATCGTCTGCATTCCTTGCCACAGCTGCTCTTTGAACGGTCGACACCGAGACAACCGCCGCTGTTTAGCGCTGAGAGTCGCCCGGCGAACAATTAAACGTCAGCCTTTTTACTGCCTTCTGAAAGAACTCGCCAACACTCAAGCAGGCAGGCGCCAGAAAAGTAGCGAAACCCCGCTAGATGCAAATGGCTCGCAGCTGGTAACTTCCAGCACTGTGTTCCCTGAGGATTGGCCGACACTGGACAAAGCTTACACTTTCTTTTTACGGTGCTAGGATTATATGCAGACCTAGTAACCTAGAATGCTTTTTATTCGCACAGGTGGAAGCTGTCAAACTGCGGGAGAGTAAAGAGACTCGCCGAAAAATATGAACTGCCATTAAGAGATTCATGATTTGACCAAAAAGCAGATGACTTCCGCATTTCAGTACATATTGACGGTCCCTGGGGTTTCGGTGCAGAACGGAGGCAACCGGGTTGTTAAAAATCCTGAACAATAGCAAAAATTGACTTTTTATCTTATTAGAGACCTACTCGCCTATTCGGTAGGAAAAGTCTTTATAGCTCACACATTGATGACCTTCGTCTATTGGTTGACTTCATTCGTTCACTGGATGACTTTCTGAGGTGATCAACAGAATATTCTATTGATCGAAGTCTTCACAGGTTGGCTACGATGGAGCCAGACAGGAAGGAAGAAAGATTATAGAGTTTAACGTCCGTCGACAGCGAGGTCACTAGAGACGGAGCACAAGTTCGAACTGGGCAATTATGAGGAAAGAAATCGACCACGCCCTTTCACAGTATGCTAACCACTGCTCCACTTCGCTCGGTTTGAGGCCAGGTTCACCTAATAACACAACTACCAGCGACCTCAAATCGCCTTATGTCCAGCTCATCGAGACGCTACAGTTTAACAGAACTCTCATGCCCTGTAAAATACCATATTTCCTTTTTACTGGCAGCAGGCAACACAAAATTGAATTTTAAGGTTTAGAAAACGGACGGTGAAGTGATATGCGCCGGCACATCCATCTGCGTTCAGGGATCATCTTGGAACTATTACAGTGGACTTCATCAACCGGCATCACTGGTTCATCCAGCTTGACTCCTTTTTATTTTTTAGTATGGTATTTGATACTCCGCACGTAATACCTTGAACAGACTGCGACGAGAATCATTAAATTTAAATTCAGCGAACTGCCATAAACAGATCCTGGCAAGGTATAAGTTGACATTGAGCTGAACCGTACTGTTTTGTCTCCATTTGTTGCGAGTGTGAAATGGCGCCGAAGAGAAAGAAGCTGGTAGTGTCCACGGACAAAATGTTACATGCACCGCAGAATTATAAAAAAACATTGCTGTCGAATTTGGTGGTGAAGCATTTGCCAAACTTTCAGGATGCTCAGACAGGTGTTATAGACGGAAACCATTGACCGCAAAATAACAGTTTCGCTGGCTACAGTATGATTTAGGATGACGAAATTATCGTCGCTTGCATTGTCTGCAGACAATGACGATAGCGATAACAGTTTAAATGAGGAAACTGGTGCCCAGGCTGAAGGCATTACGACACACACAACGGCCACAACGCAGTTGGTAGAAGGACGCTACCTCTTCGAAGATCGCGAAACAATCGGGCGTACCCAGGGCAACGTCCAAGGCAACCGCTACGGCTGAAATTTTCCTAGCCAAAGATACTTCAGTGGTTCACTTAAATCGGCATTTGTTAGTGCAAGCACTAGTAACAACCTCCTTTAATATTAAGGAAATTTAAGCAGAGAAGGAAGCACTACTGTCTGACATTTGCATGAAAGATAGCGGTAGAATATTACTGGTTCAAGAAATTCACAGAGGATCAAATGACCGTCGACCGACAGTGAATGAAATGAAACCTGCCTTATAATGACCTAATGAGAGATATGGAAATGCAATTTTCACTAACGTGGACACTGATATACTGTTTCCAGATATGAACTGCGAAGACGACATCGAATTTATAACAGTTGAAATTCAATGTTTCACCGTTACATCTGTCTAAAAGCCACCAAAATTAGGAATACAAATTTACAGGAACTTAAAATTTCGACTCTCAGCAAAAAAAGCTGGTGATGGGTGACTTTAATTTTCATAGTACTTCTTGGAGGTTAAAAGAGACTGACACTGTTCGTTAAAACCTAGAAGACTGAGGGGAATGCTTTGATTTAGAACTAATACACGACCCAGAGTTGCCCAATTCCTTTATCAGTCGAAAAATCGAGAGGGGATTACAACACTTATAACATTTTTCCCACCGAACAAATCGCTCGCCAAATCGAGAAACGTATTACAAAACCACTCCTCAGAATACAACACCGAGCTCTTATGTGTACTGTAGAAACAGTTGTTAAACCAAAGAAAGTTGTATTCCGAAGACAGTTCAAAAAAGCTCTGTGGAATTAATTTTCTCAGGACTTGGTTGAGGAAGTCATAAAAATCGATCCTGATGCAGGATATTATGGAGATTTTGCGGTGCTAGTAAAGAGTATCTCGCGTATACATATTGCAAGAGGCTGTAGATCTGCGCAATTACCTGGACTTGATAAAGACTCAAAAGTGCACCTTAAGAGAGACGAACAGCTCTTCGAAAACGATGCATTCTCAGAAACAATACGAACAGGGAATTTCTTATTGAAGCTATAACATCATCACGAGAAAAAAAAATGGAGTAATCTCGTCGAAAGTTTGGATACGAAACGTAGTAGTCGAGTAGCCTGGAAATTACTGAGAAACCTTGACGGTGATTCTACAGTTTCTCCCTCAGGAGTGAGCAAGGTGACCCCTGACCAAATAGCACTTCAAGAACTGTAGAATAGCGAAACCACAGGAACAGCAAAAGTAACAAAATTAGAACGATGTGAAGAGTAGAATGGTCATCATAGCGCTCCATTCACGGATGAGGGCCTGTGAACTGCTATTCATTGGATGAAAAGTATGGAAGGCATCATGAGATCGGACCAAATAAAGAACTCTGGCTCTGTAACCATCAATTAGATACTGAACACTTGA
Organism: Schistocerca piceifrons; assembly: GCF_021461385.2. NCBI lineage: Eukaryota > Metazoa > Arthropoda > Insecta > Orthoptera > Acrididae > Schistocerca > Schistocerca piceifrons. Next base: position 299,490,835 of record NC_060140.1, read on the forward strand.
GTTGCGAGATTGAAAACCCGAAAGATCTGCCACAAGGCAGAAGTCGTGGCACTGCATCAAACAAACAACCGAATGACACATGAACTTCAGACCTGTGTCAATTCTGTGCCATGTGTTCAGAGCTCCGGAAGAATGGTTTTGAATCGAATTTCTGAGTCTGTGCTCCTTTGACTCGGATAAATAAATAAAAGCTGAACAAAATAATGGTTTATTTGGAACGCCAGGCGGATAACAACTTCGGTTACATTATTACTGGTGATACACAGAAGCGATCGTGTTACGCATAAACAAAACATAAATTTGAAGAAACTTGCTGATTCATTCAATGTGTTAAACTATCTGTATATTTCACCACATGGTCATTATTTATATCCAAATAAAGTATAATTTGTGTCCTTATCTGTAATTAAATACAACGTGTGTGTTTGTGGCATTTAACCCTTGCTACTCTACTTTTTTCAGAATTTCAGGATAATCGGAAACTGCAATTACCGGAATGACCTGCAGTCCCACCTAGTTCGGATAAGCGACGTTCCACTGTAACTGTTAATTAATACAGCCAAGTGCCCTTTGTTTAATAAAACGTAAACATCGATAATATATTTGATTAATCGCATGTTTGTCGTTTAGATAACCTGGTCCTAACCCAATTAAGATAATCGTTGCTAGATTCCCAACATTGGAATGGCGACCAGTATTTACAGAGCATAAAGATATCTACACTTACATGGATACTCTACAAATCACATTTAAGTGCCTGGCTGAGGGTTTATCCAACCACCTTCACAATTCTCTATTATTCCAAACTCGTATAGGGCGCGAAAAGAACTAACACCTATATATTTCTGTATGAGCACTGATTTCCATTATTTTATCGTTTCTCCCTATGTAGGTCGGTGTCAACAAAATATTTTCGCGTTCAGAGGACAAAGTTGGTGATTGGAATTTCGTGAGAAGATTCCGCCGCAACGAGAAACGCCTTTCTTTTAATGATGTTCACCCCAAATCCTGTATTATTTCAGTGACACACTCTCCCATATTTCGCGATAATACGCAACGTGCTGCCCTTCTTTGAACTTTTTCGATGTACTCCATCACTCCTGTCTGGTAAGGATCCCTCACCGGGCAGCAGTCTTCTAAGAGGACGGACATGAGTAGTGTAGGCAGTCTCCTTAGTACATCTGTTACATTTTCTAAGCGTCCTGCCAATAAAACGCAGTCATTGGTTAGCCTTCCCCACAACATTTTCTGTGTGTTCCTCCCAATTTAGGTTGTTCGTAATTGTAATTCCGGGGTATTTAGTTGAATTTACGGCGTTTATATTTGACTGATTTATAGTGTAACTGAAGTTTAATGGATTCCTTTTAACACTCACTTGTAAGGCCTCACACTCTTCGTTATTTAGGATCAATTACCAATTTTCGTACCATACGGATACCTTTCCTAATCGTTTTGCAATTTGTTTTGATCTTCTGATAATTTTATTAGTTCATAAACGACAGCGTCACTTGCAAACAACCTAAGACGGCTGCTCAGATTGTCTCCCAAATCGTTTGCATAGATGAGGAACAGCAAAGGGCCTGTAACAATACCTTTGGAACGCCAGAAATGACTTCTGTTTTACTCGATGACTTTCCGTCAGTTTCTACAAACTGTGACCTCTCTGACAGGAAATCAAGAATCCAGTCACATACCTGAGACGATATTCCATAATCACCCAATTTCACTATAAGACGCTTGTGTGGTACAGTGTCAAAAGCATTCCGGAAATCCAAAAATACGGAATCAATCTGGAATCCCTTGTCAATAGCACTCAAACACTTCATGCGAATAAAGAGCTAGTTGTGTTGTACAAGAACGATGTTTTCTAAATCTACATTGTCTATGTGTCAGTTTCCTTCGAGGTAATTCATAATGTTAGAACACAGTATGTAACACAATATGGGCTGAAACAGTTTCGTCATCTTCCACAATTTCAGTCTTTCACTTATTCGATTTATATGAACTTTCATCCTTTTACGATTCCTTTCCATTGGGTGGCATGTCTGTAATTCAATTTTGATGTGATAATTATTTCACTTTATATCATATTGGCAACAGCACAGCAACTCGAGAAATAGGAGTAGCTGACAGTAGGTTTAGCTGTTTTCCTGAAAACTCGTAAGTGGATATTCTGTTGCAATGGAAGGAATGGCATTTTGTTTTCTCCGCAGATAATAATGTGATTTACAGACTAATGTTGTTGAAGTACATGGTTCGCCTAGAGGCTGTAAGTGGTTCGCATTTCTACATTTTGTCGTAAGTACTGTACACAACGAATAAGACTTACAATAAAAATTAAAAGATTAATATTTCCTATTTTAAAAGCACAAAATACATTATATCATTTTGTTTTGGTAGCGGGTAAAAATGTGATGGCTGTAAAACTTAAGAAGTTCAGAGAGTAGCAAGATATATTATGTTACGTCAACAGTCGAACAAAGATAACTGAAAATTTAAAACGCCAAATATGGTTCAAATGGCTCAGAGTACTATGGGACTTAACATCTGAGGCCATCAGTCCCCTAGAACTTAGAACTACTTAAACCTAACCAACCTAAGGACATCATACACATCCATGCCCGAGGCAGGATTCGAACCTGCAACCGTAGCAGTCGCGCGGTTCCATACTGAAGCGCCTAGAACCGCTCGACCACACCGGCCGGCAAACGCCAAATATCTTATGAAGGGATTATACAAGGAGAAATTTGTTCAGTGCAATGAAGAAATGGGAAAACAATGTTGCCATAAAAGCACTCATCAGATTTTCTTCGGGGCGGTATTTTGCTTCTGAAAGGGGAATTTCATCTAAGAACTTGTTTTGGAGAAAGACGCAAAGTAAGTATTTGTCGACAGTTTTAATCTGATTCAGGAACAATGTGTGTAACAATTACACACAGAGTAACTGTTCGTTGTCTCTTAAATTGCAAGTCGTCACGATTTTGTCGCTACGAGGACCCACAAGTAAGTAGCTTGTCGGGCTCTGCCAATGCTAAGTGGCAGGAAGCGAGTAACCGTATCATAATGGCTTTACCCTCGGACTAATCCGACAGGTGAGTGAATTAACTCATTAGGTAAAGTAGCAAGCAGTGACTCGGAGCTGTAGTTGCCTCCTGCCAGGTGCTTCTACAAAGTCACAGTAACAATTACTATCTGTTTCTTTCGGTCCTTTATCTTGTCGGCTCTTTAAACAGACGTTTCAGTCCACATGTTATATGAAATTTACGGTATGCCGCAGGAAAATCTGGACATTGTTTCGAGGAATTATCTACTCTATCTTCAGATTTTTCTGTAGGTTTTCTTACTATTGCATCGTTAGGCAGCTTTTGTTAACAATGTTGGTGTCAGCCGATTGTCGTAAATGGAACGACACTATACTACAGTACGCTTGCTTTAGAGCTACATACGACACGCAGAAACTAAGAAACAAAAGAAAATTGATTGCCAAACAGCGCAATTGTTTCTTGTATGAAGACACTTACTACGAAAGGTCTTTGAACTCGACAGCCAATGCAAAGCCAGGAAACGGAGCAGCGCTATGTCCCTAAATACCAAGCACTACAAACGGTCTCACTCGAACGGGTCTTTCAGCGACGTACAGAGGTAGCCAAAAATAAATGGCCATTACGGAAGCGTAAACGGACCCTACGTAGTTAGCTTTTAAAACACCTTCTGACGTCTTCTAACGCCCTACCACAGGAAATCCGTCATGCAAAACTGGTTTCAGACGTCACACGTTACTTCTAACAATCGAGGAATATGGAACATAATTGATAGCATTTGCATTGCGTTGTTGCTTAAACGGTGCAGATGCAGAACTCTATTACAATGCATTTAGACTTGACAGAGTGAAGCAGATTTTGAAACTTTACTAGACACTGGAAGAGTAATAAGAAGTTTTCACGAAAAGCAGACGAAACTTCTCGTTGTGCACAGGAAGCATAATATAAAATGCTGAAAATGTATTTTATTATTTTTTACATTCGAAAATAAGCTTAACTTTTTCGATACCGAAATCAGTGATCAGTTGCGGGTTTATTAAGTCAAAAATCAGTGTCAGTCAATGCTACCGGCCATAAATTAGTTTCAGATACGAACGGGTCACAAAGTCCTCTCTAGAAAATTAAAAAAGTGAATTCTACAACAGACAATAAAAGTTAAGCTCCAAACAATAACAGTTTACAAATAAAGAGTTGTATTAAATCAACGTTTTCACTTGGGATAATTTTCTGAAAAAGTTGGGGAAAGAGAATCAAGAAGTGTGGTTACATAGTCACAGAAAAATCCACATCAGAGACAATATCCAATTTTAGGAAACGAATGATGGATCACGACCACATATTAAAATAGTTACAACGTCATTAGACTTTTGTTGGTGATATACAGATTATTTCTAATATAACACCCGTTCAAACAAACAAACAAATCATTTATTTTACTAGGGTAAAGAATAAATGAGTTTAGGATGTGGGATGCCGGACAACATGTAAGTTGCAGATGTGAGCTAAATGGATATGTGCTTAAGAATCGGCACTTTGATTGTGGAGGACAGGAGTTCGAATAGTCGTCAAGCCATCCAAATTTCAATGTCCTTTGAGTTACCTAAATAGATGAGGCAGGAAACATTACCTTTCCTACCTTTTCCAACTTGGTGTCCGTCTTTAATGATCTTGTCGTCAACGAGACGCGGGAAACCAGATACTTCGAATTTTGCATGTTGGAAAAGATATTGTAGAAATATCTATGAATTTTAAGGACGAAAGCTCGTGTTTCAGCTCATGTCTGTTTCACATATATCGAACATTTAAGCAAGATCTGCAATAAGAAAACAGTTTCAAGTATATTTTTGTAAGTTATTCAAGAACTGGTTCGTTTAACTGGCTCTGAAGCATTGCAAGAGAGTTTGCAATATATTGAACGGGGTAGACAATAATAAGCATCAAAATACACAGTTTTTCGAATTATCTCAGATTTGTGGTGGAGCTTGCTTCATTTGCTTGCTATTTCAACGAACACTGGAAGAAGGCCTAGGAGAAAATATAGGAATGCGTTACAATAGGTTGAAATGTTGTGGAGTTACTGTCAAAGTTTAGTTCCCAGTGGCGAAAAGTGAGTGAAACACTGCAATGATACGTAAAGCGTAGAAATAAATTAACATATAGCGTTTCCGGAAGGCCATGGCATATTCGGAGTAACATCGACTAAAAAACAAATAAACCAACATAAACCTGGGATAGAGGATTTCATAGGGACTGAAACATACACAGCCAAAATAAACTGTCGTATAAAATTATACACGATAGACTGAGAAGTTCCTGTGTAGGATTTGTCGTGTAATGAACGATCTGAGGAGAGGTCGGTAGACGACATTATAAATGTAGTAGTAACCTGGATGCCTAAAATGTAAAATCGTAATATGTAGAGGAGTCTCGAAGTGGCCTTTATCTAACAGTGAACGAAAAACGATTGATGTTTGAAACGTCCCCTTAGAAAAATTATACATGACTGTGCTTAAACTGACACACAATATTTTTAGCGCAACGCAATCTGACTTTCAAAAATCCCTACAAAAGAATGCCCCTGACTAACATTAACCTATACCTTTAACAAATCACTTACCTCACAAAAATCTTCGTTACTCGAACTACTGCAATACAGCTAGCGCCACTACTGCCAGCTAAATAAAAGATTCAAACTACGGAAGGCACTAACTACAGATAGGCATAGTAAGCAAATGAAAGATTTTAATAGAGATCAAATAATGTATTTACCTTAATAGTGTTGAAAAATAATAATATACATAGCAGTTCATGACATGCAGTCTTACAAATTTCAAAACTTCTCCATTTCTCTCCCCACATCCACCACTGCGCAACGCTATGCGCTGTTCACATCCAGCTGCCCAACACTACAATGGCCAACAACAATGCAAACCAGCCACAGACTGCACGCAGCACAGCCAGCGATTTTAATAAAGAGCGCTACGGGGCGTTACCAATATAAAAACCTAAATAGCCTACTTACATAGCCCCAATGCTCCCTACAAAATATTTTACAAATTGTTTTGGGCACTGGCCAATACAGATTAGAAAAAAAATTTTCATAATTACAGTAAGAAAAATATCAAATGCACACACTTATTAATACAATGTTGGTCAAAAGCTAAAATTTTCTCACAGTCCATAAAGACAGTCCTGATCGTTCATCACAGTAAAATTACAGTGTTTTTCTCAAAGTCTGAGCAGTAAAAGAAAATGCACACGAAAGTAGTGGATTTCCATGCAGTCTTGAAGAAGTAGTGTTGTCCTTCCAACGGAAAGACAGTGGTGACTCTTGACATGCAGACAGGTAATGAGCCACACCAGAGCAATCCCACAGCAGAGTCAGTCGAAGTTTTGAAGAATATTGGTAGGTAGGTCATCACAGAACAGACCACCGTAGTCTTGTTAGAGATTACGATATTGGTGGGCCATCAAAGATGCAATAGTCCTTGTAGAGATAATGGTATTGGTGGGCCATCAAACGTGCAGACCCACTGTAGTCCTTGTAGAAGTAATGGTATTGGTGGGCCATTAAAGATGCAGACCCACTGTAGTCCTTGTAGAGGCGGCCAGCAGCCATCTGTTGCAACTGTGCAGGTGCACACTCACCATCGAAGAGTCTTGCGGGCAATATAGCAAGTCCATAAACCACCACTTGTGCACTCACAAAGTTTTTGGAACTGTCCTTAGAACCAGCAAGGCTGTTATCCAGTCCCTTGCTGAATTATTAACACACGTGCAAACACTAACAGTCCCTGCTTCTCACATATTGTCCATATACTATGACCAACAGAAACGTGTGCAGTGAAATGGAACTTACAAGTTAATAATATGATGAACTGGTGTCAATTACAATTTTATAACATAAGAATACAATTACAAAGGTACAAAACAATACAGATAACATTTGTAGTACAGGCTTTACAAAAGAATCGAAATAACATATACTTCAGTGTTACAGGAATTATGACATGAGTACATACATAAAAGATCAGAATAACTTTCGAAACATCATCTTCACACATGAGCATTAAAACAGAACAGAATAAATAATGTCTAAACATCTTTACAAAGTAAATAACATATTTTAAATGCAAATTATATTTGAGGATGACAGTATTCTTCATCATAGTGAATGTAGCTGAGTATTAGAAAAATTCTACAACATAAATCTTATTAGCTAAACACATAAAGACAGGAAAAACACAAATACACAAGGGTACACAAACACATAGTGGAATAACAAAAAAAGGAAAGGACAGGGTTCGTTTTCAGTGTAACATTTGGTACTGCAGTCCAACCCAAAACTTCAGTCCATAGATCTTTCTTCTTATTTCAACGTTTGTTTCCACCAAAAAAATCCTATCCAAGCATGCTTACTGTATTTATATGTTCACATATTTCTTACCTCATTATTTATTTTGCATTATCTTACCTCATCATTTATTTCCAAGAAAATCCTACCTAAACCTGTTGTCCCTAAACCCTACTTTTTGTTCACATCCTCTTTCAAAATCCCTCTTTTGGCCAAACCATTTTCTTATAGCTTCTCAATGCATTCCTTCCAATTCATCACAACTCGTTCTCTTATATAACCTACCCCATCTAAAGCTAACTTAAATCTACTGAGCTCAGATGCTAAATTAAGGGACGAGGCAATGCAGCAGTACAAAACAATTAACACAAACAGCAATGACAAAAAAAAAGGAAATTGGCAAAGCAATTGCAATATTACAAATAATATAAGGCATTGTGCAGCAAACCAGAAAAATAAATCCGTAGTAAAACTGGCTTAGCAGAGTAATACAAAGTCAAATTCAGTAACACTATGCCTGGCAAACAGCAGCAGCAAATGCAATAACTTATAACTAAACATGACAATGCTCAAGCAGAAAAAATATTACCTTAAAGATGACCATGTGTAATACCTATCTCACATTTTAACACTAGAGTGATGTATCACGATAACTTACTCTAGCAGACAAATTACCAATTCGTAAAAAATCATTTATGCAATTCCTGTGAAGGGCAATGTCTATTTGTGTTCTTTTTTTTTTAAGAAAGTAGACCATAAAATTATTGTTTAATGGATCTGTAGACAGAAAATATTTACATTAGTACATCTACTAAATTTTATATTAACCATTGCTGCAGTGCAGCTAGAAACTAGATATTAAACAAAATTAGCAAATAAGTACACAAAGCAAGGCGTGAAACGTCATTCACTAGTCATATGGCATTTCGTAAGGCAGTAAAAAACCTCTCAACTAGAAAAACAGTAGCCAAAATCAGGTTATAGACACAAAATATTTCTTAGGCATTTCAGAAAATATCAGAAAGTACAAGCTCCACAGTGTAATCATATGTTTCCAAGTAATGAGCGTGTCGTATTTGCGATGCTTTCTGTAAAGGAATGTCAATAGCGAGGTTAATGACTTTTTTTTTCTCCACCTAATAGCTTTTCCTCCAGGCGAATGGCACAGCTGCGCACCCACAACGCATTACGTCAAGGTCACTTGCCTTTCTTACCGAAATTTACAACCGAAGTTTCCGCTACAGTGACAGTTCGATACAAATAAAATTTCACAAGTCGAGAAATTACAGTAGAAATGTGTAGAAACAAAATCCTATAAATATAACAGTGTCCAAAAAGTTTTCGTCGGCATTGTGATACATTCGTGCATTTACACACATTTCATAACTCTTAAAGTACGATTCTTGCTTTCCAACATCCTTTTCCACAAATCAGAGTCCCTAACAACTACTAATTATTCATATATGTATTCGTCGACACTTCTTCAATATTTCATCAAAATAAATAAGTAGCATAATCAAATTCCTCATATATGGTAGCATCATCTTATTGATCATAAACATACCTCAACAGCATAATACACATCGTCGTCGTAAAAATAACATCATAAGACCTCAGTCAAATCTCAAAAACGTCGTAGCTTTCTGCAATAATGTCAAAACCTAAAAAAAATTCTCTGCTCATTTCAATAGTGTCATCTACCTCAAACGTACTTTAAAATCATGCTCCCTTACCAAATACATCATTCAAAGCTCTCATGGTTCCGAAAAAATATGAACAGTTCACAAAGTACAGACAAAATACAATTTCATAAGTGTGAAGTTACCCAACTGTGTAATTGCGTAAACATGTGTCACTGATGTAGTAAAAAAAATGTTTGTCTCTCTCAGTTAAATGCTCAGATTGCTGTGTAATTTTGTGTTAGAGAAATATGGTACCAATGTGTAAAGTTGTATAAGCAAATACCATATTAGATAGTGCTTCTTGCGCTTGCCAAACACATGGTACACAAAGTAAGCGTGTACCCCCCTGAGGATTAATGTAATTATACACTCAGATGTTACAGATTACAGAAATGTAATGAAATGTATCATGGAAAACTTTCTTTGTAATTCAAAAATCTTTAAAAATAAATGTTTTAAGTACGAAATTAATCACTCTCTAAATGTGCGTCTTGCTGTAACATAATTCTGTGGAAGTGTCGTAGTTATCGTCCTCCGAAATCTAAGTTCTGCAGAAGTCAATGTACTTACCCCATTATAAACAAAAGTGAAATGCTATGCGTATAGATATCGTAGTTATTACGTACATTAGGCGTGATCAAGAAAGTACTACACTGAAACGCATTGTTGTGCTACAAAAAAGGCTGTCTCGTTGTAGCTATAACACAAAAGTTACTACTAAAACGTGTCTTACTTCCCAGAATAATTCAGAAAATCTGTGCAGATATAAAACAGAAACACTGCAAAAGCGACATTGTAAATTGTCACTCATTAGTAGTGTCGTGATAAAATCGTGTAGCTGTCACATAAACTAACCACTGTGTCATCTGGTATCTCACAAAAAGTACTTTAAATCCAGAATGTATTTTCAAGTAAACCAAAATGTTGCATTAAAATCTCATTAGCAGTACCAGTATATGTTCTAAATACGTAAGCCTTATAGTCGTTACGTAATCGTGCAACTAACAAGCAACAATGTACACACACAATAACATTGTCACGTCTGTTCACTATAACAATGCATTCGTAATTTCTGTTTAAATAAGTTCTCTGGGTTCTTGATTGGATATTTAACTTCAAACATTGTTGCATGGTAACAGTTTCTAAGTCTGACAATGCATACTAGAAATGTGAAGTGAAAAGTTTTATGGGAAAGACAAAGTTAAAAAGCAGATTATCTTTCAATAAACAGTTTTACATGTGAAATGAGGTGTAAACCTTTACTCTTCCTAGCACGCAGAGTTTCAGCTTCAACGCAATTATCATGTGGTATACGTCGGATTCTGTAAGGTCCATTGTAAACTAGAAAGAATTAGTGACTCAAGTGTTTCTTCTTATGTGACATGAATGAGCTTTGATGATAACTTTCTGACCAATATATAATTTCTTTGCATTTGCTTTACCGTGTAGTTTTCTCCTTTTGTTTGCTGCAGATTTCATATTTTTAATAGCCAAATCAATTATGTCTTTGTGTCGAAGGTTACGTGTATTCGGGAAAGGTACAAGCTCTCTGATTCTGTTCGGTGGTTCTTCATTCTTCAGTACAAGAGTAAGTGGTAAAGCAGAGGACTCATGAGGCATTTCATTCAGCACATTTTGAAATAAGTGTAAATATCTGTCTCAATGCTGATGCTTTCTGTGACAATAAAGCCTGCAAAGCTTATTGATTTCTTTCATAACCCGTTCAGACAGGTTACAATGTGGTGAGTACAATGAAATTAAAACAGGTTTGATTTTATGATTCCGAAGCATGCGTAACCAAACAGCAGATCTAAATTGCGGTCCGTTATCTGAAATGACTTTACTAACGTGTCCAACTTCACGTAAGAAATTTTTAACAAAGGCGTTGGATACAGACCGTCCAGTGGCTTTACATAATGGTGTGAAAGAAACAAATTTTGAAGTAAGTTCAAGAGCGACTAGAACGTGCGAAAATCCATTAGATGTTCTGACAAGCGGTCCCAAGAGATCAACAGCAGCAAATTCTTTTAATTTAGAAGAAATAATAGGAAACAACGGACCATGATGTGAGATAGTAGATGGTCTCGCCTTTTGACAAAGTTTACAAACAGACAAGACTCTTCGAATTCTCTTTTCCATATTGTTAAAATAACAAGTCGTTCAAAGAATATAATAACATTTTCGTGGACCAAAATGTGCATAGCTGAAATGAATGTACCAAATGAGCTTATTAACAAAATCGTCTGGAATGCAAAGTACCCATAGCTTGTCATCAACAGTGCAGCCTTTGAAGAGTATGTTGTTTCTAACCAGGTAATAATGCCGAATCTGAGTGTTTGTCTTTTCATGCCATTTACTTTTGATGTCTTTCCAAATCGGATCTTTATCTTGTTCATGAACAATGTCCTTTAAAGATGTGGTGATGAAGTTTTCAAAGGCGACTTTCTGAATGTAAAGAATACTGAAATTTTTCTCGAGGTTGCCTTCTGTGTTACTTTTCTCAAGCCCAGCCGGTGCGCGTGACAGTGCGTCCACAACAATGTTCTCCTTGCCGGGAATGTAGACTATTGTGAAGTGGAATTCTTGCAGAAACAATGCCCAACGTTTTAACCTGTCATGATTTAATTTGGAAGACATAAGAAATTGTAATGCACGATGATCACTGTATACTTTTACGTGCTTACCAGAAAGAAAGAAACGGAATTTGTTAAATGCGCAAACGATAGCTAAAGCTTCTAATTCAGTAACGGAATATTTTTTTTCAGATTTTGTTAGCACTCGTCTAGCAAAAGCAATGGTTTTCTGAACAGTAGTGTCATTTTCTGTGGCTTCTTGAAATAAATGGGCAAAAAGACCGACTTTAGAAGAATCCGTGCTAAGGCAGAAATCTTGTTACAGATCTGGATGAGCTAGTATTGGCGCGTTAAGTAGCGATTCTTTCAAAGAATTGAATTCCAACTCTGCTTGTTCGTCCCAGTTCCAAAAAGTATTCTTTCCAGTGAGAGAACAAAGTTTTGGTGTAACAAGAATTTGCATATTCAGAAAACGACGGTAAAAATTTACGAGACCTAGAAAACTGCCGACTTGTTTTTTTTTGTGGATAGAACTGGAATGGCTCTGATTGCTTCTAACTTTTCAGGATCCGGCTGAATGCCTTCAGAAGAAATAATATGTCCCAAAAACCTCACCTTTGACCTACCGAATTCAGACTTTTCCAAGTTAACTGTAATTCCAGATTCTGCAAAAATATGTAACACGCTGTTGTGTTGTTCCAATGAGGCTTCTGCTATCAGAATATCGTCCACATATAAGGTGATGTGACGTTTTAAGAACTCAGGTAATATGGAATTTAGCCCACGAATGAATGCTGCCGAAGAAATGTTCAAACCAAAAGGAAGTTTCCGAAACTGATAACAAACGCCGAAACAAAGGAAAGCTGTGTATTTTCTACGTTATGGATGAAGTTTGATTTGATAAAAGCTGGATCTGAGATCAATGGAAGACAACACTTTTACACCATTAAAATTTTGAGGAAGTTCTTCTAACGTTTGCGGCCTGTCTGTTTCAGGAATAATGATACTATTGATTTGTCTCGAATCCAAGACAAGCCTGATCGATCCATTTTGCTTCTCAACAACATGTAATGGATTGTTGTATGAGCTTACTGCAGGCTCAATAATGCTCTCGTCAAGCATAGATTGTATTTCTGTTCTAACACGGTCCCTATAATGTGCTGGAATTATGTATGGTCTAACACAAAATTTAGTATGCTCACGAACACGAAATCGGTATTGAAATCCCTTGATTGTTCTTGTTTTGTGAGTAAAAACTGTGGAATGTGCTTGTAAAATCTCAAAAAGGTCCTGCCTGTCAGTGTTATTACAATTCTCAATTGTTTGAATTTTATTCTGAATTAACTCATTAGTTTCAAATATGCCGTGGATATCATCCCTGTCAGTACTTGCAGAGTGTTTGTTAGTGTCTAGTTCCGTAGAAAATTCCAAACTGTTGTCTAACAGAAGGTAAAGCCGATTAATTTCCTCGTCATGGTTTGAGAGCCAATCTTCAAATTTCAAAGCTATTGACCTACCTTCTTTCTCTAAACTTATTTCAGCATCATGAAAGTTTAAGATTACTTTGAATTCATTCAAAAAGTCTACTCCCAATATAATTTCCGTCGACAATAATGGAACAATAAGAAAGTTCATAGAGAAGTTGTGGCTTTGACAAAAGAATTCTAAGTTTGTTTGTTGGCGTACATCTACACTTTTTCCAACGATTGCACCTTGTAATTTAATCTTACGTAACGGAAGTGTGGGGCAATCGTTCGATTTGTTGCATTTGCTAAAAGCTGTTTCACTAATTACTGTAATGGGACTGCCAGAGTCAAGTACTGCCGTAAATTTTACGTCATTTACAGTAATGTGAATCACAGGATATGCAATGTTGTTATGTTTTACGTCGTGTTCCTGGAGTAAGATGTCCCTAATGTCTTCGATTTTTACGTAATTACTACGGCAGTTGAGTCGTCAGTTTCATAAGTATGTTTTGTGGCTGCCAGCGGTATGAGTCATTGCCTATTGTGTCTTTGTTGGCGCGCGTCGTTATTGGGATTTGGAGACCTAACTTCTGAAAATTCACCTTGTCGAGAGGGCCCTGCTCTATTTGAATCCCGTCAGTTCTGATGCAATTCAGGTCTGTCGTTACGATCATATCGTCTGTCGTCATGTCGGTAGATTCCATAGTTTCTTTCTTGTCGGTCACGTGGTGGAGAATTTCTCCCTGAATCGAAACTGCGTGCTGGACCGTTGCGTCTAAAGTTATTCTGTCTCCCTTGATAATAATTATTTTGGTTCCCAAATTATCTGTTTCTCTGATTGTCTCTGTGATAGTTACTACCGCGGAGAGGTGACCTTTCCCTGTAATTATTACTACTCTGCCAACGGTTGTCATACGGGTGGTGTCTGTTTTGGTCACGATTTGTGTTGTGAGAATAGCCTCGTCATGTCCAGTTATTTCTTTCATCGTGGAATTGCGACGGATTTGACCTGTAATTATTGTGTTCCTGTTTCCGCGATTGTCAGTGTCAATTTCTAACTCTTGTAAGAGTCCCTGAAAAGCTTCAATGTCGTCTTTGCAACGCCCTGCCAAAATAATATGTCGTAAATGTTCAGGTAATTTGATTAAGCAAATGCGGATGAGTTCTGAGGGGCTGTATTGGGTTTGACAGGTACTGATTCTTGTGCAACATGTCTTCAAAATATTTCACAGGACTGGAAAATTCAGATTGTTCGAAATGTTTCATCATTATGATGCTATTTTTTACTCGGTCTTGTGTAGCTTGAGACCAATATGCTGAGAGGAAGGCATGGTAAAATTCTCCTTCACTGTGACAATCGTGAATGACCGATCGCATTCTTACAGCTGGTTCATTCTCTAAGTAGCCACACATAAATTCTAATCTGTGTTCTAACGACCAGTTGGGAGGAAAACAATGAGAGAATTGATGGAGCCATGCTTGTGGATGAATGTCGTTGTCAGAATTCTTAAATGTTTTGAATTTACGTGTAGTAATGAACAGCTTATAGTCAAAATCATCATGTCGGCGAGTCGCATATCGGTCATTGTTACGTCGTTTCGGCGGTTCCATTTCAAAATTCGGTGCACCTTGCCAATTTCTTTCATAATTTCCGAAATGTCCTGTGTTATTATTTTGTGGTTGTTCCGTGTTTCTATGTCCCTCTTCCCGTACTGGAGCGCGAGTGTTCTCTGAAATACGTAATTCTTGTATTACTTGTGCCAACTGATCTTGTACTTCCCGGATTTCTCTTTTGTGCTGTGTATTGATTTGATTTTGTTTGAATTTTCTAGTTTGTTCATACTCTTCACTGTCCGTGAAGGCTACAGGTCTTATGTCATTCTGATCATCATCTACCTTTGTAGATAAGTTAGTGAACTGATCTGAAAGTTCGGCTACTTTACTGATAGTGAAATTATTTCCTCTGTGTGTTTTTCCGAACCAAGTTTCAGAGTGTCCATTTGTGTTGAAATCGTATCTACAGTGTCCTTTAAGTTTTCCTGAGTTTTTGCAAGTTGCGTAACCGAATCGGTAGATGCAACTGAGTCAATTTTAGGCCACAAGGTCTCATGATTTTTATGAACAATCGTTTGCAGTTCTTCTATGGCTGCTTCGTGATTTGTAATGCATTTTCATGACGCGAAAAAATAGGTTTGAAATGCTCACAAATTTGTGTTTTTACGTCATTACAGACTTTTTGACATTTCTATTCAATGTTATGTAACTCAGCAGTTAAATCTTCACATGTTTGTTCAAGTGTGGTGTCTAACTTCCGAAGATTTTGTTCCATTGTGTCTAACTGTTGCTGTGTTTGTCTCTGGTGTTGTTCCATTGTGTCTAACTTTTGAAGCTTTTGCTGTGTTTGTCCCATTTATTGTATTAATTGTAATAACAATGCACTGGTGTGTGAAACATGTTCCTCAGTGCTTTTCGGCAGTGAATTTGCACCGCCAACATTCACATTTTGACAAGCAGAAAGTGTCTTGACTTATTTGAGAAAACGGTGAGGACGCAAAACCTGAATCTACAGTATCTGCAAGATTGTGTCCCGTCATTTCGGATTCCTGAGGCGAGCTGTTGCCGACCGATCGATCGATAAGGCTTCCCTGTTCACTAATTGTTTCACTGCCTACACCATTAGTTGCAGCCCACTCCATTTCCCTATGCACAATTACCAAAAAATGACTCTGAGCACTATGGGACTCAAATGCTGAGGTCATTAGTCCCCTAGAACTTAGAACTACTTAAACCTAACTAACCTAAGGACATCACAAACATCCATGTCCGAGGCAGGATTCGAACCTGCGACTGTAGCGGTCTTGCGGTTCCAGACTGCAGCGCCTTTAACCATACGGCCACTACGCCCGACGCACAATTACCAAATTACTACTTTGAACATTAGTTAATTCATTACTCGGCGGCGCTAACTCACTGCTTTCGTCTTCACTGTCATTTCTCAGTTTACTTTGGAGCCTAGTATTAAGTTTTTCACACGCCATTATTGTCACAATATTTCGCACGACAACACAGAAAAGCACAATTTGAAGAGCAAAATAAGAAAACACATTAACATAGCACTGAAAATAATATCTAGTTAATTGCAAGCGCAGCTGCGAAATACTTGGTGCAAATCTACATGCGTGCCACAACGACAATGAAAGACTGCAACTACAAAGGAGATTTTCTCTACAATTACGCGCTAGCAATAAACAATAGCTACACTAATTACACAAAGTACAAGAAAAAAATCAGAAGATTCCAGTGAGGTATCCTCGGCTAAGGGTCGACATATGAAACGTCCCCTTAGAAAAATTATACATGACTGTGCTTAAACTGACACACAATATTTTTAGCGCAACGCAATCTGACTTTCAAAAATCCCTACAAAAGAATGGCCCTGACTAACATTAACCTATACCTTTCACAAATCACTTACCTCACAAAAATCTTCGTTACTCGAACTACTGCAATACAGCGATCGCCACTACTGCCAGCTAAATAAAAGATTCAAACTACGGAAGGCACTAACTACTGATAGACAAAGTTAGCAAATGAAAGATTTTAATAGAGAACAAACAATGTATTTACCTTAATAGTGTTGAAAAATCATAATATACATAGCAGTTCATGACATCCAGGTTTTTTTTGTCATCAGTCTACTGACTGGTTTGATGCGGCTCGCCACAAATTCCTTTCCAGTCTTACAAATTTCAAAACTCCGCCATTTCTCTCCCCACATCCACCACTGCTGGCAGCTCACCTCCAACTGATCAACGCTATGCGCTGTTCACATCCAGCTGCCCAACACTACAATGGCCAACAACAATGCAAACCAGCCACAGAGTGCACACAGCACAGCCAGTGATTTTCATACAGAGCGCTACGTGGCGTTACCAATATAAAAACCTAAACAGCTTACTTACATGTTGAGCACGGTGGCACTACAGCCCTTTGTACAAACAGCACAGGTGACAGCGAATGAAAAGCAGTAACACACATGCACACGAAGTGACGATGATGATGTTTGGTTTGTGGGGCGCTCAAATGAGACGTCATCAGCGCCCGTGCGAAGGCCAATTTTTACATAGTCCAATATTTTACACAGTATAATATTTTACACAGTCCAATGTAGCCAGCGTCACGAATGATGATGATGATGATGAAATGATAAGGACAATACAAACACCCAGTCCTCGAGCAGAGAAAAATCCCCAACCCGACCGGGGATCGAACCCGGCAGCCCATGGCACACGAAGTGGTGTTATTCTGATGAATTACACACTTAGGAAATTGAATGAGCTATCAGTTACCTAATTTTTTTTAAATGACTGCCAGCAAATATTAACTTGCATTAGGCAACTGCACATTCGTGTTCTATGAAATTTATTGATTTTCCTTTATCACTACTATCCTCGGATCAGAAAATGAATCATGAATTCCTCAACAGAATGTAATCTGGACATATAACTGTCTACTCGCTTGGGCAGCTTCAGTATTATCCGTGGACTACGTGAGGCGGTAGCGCTATTTCAACAAATGTTTAATTTTTTTTTAAGGAATCGTTTATATAATTAAAATATTATACAGCTACTTCATTTACAAACAAAGTATCGATTGTTTACTATTTTTTCTGATCTTCTTATCACCCGGTATGAATACTGCGTACGTCATTATTATCTAGATACCAAGTAGCAGAGCAACCAGTTGGAAAAAGCACACCATTGTCCTTGGCACAAAAACAGCAAACGCAGAGACGTCATCGGGAGGTACACAGTTCGATTATTCGCGAAAGGGCGGAGAGTTACTGTACACCATTAGTAAACTTTTCTGACAGTACTATACAAGGCTATCGAGAGTAAACGGTGCAGTAAATATTCCAAACATATAGTATTAGTAAAAACAGCTGCGCACAGAAGAGGACTATCAGGAAATACTGATTAACAAATACCTTTATTGTAGGTACCAACATTAAGGTTAATGATGTGGATTCTATGTCAATCTCTCGTAGTGAGCACATAAAATACTCTGCTCTTTTCATATCATCCATCACTTTTCGCCAGTTGCTTGAGACAAAGTCAATTGCCGATGTAAGAATCACATCACAGTTGAAACAAACAGGATACAAGGTGTCTCCAAATGATTTATACCAGTTCATATGAGTATATATAATACATGAATGATGATAGAAACTTTAGGTGAACTTTTACTTAACGCGTCGAAATTAATATTTTACCTCCATACATACCCCTGTATGTTGTCAAAAAACTTGGTTACCTATATGGACCTCCATGGTACTTCTAATTCAATAGCTCGTTCATTATCGATTGTTTTGTGAGTTGTATTGGGGACAACACAACAAAAAAAGGCGTGTTACATGTTCTATTTCAGCAGGTGCAATTCAGAAACTGCAGTTATGGAAAAGTCTTGATTGTCCTGTTATTTATTGAATGTTGCGGATTTCGAAAAATCATCGCCAGAAATAAGGTGTGGCACAACGTACAGAAATTATGAAAATAAGTAATACATACAAGTGTAATGCATAATTATGATAAACACTGATTGCGCAGTTATTTCGGTACTAATAGGTAGGTCCCGTTTTAGGCTCGAAAAAATGAGCACATGGAGTGTCTATAGTTGTACATTTCTAATTACATGCGGGCTGTATATGGTAGTACATTTGTCAGTTCAACAAAGTCGAATGCCAAACTGGCTCTAGCGTCTCATATGTGTCAAAGAAGTAAATTACACCAACAGACTGCGTAAGAATTAACCAAAGGCATTTCGCACCTACGAATAAACATAATAAGATTACTCTCTTTGCAAACTACATAATAACTGTTATGAAAGAAAATATTTTAAATGGCGTTGTAGGATGAAAGTTAAATGTCAACAGAACCTGCATCGAAATATAACAATGACACAAGTAGAAGTTAAACGACAATGAAATGTACATCAAAATACAACAGTAACACAGCAGTTAAATCTAATTGAGTACAAGAGCTTCATACAACACGTGTTACTGCACCAGTAAGTACGTTTTGTCACTTCATATATTAATTTACTTAATGTTGCAGCAGCACGTGTTATATCTGAAATCTGCGTATATGAATCTCATGTACATAACAACTTTTACCTACTGTGCTACTATTTTATTTCGTGATACACATTTTACTGTCATTTAAATTTCATATGTGTCATTGTTATATTTCGATGACGTTTCACTGTTATTTAACATTTATCCAACGACTGTATTTATCTTCTTTCAGAAAACTTCTTACGTCGTTTGCAGACAAAGTAACCTTTGCACATTTACTCATCGGTACGAATTGTCCTTCGTTAATGCTAACGCTGTCTGTCAGTTTCACACTTGATTACATTGAACTGAAAACTTCACTAGCATATGCAGTTTTTATGACATGAGAATTGTATTACTATTTACAGGCAATGTGTTCAGCTTGTTGAACCTAAAACTAAATCCACATGTAAGTACTGAAACAATTGCTCATACGGTGTTTCTGACAGCTATGCATTATAGTGGTACGTGTCACTTATTTTAATACTTTCAGCACATTTTCCCACAACTTTAGCTGGCGACGATTTTTCGAAACGCGTAAGATCTAATAGTTAAATGTGCGATCAAGACTTTTCCTTATTTGCAATCTGTCAAATCTGAATGGTCGCCTACCTCTACCATAGAAGAATTCCTAGATCAAGTAATGGAAGTGCAGTTCAATTACAGCTGGACGGTCTAAGAGGGGCACTAACCTCGCATTGAACCACTGGTCTCCAGTGTCGACTGATCTCACGATACGTTATAATTTTTTGTGCACGCCGGTTAAAGACTTCACCTGTGTGTATTGCTAACCAACAGCTTTGGGTGTACTGCGACGCTATACGTTACCGGAAGTGAATGCAGTAGCTCTAGATACGCTTACAATAGTATGGGACGCGTCTGACTGTCGTCTGGGTCTGCATGTTTATCGAGAGTCTCTGGAATGCATGTTGAACGTCTGTGAGAGGTAAATGAAGACTTTTATCTTAAACGTTATTGTAAAGAGAACACCAAAATTTCATGTACAATACGTGAAAGATATTCCCAGCTCCGATAATGCCCAAGCGACACTAACAGCCGCATGGGACGCGTATTTGAAAGGAGTGCCAGAGAAGGCCAAGTGCAAAAATTTTATATAGGGTGAAAAATAACAAGCAGCTGAAACTGAGATGGGAATAATTGTAAGACAATACTCGTAAAAGCAGAAACGTACCGGTAAACATGCGGCCGCAATGAGTCGCTTGCGTTACAACTGCGAATCTGTGGTTGCGAGCTGACACTGACTTCAGCGTGACAAATCGCGCTGCTTAGCAAAAATGTATTTGAAGTGTAAATTTTCGATTACGCCCCTTTTAATTGGAATCATATTTCGTGAAAGTCGTAACTTAATAAGATATACAGCACTATATTTCAGCACGCTACATGTCACAATTTACTGTTCAATTGTACCTCCTAAAGGGGGATTATTCACGAATCCTCCTCACATCTGGAGGCAGTCACTAACTAATTATTTCATACATCTCCAGATCATTTAGTACGCCTTTAAACGACTGTAAAATTCGCTGTTACAATTCGTTTCAACTGGATCAACGCGAGTGCTGTGCACTTCACCTATGAGACGACCCCATTCATACAAATTCCAAAGACATAGGTCAGGTGACGTTTGGGGTGGAGCTATAGGTTGTACCTGACCTATTCCTCTTGGACCTTACTGGCGCGTTAGATGTCGTCTTATACACTGTCCAGTCACATTAATGCGATAACCTGCCAAAACCCTGAATAACAATATTTTCACCGCGAATCGCTGTGAAACGTGCAGGAATGGGGTCAATAACGTTCTGAAAGATCAGCCAAGGATGTGGAGCCACGTTGAGCCCAGTACCGTGGACAGTTGCGCTGGATTTCTCTGTTTAGGATCCATGGCGCCAACAGCCCGATCGAGATAGTTCCACAGATTATCGACTGGGCTTAAATCTAGGAAGTTTGGTGACCAGGGGAGTACGGAAAATCACACACGAACACTGCAAAAGCTGTGTGTCATATTACGTTGCCCAGCTGGTAGATGCCATCGCGCTGATTAAAAACAAACTGCATGTACAGCTGGACACGGGCCCCACGGGTAGATACATACTTGCGTTGACCCAGTGCGCCTTCCAGAATGATAATATTACCCTGGGAATGCCACGAAAACATTTCCCAACCATAACACTCCATCCACCAGCTTTAGTGTTTGTTTCCAGACGTTTCACCTGTACGCGGCAACGGCCATCTTTTCGACGGGGCATAAAACATGATTCATTTGAAAAGACCATCTGTCGCTACACAGCGGACGTCCAGTCGAGGTTATTGGCGTGCAAATTCCAGCCTTCGCTGCCGATTACCCGCAGTCAGTATCGGTGCATGCTGCGAAAGGCCCCTCCGCAGCAATGGAACTGCCGTCGAGGAGTCAATGATTGTTGGCCCTTGGTTCATCTGGTTGCTCAACAGTTGCACGTCTGTTCGCCTGTACACATCTCCGCAGCTGTCGTTCACCCTTGCCATCTATGGTCCGTGACGCATCTGTTGCTTCAGCGCCGGTTTTGGATAGCGCCATTTTGCCATCCACGGTTTGCTTTAACAACGGTAGCATGCCAAAAATTTACAAACTTAGCTGTTTCCGGAATGCTCCATCCTTGGTCCAAAAGCCACTTGGATCTTAGATAAATGGCTCAGTTCCAACATTGTGACAACGACAGTAGTGTTTCCTTCATCACCCGATATTTTTTATACACCCGCCACAGCCAGTGCCCCATCTGCCGTCTATGAGTGCTTAGTGCAGGCTGACGTTGAAGGTAAGTGGCGATGACATTAATGGACACCTACATGTGCCTGTGACCCATCACACAGGTGCAACGTATTTCAAATCCATCTATACTAACTACGACACTATAATTATCACACTAAAATGGTTCAAATGGCTCTGAGTACTATGGGACTTAACTTCTGAGGTCATCAGTCCCCTAGCACTTAGAACTAATTAAACCTAACTAACCTAAGGACATCACACACACCCATGCCCGAGGCAGGATTCGAACCTGCGACCGTAGCGGTCGCGCGGTTCCAGGCTGTAGCGCCTAGAACCACTCGGCCAGCCCGGCCGGCTATATCACACTAAAACCAGCGGTTGACATTCTCAACTACACTATGTGATCAAAAGAATCCAGACACCCTCAAACATACGTTTTGCATATTACGTGCACTGTGCTGCCACCTACTGCCAGTTACTCCATATCAGCGACCTCAGTAGCCATTAAACATCATGAGAGAGCAGAATGGGGCGCTCCGCAGAACTCACGGACTTCGAACGTGATCAGGTGTCACTTGTGTCATACATCTGTACGCCAGATTTATACGCTCCTAAACATCCCTAGATCCACTGTTTCCGTTGTGATGGTGATGCGCAAACTTGAAGGGACACTTACAGCACGAAAGTGTGCAGGCCGACCTCGTCTGTTGACTAACAGAGACCGCGGACGCTTGGTCGTAAAGTGTAATAGGCAGACAGACGTCTATCCAGACCATCACACAGGAATTCCAAACTGCATCAGGATCCACTGCACGTACTATGACAGTTAGGTGGGAGGCGAGGAAACTTGGATTTTGTGGTCGAGCGGCTCCTCATAAGCCACAAATCGTATCGGTAAATGCCGAACGACGCTTCGCTTGGTGTAAGGAGAATAAACACTGGACGATTGAACAGTGGAAAAATGTTATGTGGAGTGACGAATCACGGTAGACAATGCGGCGATCTGATGGCAGGGTGTGGGTGTGACGAATGCCCCGTTACCATCTGCCAGCGTGTGTAGTGCCAACAGTAAAATTCGGAGGCGGCAGTGTTACGGTGTGGTCGTGTTTTTCATGGAGGGGGCTTGCACTCGTTGTTGTTTTGCGTGGCATTATCACATCATAGGCCTACATTGATGTTTTAAAGACCCTCTTGCTTCCCACTGTTGAAGAGCAGTTCGGGGATGGCGATTGCATATTTCAACACGATCGAGCACCTGTTCATAGCGCGACGGGTGGTAACACGACAGTAACATCCCAGTAATGGACTGGCCTGCACAGAGTCCTGACATGAATCCTTTAGAAGATCTTTGTGATGTTTTGGAACCCCGTCTTTGGGTCAGGCCTCACCGACCGACATCGATACCTCTTCTCGGTGCAGCACTCCGTGAAGAATGGGCTGCCATTCCCCAAGAAAACTTCCAGCACCTGGTTGAACGTATTACTGTAAGAGTGGAAACTGTCATCAAGGCTAAGGGTGGGCCAACACCATACTGAATTCCAGCATTACTGATGGAGGGCGCCAAGAACTTTTAAGTCATATTCAGCCAGGTGTCTGGATACTTTTGATCACATAGTGTATTTCGCAAAAGACTCGTTTGCGGATCAACGTTTTCTGGAACGTTTACGCTTCCCTTATCGTATACTTTCAAAATTTCAATACTCGCTATTAACTGTGATCCACAGTGTATAAATAGTTTTGAAAATTTCCAATAAAGAATTTAAAGAATGCATGAAATACTTAAATAGAACAAGATAGTTTCCATACGTTTAATGTAGCTACCGAATAAAATTTAGAAATTTATTTCTGTTACACAGGAATGTCTATATAGAAGTCAATTTAAAAGGGAAACAACTCACCTTCTTGATTACTTGATTGAGATTCATTTTTAGAAGTCGTGTTATGAGCATAAGGAAAGGCAACTAACGTGTGAGGAGGGGGAGTGAGACGTAAAACTTAAGGAGGAAGCTACCTTTCGCGTCATGTGTCACTGTTAAGTAACATACCTCGATGAAGTTTCGGCCATGTAAAGGAAGAAAAAGTACAACGTAGTGTAAAACGTATCAGAATGAAATACGCTATGAGACATACAGAGGCGACACTTTCATTCAATATTTACACGGTCTCCGCGATTTATGATGGTCCCCTGGACATGAAAAAAGCAGGACATTGTTCTTAATAGTTTGTGTGATTACTACGGATGGAAACACATTATGTGTAACGTGCTCGCATGCTTGCCAAAAGGTTGGTAATCAGTTCTTGCAGAAGGGCGTTACACTCCTTCACCAGTGCGGTTGACAACTGCTGTAGGGTCATTGGTGCATGTGGACTTGCTCAATACGTATGCTAACGCTCGATGAGATTTAAGTCAGGAGAAAGAGCATGCGAGTTCATTAGACGAACATCCACTCGTTCCAAGAACTTCCCCACCTACGCAGTTCGATGCTGTCGCCCGTTCTCATCCATAAAAGTGGATTCGGAGCCGAATGTACCCCTGAAAAAACGTCCAAGAGGAAAGAGCACAGTGGTACAATAACAACGGCCGGTGAGTGGACCTTGTTCAAAGACAAGGGTATCAGTAGACACTTTTAGCATTATCCCTCACTACATCATGACGCGTGGACCATTAAAACGGAAAGTTTTATAATTTTCCTGGGCGCATTAAGTATTTACACTTCTCGTCATGAGCAACATTGTCAAACGTGATCTTTTTAGTGGTTCAGATGCTATGGCGTGTGGAAGCAAAGTGTTACATGGACGTACTGACCTCGAAACCCTTCAACACGGTACACTCACCAATCAACGTTATTGTGTCACTGTACTCCTTTCTCATGAGCGTCCCGATTTCACTTTTATGGATTTCTATGCGTCACCACATCGAACAGCGCAAGTAGAGGAGCTCTTTGAACAAGAGGATATTCGGCGAATGTACTGGCCTGTCCATTTCCTTCACATAAATCACTTTAATCACACCTAGGACGCGATGGTGGGACGTACTGCAGTATGTCCACATATACCAACGACCATCCAGCAGTAGCTAATCGTGCTGGTGAAGAAATGGGACGCCCCACCACAAGAACTCCTTACCAACATTGTGGCCTGGTCGGAGCACGTTGCAAGGCATGTTTTTCATCCGTGGCGATCACACACCCTGTCAAGAACCACTTCCCACCTTTTTCCAATGCCCAAAGGACCATACCGAATCGCGCGGACTTCAGTGTAATTATTGTCTTTGGAGAAAAATTTCATATCTGTCCGTCTCACCGCGTTTCATCCGCAGTTAACTTCTGCATTATACTGTATCGGTTCTTGCTGTGTATGGTCCAAGTATCATCGAACTATGGTACTTAGCAGTGAGTTCTTCCTGAAGTTTTGCACAGTATGTTTGTGGAGAAGAATGTTCTCGAACTAGTCGTGAGTGTACTCGTACAGAATCGGCTGATGCCATTGAAAAAGAAAACTTTTCATACCGACGTATAATTTAAGCCTTACCTCAAGTTTCATTTATGGGAAGACACAGTCTCGGAAATTGGATGAACTTTTGAAAAATAACCTTTCTAATGATAGTAAAAATACATCTGTCTTCAAGTTATGCGAAAAAATTATCGACACGTGTACTGTTTTTAGCTTGTAACGTTACAAGTGTTAACCACTGCGTAAATTCTTGAACATGAAGTATCGTTTCACTGCGTCGGTCACATGTACCGGTAGCTCGAGTATCCGTCCAGATGCAAACACTGTTACGGCTGTTTGCTTTCCAGACTCTTATACCATCTAGGAGTAGTAGTAGTAGTAGTAAAATTGAAGCCGGCCGGAGTGGCCGAGCGGTTCTAGGCGCTACAGTCTGGAACCACGCGACCGCTACGGTCGCAGGTTTGAATACTGCCTCGGGCATGGATGTGTGTGATGTCCTTAGTTTAGTTAGGTTTAAGTAGTTCTAAGTTCTAGGTGACTGATGACCTCAGAAGTTAAGTCCCATAGTCCTCAGACCGAGCGAGGTGGCGCAGTGGTTAGACACTGGACTTGCATTCGGGAGGACGACGGTTCAATCCCGCGTCCGGCCATCCTGATTTAGGTTTTCCGTGATTTCCCTAAATCGCTCCAGGCAAATGCCGGGATGGTTCCTTTCAAAGGGCACGGCCGAATTCCTTCCCCGTCCTTCTCTAATCCGATGAGACCGATGACCTCGCTGTCTGGTCTTCTTCCCCAAACAACCAACCAACCAACCAACCAACCTAGTCCTCAGAGCCATAAGAATTGAAGGAATGTAGCAGGTCGCGAATATACGGAACAATAAAATGCTACAAAGATTGTAAATAAACAACTACTTACTGTGTTACATTTCAAAGACTAATTACTCAAGGTTAAAATGTTTAATACTTAAATATTATTATGCGTAAAATAAATAACTAAATATAATTGTAAATATACTATTTAAAAACCGACAAAGTAAAGCATATCGGGAAAATATTAATAACGTCGGTAAGCGAAATCACCTATGGACAAAGAGAAGATAGTGATACAACCTCTTTGGAGAGTCTTTCCTTGTGAGTCGTAGTAAAACGTTGCGTTTGTGCTGCTGTGAAGTGCAGTAGCTCGTGAGCGGACTTGGACTCAGCCTCGTACTAACTGTGATTGAAATGCTACTTCTCAGTCTTCGAGTATATCACAGCTGAGCGTTGTCAATTTGAAATGTGTTGGCTATATTTGCGCAAGTATTTAGCAGCCATTACATGTGAGGATGGAATGAACTCAGCAAATTATTTTATGGCTGACGGCTCGTTGGCGAGTCGGTGGAAACAACGGCTCATACGGATTACGAACTGTTGAAAGCATCCAATTACTTGACTTTCTACAGCTGTGGAAACTGAGTGGCATTTGAAAAAGAAGACTGACGTCATTACTGGATGAAAGAATTTCTGTTACAAGTGTTGTGCAAGTAGGGTTGCCAAGTCTGGAAACAGAAAAGCAGCACTTCACGTAATATTTCGCTGGATATTTTTACCTAAATGTCGAACTACTTATCTTAATTAGAAATTGTCAGTCGGATATTCTCTACTGTTTGTTAATGATAAATTAGTTATTATTTTGCGAGGTCAGCGTTATATGTGCTTAAAAACTCAGCAAACAGCCTTATAGTTTGGAAATTGCTATACCAACTAAGTGCTCACTCTTCTTTACTATTGCTAAGCCAAATACTATAAGTTCTCCGCAAAAAGTTATCTGTTCTTCTGGGACGGAATACGAATAGATATTCAATAACTTTGGACATTTCAGTTTAAATTATACATAAATACGAATAATTTTTGGTAATGATAAGTATGAATATTTCTTATATGATTACACTTTACCAAGAGCGTTATTTTTCTTGGAAACCATTTCGTGAAGCTATTGATATGAGAATCTCTCCATACGGGTTCGAACGACGTGCGGGTAGGGCGGGACAGGACTGGTTGGCTTCGGCTAATCAGCACATTCAACTTTATGTAAAATGAAGGTGGAGCTGGGAGAAAAAGGAAAGGAATGGAAGGAACTAGTGATACGAGCTGCATCGGGAATTTCGGCGGAGTCAGTAGCGACAAGTAAAAGTATGTGTCAGTTTGGGAATCGAACACAGGATCACCTCCTCACGAGGCAGCTGCTTAACCACTGCGCCACGCAGACACCGTGTTTATCGAAAACGCGCGGACTGTCTCGACATGCTCCCTGGCTGACTCACCTTCCCACCTAGCGCCACCTATCAGCAGTCCATGTCATCCATGTTCGCAAATTTTAGATTCCAACTGGAAGTCGAACGTAAAGGTAAATGTGTATTCGCATTGAAGGTTGTGGATTCATTGCCCATCGAGTTGGGAGACTGAGTCGGATGAGGAGTGTGCCGATATCGCCCACGCATTTTGGATAACAGTGTGTCCGAATGGCACGGTGGTTAATGCTACTGCTTAGTAAGCAGGAGATCCCAGGTTTGAGCCCGGGTCTGGCGCACATTTCCACTCGTCGCTGCTGCTTCCTTTTAATTCTCCCTCTCCTCTTTCAATTTACGTAATATGTCTCACAGCTGCGGATTGCTCGTGGTGTTTGTTCTTTCGGTTATGTCGAAAAAAAAAACGGACACCTTGCATTCATGTAATTGATTCGCCTAGATGGGCAATGAATCGATAACTTTCTGTGCAGATGAAGATTTATGTTCGACCTCCAGCGGGAACCCAAAATTAGTGAGCATGTGGGGCGTGGATGGGGACTGCTGATAAGTGGCGTTAGGTGGGAGTGGGAGTCAGCTGGGGAGAATGTCGAGACAGTCAGCGCATTTGCGACAAACATTGTGTGTGGTTAACGCAACTGACTCACGAGGAGAAGACCCCAGATTCGAGTCCTGATCTGGCACATATTTTCACTCGCCGCCTCTGATTCTGCATAAAGTCCCGGTGTAGCTGATATCATTAGTTCTTTTCCTTTCTCTGTGCCTCCCCCCCCCCTCCCCCACGTCCATCTTCAGTTGCAGATTCCACGTGATGTCTGTTCTTCCTGACATATGCGAAAGAAAATACGCTATGGATTCATATAACATTATAATTTGACTCGCTCGCTGAGCGTGTAGCGTAGTTGTTTGTGTGTTAGTCTCGTTGGCCTACGGAGAAATACGAGGGTGAGTCAAATGAAAACTTAAAATTTTTTTAAACATTATTTATTGTGCAGAAGTGGTACAAAGCTGTATCAATTTTCAACATATTCTCCCCACGCTCAATGCAAGTCCTCCAGCGCTTACAAATTGCATAAATTCCTTTAGAAAAAAATTCTTTTGGTAGTCCGCGCAACCGCTCATGCACCACGTGGCGTACGTCTTCATCAGAACGGAACTTCTTTCTTCCTATTGGTCCAAACATATGGAAATCACTTGGGGCAAGGTCTGGTGAGTATGGTGGATGAGGAAGACACTCAAAATGCAGGTCTGTGATTGTTACAATTGTTGTACGGGCAGTGTGGGGCCTTGCATTGTCATGTTGCGGAAGCACACCTGCTAACAGCAATCCACGCCGCTTTGATTTGGTTGCAGGCCGCAGATGATTTTTTAGAAGATCTGTGTATGATGCACTGGTGACAGTGGTCTCTCTAGGCATGTAATGCTCCAAAATGACGCCATTTCGTCGCAAAAGAGAGTCAACATAACCTTTCCTGCTGATGGTTCTGTTGAAACTTCTTTGGTTTTGGTGATGAGGAAAGTCGCCATTCCTTGCTCGCTCTCTTCGTTTCCGGCTGGTGGAAGTGAACCCAGGTGTCGTCCCCAGTAACGATTCTTGCAAGGAAGCCATCACCTTCTCGTTCAAACCGCCGAAGAAGTTCTTCATAAGAATCAAAACGTCGGTCTCTCATTTCAGGACTCAGCTGCCGTGGCACCCATCTTGCAGACACTTTGTGAAACTGGAGCACACCATGCACAATGTGGTGTGCTGCCCCATGACTAATCTGTAAACATGCTGCAGTGTCATTCAGTGTCACTCTGCGATTTTCCTTCACTATGGCTTCAACTGCTGCAATGTTCTGTGGAGTCACAACTCGTTGTGCCTGACCTGAACGAGGAGCATCTTCCACTGAAGTCACACCATTTGCGAACTTCCTTCTCTATTCCCAGACTTGCTGCTGCGACAAACACGGATCACCGTACTGAACCTCATTCGTCGATGAATTTCAATAGGTTTCACACCTTCACTACGCAAAAACCAAATAACAGAGCGCTGTCCTTCCCTGGTGCAAGTCGCAAGGGGGGCGGCCATCTTAATACTGATACTGCGACGGTATGTGTGTATGTGCACTATGCTGGCACCTAAAGGCCATTCTGCACGCTGTTTGTAGCAGACGTACCAATTTACTGGATAACGGCGCGAAATATCGATTTGTTATTACAAATTTAAGGTTTTCATTTGACTCACCCTCGTACATAAGACCGAGCGAGATGGCGCAGTGGTTTGCACACTGGACTCGCATTCGGGACAAAGGTTCACAGCCACGTCCCGCCATCCTGATTTAGGTTTCCCGTGATTTCCCTAAATCGCTTCAGGCAAATGCTGGGATGGTTCCTACGAATGGGCGGCCGACTTCCTTCTCCATCCTTCCCCAATCCAGTGGGACCGATGACCTCGCTGTTTGGTAACCCCCCACGCCCCAATCAACCAACCAAATACTTAGGACACAGACACAAGAATAGCGTTGGTTGGTAAATCTATATATTCTTATGGTGTATGGTGTATTCCCTGCACTTACGTCATTAGTTTGGACCAGGTCTATGTTTTGTGTTCTCATCTTCATCGCTGAAACAACTAACAAAAGCCGGACAGATAAGACTTTAATATATTTGGCGCGACACGATAGTAAAAGGCCAGACATGTCTGGCTCAAGCCAGACACCTGGTGACCCTATGTGCAACCAGTAAACTCGACGAAAGAAAGCCATTACACGGAGTTCACTTTTCGTTTTGTGAACCCAATCTCTCTCATATTCGGTGATTTTATCTGAATATTGAGTTGTTTAATCAATTTAGTTGGTCTCACGTGTTCCAGTACATAAGTAACGAGGGTATCCCAGTCCTATGATCCATGTGCTAAAAGAATTTCACGTCTAACAGCTACTAAATTAGAGGCTGCTGCCAGTTCTAATTAATACCTCCTAATACCAGCTGACGCGGAAGATTCGCATATATAATAAACTAGTTTTCCGTAGCAAATAAACCCCTTACTGTGTAAGAGACAATGAAGCTGACTTTAAATGATAAAGTGCCAAATTCATTATTAATTAGTAGAGATACTGTGGTGAAGAAAGTCTAATGAAAACATAACTTTCATTTTATGCGCCGAAACTTAAGTTTTGTTAAGTACAGGTACAGTTAATTACTGTTTCCTATTTCTTTTTGACGTAAATTCTGTAAAATGAAGTACTGCAAACTTCAGTTAAAATTTAAATATTTCTGATCCTTCAAATTAAGTGATCGTCCACCACAGTACAATCTGTGCCATGTGTGCAATTCAGGTTAAGTGTACATTTAACTACTGAATATTTAGTACATAAATATTTTTCATTCTTGTAAATTTTAAATGTATGTGAGTGTAAATGCAGATAGGTTGAAGTACTTCAGCTAATGTATTAATTTTGTTCCTAACCACCAGTCATCTCAAAGTTAGCAACCAATTACCAGAACAATTAGTAACTCCTCAGCCATTAAAATTAACATTTTGATTAATAATTTCACTTGTAGCAGCTGGGTTCCACCATCTTGTCGTGAAGTGGATAGTGTAATAATAATTGCCAACTAACTACTGCACACGAACGTGACTGTTTCAGTCCGAATAAAAAGGCACTAATTGACTGAAACGAATCCGTCACGTCGCGAGCTCTTATAGAAGGAACTTCTGTTTTATTTGAGTTTGGCTGTAACTTACATTTACGTAAATATTGACTTCAGATGTCTAGACCAGAAGGTACGATTTCTTTAGTTGTTTCAAAGGTTTTGTATTCGGTGGCTGTTGCCCAGGCGCCCACATAGCCAATTTTTCTGGACTGTGTTGGAGGAATATCAAATATAAGTAAATTAAACAAGAGAGGGGGGCAAGGACGGTTCCCTGTGGTAATCCACTTTTCATTACTTTTGGAGAGCTGGTGTCTTTTGCTGTAGTTACTGTAAATGTCCTTGCATCTAACATGCAGTCATTTAGTTTCGTTGTCCGACTACAGGGGAAAAGTTGTAGTAATTTATACAGCAGTGCATGAATTCAAAACGTGTCATATTCTGTACTTAGATCAACGAAAGAAAGTGATGTTTTCTGTTGCATTTGGTATCCTGCTTCAATAAATCTTGTTAAAGAGAAGACTTCATCGGCGCAGTTCTGTCCCGGTCGGAATCCAGCTTGTTCAATAGGAAGGTTCTGAAAGATAGTTGGACTACTGCGATCGTGCAGAATTCTTTCAAAGACCTTACAAATAGTGCTCAATAATGCGGCTGGGCTGTAGTCTGATGCTTTGCCAGTCTTGAGTACTGCTATGTTTTCTGACTGCTTCATGTTTTGTGGACTGAACTAGATACCATAAAGCCGGAGAAGAAATCCGTCAGCCATCTTTTACATAGTACCACTAAGCAGAAGAATTTATGGATGGATTCCATCATTTCCCTGTGCCTTTACAGCTTTAAGAGCAACCGACATTTCAGATATAGAGAATTCTAAAGAACTTGAATGGTTCATTAGTGTTCTTTTTCAGCAACGTAAGTTTCCGTGTGATGTCTTTCATAAATTTTATCCGTTATTGCTCTTGATGTGAGCAGCTAGCTGATATATGAGTTTTGTCCAATATGTTGGCACACAGAGCCCTGGATGCCTATTTTCAGACGGACAAACTTCATCATACCATGAATCTAAAATACCTTGAGATCACTTTAGATAGGACACTATCTGTGAAGGAGCACTTGACACGAACATCTGCTAAGCTTAAAAACAGAAACAACATTCACCATAAGCTCAGTGTCGTTCGGGGGTCCGGGAGATGCTCTTTCAGTCTCGGCACTCGGACTGGCATACAAGATAGCAGAGCACTGTGCGCCTGTCTGCCTTAATAATCCACACGTAAAACAGATATATTTACAGTTTAACGAAGCCATGTGCACTGCTAGTGGGTCAGTGTGGTCTACTCCCACATACTGGTTTCCTATCTTGAGCCACACTCCACCTCCTGATGTCAGAGGGAAGAGCGCACTACTGCATGAATACCAGAAGATTGCTAATAACACTGACCTTCCAATATTGAACGATCTATTTCCTGCAGAGCGAAAAAGACTAAACTCAAGATATATCACTCTTACGACAGCCAGAGCTGTCGCGGAAATTGAATTCGGTACCATGGATGACTGGAAATGCTGCTGGCAACAAAATTGTCTTCTATAATGTCTGAAACCGCCATGGATCCAGAAGAATCCCCCTTGGATCTGACCAACCACGGGCCCTTTGGACTACCCTGAACTGCATCCGAACGGGCTTTGGAAGGTGTGTAGACACTCTCTACAAGTGGGGAAAATCCTCATCACCATTGTGTGACCGTGGTGCGGAGCGAAGGCAGTTGCTGATGTTGTGTGTGCGTGTCCTACACGTGTCTGCAGGTGTTCTTTCGAAGATTTCCTGACAGCGAATAGTGGTATCATAAAATAAATAAAAGTCATTGAGTTCCGTCTATAGCTGTTTTCATTTGTGTTAAGTATAGCTGGAGAAGTGTGTTTCAGTGTTGACATGTAGTAGCTTTGTAATCTTTATGTATGTATTACCATACGATAAATACACTACTGGCCATTAAAACTGCTACACCAAGAAGAAATGCAGATGATAAACGGATATTCATTGGACAAAGATATTATACTAGAACTGGCATGTGATTACATTTGCACGCAATTTTGGTGCATAGATCCTGAGAAATCAGTACCACGATGAACCAACTGTGGCCGCAATAAAGGACTTGATACGCCTAGGCATTGAGTCAAACAGAGCTCGGATGGTGTGCAGATGTACAGCTGCTCATCCAGCTTCAACACAATACCACAGTTCATCAAGAGTAGTGACTGGCGTATTGTGACGAGCCAATTGCTCTGCCACCATTGACCAGACGTTTTCAATTGGTGAGAGATCTGGAGAATGTGCTGGACAGGGTAGCAGTCGAACATTTTCTGTATCCAGAAAGTCCTGTACAGGAGCTGCAACATGCGGTCGTGCATTATCCGGCTGAAATGTAGGGTTTCGCAAGGATATAATGAAGGTTAGAGCCACGGGTCGTAACACATCTGAAATGTAACGTACACTGTTCAAAGTGCCATCAATGCGCACAAGAGGTTCAAATGTTCAAATGTGTATGAAATCTTATGGGACTTCACTATCCTAAGGACAAACACACACACCGATGCCCGAGGGAGGACTCGAACCTCCACCGCGACCAGCCGAACAAGAGGTGACCGAGACGTGTAACCAATGGCACCCGATACCATCACGCCAGGTGATATGCCAGTATGGCGATGACGAATACACGCTTCCAACGTGCGTTCACAGCGATGTCGGCAAACACGGATGCGACCATTATGATGCTGTAAACAGAACCTGGATTCATCCGAAAAAAATGACGTTTTGTCATTCGTGCACCCAGGTTCGTCGTTGAGTACACCATCGCAGGCGCTCCTGTCTGTGATGCAGCGTCAAGGGTAACCGCAGCCACGGTCTCCGAGCTGATATTCGTTGCTGCTGCAAACGTCGTCGAACTGTTCGTGCAGATTGTTGTTGTCTTGCAGACGTCTCCATCTGTTGACTCAGGGATCGAGACGTGGCTTCACGATCCGTTAAAGCCATGCGGATAAGATGCCTGTCATCTCGTCTGATAGTGATACGAGGCCGTTGGGATCCAGCACGGCGTTCCGTATTACCCTTCTGAACCCAACGATTCCGTATTCTGCTAACAGTCATTGGATCTCGACCAACGCCAGCAGCAATGTCGCGATACAATAAACCGCAGTCAAGATAGGCTACAGTCCGACCTTTATCAGAGTCGGAAACGTGATGGTACGGTACCCATTTCTCCTTCTTACACGAGGCATCACAGCAACGTTTCACCAGGCAACGCCGGTCAACTGCTGTTTGTGTATGAGATATCGGTTGGAAACTTTCCTCATGTCAGCACGTTGTAGGTGTCGCCACCGGCGCCAACATTGTGTGACTGCTCTGAAAAGCTAATCATTTGCATATCACAGCATCTTCTTCCTTTCGGTTAAATTTCACGTCTGTAGCACGTCGTCTTCGTGGTGTAGCAATTTTAATGGCTAGTAGTGTAAATAAATAGATGGAACACTACTTTCATGATTTGAGCCGTTTAATAAAGAGGTATAGCTGCGGCTGTTTTGTGTGGAGAAAGATGCCTTCACTTTTGACGCTTCTGTTGTGTTCCTTGCCCAGTCTCCATGCACTGCTGCACCAGCTTATAACGGCTGACTGAGTCTTGGCGCCAGCGAAATACGAGCGGTGCGACCGCGCACGCAGAGACGTCACGGGTCCCTCGTTAGCGGCGATCCCCCGCATCAGAGTCCGCAGCCGGGAGCGTTGTTTAGCTCTTGGCTCAGCGCCCAGAACCGTAAGTGAGCGCCGTCACGGTTTCCCCTCCGCCGCGCCACCGTGAAATACCATCGGTGCCAACGGGCAGCGTGATCCGTGAGCAGACCTATCCCAAACGTTTCCTCCGACTAACCGGGAACTGTGTGTGCAGGCTGCGGCTGCCACTGCGGCGTGCCTGCTGCGCCTCCTTCGCTTTACTCGTGTTCAGTTCCAGTTCTTTTTCCTCGGCCGTTATTTACAGCGCAGCGTCACTGTTAATCCACGACGGGTAACTTTATGAAGACACGGCAGATAACGTCAGTGAGATACTTCCCCTAATGCGCACCACGAAGCACGTGGGAGTCGGCGCGCAGCGGAAGTTCCTGCTGCTTCGCGTGCTAATGCTGTTTCCGTTAAACACACACACACACACACACACAGTCGACAGCCGTAGCTTTAAGGACGTGAAACTTACTGGCAACTTGAAACTGTGTGCCAGTGCCTTCCGTGCTAGTGCTCCTCCCAGATATCCATGGATTACACGTAGCCCATCTATACGGCTTTACTTCTGTAAGAAGCTCTATCAACCTACCAAACTTCGTATGCATGCCGTGCATTATTCTCCAACATTGGGGAGTGACTGAAGATGAAACATATCCATCCCACCCAGGACGTGGTTCATTTATGAATTGCACATGGACCTTTTTTACGTGTTAACCTCGATGAGGAGGCTTATTATGTCCGTAGAGAGAGAGAGAGAGAGAGACGGACCACAAAACACGTACTTCCACTCTGGGACCGTTGATCAAAGGAAAGCCAAACATAACTCAAGAGACCAGACCTTCTGGATCGACCCAACGATTGTGCAGGAATGTTATCTACAGCGCTGCATGAAAAGTTCTTGTTGCAATGATGGTACAGGTAGCACCAAGCACAGGCGACAAATGGGGCCACAGACTATGCTAGTATGACTGACAACAGTAGTAATGTTAGCATTTCAGATAACAGAGGTGCAGGCCGGAAAGGACAAAGATATAATAAGGAATTAAGCGTTACGCATGCGACGGTGTACACTAGCTATTATTATGTAAGCTGGAGGAGGAGGGGGAGGAATGAAACGAAATGAAAGGGAAGGGAGGAAAGGGATTACTAATATCAGATTCATCAGGACTGTGTGTGGCATTCGCAGCGACGAGTGAGAATTTGTGCCCTACCGGGATTCGAACCCAGGATTTGCAGCTTACTAGGCAGTCACGTTAACTGCTCCGCCACTCGGACACAGTGTTCAGTGCAACTGCACGCACCATTTCGCCACGCCTCTCGGCCGACTCATATACTCAGCTGGCACTCACCACCTATCTGGAGTCCCCCTCCGTGTTGTTGCTACTTTGAAATTCCCACAGAAGTTCGGAAGTAGTTTGCATCTGCACTGAATGTGATGGATTCATTGCCCATCGAGGCCAATAAGTTAGATGAAAGCGTCGTGTCTGGTTATTTCGGAGATCTCGATCTCGACCATCCTTGAGAACTTTCTTGATATCTTTAGCCATTTCCGAGCTACAGAATTTCAAATTTACCCTACTTGCAAATGTAAGACACGCACGCAATATCCACTGTAATTTACAAAGTGACGGAGTGTAGAGAAATATTGTGTGAAGGCTCTCTATTACCGTTCAGAAGGACTCTAGGAATTCCATGTTGCAGAACTGAAACACATGAAAAATTTTTGTGTACGTAGAATCTTGTCTGAGGTGTAAAATCAGTTCTGCGTTATTTCAATTTCTCATAGGTAAACTACCAAAATTTTACTGACGAATTAAGTTTATTTCATAACTTACATGCCCTGCTATGACACGGAAAAGAAGACAAGAAGCGGAAAAATACTTCTATCGTAGTACAAAGAAGACGAATATGCTCCTGTTTAAAGAATCCGACTGAAATGTGGCGTACCAGCTGCCTCATGCTACCTTTCTCAGCACTTATAAGAACTTTCCTAAAAATTTAGGTTGCTGACACGTTCGCGCTTTTTTGTGGTGAGAGAAGAAGAAGTGGAAGTGAGGAAAAGATACAAGAATAATAAATACTGGAAAATAGGCTTGTGGTATAGAAAGAGCGAAAGAGACAATTTTAAAGTAACACAAAGAGAGGGACACAGATGGAACATTATTGACAGTGAAAAAAGAAAGCCAGTAAAAGAATGAAGGAGACAGTGTCAGTGTGAGAGGAAAAAAGAGAAGGAGAAAGTGAAAGGTGAGAGACAGATTCTGTAACAATGATAACAAGGAAGAGAGACAGTAGCAACGAGAAGAAATGAAGTCAGAGGAGACAACAACAGTAGAGCACAACGAATGAAAACTGTAGCTGTGAGACAGGAGACAGTCACAATTGGAGAGACACAAGGACATAATGACAATGTGTTGGGCTGAACGAGAATGGACCAGTGGGAATCTTAAGCATGGCTGCAGCAGCAACTGTATAAATGTAATATATGTGGAATAAAAAACAACCACCAGTTGCGGAGGTAGTAGTCAAAACCTCTTGACCTAGGATTCAACCTATATAAAAGAGCCTTCTTCAGATGTCTTATTACATTTTACATGCTGATCATGATGTGCCTTTAACAGGCTGTCATAATTAAGGATTGCCAATTATAATGATAACTAATCCTATTAGTGGCACATGATCAGCACGTAAAACGTAATAACACTTCTGAAGAAGGCCCATTTATATGGATTTAAATCTAAGTCAAAAGCTTTTGACTACCATCTTCAGCAATTGGGAATATACGGGAATGAACTAGCGGGTGTGACGGAGTTACATTTAGAGGAGCTTGTGGGATAGGGAGGTAATTTGCATGTTAAAAAGAGCACAAATACGTTTGCATCCCAAATTGGTTGGGAAAATCTTTAGAGGCGTTGAGGAAGATAGAATGAGGTAGCTGGTACCACACTTTTTACTGTCTTTCAGACAGGAGCATCTTAGCCTTTTTTGTGCTCCAGTAGGAGCGTTTTATCCGTTGGTGTGTTTTCGTAGGACTACCCACGCAAATAGCCATGCCTGTTAAAGTGCAACACCCGGATGGGATGGTGTGCCGTCCTAGGATTGAACCTGCCTGGTAAGAGTCGGTGTGCCGGCCAGCTTGGTTGCGGTTTTTACGCGGTTTCTCTCGTCCAGCTACGTGAATACCAGGCTGATATCCAAGGCCCTCCTCGTTTTCACGAAACGCAAATATTTAGAAAACTTTTTCCCATCCTCACATGAATAACTCTGCACTCAGAGAGCTGGAGTATACACAATCCGTTCCAGAGGATAACGTGGTGGCGACAGTAAGCGCATCCGGCCATCCCTCGAACTAACCAGGCCATATCCATTAATAACTTCGTAGACACTGCGCCGGTGCGGACAAAGGTACAAGGAAATGAGGAAGTAGTCACTGGACCGTAGTGAAAGTGAATGATCAGTATATAGCTATATTAGGTTTTAAGAGAAATGTTGAACTAGAAGACAGCACAAACTTCTGTTAGAGTAACC
Source organism: Schistocerca piceifrons (assembly GCF_021461385.2). NCBI lineage: Eukaryota > Metazoa > Arthropoda > Insecta > Orthoptera > Acrididae > Schistocerca > Schistocerca piceifrons. The sequence continues at coordinate 299,529,497 of NC_060140.1, forward strand.
TAACCTAGACATAACATCATACTATCTGAGAGCAAGAGGCTCAATGTATTGCTGAGAACCTTGCCCTCAGATGGCGAGTAGTAGTAGATCTGGTAGTGGCTAACCAGGAGCGAGATGTTCAATGACTTTCTGACACATTCCTTCTTGGACAACATCAGTGGCAACGTTCGGTAAATCCAAACTCTTTCCTATCTTCCTACTTTCGTATTTTCTTAACACATAAATTGATAATCACAAGCATTTTCGTTTCCTAATTGGTTTTAATTTTACAAGTATTTAAAGTTGTAACGTTGTTAAACTTTGTTAAAATAATACGAAATATAACATGCTGTTGTGTATATGTACAATTCAGTATTGTACAAACACGATCTGTCTTAGTACTAGATGGCGGGTCATTCATAAACAGCAGCAAGTAAAACAATAAAAAAAGAACTACCTTGCAAGACTAACTCCGCTGGAAGAAGGATAATGGAAAGAAATTGCTTAGCCACAGCCTAGGGGACTGTTTCCAGATGAGTAACTCGCTTTGCTGCTGAGTGTCCTGGCGGCTTAAAACAGTGTGTTTTACTAGGACTCGAGATGGGAATCTTGCCTATGCAATGTACTCACCGCCTGAACTGTCCGTACATGACACATGACTCAGCTTCACTGATTCACTGATGCCAAATACTCGTTCCTGCTTTTCAAACCACACAGAAGTTCTCGGCATACCTAACAAGTCTAGTACTGCTGGAAGAAAGGATACTGCAGGCAAATGAGTTAGGAACAGCCTATTTCCACAACGAATCTTTGACCGTGCAGGGAAGTGTATGCCGATGGTAACTCTGCTGGAAGAATAAAACTTGGTTCCAGAAATATGCTAAAATCGCTGATTCGGCTGCAGAGTGAACGATTAACTGAAAATTCAGTGGCATGTGTGATGCCGACCTGTAGCTACCTTCTCTGTACCACATTCTTGGACACCAGAAGTCGCTCGTGATAATGAAATTTCTAAAAAACCTACTGTTTTAATCGCCATCTGCAAATGAGAGGAATAGGAAGGAGCGCCTGAACCAAAACTCAGTCCTCGTAAGGATTAATAGAGTAGGGTGCTAGTTTTGCTTAGACAAGGACGGTAACTGAAATCAGATACTGAGTCAATTACAGAGTCTCCTCACTCACAGTACCTCAGATAATCCCATTGCTGGGAAACGCTTTGCTTCCTGTGACTCATATGAACCTAAGTCAAGGGGGTGCAGTACGTCCTTGACCTGAATTACGATTAAATCCTGGCATAAAAACGTTGCAGTCTGCTATGTCTGAACAATGCGAGATCGTTAACCGAAATTATCATGAATAGTACAAAACTAAGATTCAGGACTAAAAGAGATCGAAAATACACTGACAAGCCAAAACATTGTGACCACTGCCAACCGCGACGTCGGAGGGAGTCTGGTAGCGTTAAGGGCACGTGATGCGGTATCAAAATTATGTAAGCGGACCAAACACGGATGAGGGATCACCTTATCGAAGACGTGGGATAGAAATGGCGAAATCCATACAGACAAGCGACTTTGACAAAACGCAGATTATCATTACACAGAGCTTCTGAACGAGTATGTAGAAAACGGCAAAGCTGGTCGAATGGTCGCATGTTACTGTCATAAGCATCTACGGAAAGGGGTAGAAGGACAGTGAAACTACCACTAGATGCTAAATGGATCGACGCCCACGACTCTTTACAGGCTTGTTTACCCTATAACGTAAGATAGATGGTGATTTGTGGCATTTCTGCGGAAAGAGCACATGCTGGTGCACGCACAAGTGTATCGGAGCACACGGTTCATCGTACATGGTTCGCAATGGAGCTCCATAGTCGACCCAACAGCATTGTCAATTACTACTGCAGTGGGTACAGGACCACCAGGATTCGACCGTCTATGAATGGACAAGTCACACTGTTACTTCACTAGATCGATGGTCGTCTCCACAAACGCCGTCATCGCCTTGAACGGCGGCTCGAAACGTGCAGCGAGCCACGGACACAGAGTGGAGGGAGCAGTATGACGGTAAGGGAAACGTTCTCCTGCGCTTCCACGGAACTCATGGTAGTAATCGAAGACACGCTGACAGCTGCGAACCACCTGCATCCATCCATGCTTGGTGTCTTTCCTAACGGTGGTACAAATTTTCATCAGTGCAATTGTCCGTGTCTCGGAGCCGGAAACGTGCTACAGTGGTATAAGGAGCATTACAGTGAACTCACGTTGATGTCTCGGCGACAAAATTCACCTGACGTAAATGCTATGGAACCCATGTGGGTCGCTATCGGGAGCCATCACCACGTACGCAAATCAGAGACATGTGCGTACACATATAATGCCACGTACCTGCACAAACCTACCAACAAAAACCCTGATACGCAAATTCAGTGATCTATTTAGTTCCAAAAACGGAAAAACAAGCTATTAAACAGATGGTCATAATGTTCTGGCTCATCAGTGTATGCCTCACTGTTTAACAAGGAAATTTGTTATCACAATGGACGTGCGAAGGCAATGCTCGTTACCATTTCTGAACATAAAGTAATTGGTCGTTATGTTTCGCCACTGTGCACAAGTTATAATCGTAATTTGTGGGTCGTCTAACAATGCGGAAGTTGTAGGACGATAGGTGGATTTCGAAATTTAAGACAAATTTTATTTGCTGCAGTAAAAGAACAGACTGAGAAGTTCACTGAAATCTCAACTGAAATTACAGAAGCCGGCCGGAGTGGCCGAGCGGTTCAAGGCGCTACAGTCCGGAACCGCGCGACCGCTACGGTCGCAGGTTCGAATCCTGCCTCGGGCATGGATGTGTGTGATGTCCTTGGGTTAGATAGGTTTACGTAGTTCTATGTTCTAGGGGACTGATGACCTTAGAAGTTAAGTCCCATAGTGCTCAGAGCCATTTAGCCAAATTACAGAAACTGACGCAAACACCGTGAGTCGGGGGGGGGGAGGGGGGGGGGGGTGGCGTCCGGGGGAGGGGCGAGGGGGAACCAAGTGGTATTGAAAACTGCGCCGCGAGGAGGCGCCAAGTCACGGATTGCGCGGTCCCTCCCGTCGGAGGTTCGAGTCCTCCCTCGGGCATGGGTGTGTGTGTTGTTCTTAGCGTAAGTTAGTTTAATTAACGTGTAAGTCTAGAGAGCGATGACCACAGCAGTTTGGTCCCTTAGGAATTCACACGCCTTTGAACATTTGCAGAACTGTACGATGCAAACACAGCAAGATTTCGTCACCTGGTAAGAGTAAACGAACCGGAGAACCAACATAAATTGCGTGGCGAAACAATATGGATTGCGATACCGAAATTGCGAAAGATTTCCACACGCCTCTCCACAAAGCGAGGTACTTTAATGACGTATTCTCTAACGTCAATATAAAAATCAGTGTGCGTAACGAAAATAGAAGTTCGGTAAATACGTGCGGACGTATGTTAGTGTTAGCTTATGCCTGTAAAGATTTCTGTGCAAAGCTCAAAGTGCTGTTGCAATTCTAAAATGTAAAAGAAGTGGGGGAGAGAGGAATGAAGTTGGTTTAGCATGAAGAATAGTTGTACTATATTGGAAATCCCGTTAACTGATGGCTACTAATATACGACCGAAAGATCAATACTGTAGTAAACGTGTATATGGAGGCGATTATCATCGGAGCCCTAGCGATAGGCATCAGCATTTTCCATTACACCGAAATTAAAAGCAGAAGACTAACGACAGCTACTACCTCCGAAGTTGACACTACGTAATTGAATCTTTCTGTTTATTTGATACAAAGACGATGCAAACTATGTTACTTACATTAATAAGAAACATAAAAATCTGTAATTTATGGAGTGACAACCAAAAATTTCTGACCGACCATTATTGGCACCCTTATAAGTGCATGACACATAGTCTCAAACTGTTAATTCCTCTAAAAACGAACAGGAATCACGCCAGCCATATTAGAAGTACAATTAATACAGTTTTCTATGGTTATCGGAGAAGACCCATGTGCTACACAGACGGGTCTAGTCAAAGATTTATCTTCGAATGTACACCGTAACTGCTAAAATTCCCACCGTTGTTGCCTTTCTCCGGCTGCAGGCGATGAGCGGGTGAGGGCTGTTCTGATAACACCGTAATTTTCGCACCTTTCTTATCGTTCGTGTATGCTGTGCGGGTAGAATGACTATCTGTGAGACTGTGTGTGACCCCAATTTCGCTGCTTTTTCTCGGAATTGTTATTTTGGGACATTTAATTAGAAGGAAGTAATATGTTGCCTGGATATTCTTCTTACGTAATCCCTGGGACAGCAGTACACCTCTCATGACGACAACACCCCGTTGTAGCGTCTGGCACGAAAGTTTAACTAAAACCTTCATCATGTTCTAGGGTTTTCTAAAAGAACCCTTCACGAAATGAGTAGATCTTTTCTCACCTTGTCTCTTCTGTCAGATCTGATGGGTAAGAACCAATAGCCGAGCGGTCTAAGGCGCTGCAGTCATGGACTGTGCAGCTGATCCCAGCGGGGCCGGCCGGAGTGGCCGAGCGGTTCTAGGCGCTACAGTCTGGAGCCGCACGACTGCTACGGTCGCAGGTTCGAATCCTGCCTCGGGCATGGATGTGTGTGATATCCTTAGGTTCGTTACGTTTAAGTAGTTCTAAGTTCTAGGGGACTTATGACCACAGATGTTAAGTCCCATAGTGCTCAGAGCCATTTGAAACATTTTTTGATCCCTGTGGAGGTTTGAATCTTCCCTCGGGCATGGGTGTGTGTGTTTGTTCTTAGGATAATTTAGGTTAAGTAATGTGTAAGCTTAGGGACTGATGACCTTAGCGGTTAAGATCCATAAGATTTCACACACATTTGAATTTTTAAGAACCAATAAACGAGAATCGGTTGCACGGGGGTTAGTAACATACATTTTCGTGCGTGAACGATATTTTCTTAGTTGTACTGCAATGAGTCTCAGAACAGAATCTGCTTTCCTTGCAAGTAGACTGGTCTGGACGTTCCACTGTAGGTAGCATCGATGTGATAATAATAGATATTTTGAGATTGTTATGGCTTACAGTGATTTACTATCATCAAAGTAATTCAAAAATAATGTTATGCAGAATATATTACATTTATATTGAAACTGAGCTGCAAGATCCTGCACCAAGCGTCGATCATCTGCATATTATCTCGCACTCACCACAGTTACACAACAGCACCATCCCGAATATCGCTATGTCATGGGGAATTTGGTTTTACACAAACATGTGCTCGTCAGTATGTCGTATGATTTCTCGGAACAAAACTTCAGATAAAATACGTAACACTGCATTATTACAGAGTAGAGGCAAGGTTATCTTAGGATTCACGAATCCTACTGAAAGCTTTCTGTTGTAGCTGAATGGCAACGTTGTTTTGACGATCAAAGCTTCAGAATTCGAACATCGCCAGTTCCAATACGTGTACTTTCCAACGGCTGACATTACATGTATTACACATGAATTTATTTTGACGATGAATTTTATTGACTATCCTTCACTCTTTCGAAATGTGGTGCTACAGAAGAATGCTGAAGATTAGATGGGTAGATCACGTAACTAATGAGGAGGTATTGAATAGGACTGGGGAGAAGAGAAATTTGTGGCACAACTTGACTAGAAGAAGGGATCGGTTGGTAGGACATGTCCTGAGGTATCAAGGGATCACAAATTTAGCATTGGAGGGCAGCGTGGAGGGTAAAAATCGTAGAGAGAGACCACGAGATGAATACACTAAGTAGATTCAGAAGGATGTAGGTCGCAGTAGGTACTGGGAGATGAAGGAGCTTGCACAGGATAGATTAGAAGGGAGAGCTGCATCAAATCAGTCTCAGGACTGAAGACCACAACAACAACAACAACAATCCTTCACCCTTTACTCGCGACACAATTGTTTCACGGTACTATAACAGCAAGTTCATTGCAATGGAAAACATCAAATGTTTTTGTATGAGTTATTAATCAGTTTTGAAGATGATTTATGAGGGAACAATACATGCTTCTTAGCATTGAATCATATGACTTCCGTAAGTCAAGCCCCTTGTTAGCATTATTGGTAGTCATGTCTCCTTGGAAAAACTCTTTCAAAACGAACACAGTGTTTATTTTCTTTTGTAGCCTCAAAAGCATTTTTTAAAATATGTATGTCTTGCTGTACATGGTGGCCCATCATGCAGGTTGCCAAATGTACCAGAGCGTTCTACGCACACTGTGCATACTCCAAAGAGGATTTAGTTTTAAAATCCAGTGGCGCACCTTATGGGAAAGATCTTGGGTGCAAATATCGGCCCACCTTCCATATCGAGAAGACAAACTACTCACTTAACAGCCCCTCATGTATGACTCGGTGAGTACAAATCAAGTGGGCTCGATCCACTGTAGGTCTCTTTTGTGTCGCTTTGAACGAGTGTATCATGCCAGTGGACAGTGGGATTGGTAGATGTTGTATATTACGATTAACATAACTGTTGTACTGCTCGACTATGTCAGCAGCAGCTCTTGTTATTAATAGAAGGCACTGTTGTTTTCCGTTTATAATATTGAACTGTTTCAGATTAGGTTCAAAATGGTTCAAATGGCTCTGAGCACTATGCGACTTAACTTCTGAGGTCATCAGTCACCTAGAACTTAGAACTAATTAAACCTAACTAGCCTAAGGACATCACACACATCCATGCCCGAGGCAGGATGGGAACCTGCGACTTCAAATTAGGTTCTGAGGTATTTGTTCTGCCCTACATGTTCCGGTGGACTGAGTTTCGAATACTGAGGTGTACGTACAGGCTGTATTCAGATGGAAAGCATTCAAACCCCTGCAAAAGACAAGCTCTGTTCCTGGTTGTTTTAAATTGTATTTATTGTTTTACTGTTATCAGTTGTTTTAGTTGTATTAGTTTTAATTTGGGCATAGTGAGTTTTTTATTCTTTTATACTCAGTATAGTTGTGAACTTGATTGCAACAGCTTGTTCTCAAATGCTATATCAAATTGAACACGGCGCAAATTATTTTTTATTGTTTTTGGAGTAACTTATAGCCGAGGAGGCAAGAAATTTATCAGTTTAATTAATGTAATTTATTATTCACTACAAATCGATTCTATCATTCTATGATTCTACACACCTGCATTATTAGTAAGTAAACATACGTTGTACTGTTAACAACATTCAGTACCAGTGGTTTCGGTTGAAAGTATTAGCGCCTTTACAATGATAGCACCGATGATATTGCAATACAGAGACATCTCGTAGGACACTGACATTCTTCTACGAATGCAGTGCACCGTAGCTGACACCTACAGCGTTCAAAGCAACAGTCGGCACGGAGTTTGTGGTACGTGATTGTAGGAAATTATGACATGTATAGTGGACATTGTCTCTGCCAGGCACTTAAAATGTGAATTGAATAGTGCGTTTTTGATTATTTTCGACTCAGCGTAGTTCAGAACTTGTCCAGTGTTTCAATCAATTATATGTAGATGCAGGTATAGATTATTGATAGTGAAGTTAAGTGTATCTAAATTGATTGTGGCTAAACTTGAGTTTGTACTCCTGCTTTTATGTGTGGTATCTAAATAAAACCACTGAGCCAGTATATACTTTTGATACAAAATTTTTTATTTGCTAGGCCCATTTTTGCTTGTTACTTTGGACCCTAATTTGTTCTAGCCATTATAAGTTCATGGAAATTTTGTGATGTGGGATTTCGATTTGGAAAAATGCAAATTTGCTTTAAAATATTTCACATGAAATGATGGATGGGCGAAAACTATACGTCTTTAGTGGTTCCAAAGTGAAACCACCAGCTTACATCAACGGTTTGTGTACTTTTTACCAATTTTTTCTTGTATTCGTTGCTCAGTATAGTAACAGATGTTAATTATCTGAAAAATTTAAAATTTTTTTTTCGTATTCATGGGGATCAAACATTCGATTTTACTCTTTTGTCCTAAGCGCCTTATTACAAGTAAAACATTTAATAAATCATTATTAACGCACAAAAACGACAAATGTGTAATTGAGGACATTTATACCCCAAGAAGATTTAAAAAGGAAAAACGTAATTTACAATGAAGGGAAACCAGGTAACAAACTCGAATCTGAAACTGCACAAAAATAGTTTCAAATTTAATGATTTTTAACCGTCATCTGGACGAATACGTGAACGCGGAGTGACTGAGCGTCAGTGTGGGCGGGTGCTGGCGCCGCTCGAGCGTCCTCTGTGCTGTTCGCCGCCTCGTGCCATGGTGCGGGTAACAGCCATCATGCGGATGGAATAGATTGCCGGGAATTAAGCCACTTCGCGGGATTGCCTGCGACAGCTGCGAAGCGGCCGCTCCTCCACCCAATATTGGAAACCAATTACTGAGAACTTCACACACGTGTAGGCGTCCACTGTTTCCTCCGACGATATGCGATTCCGCTATTTTTCGCTTCTGGAATGCGTGAATTGGTGATAAACAACTGAGGAAGTTACAGTTTCTGGACAATTTAGTTCTAGGAATTCCAGATAGATAGATCTACCTGGTAGAGGCAACAGAAAAAAATTTAACTAAAACTGTTGAGTACGAAGGTAGCATCTTAGATGTAGCATCTTAGAAGCCCTGGTTGTGACAGAATATTTCGTCACGAGAATCTAGTCGGCGATGGTAGAGGGGAGGGGAGATTGCCGCGTGTAGTCATCACCACAGTGTCTGGGTTACATCCCAGACGTCTCACTAATGTCTTAAGCAGCGAGAGCATGTGCAACTGTCAACAGAAATCTGTTCGCCAGACGGAGACGTTTAAGTCAGTAGGCCTCCTTGGTTAGACTTGTATTAGGTTGTATGACGGCAGTGGCTCATAATGTCTCTTCATTCCGCGCCCATAATTATACGTGAAAACACAAACACAATGTTTTTAGCCATTATTCTTTCAACTGGTTTTCCTATCTCCTACATCTGTTTTTTATTTATAAATAACGGCAACAAATAACATCCTCCACAATCCGTTTTCAAATTCTAGTGTTCGTTTTTACTCCCTATTTTTTCCTCTCCATTGCTCCTTCTCACATGATGTTAACTATTATGGTTAATGTGGCATATATTCTTCTAACCTCACCTTCTTGTGTTGATTTCGGCCTTCATCTGTCCAACTCTTTACATTATTCAGTTGTTTGTTTTTTCTTTTTCTTGTTTCTTTTCTTTTAAGCTGAGGACTAATGGCAAATTGTGTAATAAATGTTTGTCAACGGTACGGTTTCGTCGAGGACGACAAACGCTCATGTGAAGTAATGGACAGATCTAAAGCCCATAAAATCTTTTTATTTCACTGATCAGCTCCGTAAGTGTAGAAATGTCCATGTACTCAATATCTGTGCTGTGACAGATTGTGTAATCCAGGGTTGATAATTCATAGATTCATCAGTTCAAAATTATTGATTTGTTGGATATGAAGTCAGTAGTTTGAAGAAACACAGTGAATCTACTATGTGTTTGTTTCGAAAAAAAGTTAAAGACAAAAAAACACAAGAAAAAACACTTCCAGTACAAATCAACACGACTCCAATGCAAATTAACATGACTTAATATTATTTGGAGAAATCACACGTATGTGTGGCTTGTATGAGAGCTTAGCAATAACTTTGTCCTTTCTATAAGCCACTTTTATGATTCTGAAGGAATTTCAACTAACAGTACTTCTACTTGAAAACCAGGCTGACAAAAATTGACTACTTTTAGTTGGTGTCGATCGCTATTTATAAGGCCGGCCGCGGTGGCCGTGCGGTTCTAGGCGCTTCAGTCCGGAACCGCGAGACTGCTACGGTCGTAGGTTCGAATCCTGCCTCGGGCATGGATGTGTGGTACGTCCTTAGGTTAGTTACGGTTTAAGTACCAAGTTCTAGGGGACTGATGACCTCAGATGTTAAGTCCCATAGTGCTCAGAGCCAATTGAACCATTTGAGCCACTATATATAACTGCTTGCTTCAGATCAGTCTGTAAGAAGAAGATAATGTGAATGGCAATTAAAAATACAAATTGGCCTACTACCTTTCGCCTAAAATGTAAACCTGTAAACATAATTTGTGGGTGTCATTCGCACGTGTTAAGGTTACTTGAAGGATAAAATCTTCCTATGATGGATGTTCACGAGGTAATTAATATTTTAATGAGAGTTTATTAAATAAATCAGTACTCATTACACAAAGCCTTTCACTTGCATCCACTTGCATAGTAGAAGTGTGACACCCCTCTTTCGTCTACACAGTCGCAGTGTTATGAAACTAGAGTTTTGGAATGCAGCCTATGGAAATCACCACATACCAGATGCACCCAATCAAAATGGTTCAAATGGCTCTGAGCACTATGGGACTTAACATCTGTGGTCGTCAGTCCCCTAGAACTTAGAACTACTTAAACCTAACTAACCTAAGGACATCACACATATCCATGCCCGAGGCAGGATTCGAACCTGCGACCGTAGCAGTCCCGCGGCTCCGGACTGATCGCCTAGAACCGCTAGACCACCGCGGCCGACTGCACCCAATCAGTTAACACCTATTATACCGCTACCAGCTACGACTCGTCCTTACAGTATCATATGGCTTTCACGCAAAACTTGGAATCGGAGTCACTCGCAGACATCCAGGAAAGTAATACAATTTATTGTATCCCATATCAAACTAAAGAAAAAATTACAAGCAGATATATGGCACTGTGAAAACTAGGTACTGACCGACCGTAATTTAAAAGAAATATTTAGGTAACTTAGGCTACAAACACCATGCAGAACTGTCTAGACAAGCGTAATTTACAATTTATGTACGTAAATAAAGTTCTGTTTAAACAATGCTCAACACTGAAAAACCATGGGCGGATTTGAATCCGTCACAACCGCCTTATGAAACATGACTGTTCTGAAGTGAAAAAGGCCGACCGTGAACTGTGTTCTCGGAATCAGCTTTTGTAAATACCATCGGTTGTACACTGTGTGAAACCACTTCCAGACTATTGACAAAAAAAAAAAAAAAAAAAAAAAATAGTTCAAATGGCTCTGAGCACTGTGGGACTTAACTTCTGAGGCCATCAGTCCCCTAGAGCTTAGAACTACTTAAACCTAACTAACCTAAGGACATCACACACATCCATACCCGAGGCAGGATTCGAACCTGCGACCGTAGCAGTCGCTCGGTTCCACACTGTAGCGCCTAGAACCGCTTGGCCACTCCTGTCGGCAGACTATCGACATTCTTGTTCAATTGACTACTCGAGAAATGTGAGTCTACTGCAGCGCCCCTGGCATTTTGTGCTGTACTGGGTCTCGTCTGTCACGAGTGGCTGGTTTTCGTTTACACGACATGGCGAAAAATGCGTGTCGGTTGTCTGCAGTGCAATTTGGCACCTAAACGGTGAGAATGAGCCCATGACGTACTATTGTTTTTACGAAATAATCGAAATGTAGTAACAGAGTGTAGGAAGAAGATAACAGAGTTTATTTTTGGTCGAAACGTAATTCATGCAGGACGCTCTTCAGGAAAGTCGTATGATAAATTCTCCATACTCCTGAAAACTGAAAGAATAGGAAAACCGTGTCGTCCAGATATTAAAAATATAACCACATTTATCTGCTTAAAGACTCGTCAAACAATGTTTACTAGCCAGTAAACAGTCTCTTATTATTTTATCTTTTGTGCCACATCTTCATTCCAATTGACAAAGAATATCTATAATTATTATCCTCGTTAAATACAGCAGTTCAGACTTCTTCGATGTTGATACTACTTTTATTTGGAAAGTTTATCTACTTGCATTCCTGTTTATGCATAAAGTACATTCTTTCTTCGTTCAGGAACTAGTACTGTAAAACGGAAATATCGGTATCTTTTTGCTTTCCGATATACTGTCTTGTGGGAGAACACTAAAATAGTTGTAGAAATACCAGGGCCTCAAGAATCATTTGCAGTGGGCCACGAAAACAAAAGAAACAGCAAAATAATAACGAAGAATACACTAAAGCAATAAATCGATTACTTTAATAGGGGTTATCCAGGCGATAATAGATAAACTTCTCATGTTATCAGCCTGCGCCACAGTCCGATGTTTCTGCGCATGCGCAATATGCAGCACACTAGCGATTTCAGAACGCCAAGCTAATCACAATCAACGGATTATTGACGTCACTGTCCAGTTCGCGGGGCCCACGAGTAATAGGGGCCCGGAAACGAATTTTTGACGTTACCATAGTCGCCTTGTATGCCATACTTCGCGTGTGTTCGTCTCCGTGCAGGACCCATCAGTATGTCAGTGAAAAGGTACCCACTAACGGTCTGAACTTTGTTAACCATCGAGAGCTCGTACATATTTACCAGGTGTACCGGTATGCAATGAGCGTTTTTTTTGTGAAAATGAAACACTAATTGTGAATTGAAAAGTAAGAACATTATTTTTAAGTACTGACCATTGCTTTCTATATATTTTGACCACCTTTCTGGCAATTTGTGGACACCACTCCAATAGAAATGTTCGTATTTGGAAGTAATCCAATCAGACACCCAATTTTCGATTTCTTCGTAGGAATCGAAGTGTTCCTCAGCCAATGAGTGTCCTATTGATGAAAACAAATGGTAGTTGGAAGGGGGGGGGGGGTGGGGTAGCAGCTCCTAGCCAAGTGTTTTGATTGTAGCCTGAAACAGTTTTGCTTTGTGTGCAGGTGCCCTGTCGTGTAAAAAAATTACTTTGCCATGTCTTCTGGCCCATTCTGGTGTTTTTTTGATCAATGCATAGTTCAAATTGATCATTTTTTGTCTATAGCGATTAGTATTCACTGTTTCACCGGGTTTTAGAAGCTCATGATACATGACACCTTTCTGATCCCACCAAACACAGAGCATTGTCTTCTTGCCGAATCGATCTGGTTTTGCAGTCGATGTTGATGGTTGTCCTGGATTAACCCATGATTTTTCCTGTTTAGGATTCTTAAAATAAATCCATTTTTCATCGCCAGTAACAATTAGATGCAAAATTGATTTTCTTTCATGTCTTTGAAGCAAAATTTGATAAATGGTTTTTCGGTTTTCTATCTGTGTTTCGTTCAATTCAAGTGAAACCTACTTTCCACACTTTTGGATCTTTCCCACAGTTTTCAAACGGTCAGAAATTGTTTGTTGTGCAACATTTATCATTGCTGCCATTTGCTTCTGACTCAAAGTATCAACTTCATCCAATATTGCTTGCAATTTGGCGTCTTCCACGCTCTTCATTTCTTACATCAAAATCATTATTTCTGAACCGTTGAAACCATCTTTTGCATGTTGCTTCTGATAGAGCATGATCACCATATGCCTCGACAAGCATTCGATGCGACTTTGCAGAACTTTTTTTCAAATGAAAACAAAAAAATTAATGCTTTCCGCAAATCATTACATTCTGGTACAAAATTCGACATCGTTAACACAATGAAAACATATAATGTTGTTTGTTCCATGACTTGATGTATACTAAATACCTTTGACAGATGTCATACCAACCAAACTAACAAAAAATTAATGCTCGTTCACAAGAAATGTTCCCTATCGACACATATGTATCTTAACGCTCATTTCATACCGGTACACCCGGTAAAGGCTATTTTGAAATGTACTGTAGTGATCTGAAATAATTATTCGCTCCCCGAAAGAGACGAATGCGGGCACCTGCAGTGTCACGTGCCGTGACCTCGCCCATCCGCGACGTGGAAGTCGGCTGATTCACATGCAAGCACGTGAAGCGCACAAACAACCAGTAGTCGAATTAGTCCAGGAAATTCGCTCGCTTAGAACAAGCTTTACTAGCGTTACGAGGCCGTTGTACGCGATTTATTCTCGTCTTACACCGTCAGCAGAATAGAGCACACTGTTTCAGCAAACGGTCACTGCGTAGTATTGAATGCAAGGAACGGTAGTCTGTGTTGCACAGAGAATGTAGCCAGATTATGCGGCGACAAATGGCTTGTCTTCCGAGACAAACACGATCATCGCTTGCGTAGTCGCACAGTGGCGCACGCGGGAAGTGGTCAGGGCGTTCTGGCTTACAAGCCCAGCAAGCGCCGCCAGTGTGACGTCAGTGCTGCCACAATGGCTGCGGAACCTGGCGGAGCGGGAGAAACATCCCTCCCAGCAGTGCCATTTTAGCCGCAGAAGGCTCTCTTGGGTCTCCCGCGTGGCCGACAAAACATGGTGTCTACTGCGAGGAAGCTACCGACAGCGAGCACGTAACGTGTACGTAGACGCTAGTTTCACTCGGTCGCATTTGGAATGTACGGCTGTCCTGAAAAGGGGTGGAGGCTTAGCCCGAATTTTAGATGCAGTAAACTTTTAAAGAGAAAACTCTTAAGATGATAACAGTTAAATTTATAAAAACTGTTTTGTCCCACAAATGTCTGAATATTAAATGTCCATTTATTCCACGTTACGGTTCCGCGTCGGCCATAAAGTCATTTTCGAACGCCACTATTTACAGTGGCCGCGCGGGATTAGCCGAGCGGTCTTGGGCGCTACAGTCGTGGACTGTGCGGCTCTTCCCGGTGGGGGTTGGAGTCCTCCCTCGGGCATGGGTGTGCGTGTTTGTCCTTAGGATAATTTAGGTTAAGTAGTGTGTAAGCTTAGGGACTGATGACCCTAGCAGTTAAGTCCCACAACTTAAAAAACATTACAGTGAGGTGACAAATGTCATGGGTGGGACAGCGACATGCACATAAGCAGATGACAATAGTATTGCATTCACAATGTACAAAAGAACAGTGCGTTGGCTCAGCTGATGTCACTGATTGGGCGGCCCCTCCCGCCGGAGGTTCGAGCCCTCCGTCGGGCATGGATGTGTGTGTGTTGTTCTTAGAATAAGTTAGTTTAAGTTGTGTGTAAGTCTAGGGACCGATGACCTCAGCAGTTTGGTTCCTTAGTAAGTCGCACACATCTGAACATTTGAATTGGCACAGCTGTAGTTTGTACTCAGTTGATTCATGCCAAAAAAGTTTCCGACGTCATTATGGCCTCACGGCGAGAATTAACAGACTTTGCCGAGTGGTAATTGGCGGCTACACGCATGGGACATTCCATTTCGGAAATAGTAAGGGAATCCAATATTTCGAAATCCACAGTGTCAAGACTATGTCGAGAATATCACATTTCAGGCATTATTCTCAGCCGGCCAGAGTGGCCGAGCGGTTCTAGGCGCTACAATCTGGAACCGCGTGACCGCTACGGTCGCAGGTTCGAATCCCGCCTCGGGCATGGATGTGTGTGATATCCTTAGGTTAGTCAGGTTTAAGTAGTTCTAAGTTCTAGGGGACTGATGACCTCAGAAGTTAAGTCCCTACCTCTCACCATGGACAAAGCAGTAACCGACTGCCTCCACTTAAGCATCGAGAGTAGCGGCATTTGTCATTGCTAACAGACGAGGAACACTACATGAAATAACCGCAGAAATTAATGTGGGGCGTACGACGAACGTATCCGTTAGGACAGTGCGGCGAAATTTGACGTTAATGGGATACAACAGCAGACGACCGACGCGTCTGCCTTTACTAACAGTACGACATCGTCTGCAGCTCCTTTATTAACAGCGCGACGTCACCTGCAGCGCCTTTCATGGGCTCGTGACCATAGCGGTTGGACCCTAGACGACTGCGTCCTCTGATTGAGTCCCGATTTCAGCTGGTAAGAGCTGATGGTTGGGCGCAGATCCACCAACGAGCCACTGACCGAAGTTGTCAACAACGCACTGTGCAAACTGGTGGTGGCTTCATAATGATATGGGCTGTGTTGACATGGAATATACCGGGTCCTCCGTTCCAACTGAACCGATCATTGACTGGAAGTAATCGTGTTTGGCTACCTGAAGACCATTTGCAGCCATTCATTGACTTCACATTTCCAGTCAACTACGAAATTTTTATGGATGACAATGCGCCTTGTCAACGGACAATTCGAACGAATGAGTTGGCGACCCAGATCAGCAGACGTGAATTTACTAGTGGCATGTCACTGCTCAGATGTGAATATATTAGTAAGCCACTACAAACTTCGCATTATATCTTTTTTGTTGCAACGTCCGTCAGCTATGTGTCACTTCCAGTAACGTTACCAAGCGACGAAAGAAATTAAACGCAGCATGGAGGAATGAAAGAAATAGAAAATGCAGTGACGCTAAGGCGATATAGCTGCATGAAAAATGTGAAGAAATCAGAAAAGAAATGAATGTGGGAAGGACTGATTCTGCATTTAGAAAAGTCAAAACAACCTTCGGTGAACCGAATAGCAACTGTGATAACACTAAGAATGTAATGGATATTCCGCCGTTAAAAGAAGATATGTGGAAAGAGTACATTGAGAGCCTTTAAAGGGCAAGGCAAGGGGGGGGGGGGGGGGGGAGATCTTGTTTGATGTGACGGAAGAAGAAGAAGAAGAAGAAGAAGAAGCATGACTGGTCTGGGAAGAGATAGGAGTTCCAATAACAGAATTAGAATTTGAAAGAGCTTTGGACGACTTCACATCAAATAAAGAAGAAGGAATGGATAACATTCCATCGAAATTTCTAAAATCACTAGGGGAAGAAACAGAACAACTCTCGTTGGTGTGTAGAATGTATGAGATTGGTGATATACAATTGCTGAGGTAAAATATGCAGACGAATGAAAAAGAATATTGGTGATCTGTCAGATGACTGATGGTTTGGCTTTCGCAAAGGTAAAGGCACCAGAGAGGCCGTTCTGACGTTGCGGTTGGTAATGGAAGCAAGAATGAAGAAAAATCAAGACACGCTCTTACGCTTTCTCGACCTGGAAAAAGCATTTGCCAATGTAAATTGGTGTAAGAGAAAGGCGGACGTCCGAATATACCGAACAAATCGCTGAGGGCGTAGGCTGCAACTGCTACTCTGAGATGAGAAGGTTGGCACAGAATAGGAATTCGTGTCAGACCGCATAAAACGTGTCATATTGGTTCAAAAGGTTCTGAGCACTATGAGGTCATCAGTCCCCTAGAACTTAAAACTACTTAAACCTAACTAATCTAAGGACATCCCAAACATCCATGCCCGAGGCAGGATTCGAACCTGCGACCGTAGCGGTCGCGCGGTTCCAGACTGAAGCGCCTAGAACCGCTCGGCAACACCGGCCGGCAACCAGCTAGTAGACGACTCAACAAAAGGGCATTGTTGGCTGACACATACCACGAGGTGAGTTCAGAAGCTCAGCACAAAGGGTGTTCTTTCTCCACAAACAATGGCACCTTTCCTTGCGAATGCGAGAAAGCTGAGTGGAGTGCAGGTGAATGTTATGGATGCGTCTGTACTGTAGTGTTATGTTTGTGTTGTACGCTGATGATGAGAGAACAAAGAGAGGCTGAAACCCGATGTCGAGACGTATCGTTCGATAACGAGGGTACCGCTGAGCTGAACGTCGCCATCCGAAGGGCTTATCAGTGTTAACTGTCTCACTTTATGACAAACTGCGGAGAGCATTAGAACTGAATCCAGCACACTGCCGCAATGGCAGGTGATCGGGATCTTTACGCAACCTCCTCTTCTCTTGTCAGCCAAATATTCGAAGTGAGAATTTCCAACACCAGGATTCTAATCGGCTTACCTTCGACTCGAGTACTTCTGCGCAGGCATGGGTTAGGAACCTTGGCTGCCGAAGCGGGAGGAATAGCTATGTTAATGAGAAGTTTGTTATGCTCTTGCGAGCAGAATAAAACGAAGTTCTTTGCGAATAACGGCGACGCCTCAACAAAACCTCCCTCATCATTTGTAAATAATGTTTACTTCATGTTTTACTCGTCGGTTCGATGTGGCATAACGTCTACTCGACAGTGAACAGCGTAACCAACACTGAAGCCGGCCCCATACTCACTCTGCGGGAGATTGTGCGGTTTTATGACTATTGCTTGTTGGATAAAGATGCTGTTTTCGAGTTTAGATCTCTTTTGGGGGTTGATAATTCACAAATACACTCCTGGAAATTGGAATAAGAACACCGTGAATTCATTGTCCCAGGAAGGGGAAACTTTATTGACACATTCCTGGGGTCAGATACATCACATGATCACACTGACAGAACCACAGGCACATAGACACAGGCAACAGAGCATGCACAATGTCGGCACTAGTACAGTGTATATCCACCTTTCGCAGCAATGCAGGCTGCTATTCTCCCATGGAGACGATCGTAGAGATGCTGGATGTAGTCCTGTGGAACGGCTTGCCATGCCATTTCCACCTGGCGCCTCAGTTGGACCAGCGTTCGTGCTGGACGTGCAGACCGCGTGAGACGACGCTTCATCCAGTCCCAAACATGCTCAATGGGGGACAGATCCGGAGATCTTGCTGGCCAGGGTAGTTGACTTACACCTTCTAGAGCACGTTGGGTGGCACGGGATACATGCGGACGTGCATTGTCCTGTTGGAACAGCAAGTTCCCTTGCCGGTCTAGGAATGGTAGAACGATGGGTTCGATGACGGTTTGGATGTACCGTGCACTATTCAGTGTCCCCTCGACGATCACCAGTGGTGTACGGCCAGTGTAGGAGATCGCTCCCCACACCATGATGCCGGGTGTTGGCCCTGTGTGCCTCGGTCGTATACAGTCCTGATTGTGGCGCTCACCTGCACGGCGCCAAACACGCATACGACCATCATTGGCACCAAGGCAGAAGCGACTCTCATCGCTGAAGACGACACGTCTCCATTCGTCCCTCCATTCACGCCTGTCGCGACACCACTGGAGGCGGGCTGCACGATGTTGGGGCGTGAGCGGAAGACGGCCTAACGGTGTGCGGGACCGTAGCCCAGCTTCATGGAGACGGTTGCGAATGGTCCTCGCCGATACCCCAGGAGCAACAGTGTCCCTAATTTACTGGGAAGTGGCGGTGCGGTCCCCTACGGCACTGCGTAGGATCCTACGGTCTTGGCGTGCATCCGTGCGTCGCTGCGGTGCGGTCCCAGCTCGTCGGGCACGTGCACCTTCCGCCGACCACTGGCGACAACATCGATGTACTGTGGAGACCTCACGCCCCACGTGTTGAGCAATTCGGCGGTACGTCCACCCGGCCTCCCGCATGCCCACTATACGCCCTCGCTCAAAGTCCGTCAACTGCACGTACGGTTCACGTCCACGCTGTCGCGGCATGCTACCAGTGTTAAAGACTGCGATGGAGGTCCGTATGCCACGGCAAACTGGCTGACACTGACGGCGGCGGTGCACAAATGCTGCGCAGCTAGCGCCATTCGACGGCCAACACCACGGTTCCTGGTGTGTCCGCTGTGCTGTGCGTGTGGTCATTGCTTGTACAGCCCTCTCGCAGTGTCCGGAGCAAGTATGGTGGGTCTGACACACCGGTGTCAATGTGTTCTTTTTTCCATTTCCAGGAGTGTATTAACTGAGGCGAGGGACGGCATTTAATTGGAATACCACACGGCATTTGACTGCCCACGGACATATACGACAAAATTCCCGACACCACATGTTCGGGAAATTAGGTATATTGTCGGGCTCCCATGGTCCACACCCATCTCTAACTAATTTGATATTTTACAACCTCTAAATACTGACTTTCTTGACTCGCGTCTTTTCTCTGTCGAGTCAAAGTAACTTAACTGAGGAAGTAGTTTTATTGCAGGCGAGCCATCACCAACCTTACACTGTTTGAAGAACAGCCGATCCTCAAATAGCTGAAGATGTAAAGTTACTGTATTATTCATACCTATATAGTACGAGGCGTGATGTGGTTCTCAAACGTAAAGTCCGAAAACAAGAGAACAATATCAACAGAAAAGATTCACGCTGCACTTCATTTAAAATTTGTTGAAAGAAATTGTAAAGGTTACAACTCTGCCGTTGTTTACAGAACTTACTTTATATAATTTTTGCTCACGTGGCCAATTTTGGTCTTAAAGGACACTAACACGTGCTGCAGGTACCAAAATAGTTTAATATATCCGATTATTTAGCAGGAGACATGGCACTTCTGAAAGCGAGCAAATACGTACCAGCGTCATGTTTAAATCAGAATGATTACTGAATACTGTAGCAGTCATAGTAGAAACTACTGTCACATTCTTAAACGCAGTATGTGCTCTCTTTCGTAGACAAGGTACTGAAAGAAATGCGAAATGAGACCAACAGAAATGGCGCTTTTATGTAAAGACGATAACTGTAGCGAAATAATCGCGATTTTTGATGGTCCCCTGGACTTTAGAAAAGGGTTGACATGGTTTTAGTGATGTGGTACAATTGTTCTGTTTTTAATCTGTGGCCATGTGTGTGGTAGGGTCGTGTGTGTGTGTGTGTGTGTGTGTGTGTGTGTGTGTGTGTGTGTGTGTGTGTGTGTCTCCATGGCCAATGCTGATTAGCAAAATTATATATATACTGGGTGTATCTGAAATGAATGTAGGAAAAGAGAGGGCTGGTAGAGTGGGTCAAAGAGAGCGTATTTGACTTGCAATACATGTCCTCATCGCTTAGTGCACGGTGCTAGGCGTCGTTAAACAGAGTCGCATGCCTCCTAGAGGGTAGGCACACAACATGCCATCTGTGCGGTCGAGGTAGCACGTCTGCTGGGCAACGATTTGTGACATCAACGTAAAAGAGATGTCGGGCTGAAATTTTATGATCTTTATTTGCAAACTCTGTTGTCAACATAGTTGCCGATATTCCAGGGGGGAGAACACTAAGGACTTTCCGCTTTTTTAATCGGGGCGTGAACGCGTTGCTTTTGGCCCTGCAAATGCCTGTTTGATGCGTGTTGCATAGAGTGCAGCACCTCTGCACAGTGCCAAGTCTGTTCGCCCTGCGTCAGTTTGTCATCACACGGGGTCGCTCCTGTGTTTGTTACTGTGTGGAGCGGACAGGACATGGAGCATTATTCTGGGGAGGAAATGGCAGACATGCACTGTGCTTACGGGCGGCCGATGGAAGTGCTCACTCTGCCTGACGTTTGTACATTCGGCGGTTTCCGAATCGTCAAGTGTCAGATCCGCGCGTGCTCATGAAGAAACACACACGACACCATCACGAAGTAAGACACACGTGTCTACACATGAAAAACAGAGCAATTGTACCACCCTACTAAGAACGATGTCCGCTCTTTTCTAATGTCCAGAGGACCATCATATATCACATTGATTTCACTGTAATTGCTGTCTTTACACAAAAGCGACATTTCTTTTGGTCTCATTTCGTATTCCTCTCTTTTATCTTATGTCCGAAAGTTAGCGCATACAATGTTTAAGAATGTGGAAGTAGTTTCTATTACAACTGTTATTGTATTTGGTAATCATTCTGCTTTAAATCTGACTCTGGTAGGTAAATTTTCTCGTTTTCAGAAGTGCCATGTCTGTTGCTAAGTAATCGGATACACTGAAATATATTGTCACCAACAGCATATGTGAGTGTCCTGTAAGACCGAAATCGGCTACCTGTGAGAAACTGAATAAAGTTAATATGTGCAAACAACAGCTGAGATGGAACCTTTACAGTGTCTTTCAACAAATAAATGATTTGCCAAATTAGATAAGGTGTAGCGTGATTCCTTTTGTTGTCTTTCTGTTGTTTTCCTTCTTCTCTCCCCTAATTTTTTTTCAACGGTTAGTTGATTGTTTTCTGATATCTCCAATGTTCCTGAAACTTTACTTATCGTTTGTCTAACATATTTTCAGAAAAATTGCAGAATCATTATCTGAAGTGACGTTTTCCCTGTTTTTGCATCGCTTATGTATGTGTGATATCTTTTTCAAAGTTGTTCAAAACTTCTGTATTCTCTTTGCGGACGATAGTTGTTATAAGGAGATGGCTTTGTAGGTCGAAAACGGTTCAATAATAAATTAATACTTTAGGACATTCACCCATCGTGTCTTTCGTATACAAACATGACAAATTTTCGCAGATTTTCTTCATAAGTTCCTTTTCAAAACATAATGCTTCTACTTCCGTCCTCGTTTCTTGTACCAGCCGTCATCAGATATATTTGGGTATGATGTATAATAAACCCAGATGGAGACTGTTGACGCCACTCGTTACGTTTGAATATCATTTCACGCCTTGTACTATACAGGGTGGTCCATTGATAGTGACCGGGCCAAATATCTCACGAAATAAGCATCAAACGAAAAAACTACAAAGAACGAAACTCGTCTACCTTGACGGGAGAAAGCAGATGGCGCTATGATTGACCCGCTAGATGGCGCTGCCATAGGTCAAACGGATATCAACTGCGTTTTTTTAAATTAGGAACCCCCAATTTTAATTACATATTCGTGTAGGATAAACAAATATGATTGTTTTAGTCAGAACAATTTTTCGCTTTGTGATAGATGCCGCTGCAATAGTCACAAACGTGTAAGTACCTGATATCACGTAACATTCCTCCAGTGCGGAGGGTATTTGTTTCTGATGCATTAGCCGTCTTATAATGGACCGTTTACCAATTGCGGAAAAGAACCCTATCGTATTCTGTACCACAATATTCACTCCCTGCCCACCCATAAACGCCCGAATCTCGTGGTCGTGCGGTAGCGTTCTCGCTTCCCACGCCCGGGTTCCCGGGTTCGATTCCCGGCGGGGTCAGACATTTTCTCTGCCTCGTGATGGCTGGGTGTTGTGTGCTGTCCTTAGGTTAGTTAGGTTTAAGTAGTTCTAAGTTCTAGGGGACTCATGACCATAGATGTTAAGTCCCATAGTGCTCAGAGCCATTTTTGCCACCCATAAACTCCTCTTCCTCCACTCCCTCCGTCAGCTCCGCGTGGATGCCTTCGTCCTAAATGAAACCTTCCTTCAACCCCGTATCTCCATCTCCACAGCTCCTTACACTCTTCACCGCAATGATAACCCGTACCCTCTGGCGCGTGGCGGAGTTGCTATAGGCCACCTCAAGCTCCTCCCTGTCTGGCCCCAACCTCTCCTTAACATCCTGCCGAGCATCTTACCCTCAGTCTCTTCTTCCCCACCCTTACCGTCACCTGTGCCACCATTTATGTCCACCCTCGCACCCACATCCCGTACGACTTCCTGGCCCACATTGACCACACCTTCTCCACCTACGTGATTGCCGCCGACCTCAAAATCCACAGCCGTGATCCTGCCGACCTCTAACGGTGGTATCAGTTTCTCACCACCCTCCTGGTTCCCCTGCCTTAGCATACCCGACCCGAATCCAACACCACTCCTGATGTGATCCTTGCCTCTCTCAACCTCCTTGGGCGCATTACCGCAGATGTCCTTGACCTCATTGGCAGTGACCATGCTCCTGTTCTCCTCACTATCTTTAATGGTCGCCATCCCCGCAACGCTCCTCGCCCCAACATCCCTCCTAAACTTGTCCAAGATTACTCCCGTGCCAACTGGGATGCCTATCAGGACTCCATTCACACCCAGGTTGATGGCCACAACCTTACCCTCCAATCTCCTGCTGACTTCTCTTGCACTGCTGCCTTCCTGCACCAGACCTTGTCTGACGCCGTCGCCACCCATATCCCCACCAAAGCCATCCACCCTCACCGCCCCGCCCTGACTCCACAGGCTGTCCTTCTCCTTCAGGAGTCCCGCCACCTCTACCACTCTTTTCTCCGCACTCGTGACCTTGATAAACTTACCAGCCACCGGAAATTACGACGACACATCCGCAACCTGCTCACTGCTAAGAAACGCCATGCCTTGCGCAAGACATGTACACAATTCAACACCACGCTCCCCATAAACTCTTCCAAGTATTGGTCTGCTTTCCACCGCCTTCTTGAGAACCGCCCCATCCCCCAGTACCCTCTCCTCCTTGATGACCGTCCCTTTCCTGACAACCTCAGTAAGGCCAACCACTTTGCCTCTCACCTCTCAGATGTTTTTTCCATCCCAGATGATCCCCACTTTGATTATTCCCTCTTCCCCGACGTCATGGACCATACGAATACCTCTGTTCCTCCCCTTGCTCCTAGCTTCCAGTACTTCGGCCACACACCACCATCTGAACTTAACACACCCATCACTACACAGGACATCAGCCTCACACTCCACACTAAACACTGCTCCTGGCTACGAATGCATTACCTACCGCCACCTCAAACACTGCCCTCCCTCCTTCCCTTCAGTCCTTGCCAGCCTCTACAATGTCATCCTTGCCACTGGCTTCTATCACGACCTGTGGAAAACCTGCCATATCCTGATGTTCTCCAACCCCAACAAGCCTCCGTCTGATGCCTCTTCCTATCGTCCTATCTGCCTCACATTGGTGTTCAGCAAGCTCTCGGAATCCATCCTTTCCCGGCGCATCCATCACTACCTCCGCCGAAACCACCTCCTCCCCAACACCCAATGTGGCTTTCGACCTTCCATCTCTGCTGATGACCAACTCCTCCACCTCACTCATCTCCTCTCCCTCCAGCTTAACTCCCGTCGCTCCACCATTTTTGTCTCCCTCGACCTCGAAAAGGCCTACGACCATGTCTGGCATCCTGGTCTCCTGTTTACACTCCAAACCTATGCTCTTCCTGTCAACTAAATCCGTCTGATGGCCTCCTTCCTCTCCTGCTGCCCCTCCTATGTTACCATCCATAATGCCAGTTCCCACACCTTCTACCCCTCTGCAGGTGTGCCCCAGGGCTCTGTCCTCTCATCTCTCCTCTACCTCCAGTACACGGCCGATATGGCCGCCCCAACCCCCCCTCCAGTACACCTCTTGCAATATGCCGATGACACCGCATTCCTCAGCCTCGCTCCTACCCTCCAACGGTCCCAATGGCTTCTCCAGAATCACCTTGACCTTTTTGCTGCATGGTGTAACCAGTGGCTCCTGAATATCAATCCTTCCAAGACCCAGGCAATCATCATAGGTTGTACCACTCGCTCCTTCCGGCTCCTGCATTTCTCTCTTACTGTCTGTGCCTGTCCTGTCCGCCTCACCCACACCCTCACCTACCTTGGCCTCACCATTGACTGTCACCTCACCTGGATCCCTCATCTCTGCCCCATCCAATCCAAAGCCCACAACTGCCTCCGACTCCTCAAACTCCTCTCTGGCTGGACATGGGGGTTGCACCCCTCTACCATCCTCCACACCTACAAATCCTTAATCCGTCCCATCCTCTGTTATGCCAGTCCTTCCTGGATATCTACCCCCTCCCCCACCCCCAAATTCTATAAGTCCCTCCAGATCCTTGAATGTCATACACTCCACCTCGCCTTCCGTATACGCCTCCCGTCCCCCACGCTGATCCTCTATTACCTCATTCCTTTCCCTCATCTGCTCCTGCTCCTTGAACATATCCGCATACTCTACACCTAACGCCACCTTGATCCCCCTCACCCCTTGGTTGCTCCTCTCCTCTCTCGCCCCCGCCCCCTGCCACATCTACACTGTTGTGTCCCCCCTACCCTCCATCCCTACACCCTTCATCTCCTTTCCCAAGGTGGCTTCCATCAACTCCCCCTCCTGGATGATGCCCTCTCTCCCTCCATCTATACCTCCTATAACTCTGATCCCACCCCCCTCCTTTCCTCGTTTCCTCCGTCCTTCCCTGGGCTCCCTCTTCCCCCCCCCTCCCATCCTGTTTCCTCCCCGCCAAACCTCTCCTTACCTCCCTTCTCCCCCCCCCCCCCCCGAGTCCTTTTATATTCCCCTCCTCTGCCTTCCCCACTCCCTGTCGCGTCTGCCCATCACCCCCACCCCTCTTATGGGTCCTCATCCTCCATCGGCTCCTTTCCCGCCTCCCCCCCTCCCCCCTTCGCTTTTCATCTCCTTCCCCCCTTTTTTATTTTCCCATCATCTGTCCAGTTTCCCCCCCACCCGCCCTCGGCTGTGGTATGTCACATTTGCCAACTTTTTAGTGAAGTGTTTCAGTGACTGTTCAGTGTTGTTCGTCTTTCTCGTGTTGTGAACAGAAACCATGCTGTCGCTAGGTGTGAATTTTATATCTTTTGTGAACAGAAACCAGACTGTCGCCGTGTTTTTTAACTGTCTGTATATTGTTTTACCTGTCTGCTTCGTATGTATTTTATCATCCCTCTGTTCTTTGTTTTAAGTTCCACGATTTCTTTTCGCCATGTTACTCTTTAAGTCTCCGATTTTATCGCCTGTTTTTATTATTTATTCTCTTCATCTTTTTAACAAAGTCTGTAGGCTGAAGAGCGGCATACTAAGCTGCTGCCCGCCCGCCCCCTTCGGGGGCAATTGAAATTCAATAAAGAAAGAAACAAGAAAATTGCGGAAAAGGTGGATATCGTGTTGATGTATGGCTATTGTGATCAAAATGCCCAACTGGCATGTGCTATGTAGGCTGCTCGGTATCCTAGACCACATCATCCAAGTGTCTGGACCGTTCGCCGGATAGTTACGTTATTTAAGGAAACAGGAAGTGTTCAGCCACATGTGAAACGTCAACCACGACCAGCAACAAATGATGATGCCCAAGTAGGTGATTTAGCTGCTGTCGCGGCTAATCCGCACACCAGTAGCAGACAAACTGCGCCAGAATCGGGAATCTCAAAAACATCGGTGTTGAGAATGCTACATCAACATCGATTGCACCCGTACCACATTTCTATGCACCAGGAATTGAATGGAGACGGCTTTGAACGTCGTGTACAGTTCTGCCACTGGCTACAAGATAAATTACGGGACGATGACAGATTTTTGGACGCGTTCCATTTAGCGACGTAGCGTCATTCACCAACAGCGGTAATGTAAACCAGCATAATATGCACCATTGGGCGACGGAAAATCCACGATTGCTGCGACAAGTGGAACATCAGCGACCTTGGCGGGTTAATGAATGGTGCGGCATTATGGGAGGAAGGATAACTGGCCCCCATTTTATAGATGGCAATTTAAATGGTGCATTGTATACTGCTTTCCTACGTAATGTTCTACCGATGTTACTACAAAATGCTTCACTGCATGATAGAATGGCATTGTACTTCCAACATGATGGATGTCCGGCACATAGCTCGCGTGTGGTTGAAGCGGTATTGAATAGCATGTTTCATGACAGGTGGACTGGTCGTCGAAGCAGTACGTTCACAGCATTGACGTCCCTGGATTTCTTTCTGTGGGGAAAGTTGAAGGATATTTGCCATCGTGATCCACCGACAACGCCTGACAACATGGGTCAGCGCATTGTCAATGCATGTGAGAACATTACGGAAGGCGAACTTCTCGCTGTTGAGAGGAATGTCGTTACACGTATTGCCAAATACATTGAGGTTGACGGACATCATTTCGAGCATTTATTGCATTAATGTGGTATTTACAGGTCATAACGCTGTAATAGCATGAGTTCTCAGAAATGATAAGTTCACAAAGGTACATGTATCACATTGGAACAACCGAAATAAATGTTCAAACGTACCTGCGTTCTGTATTTTAATTTAAAAAAAAACCTACCTGTTAACAACTGTTCGTCTAAAATTATGAGCCATACGATAGTGACTATTACAGCGCCATCTATCACAAATAGAAAAAGGTGGTCCAACTAAAACATTCATATTTCTTTACGTACTAGACGAATATGTAATAAAAATGGGGGTTCCTATTTAAGAAAACGCAGTTGATATCCTTTTGACCTATGGCAGCACCATCTAGCGGGCCAACCATAGTGTCATCTGGTTTCCCCCTTCAAGCTAGACAAGTTTCGTTCTTTGTAGTTTTTTCGTTAGACGCTTATTTCGTGAGATATTTGGCTCGGTCACGATCAATGGACCACCCTGTATAGTAATGAATAATACTATAAGGTTACATATTCAGCTAGTTGAGGATCGGCCGTTCTTCAAAACTTTTAAGTTGGTCGACTGCTCGCTTGCAATAAAACTATTTCCTCAGTTAATTTACTTTGACTTGACAGAGAAAGGACCCAAGACAAAAAAGTCATTGTTTAGAGGTAGTAAATTATCAAATTAATTCCATACGGGTGTGGACCTTGCGAGCCCCAGAATATACCTAACTTCCTAAACATCTCGTGTTGGGAATTTTATACTGTATGTCGGCGGACAGTCAACTGACTGGTGCCTGAGGTATTCCACTTATAATGCCGTCCCTCGCCTCCGAAAATATTTCTTAATTATTACTCCACAAAAGAGATATAAGCCCGAGAAGAGCATCTTTATCCAAGAAACAATTTATACAAAACCGGAGAACCAACCGCAGAGTTAGTATGCCACCAGATTCAGTGTTAGCTAGACTATCCACTGTCGAACAAAAGTTATGCCACATCAAACCGACAAGTAAAACATAAATTAAAAGTTTCTTACAAACGAGAAGGAAGGTTTTGTTGAGACGTCGTCTTTATTCGCAAAAAATCATGGTTTTATTTTCGTCACAAGTAGATAGCCAACTTCTCTTTAAGACAACTATTCCTCCCGATTTCGAGCCGTTTCTCACCCGTGCCTGTGCAGAAGGACTCGACTCGGAGGTAAGTCGGTTCAAATCTTAGTTCGATAAAATTATCCAGCCGGTATTTGACGGACAAGAGGAGGAGAAATGGTGGCGTAAAGATCGCCATTACCAGTCCTTGCGCCAATGTCCATGATTCAGTTCCAGTGCTTTCCGCAGTTTGTCATAAAGTGAGACCGTTAACGCTGATAAGCCCGTCGGATGGCAACCTTAAGCTCGGCGGTACCCTTGCCATTCGAGAGATACGTGGTGGCATCGGATTTCAGCCTCTCGTCTCTCAGCATCAGCGTACAACACAAACATAACACTACACTACAGACACATCCATAACATTCGCCAACACTCCATAAATGTACATACGATTCAAGTGTTACGCATCCGCAAGGAAAGGTGCCATTATGTGTGGGGAAGGAACACCCTTTGTGCTGAGTTTCTGAACCTACTTTGTGGGATATCTCAGCCAACAATGCCCTTTTTTTGAGTCATCAGTCTTCTGACTGGTTTGATGCGGTCCGTGACAAATGCCTCTCCTGTGCCAACCTTCTCAGAGTAGCAATTGCAACCTACGTCCTCAACTACTTGTTCGGTGTATTCCCATGAGCGCCTTCCTCTTCCTATTTAGAAACCACTGAGAAATAAGATCAGTCTATATTCACTATCAAAGTCGGTAAACTGATCATCATCGGATCGTCGGAAACCACAAAATTATTCACATCAGTCTGTATGGTATAGTTCTTATCGAGGTGCTAACAGAAATAAAGTCCGCTGTGTGCCACAGAAACCGTGGAGGTTCGAACAAATAATTATATGGTCCCTGATGATAATTCACTGAATGAAACATGTTGTGTACTAATGTAAACGTAGGCTTTCGCGGTCGTTAGAAGTACACCATGAGGTAGGCGTCTTGTAATAGTCCACAAAACGTCGGAATTTTATAGTTCATAATGCGGTCTCAAACCGAGAAGAATTTTATTGACTGTGTATTAATGTTTATTTCATCGGCAGCTCTTGATGTTTCTTAGATATCGTTGTCTTCACAAATTTGCAAGCTTTATAATTATTTCATAAACAGGATGATCGTATAAGTACATACTCGTAGTCTCTTACATCTACATACAAATTACTGTAAGCCACCGTGCGCTGCGTGGCGGAGGGTATCATCTACCACTATTTGTCGTTTCCTTTCCTGTTCCACTCGCACCAAGAGGGAGGCAGAAATCTCTATGCCTCTGGATGAGCTCTAATTTCTCGTATCTTATATTCGTGGTCCTTATGCGAAATGTATGTTGAGAGCGGTAGGATCGTTGCGCACTTTCATTCAGATGCTGGTTCTCTAAATTTTCTCAATAGTATTCCTTGAAAAGAAAGTCGCCTTCCCTCCAGGTATTCCCATTTGAGTTCCCGAAGCATCTCCGTGCACTTAAGTGTTGTTCGGACCTATCGGCAACA
The DNA here is from genome assembly GCF_021461385.2 of Schistocerca piceifrons. Taxonomy (NCBI): domain Eukaryota; kingdom Metazoa; phylum Arthropoda; class Insecta; order Orthoptera; family Acrididae; genus Schistocerca; species Schistocerca piceifrons. The sequence goes on from NC_060140.1 coordinate 299,559,366, forward strand.
AATCTAGCAGCCAGCCTCTGAAATACTTCGACGTGTTCCTTTGATCCGATCTGATGTGGATCCGAAGCACTCGTACACTGTTCAGGAATGGGTCGTATCAGCGTCCTACATGCAGTCTACTTTGCAGACAAACCACACTTTCCTAAAATTCTTCCCTGCCACAGTACTCACACGCTCGTTCCATTTCATACCGCTTTGCAACGTGAGAGGCAGATATTTTTGAAAGACCTATCTGTGTGAGTTAGAACAGTAATGCTATATCCGAACATTACTGGTTTGATTTTCCTGCTCATCCACATTAACTCACATTTTCCTACATCCAAGCTGCCATTAATTACCTCAACTAGAAATTTTATTTAATTCATCTTGTATCATACTACAGTCACTAATCCTTGAAAACTTCCCGTACACCACAGCATCATCAGCAAACAACCGTTGATTGCTGCCAACCCCGTCTGCTGAATCATATACTATGTTCATCGAAAATAATAGCGGCCCTTTCACACTTCTCGGGGCATTCTTGACGATACTCTTGTCTCACATGAACAGTCGCCATCGAGGACAAGATAGTGGGTTCTATTACTTAAGAAGTCTTCGAGACACTCACGTATCTGAGACCCTATTCCGCATGCTCGTGCCTTCGTACACGGTCTGTAGTGGCGTACCGTGTCAAATGCTTTTCGAAAATCCAAAATTTGGAATCTGCCTGTTGCCGTCGATCCATAGTTCCCAGTATGTCATGAAAGAAAAGGGGAAACTGAATTTCACACAAGCAATGCTTTCAAAATCCGTGTTAATTTTTCGACATAAGCTTTTCGCTCTCAACGATATTGCAGACAATTCTGCAGAAAACCGGTGTTAGGGATATTAATCTGTCATTTTACGGATTCGTTCTTTTATTCTTCTTATGTACAGGATTCCCTTATGCTTTCTTCCTGCCAGGGGTGTTCAACAGTATTTGAACATATTTCTTTTCTCGTCCAATTTCAGCAGAAAAAATGCAGAATTCGTTGTGTAAGATTTTGAAATATTCCCCCTTAGCCCCTATAGTTTCGTGAAGTTCGAAGAGATGGCGGCGCTGTGTGTAAGCTTCAAAACGGCATTCGAAACAGAGAGCTGTCGCTGAGTTTCTTTTTTTGGCGGAAAACCAGAACATCGCACATATTGAAAGGTTCTTGCAGAATGTCTACAGAGATTTGACAGTGAACAGTAGTACGTTAAGTCGTTGTGCGAGTCGTCTGTTATCATCGCAACAAGGCCGCACAAATCTGTCTCATCCGCTGCGTACTGTGAGGCCTCACACCGCTGTGACTCCCGCAATTTTGAAACGTGCGCGCTCTCTCATTCCAAGTGATCGGCGGATCGTAATCAGACAAGTCGCTGCACAACTGGATCTCTCTGTTGGTAGCGCTGACACACTCGTCCATCAGTCGACGTATGCACTCTACAGCCTCGATCTCGTATCTTCCGACTTTCATGTATTTGGAACAATGGAGGATTCACTCAGTGTGAAGCAGAACGCAGATGTTGGGGAGGTTATTGGTGCATCAGGAAGTTGGGTCAGACGTCGACCAGTAAAGCTGTACCATGCGGGCGCACAGTTCCTTCCAGTAAGGTGGCGTAAGTCCGTCGCATTGAACGAAGATTATGTTGAAAAACAGTACTTCGTATCCAGTAGAATGGGGAATAACATGGTGTACTGGAATCCTGAAGAAAACCAACCTGCTTTCAGAAGAGGCTTGTGTTTCTTATTGAACGCCCCTTGTATTATAGCGCCTAGGTAAGTTGTAAAACGATTCCTTTTGTTGATATTGTCCTTCCGCTACCGCCCACCACACTCTGTGCGTGCTAAAACACAAACACACACATACATACACACAGAGAGCAAGAGCGAGAGAGAGAGTTTAATGTATAGCTGTTTTCTGACAAGTTTAGCTAGTATTTTTGACTACCTTATAATGCAACTGTGTAAGATGAAGTTTAATCAGCTTCTGCTTAACACTGCGTTTGTGTACTAAAGTTTTTCACCATTCAAGTGTCTTATTTTGTGAAACTCAGTTATTATTCGAATCCAATACGGTCTTGTCAAGCACATTACGTACCACGAGGTATATATGTACTATAGAACACCTAAAGTTGGTGTTTTTCATTTAATTGTAGTGTAATTCTACGAAGCAATCATTGTAGTATCCATTAACTAGGTAACTAGGTACTTCATTCAATTTCGATAATACGATAGTTGGGAAACGGTTGCACGCATCTGCAGGCTTGCCCGCAATACGCAGATTGAGTTCCTGATAATTGGAGAGGCTGTTACAAAGGAGGGCGGCAGACAGAAGAGGAGACGAAGACACCCACTCTGCTACCTGCCTCCCCGCCGCCCCCACCACCCCCTACACCAGCCTGAGCCGTCCGCGCGAGTGCACACGGTTCTCACGCCGTGCTTGGGCTGCGCTTCACAGCCACTCATCCCCACGATGAGATTTCGCGCATGAGAAAGCGCATTTGGAGAGGAATTCCAGACACTCTACCCACTCGGCGCGGGACACGTAACGCGATTCGGCGCCGAGCAGCGCCTTCCAGAGCAGTTCCTCGCAGAACAGGTAGATGTCACTTCTGTGTATGGACAGTCCAGCTCACAAGCAACTAATTTGCAGAATTTAAGCTTGATAAATTCTTTACGAACTGGCATGTTAAACTCTGTGGAAGCATGACGTTCGTGGGTAACAAATTGGTCTATCCCGGCACCCCCCACGAATAAGGGCTACGTTCCAGCCTCAAGTCTACATCTACATGGTTACTGTGCAGTACACAACTAAATGCCTGGCAGTGAGTTCATCGTACTACCTTCAAGCTACTTCCCTACTGTTCCACAGTTAACAGCGCGCGGGAGAAACGAACACTTAGATCTTTCCGTGCGAGCTTTCAGTTCACTTATTTTATTGTGATGATCATTTCTCCTTCTTTACGGGAGCGCCAAAAAATATTTTCACACTTTGAGGAGAAATTTGGTGACTGAAATTTCGTGAAACGTCCTGCCTTTGTTTTGATAATTGACACCCACATTACTGTATCATATCCGTGGCACTCTCTTCCCTATTCCGCCATAAAACACTACAAGTTGCCCTTCTTCAACTTTTTTGTCCTCCGTCAATCCTATATGATGCGCATTCTACACCGTTCAGCAGTGCTCCAGAAAAGAGCGAACAAGAGTAGTGAAAACAGTCCCTTTAGTAGACCCGTTACATTTTCTCAGCGTTCTGCCAGTAAATGGCAGTCTTTGGTTTGCTTTCCCCACAACACTGTTTTCGTGATTGCTCCGATTTAAGTTATTTGTAACTGTAACCCCTAAGTATTTAGTTGAGTTTAATTATATGTGTGATTTATCGCATAACCAAAATTTAGCGGATTCTTTTCAGTGCTCACGTGAATGACTTCCCACTTTTTAGAGCTAACTGCCACTGTTTGCACCATATATATCTATATATATATATATATATATATATATATATATATTGTTGGTGTTTTTCACTTTAAATGTAGTGAAATTCTACGAAGCAGTCATTGAAGTATCCATTAACTAGGTAACTAGGTACTTCATTCAATTTCGAAAATACGATAGTTGGGAAACGGTTGCACGCAGCTGCAGGATTGCCTGCAATAAGCAGATTGAGTTCCCGATAATTGGGTCTATATATGTATCATGTCCAAATCATTTTGCAATGACCATAGATCATCTGATAAGTTTACAAGACGGTAAATCACAGCATCATCTGCAAACAGTTTAAGAAGGCTGCTGCGATAGTCTCCTAAATCATTGCTGTAGCTCAGGAAAAGCTCAGGATCTATAATATTTCTTTAGGAAACGCCAGGTACCACTTCTGTTTTACTCGATGTCTTTCCATCAGTTATTATAAACTCTGACCTTTCTGATAGGAAATCACGAATCCAGTCACACAACTGAGACAATACTCTAGAGGCACAAAATTTAATTAGAAGTCGATTGTGAGGAACACGATCAAAATCCTTCAGGAAATCTAAAAATATGGAATCCATTTGACGTTCCCTGCCGACAGCACTCATTACTTCGGAAGAATAAAGACCTAGAACAATAATTTCTGAATCCGTATTTACTATTTGTCAATAAATCGTTTTCTTCTACTTAATTCATAATGTTCGAACACAGTACATTTAGACAACGGCCTCGCCGCAGCGGAAACACCGGTTTCCATGAGATCACCCAAATTAAGCGCTGCTCAGCATGGCCGGCCTTGGATGGGTGTCCATCCGGGCCGCCATGCCCTGTTGCCATTTTTCGGGGTGCACTCAGCCTCGTGATGCCAATTGAGGAGCTACTCAACCGAACAGTGGCGACTCCGGTCAAAGAAAACCATCGTAACGACTGGGAGAGCAGTGTGCTGACCACACGCCCCTCCTATCCACATCCTCGGCTGAGGATGATACGGCTGTCGGATGGTCCCGATGGGCCGCTTGTGGCCTGAAGACGGAGTGCTTTCGCTACAGTAAATGTTCCAAAATCCTACTGCAAATCGGTCCAAAACACAGTTCTGATCCTCCAGGAGGTTTCTAAATAGCACATCCTCCACTGCAGACTGAAACACTCATTCTGGAATCATTTGCCTAGGCTATTTTCACCATGATATCATTCCTTCCACGAGTGATACTCCAGTTGAATGCGCAGGAGAAATTTTGAAAAGTTGAATGGTACGACCGGAAGTAATTCAGTGAGTGCGGTTCATAAGTCGCGCCTGGTTGGTTCTTAAGAATTTTTATAAATTATTGATTGTTACATTTCTTCGTCCTTTCCATCGCTTGCACATCTTCATCTCCATGCATACTCCACAAGCTACCAACTGGTGCTTATGGAGGGTACCTCGCACAACTGCTAGTCATTCCCTTTCCTTACAAAAAAGCTTCCCAATCAGAAGTTTTATTGCATATTGATGCATATACTGATTATTAGTTTCAGCAAAGTTATGTTGCAATCTTCAGATAATCGGATACGTGAATTATAAATTCCCTACTTCTAGCACACTGTCATCTGGCCATTGAAAACTCACGGAAAAGATGCTCCCATGCAACACTAATTACGTTAAAATAAAAGCCATAACTGTGTTGTCATTATTACCTGTGTTGCTGATATAAACATGTATTTTATTTCAGTGTACGTAGTGGCTCATGGAAGCATCTTTAATGTGAGTTTTCAAAGGCCAGAAGTAAACACATGTAGGGATTTCACAGCTCACGTATCCGATGATCTGGAGATGACAATGTAACTTTGCTGAAACTAGTAATCAGGATACGTATCAACCACGATGTAGACAGTAAAACTTCTATTTTGGAAGCTTTTTCATACTGATACAGAGATCGCTCTCCTTCTGAAAATGTCAGATAATTACATTCCATTTCCCGTTCCACCCGGAAATGGAGCGAGGGAGAAACGACTGTCTGTCCGCAACAATACAAGTTCTGATTTCTCTTGTCTTGCCGCCATGGTATGTAAGCGAGTTGTGTATCGGTGGCTATAGGATCGTTCCGCAGTGTGTTGGAGAAATTGGTTCTTTATCTATTTCAATATAGTTTAGCGGGAAGAAATCCAGCAGCACGCCTCAGAACTGCTTCGATCTTCCTTTAATTCCAGTGGGAATCCTAAGCACTCGAGCAGTACACAAGTATTATCTGTGCGATCTGCATTACACAAGAGCTACACTTTGTTACAATTTTCCCAGTAAACCGAATTCAACGATTCCTCTTCCCCGCTGTACTGACCTTAAGCGCTCGTTCTATTTCATGTCACTTTGGAAAATTGTGTCTAGATATTTAATCGACGTGACTTTTTGACTTTCTTAAGCAGCACAGCACTAATACTGTACTCAAATATTACAAGACTGGTTTTCGTACTCATCCATGTTTAATTGTGTTTTTTCTATATTTAGAGCAAGCTGTCTTTCATCACAGCAAGCAGAAATGCTATCCCTATCATCTTGCACCCCCATACATTCACTCAAAGACGACAGCACAGTGTCATCAGAAAACAGGCTCAAATTGCTACTCACCCTTTCCACCACGTCGCTTATATGCGTAGACAGTAGTGGTGGTTGTATCACATTTCCTGGAATACGTGCTGAATTGCTTGAATCTAAAGAAATAAAATTCTTTGCTTTCCAGCATACGTATATTCTGTTAACATTTGTGAGCAGAGACATGAAATTACGTCAATACGTTTTTCCACCAAATAGTCATTGATGAAGTAATGGAAAATTTATTTTCCGTACCGAGAATCGGCTGCAGACGGTTTGGTTAGGTTGTATAGTCTTCGAAATCATGTGTTTGGTTCTGGTTCTGTGAGAGTTAATCGCATCACTCCTTGCCGAGAGAAGAACGCTGGGATGTTCTTTTGAAAAGTGAATCTGTGGGCTGGCGTACGCTGATCACGACAGAGATGAAACGTGCCGTTTGAAACGGACTCTGTCGCTGTATTTGCTGTACGCTGAAGAAGTACATATTATTGGGATTAGCTATATGTTTTGTGTAAAATTTGTTTCATTGTAGATTTGTGAGGCACTTACATTTCATGGTAAAATTGTCACTGATATGAACCCCGCTAACGGAAATACGTTCTGCATGCAGCTGCTAATTCTTTGTCTAATGAGGGCAGCAGCTACGAAGGATGATACAGGATGTGAATTCAGTCAGTTAATCCGAAGAGTAGTCAACACAGTCACACTTCTATTCAGTTTAACTTAAAAAAATTTTGTGTCATGTACACAACTGATTTCACGTTATGTTTGCATATTTGGCTTGCTCATCATGTGTCTTCACGCTCTTCTGAGGTTTCCTGCTTGCTTGGTTTTTTAATTAACTGTACAACGCACGCCTTGCATAGTCCTTCTGATTTCTATTCACATAACCATTTGTTGTATATTTAGATATTAGTTTCCATTATCTTCAGTCTGCCGCCGTTACATGATCACGTGCTGCGAGATACAACCTCCGTTTCTGGTAATATGATAGACTTGGCAAATTTCGTCTAATATTCAAGGTCACAGTTAGCATCACCTATTTTAGACATTTGTATTCCCTATCTCTGCATGAAATTCACAGCGAAAAAGATAGATATTGACGCTGATGCTGTTCAGAAGAACACTGCACGTGAATGTACAGACGTGTTTTTTTTAGTGTTTCATATTTGACTGTTGTAGTTATAGTACTGGGTGTACATCCCCACGACAGTCTGCCCAGTTACAAGCTGAATAGCTACGACATATTCACTATTCACTTGTGAATGATTTTTCAGGGCCACATACATTCATTTACTGTCATTATGCCTGCTGTTTTTAGGCTGCATGATTAATGCAAATGCATTCTGCTCTTTTAATATTCCTATGTCCTTTCACAGTCAGAATGTGTTCACTAATTTCCTATATGGGATATAACTTCATGGTAGGATCATGACATATTTTGGGTTACTTTACACTGGTAACCTAAACTTCAAACATAGCAAACCACTTACAGTATTAAGAGAGGTAATATCTCTAAATGGAACTTACCACGTCTTGAAAGTGAAGAACGAAGCACTGAATTTGAAAACATAAAGAACTAATTAGGAGACTCGTAAGATTCCATACGAAGGCAAGGAAGCAACATCCCGACTGGTTAGTTTGCGTAATGTTGATATATGTTCAGAAATCAATGTCAGGTGTCAAATTGATGCATCGAACAATTTTACTTACACTGATTTCGAAAGTAGCCTTACCGTGTACCACCGCCGCAAGCGAATAAACTAGAATGTCGTACTTACATGAGGTCCGTAGTTTTGTACGGTTAGAACTTGGCGAAGAACTACCGTTCATGTTCATAAGTTAATAAATGGACGGCTGTGTTCAAACGTGGCCGCGCCTGTCTTCAGGGTCATACAAATAAAGGACGCCAACAAACTTTAATCACAGCTGAAAATGTCAAGGGAAAAAAGATATGGTGATTGACCAGTAAATGTGTATGAAATAGCCAATGCCATAGCTGTGTCGTAAGAGAGAGTGCTGGGATATTTACCATGAATATTATTACCATGCAGAATTATGTAAATAAGAGGGTAACTAGTAAGGGCCACTTGACGAACCGCCCCGCCCCCCCCCCCACGCCCGTGAAATAAAAATTATCGGAAACTGCAGTCATTGCATCCTGCTCCACCAAACAGGCAGTCGGATTTGTCAATATTGTCAGTTCAGAGGAAGTCATAATATGTAATGATATATACTGGGAGCAAGCTTAAACAGAGCTATTTGTCTCGAAATCAACACACTATTTCGACATTCATTGTGAGGCTAACATGAGCCACTCCCCCTCCCCCAACCTGTACACCTCCCCTGCCTAAATACCAAAATCACTCTCCCCTCCCCCATCAGATCAGTGCACGTGAACTGTAACCAACGGCAGCTGTAAATATAATCTCTAATTTAATAGCTGGGCTGTTTTGAAGAGAGTACAACAAACTATGTGAACCGGTTTTTGTGTGGCATATGTTAAGGCAAGTCACTATTTTTTCTGTAGTAACATAACAAGCAGTGCAGCGTACGCAATACAATACAAGTAAATTAGCGAATTAATTTTTATGTTAGCCCTATCACATAGTAAAGCCTTTATTAACGGATACCACAGACAGGTGAAACGATAATGAACTTGGAAATTTGTGGTAAGTTCTATGGGACCAAACCGCTGAGGTTATCGGTCCCTACGCTTACACACTACTTAATCGAACTTAAACTATCTTACACTAAAGACAACATACACACCCACGCCCAAGGGAGGACTTGAACCTCCGACGGGGGTAGCCACGCGAACCGTGATAAGGTACCTTAAACCGCACGGCTACCCCGCGCTGCCGAAACGATGATCAATGTTAATGAATATATAGTACCAAAAATTCTGCTTATGTTTAACAGATATCTGCAACCACTTTTAGCTGAGTTCACGGCGGGTCAATTTAACAGTTTTGATGGTACCACCCGGCGTAATTAATACCTCGTGACTGACTAACAAGAGCCCTCAAAGCGGTCCTGCCCAAGTTAAACGAAATTTACTTTGCAAACGTCAACAGATGGAGAGGGCGAACTTTGGGATGAAACGCATCACAGGGTAACGAGAAAGTTGTGAGCAAATGCCTCAGGACTCTACTTAGGAACCAGGTAACGACCAAAATAAGCCAACATTTGACGCTTCTTGCTGCAGTGCAGAGAACTGAGGCGCGAATTTCGAACGCCAACAGGGATCAATGCAAGAAAATGATGATGAGTAACATATAATAACCGACGCGTTGAAAGATACGTAGTTCTTTCATCTGTGTGAAGACAACAGATACTCACTAGGCCCTAAATTGTCTGTCAAAAAAATTGTTCAAATGGCTCTGAGCACTATGGGACTTAACTTCTGAGGTCATTAGTCCCCTAGAACTTAGAACAACTTAAACCTAACTAACCTAAGGACATCACACACAACCATGCCAGAGGCAGGATTGGAACCTGCGACCGTAGCGGTCGCGCGGTTCCAGACTGTAGCGCCTAGAACCGCTCGGCCACTCCGGCCGGCAATTGTCTCTCAAATTTTCACATGTGCTTCATATAACTTTATCATTCTCTGTGCGTAGTACTGTTGTTGAAAGGGCTTGAGTTTCCTATAAGATCTTTGCTTCTCATGTGTCACCAGCGAGATATCACAGTGGCAAAATCACTAGATTCGGTTTTAGGAGGATGACGGTTCAGACCCCTTCTCAGCCATCCAGATTTCCACGGTTTTCTAAAATCGCTTACGGCAAATGCTGGGATGTTTCCTTCAAAAGGGACATGGCTGATTTCCTTTCCTACCTCTTTCCTGTTTCGTCATTATTGGGAAATTAAATCCTGATCTTCCTCGCTTCTACAATACCTTTTCTCAGAGAAATTTTAATCTGTTTAGGAAGCTTTGCCTTTCTCTTCCGTTTCGTCTACGGTTTGACTTATTAGCTTTCATGAAGACAAAATGTTTTGTATGAGTAACATGCCTAGAGAGACTTCGGCCAATCGTGCCCATCACATGCACAGACGACGTCATCAGTCACCTCGAAAATATGAAGTGTGTGAAGAAGGTGGAATCCAACAAGGGGCTAATGGGAAACTTGAAAACCCAAGACGGCGATGGTGGAAAATTTAAAAGTAAAATATGGCAGTGGCAGGAACATTTGTGAAAAGTACAAGATGGCGCTGGCAGGAAAGTTAAAACAGGTTTAAGCATCCACTAAAATGAAACAGCCATCACAGTCATGTACTTACACCAAAACGAAATAAGCCAAACAGTATGTACCCTCCCACGTGCAAAAGCATCTGCATTACCTCTCTCTCCTCATCATCCCATCTACTTTCTCTGTTCACATACTTCACGAAACTTTTTGTATTTGTCATATACTGATGGTGCTGCTTCGCAGAAAATCCCATCTCTCTTTTTTTTTTTTATAGTTCAGCAATTAAAATTGAGTTGGTATTAGTTTCTTGGAATGATCCTTGTCTAATTATGTTTGTAAGTAGTTCTACGTACACCTGTAATCGCAGTTCCATGTTTACTCTTTTTTTTTATAGCAGCAACTCATACATATTTGGACGACACATAAAGTCACTGTTCACTTCTTCAAAGTGTATGTGGCTTACAAGAATAAAATATACTGCAGGGAAATGTGAAAAAGAAATCAAACAAAATAAGCACGAAATACTCCATACAAAAATTTACCACAAAAACATTACATTTCTTTCTTTGTTCCCTACACAATTAAATACATTTATTCACTTCAAACAATTATTAAAATATCATCTCTTGCAAATAATAGGTTGTTATATTTCAAGTAAATATGTGAAATATCTGCGGCAGCTAACCAAGGTTTAACAGCTGTGTCTGCCTTAATAACACCGAACTAAGGCTGGATTGCATTTTGTCCACAAGCAGTGTACAACATGCACACATGTGCATCTGTTAAGCTCTCGTCTTCTGTGACCACCAGCTTGTAATATTGGCTCTAGATCTCTGCAGGTATGTTCAATTATTGTTTTCAAATGTGCCGTCTCCATTTGTTTTCAAGATCCAGTGTATGCTGTTTAGTATGTCAAATCCCATTACACAAACTGTTTTCAAATATTTTGAGATTGTTGCAAAGAAAATCTTTGTGTTTTGACTGGTTACATGTTTTAATATGCAACTTACCGTTATGCAATTTAATCTTACATATTATCACTTTAGAAAATCTTCCTAAATTTTAAGCAATAATCGTTGCTTCGTGAAGCTGGTCTTCCACAGATATATTTTTCATTATCCTGTGAATCTTGCAAGAAAATTAATTGCTCCGCCAATTCATTCAGATTATTCCACTTGACAAAGTCAACAAGTGTTCACGATTTGTTACACAGTGTGTTCCAGTATTGAACACCAAGCTTAATTCCGTTCTCTTCCAAGCCAATAGATATATTATCATCTCCCAACAATCATCCATTAGTTTTATGTAATGCAGGTTTAACGATCTGAGCATGTTTATAGCCTCTGTCGGAAATTAATAATCTGTAGGAGAGGTAACTGTGCTTATGTGGGTGGGTACCCTGAAAATTATACTACAATTTTAAAGATGCTGTGTACTGTACACCATTTTATTGACTTTAATTTTAAACAAAAGGCGTCTTCCGTGCTGAATTATTAAATAATCTCCATGAATATCTACCAGTGCGCCATCAGTCATCCACAGTTTTGATATCAGGTTAAATCTGATGTTTCATACAGCATCACTCATTTTGTCTACTTGTTTATTAAAACTGATGCTGGTAGTCTGTTTACTATATCTAGTATGATTTCCTTTCATAGCTCTTATTCATCATCATGATTTTCATCATCATCATTAGTGTCCTCTTCCTCATCATTTTCCTTATAATCATCATCTTGCCCATTATTGTATCCATGTTCTTCATCTACACCAACATCTCCATCGCCTTCTGTGGCTTCTGCTTTCATAAACGCATTGATTTCTCTACTATAGCGTCTTTGTCTTCTTCGTCTCGGTGTGTCTTCTTCTTCTTTTTCTTCTCTTTAACCTTCTCGAATCAATCTCCGTAGTGGTAGAGAAAGGGTCCTAATCGGAAGCTGTAACACATGCGTCTTGAGTGACATCTAATTCTCTAACAAAACCTGGTGAGATTTTTTTGTGTCCAACATTAGGCACACGTTTATTGCAGTATAAAATTGAACATAATATAATATTCCATTAATATCTCCACTGAAGTCACGGTAAGACAATATACAAATATGATATTTAACGTCCTTTTACTTACTAATTCATGCATTTGTTGTGGATGATAGCAATAGATTACGAAATAATTCATGTTAATATATGAGGACTTACTGAATCGTATTGGGGGTAAGGGGTTGGTGGGGATGGGGGAATAAATTTATGGCACAACTTGACTGAAGGATGGGATCAGTTGACAGACTTAAGGAATAGCCAGTATGGAAATAGTGAGACGCGTTGGAGATAAATTTTGCAGAGGAAGAGCGAAGGATGAAGACAGTAAGCATGTTCAAATGAATGTAGGCTCCATTCGTTATGCAGCGATGAAGGTACTTACATGTGATAGAATAGCACACCATGTGACAGAATAGCAAACCAGACATCAGAATGCAGCCAACAACAACAACAACAACAACAGCGGATTCTATTTCAAGGAGGTGATAGATGAAGGAAAAGTGTACCACATCCTGAGAAGGTTGCGGTTGGTTGGTTTGTGGGTGGTTGAAGGGATGAGACTACAAAGGCCATCGGTCCCAGAAGATAGTGGCGTGCCCGAAATCCCCTTCCTGTCGCTTGAAAATGGATGTTGTTACGTAAGATATTTTTAAACATGTCTTCCCTGTGCCGCCGAGCGGGGTTAGCCGTGCGGTCTAGGGCGCCTTGTCACAGACTGTTAGGCTCCCGCCCCCCCCCCCCCCCCTCGCGGAGGTTCGAGTCCTCCCTTGGGCATGGTTGTGTGTGATGTCCATAGCGTACGTTAGTTTAAGTTAGATTAGGTAGTGTGTAGGCTTAGGCACCGATGACCTTACCACAAATTTCTCCTCAGTGCTGTTGCTGATACACCACTGGAGTTAAACTCTGTAACAATTTCCTTTGAGACACTAGAACAGTAATGCACTGTACTAGGCTTTTGAGAGCAAACAGACTGACCTTCTGTGTGTCTTTTAAAAATTCATTGTGGTTGATTACTTGCTGTTACAAGTCGAGTTCTGGTGTCCAGTCAAGATAGCATGTATACCTTAAAACACTGGAAATTTTAGAGGGTTCCAGGAGAAAAATAAACTGTAGACGGAAAACTGTGTCCAAGACCGTCATCCACTGAGGCAACAGAGCATTGCATTCATAGGAGAGAAGGTCATTCTACTTAGCATCTAGCTACATCTGCTTCACTGTCGATTGTTCGTGGCAATCAGTCACGATCATTGAATCGCACGCAACATTACGAGACCTTCCCCCTAGTCCGTCACCTTGGAATGTCACCTTTGCTGCCGAAGGGGTGGCTTTGTGGCGGTCGTTGGGGTCTATAACTTCGACACTCTGTAGCGTCGTTGGACGACGTTTCTGCGCACAGGTTCCTATCCTTGATTTGTTCCTAAAGACACTCTCTACAGCCCTTCAAGGTTTGTCGCAACATTTATGGGACCTTCTATATGAAACTCAATCAGAAAGCTTACTTTGCAGATAAAAGTCGTTGAATACGCAGTATACCCCCAGGAGAAAAAACTGACCCATTTGCACTTTAACAGCACAAAGAAATAAAGAAAGGCAATCGAGGGTTTCAGAAATGCAGAAGACATTATTACGTAATAACTCTCTCGCGAGAAAAAATTTAACAACGGGCACTGCTTCAAACAAAGTTGCTAATAGCACGCTTTACTTGTAATTATACAGAAGAAAGAAGTGTGCACTACAGATAGAAATACCGAAGAGAGCACTAGCCCACAACAACAGTTGCCATAAAGTCAGAAGATAAAACTATTTCACGGATAAAACCATTACATTTGTCATGCAGGTCTCACTTGTAACCAACGCATTTGAGTGGCGCCAGTGCAATGTGGGATACATTGACAGACACTGGCTAGCCTGAAACTCGCTGATTAAGCATTTTTGCTTTCTGGAACAAATCACCTCTGGTCGTGGCTCGTCTGTGCAAGAAAACACCCATGCATTTTTGTTGGATCGGAATGCGACATACTTGCAGATTGCGAAATTATCGACTTGCTGGCTAATCGATATGGCTAGTTGAAGCAAGTCAGCAACTGCTGCCTTACGAGGAAAATAGGTATGAAACCGAGATAAGTACTAGCTGGTACTAAGTCTTTGATTCTGCTGCGCTTGCTGACGCTGTCTTCTGTAAAAAATGTAAGTCTAATGTGCACTACTACTAATATTATTATTACTACTACTAACAAAATTTGTATTTTGGTTACAAATTCAAGAGAACAGCGATTCTTCCGCTCCATGTTGCAGACTTGGAAGCGTTAGAATGATGGTGGAAATTGATATGCACTGAAAGATTTTCAGCATCAGATGAGGGAAAAAGACATCAGGGCTTGATTTCAAGAGGTGTCAACATGGAATTTGGAACAGTTGTACTTGTTTATTTGAAGAACCGTCTGGTATATCTGTCATCAAGATTATCAGCTATAAGTGATGTGGAGATTGACTTTCTCATCAGTGGCACTATGTGTATTATTTCGATCCTAGTATTTTCTTTTTGTGTTCATATGTACCTAATAATATCTGTGTATATAAAATGTGAATTCCTGCTTATGAGGTATCATCTACTGGGACTATAAAACAGATTAACGTTCATTCTCTGTTGTGGTAATTCGTTTGATTTGTAAGTTAATTTAGTTTTCACAGATTTAGTTTTCACATAGTAGATTGTTGGTTTTGGGTATGACCTAAATGTCCTCTTAGACGTAAATAGGAAATTAATGTTTGCGAAAATAGTGTAGTTATTCAAGATGGAGTACTTTACACAATCTGAACACATCGTTCCATTTGAAGTGTATGATATACATGAAAGTATTTTTACAATTAATTGTTTCCTACCCAGCTCAACGAAAGGTTTGAGTGTTACTTTAAGGAAAACATTTTCGTACTGTTTGCACACAGAACACAATTCATTGTCACGCTGATTGTATTGAGGCAGATACAGTTGTTAAAACTGGGTTGGATGCTGGACATGTTTCATTTACTTACTCAGATTTAAACAACATACTGCTTGCAATACACGGTATTCTATATAATGTTCAAGGTGAATAAATGTTTAAGTGTGTGACAAATAAAGATAGAAATGTAATATTTTTTGTAAAAAAATTTGTCTACAGTATTTTTATTTGGTCTGTTTTATTGTTTCCCTTTCCCTTAATAACGTATCTTGTTTTTGTAATCTGCCTGTAACTGATTTGTACACCAAATATGCATAAATTGTCAGTCTAAAAATTGCAGATTTACTTTCAATGATATGCAGTAGAAACATTAATAGGTTTACAAAGCATTTATTAACAGACGTAACGATTAGTCCAAGTAACTAACGCAAAATCACTCTTAACCAGTCTCTAAAAGAGAGAGAGGGATTTTATTGACAAAGCAGTACAGTATTTGACTAAAAAAATTAGTCACGTGTAAAACAGTGGGAGATGAAATTTAATCATGAAACAGTAAATATTTGATATAAACATTGATTTTTCAGGGAGGCATGATAACAGAGGGAGATGGGAAACAGAATGTAACCCGCGTGGAAAATTAATCGTGTGTGTGTGTGTGTGTTTACACAATTATGATTGATTGGATACTTTTTTCAACATAGTGGCAATATATACGGTTCATGTGGAATTCAATTGTAATTTTTGATTTGGAAACACTTAGTATTGCGTCGAATAATTTACTTTTAAAATGGTGGCTACATGATGATTAACCTTTCATTTTAATGGCCAGTAAAATACTATGCTGTGACTTTCATTTTAATGGTTGCTAAAAATTTCTTTCAAATTTTACTACCAGCACTATCTTGCCATTCTTTAAAAATTTCCCAGTTGTGCCATCCAGCACATTATTAAATTTTCCACCATTGCCATCTTGATGGCATCGTATGTTCAAGACTGAGGCCTGCGAGAAAGACAGGCAATGACACATACGTCACAGCACGTGACACTGCAAGTCTTACGTGTTTCCAGCAGCCGTCTGTGGAGAGCAGTGAGTAGTTATTTCAGATGGTTTTAATAATTCTTGATGGCGTGTTCAAATACATCCAACCTCTCGATAGCACACGACAAGATTAAGACCTTTTTCAATTTCACATTGATTTCCCGCGGGCCCTGCACCTGTACATAGTCGGACGTTCGTCAAGTATGGCATACAATCCAACTAGTGTGACGTAAAAAGTTCGTTGCGAGGCCCGAATTTCTCGTGGGCCCTGTTCAGGACCATTGATGATGTCACAGGGGCACATGACAGGTACGCGATGAGGTTCAGGAGACACGTGAAGGTCAAATTGAGCAAAACTCACCATAGGCTTATTACTCATATGCTGGTATGTTCTGCTCCTAAGTGTTCCATAGTCAGTGCACTGTGAAATGTCAAAAATGAGTTATGACTAGGCATGTCTTGACCCCCTGTCCAAACAGCATACTTTCTTCCTTTGTGAGTGATGTGCCCTGAATCCTTAGTTTTTTTTTTTTTTTTTTTTTTTTACAGGAAGCTATTACAATAAACCTACACTGGCTACAAACACTTTATTTGGACATAAAAAAAATGGGCGAAACAAAGCTTAGCAAAAGTTATTTCTGGAAGTACCGACAAGACAGTGCACATACTATTTCCTCTGACTGATGGTGGTGTACTGATTTCAGGCAAGCTGCAACCTGTTTGTCAGATAAGACCTTTCGGCAGCTGTTTAGTTTCTGAAAGGATAACGGCTCTAGTTCTCGAATGTGAAATTACCAGTTGTGCAGCTCTAGGCCCTAAACCCAGACCTAATATACATTCTGCCATTATCGAAGCTCTGTATGTAACTATCGGTATTCTATAGCGTTCAGGCGAACTGCTAACTGCAAATGTTCGCAAAGTTTGTTTAGAGTCTCTGCGATAACACGCGTTTATAGAATGTAGTTTCCGTGCTTAGTCACTTCACAGAAAGATCGTTACATTGTGCGCTGCCCTTTTAAGTACCGCCAGTGAACATTAATAGTATCGCCATACTCCTGTCTCTCAAATTTGTTGAACAATGTAACAAAGTACGATATTACAGCGCGCTCTTCGTTTAAATCTAATTTTTATGATAGCCACAAATAAACAAATGTACATCTCCGAAACTTGAGTGCGTTATTCAAAGTGTAATACTGTTCTAATATCTTATTATTTTGATCAGGTTCATGGTAATTTACAAGAACGGTTAGAACGTGCTTCTTACTTTTCTTGTAGGGAATAAACTGTAAGAATACGAGAGAGTTAGGACACTTACAAAGACAAATAATTTATCGTTTATCCCTCGCTCTGTATGAGGTGTATTCTATCTTCTTTGTGGCTAGCGGGATGCGTTTGAAAATGTACAACGTACTGTATAATGGATGCCGTTATCGGTCGGCTCAGCATTTGCAATTATGAATTTCGAAAAGTCATTTCGGATGCACATAAAATAGAACTAAATTAACGCGTAAGTATTGATGTAAGTGATGGGTTGCAATTAATCCATTGGGCAAATGAGCTTCAAGGAACTCTTGCTCAACTATTTCCTGAGACCGTTTCAGTATCTACGGTCCCAAACAGTTGCAAAAAAGCTAAGTGATCCAAAATTTATAACTAAGATTTCGTAGTAGATTTGTTGTACGAATGACTCAAAGACTATTTAAGTGACAGTACGAAAATGTGAATTTGTATTTCCGCGATTTAACGACGCTTAGCTTCAACTTGAATTCAAGCGAAATTAATCTAAACGTTACATGAGACAGAAATTAAAGATAGTCTCATCAACAAATGTAGCCATTTTATTTCTTTTCAGTTAAAATAATTCAGCGATGCTGTTGTATAAAAATTGTGAAGCGGTTTGCAGAGAGTACATAAGGATGTCCGATTTGAAAAAAAAAATGTGGTTAAAGATGATGTTGCCCAACATTTCTATCTCTACGTAGTCTCCATGTTTTTACCTTGTTCTGGCACACTAAGCCTGACGAATTTTTAATGTTTGTGAACACTTACAATTTCCAGTTTATCATTCGAATAAATACAAGATCCAACAGCCAAATACCTGCTCAAACTGTGCGTTTTAGAATTAAAAGGAAGATAATTGGTGTACTTAGTTGGCTGTATACACTGATGTTTCAAAAATCGTAGTAAAAAACATGACAGGCTTTGCTGTATTGTGTTCAAAATAACAGTGTTGACCAAATGTGCGAAAAACTATACACTCATCAGAAATTCTGCGTAAGAATCTCAAGGTCTGCTTAGCACACTTTAGAGCTACATTTTAACACTGCTCCAAACAGATACATAATGAATACTACTCAAAATGTTGAACATTGTTAAAGAAGAAGAAAAGTCTAAACGTTCTGTGGATAAAAATACCATGTAATATACACTATGTTATTAAAAGTATCCGTACGCCTGACTGAAAATGACTTACAAGTTCGTGGCGCCCTCCATCGGTACCGCTGGAATTCAGTATGGTGTAGGCCCACCCTTAGCCTTGATGACAGCTTCCACTCGCGCAGGCATACGTTCAGTCATGTGCTGGAAGGTTTCTTGGGGAATTGCAGCCTATTCTTCACGGAGTGCTGCACTGAGGAGACGTATCAATGTCGGTCCGCGAGGCCTGGCACGAAGTCGGCGTTACAAAACATCCCAAAGGTGTTCTATAGGATTCAGGTTAGGACTCTGTGGAGACTCGTCCATTACAGGGATGTTACTGTCGTGTAACCACTCCGCCGTGGGCCGTGCACTATGAGCAGGCGCTCGATCGTGTTGAAAGATGCAATCGCCATCCCCGAATTGCTCTTCAACGGTGGAAACGAAGAAGGTGCTTAAAACATCAATGTAGGCCTGTGCTGTGATAGTGCCATGTAAAACAACAAGGGGTGCAAGCCCCCTTCATGAAAATACACGACCACATCATAAGACCACCGCCTCTGTTGGCACTACACACACTGGCAGATGACATTCACCGGGCATTCGCCATAGCCACACTCTGCCATCGGATCGGCGCATTGTGTACCGTGATTCTTTACTCCACATAACGTTTTTCCACTGTTCAATCGTCTAAAGTTTACCCTCCTTACACCAAGTGAATCGTCGTTTGGCATTTACCGGTGTGATGTGCGGCTTATGAGCAGCCACTCGACCATGAAATCCAAGTTTACGCACCACCCTCCTAACTGTCATAGTACTTGCAGTGGATCCCAATGCAATATGTAATTCCTGTGGGATAGTCTGGATAGACGTCTGCCTATTACACATTACGTCCCTCTTCAACCGTCGGCGGTCTCCCTAAGTCAACAGACGAGGTCGTCCTGTACGCTTTTTTGCTGTACGTGTCCCTGCTCGTTTCCATTTCACTATCACACCTAGGGGTGTTTGGGAGTGTGGAAATCTCGCGTACAGACGTATGACACAAGAGACCCTATCACCTGACCACGTTCGATGTCCGCGAGTTCCGAGGAGCGCTCCATTCTACTCTCACACGATGTCTAATGACTACTGAGGTCACAGATATGGAGTACCTGGCAGAAGGTGGCAGCACAATGCCCCTAATATGAAAAACCTATTTTCTGGGGGATGTCTGGGTACTTTGGACCACACAGTGTAGAATTTGTTGAAAATTTTGTATCATTGTCAAACAAGCAGCCATGAACGATAAAATTATTCCCATTCCACTGCCATACACAGATTCAGTGTATACAGAATGGCAAGAAGAGTGATAGGAAGATCAGCTCTAGGGAGGCATTCAGTCTCATGTTACAAACTTCCAATCGAACCAGTAGGATTATGATACTGTCAACAATCAAAAACGGGGTTTAAGATTTTTCGTCTTATCTTAATAAGCTGAACGTGTAGCGCAGCATTCCTGTGACGTTGATCGCATCTCACTGGGAAATTTGCACCATACGCTACTTTTTGTGTTAAAACTGAAACACGTACACTTTCCGCTCGGATGCCATTAAATTAAAGAACCTCAATAGAAAAAGCAGTTGTTAACCTCAAATGTAAAATTTAATCCTGCGGGTTCCAGATCTGAGGTACAGAGAATTTCTTCGATATTCTTAGTAACAAGCAATTTATTCATCAACAAAATTGTTAATAGCCATACTATATTACTGTATTAAAAGTTATCATTTAACTAGTAAACATTCGTTGGGCTTCCATGGTTATCATCATCCTACTGTTGCAAAATAAACTTTTATATAGATTTTTTACTTTTGTTAACATGAAATCTGTTGCGCCTCTGTGTGTATGTGATACCTAACGTTGACCTACGATGCTTACTACGTGGGCTATCTCTTTTATTTAAAAGTAAACGTTTCTTTTGTTTATACAGATTTGGTTATCTGTTCAATGCAGTAGTGTAACTGAACGAATAGTGTAGTTGCTAAAACCCAAAATAAAAAGAATAGAGACACTTTTGCCATTTCAGTAGTATAAATCCTGTAAAGGCTATTGTTTTTAACTGACACATATGTGACATATGTAATCACCGTTCATTGATTAAAACGTATTCCTAATAGTACGCGTTATCGTACTGTCTTGGGCATCCAGAATAGATTTTTCCTGTGGGCACGCCAAAAAAACGTGTCATGAAGGCCACTGTAATTTACGCCGTCCTGACTCGCCTTATCTGCCTTTGCGCACAAGCATTGCGGTGTGCATTTGGTCTGCTGTCAGGCCGCCCCTTTGCGTTGGTGTCTAATGTCCCTTTGGGAAACATGCCCTCGTATCCTATCCGAGCTGCAAACTTCCGAGAGCTAGAATCTTCCGAGACCAGTAAGATAAAGTGTTGTGTGTTGAGAGTATATAGTTCCGATTATTCTGCGTGAGAATCTTAATCGTATTTCCTATTTTGAGGACCTTTGCGTGACGGTGCTGCATTTCTTTGTGAACAATGGACATACTTATTTACAACATTTTTTCTACTTTATTTCGTCTTAGTCCAGCAAAATCATTTATTATTATTACTCCAAGCTGTTACATGCTGCGATGCCACCATGATGAACACTGTTGCTGTAGAAGATTGACACATAAATGTTCTGAAGCAGCATGGACAGGTAACTAAATTAATTACAATTAGCAATCACAAACCATTAGCAATAAATACTCTTTTTTTTTAAGAAAGTAAGGTTTGAGATGGGGAAAGGTAAGTTGCGGCTGTGTATGGAAAATTGGTGAGTTCTGAGAATGATGAGTAATGATCTGGTATATAGGGTGATTCAGCTGCCCCTAGCTACAGGTTTTATGCAACCAGCAATGCTTTCTAGGACATTGCACGAGATTTTCATATTGTCTCACTTGCTATGCACAAACTATTAGTCCTACAGAAAAAATGAGCAGGACTTTTTTGTAGGAATTTTAATTTTGTTAAATTTTGTACTTGGATACGTTTTCGCTGGAGGCCACGATTTTCCAGTTATACAAGATCATGGGTTTGGAGATAACTTTTGTACGTTTTTCTTGAATAACCCGAAAACTAAGGCCTCTAGTCATAACGTGTTCCAGTAAAAAATTTAACTACATCGAATTTCCTAAGGAAAAGGTCCTCTTCATTTTTTCTATAAGCACTCGGTCTTCAGGCCACAAGTGGCCCTTCGGGACCATCCGACCGCCTTGTCATCCTCAGATGAGGATGCAGATAGGAGGGGCGTATGGTCAGCACACGACTCTCCCGGTCGTTATGATGGTTTTCTTCGACCGGAGCCGCTACTATTCGGTCGAGTAGCTCCTCAATTGGCATCACAAGGCTGAGTGCACCCCGAAAAATGGCAACAGAGCGTGGCGGCCTGGATGGTCACCCATCCAGGTGCCGGCCACGCCCGACAGCGGTTAACTTTGGTGATCTCACGGGAACCAGTGTATCCACTGCGTTAAGGCCGTTGCCATTTTATTATGTAGGACTAATAGTTTGACTGTAGCGAGCGAGGAGGTATGAAAATCTTGGCGTGGTATTTGAAGGTAT
Organism: Schistocerca piceifrons; assembly: GCF_021461385.2. Lineage (NCBI taxonomy): Eukaryota > Metazoa > Arthropoda > Insecta > Orthoptera > Acrididae > Schistocerca > Schistocerca piceifrons. Next base: position 299,581,625 of record NC_060140.1, read on the forward strand.
TGCGGGTTGCATAAAACCCATGGTTAGCGGTAACTGAATTAACCTGTGTAAGTGCGGTATATGGTGGTATAGACAACAGTGAGACGCTTACCGATTGCAACAAAAACAGGAGATTTTAAGTTGTGAGCACAACTTGAGCTTGGTGGTTAAAGAAAGCATGTGCTTAATTATTCTTTCTGATATGATGTATCGATTTCTCCCTCGGATCGGCTTCACCAGCGCAAGGAGTTCCAAGTCCTGCATGTAGCGAGATGGCGCGTGGAGCGGGTTGGAAGAGATCTTGTTTTGACTTACAAGTAATAAGGCGATCAAAACAAAGCTTTTACGATTTAACTGTCAGTGTATGGATATTTTAGATATGACACTTGCAATGTCTTCTGCACGTCTCTGATATTGTTTCACGAAATATATTACAGTGGCAGTCTCTGGAAAACGTCTTCATATTTTTGAAACAGCTGCGGTCGATTACAACGCCTTTTAATACCTCTTGAAACCCGCGTAGAAATCCCTTGCTCCATAAGGCATACATTCTCCTGGATACAGATTCTGTCCACATCCATTAATTCTCATTACGGTCATAATTACGTCTTCGCGCTACAGCGTCTGCCCGGATCTAATGCTTTATTCAGTGGTGTCGTATATAAACACCCACCATTTATCTCTCCGCTGATTACAAAATTTCTGTTTCAGAAAGATTGCGTTCTTAATTTCAATAACTGTATTTGGTTTCAGAAAACATTTAACGTCCGATTTACTCTGGTGCTTATTCCTTTCGTCGCCTATCGAGTTGCTGTTTCCAGCTGACTTACATAGGGAAACCCATCAGCTGTTTCTATGACCAGATTGGCAATTTGTGAAATTTTCTTTTAGATGTATTAGGCTTTGTTTAAACCTTATTACGATACGAGAGGACTTCAAACAATAGGTTATGCATTATTATAGCAGGTCAAATAACTTTTACTGGCTGCCGCACTACCCTGACACAGACGCACTACGCCATTTTTCTACATAATTAGGAATCCACTCCTTGGTCACGGGGCCCTTCTAGAACCACTGTGAGAACGTCCTTGCCGTTATAAAATTTAAGACTGCAGGTACTCTGTTCTTCGATTACCTGGATATTGTCATCTGTGGTCGATGTCGACAGCCTTCCTACCAAATCAGCATCACGCACGTCTGTGGGACGTTGGTCAAATCGTTGGCCATCATCTCACCACATCTGGACATGAAACTGTATGTGGTCCACACATTTACAGAATTTCACGTTGAATCTGGGTGCGCAATTTAGAGGTTTTGCCCACAAGCATTGTTCTGTTCCTCGTACTTCAAATTTGGAGCACGTTTCCAGTAACGGTGCGTTTTCGCTCCCGCACTGTGATGCACCTGTTATCCACACCGCAGCAGAACAATGTCTGCAGGAAGTACAGAACATACGCTCTTTTTTGACATGTGCGGCACTCCTGTCGTGCAATGAAAATGGCGTAGGAAAAGTTGGGAAATTATTTTTTAAAGTCATCACGTACATTTGTGGCCAACTGTGGAGCATCACCTATTAAAATATTAGATCAAGTGTTGCAGTTTTCAGGTAGCAGAAGCGTACAGTGCAATATGATCAGGAAAGGTGTTTTAGGTATGTTCCAAACCACACACTGTTTCTCCTTTTGCGCGTTTTGGAATCTGTGGACTTCCTCTAGGACTGCTGAGAATAGATTTGGTTGTGTAATATTTGTTTCCATAATTCCTCTTTCTGTTCCGAATAATCCATCGTTCTAATGAAGTGTTACAAAGCTGGGGCATTGAGGTACATATTTCTCTGTGTATTAATATAGGTTGAATAACTGCTTTGATTTTTAAGAGTTGTTAATAGAAAAATTGTTGAAACGAAGTTAAAAGCTTTTTCATCATGTATGAATGACACACAAAGGCCTATTCGTGATCATTGCTCGATTCTGTAATATTGTTGATTTACAAAGTGTCTATTGTGCTACACACACATCTAAAACGCGCTTATTCCTTCACTGCATTGGTTACCGAGTGGAGCTAGTTTATTGATTCTAAAATAAAAGCTCAAATTCACTGATGAGCAAAAGCAGGCTCTACGAACATTTAGTAAAGACTGCTGCTGTTTTATGTCTAGTGCTACAATCACACTGTTCTAACACAACGTGACAGTCAGATATTCGTAATGACACAGGAAATTAAACAATCAGACCACACCAAAAGTATACACTCATCTGCCAAAACATTATAACAATTGGCCTACTATCGACATAAACCCATCCGAGCTATAGCAGCGTCATCTGGAGGGAAACATATCCTTGACACCTGTTCTGTGGGATGGAGATAATCTGGTGGCGGCTCCATTATGCTCTGCTGACCACTACTGTTGGCATACATGGGTCCAGTGGAGCCCGTGAAAGGCACCATGACGGCCAAGGAGTATCGTACACTGGCTGCAGACCACGTACAACCCTTCATGATGATCATATTTCCCAACGGCAGTGACATTTTTGACAAGGTGATAAGCCATGTCATACGGCCAGGAGCGTCATGGAGTGGTTAAAGGAAGACAGTGGCGAGTTACAATTGATGTGCTGGTCTCCGATTCGCCAGATGCGAATCCGATAGAACAAATCTGGGATATGACCGAACGTGGCGTCCGAGATCATCGTCCCTCTCCCAAGAATTACGGAAATTAGGTGACGTTTGTATTCAAAGGTGGTGAAAAAACTCCCACCGGAGACTTACCAAGACCTCTTGTCCATGCCACGACACTTCGCCGGTATTATCCGTGTCGAACGTGGACATAGCGGCTATTAGGAAGGTGGTCATAATGTTCTGGTGATCAGTGTTTACAATTTGATAAAGAATCAATCCTTTTTTCTTTGTCTCACCCTCTTGTGTTCTACGCTATGAAGTGTCACTGTACAGAAAAAGTGACAAAGTATGTCAGATATTCGCTCCGTAGGAGAAACTGCTTTAGCACTTAAGGGAATTAATGTTCACCTGGTGATGCCTGTAAAACGCATGGTCCAATAGTTACTGGAACCATCACACCGAAAATTTTGTGAGGAAAGCTAACTGCAGACTGGGTTTTATTGGTAGAACTCTTAAAAGATGCAACAGTTGTGCGCAACTGTTGTCGGTCCTCTTCTGCAGTATTGCTACGCCTTTGAGGTGCAAAGAAGAGCACCTCGTTTTGTACTACCGTGTAATAAGGAAGAATGTGTCACGAATATGATAAGCGAATGGGGGTGGCTAATATTAAAACAATGGCGTTTGTAATTCCAGTGATATCGCCATCGACTCCCGCCCCCCCCCCCCCCCCCCGAATGCCAAAATTGTTGATGGCCTCCACCTACACAGGGAGAACATAATAAGAAAATAAGAACTATCTGAACTCGCACAGAAAGATACAAGTACGTCAGGTTCATATGTATCTTGCACATAGTATATTGTTTTCAATGGAGCTATATCCTTCCTGTGTCTCAGTTTCTTATCCATGGTAATCATTGTATGTCATCGTGGTAAAGCCTTTATGCTTCAGTCTTTTCGTGTTGCTAAACATACACAGTGTTCTTAAAGGATTGTATTGTTCAAAGTTGAGATTACCGTTAAGTATCATAATATTGCTAACAGTATGCAATACATAGTTCCAGAACAGATAGAAGTCTTCCTTTGTTTTGTATCAATCCCAATTATCTAAAAAGCGAACGACAGATTCTCATTTTACTCCCGCTCTCTCTGATGTTGAGCCTTTTATTGCCGATAAATCCTTGATTGAGAACTGAAGCTGCATAAAATAATAAGTAAATCGGTTGGCATGTGTGAGAGAGACCTCTCCTGCTGCTGGTTCTTTGAAGATAGTTGGGGCATTTGCTTCAGTGACAGTATTCCGCATAGTTTTAATCTGCAAACGGGTAGAATAACGAAGTTTTGGGCGACTAAGATTCCGCAGTAATAAGCCGGTAAGCCACAATTACATCTTTCCCATTTTCTGTGAAAACGGGCTGCGAGGAAGAAAACAAAACACCATAGATGACTACACATACTACGTTTAGAAATGTATTGTGTGTAGCATATGCGGTCCGAACGTTTAATAGAGTATCGTGTTAAAATTTTACGTGAATTGGTCAAGAACTTTTAGATATTTTTGGTAACAACGTGAAACAACGGTTTTCCTATTTATAGTAACACTCGGATAATACAGGGTGATTCAAAAAGAATACCACAACTTTAAAAATGTGTATTTAATGAAAGAAACATAATATAACCTTCTGTTATACATCATTACAAAGAGTATTTAAAAAGGTTTTTCTTCACTCAAAAACAAGTTCAGAGATGTTCAATATGGCCCACTCCAGACACTCGAGCAATATCAACCCGATACTCCAACTCGTTCCACACTCTCTGTAGCATATCAGGCGTAACAGTTTGGATAGCTGCTGTTATTTCTCGTTTCAAATCATCAATGGTGGCTGGGAGAGGTGGCTGAAACACCATATCCTTAACATACCGCCATAAGAAAAAATCGCAGTGGGTAAGATCAGGGCTTCTTGGAGGCCAGTAATGAAGTGCTCTGTCACGGGCTGCCTGGCGGCCGATCCATCGCCTCGGGTAGTTGACGTACAGGTAGTTACGGACAGATAAGTGTCAATGTGGTGGCGCTCCATCCTGCTGAAATATAAATTGTTGTGCTTCTTGTTCGAGCTGAGGGAACAGCCAATTCTCTAACATCTCCAGATACTCGTTCTCGGCCGTCCAGAACTTTTCCCTTTGCACAAACACCCATTCTCTGTAAACTGTTTATACCAACGTTTAATACACCACCTTTCAGGAGGTTTAACACCATACTTCGTTCGAAATGCACGCTGAACAACTGTCGTCGATTCGCTTCTGCCGTACTCAATAACACAAAAAGCTTTCTGTTGAGCGGTCGCCATCTTAGCATCAACTGACGCTGACGCCTAGTCAACAGCGCCTCAAGCGAACAAATGTACAACTAAATGAAACTTTATAGCTCCCTTAATTCGCCGATTGATAGTGCTTAGCTCTGCCTTTTGTCGTTGCAGAGTTTTAAATTCCTAAAGTTGTGGTATTCTTTTTGAATCACCCTGTAGTACAGATAATTCCGTAAAGACTGATGAATATAAAACTGCGTACATCGTTTTGTAAGAGCAGTTATTAGCTAGTAATACACTGCTTTTCCCCCGAAGCAGCTTACAAGCATACCATATGGGAGGGAGTAATAATGTTTTAATAATCAACTCGAAAAAAGTAAGGTAGCGTAATTAATTTTTCGTTTGTTTATAGGTACATATCTGCGTCCCTGGTTCACGCTGTAATCTCTGAGCACAACACTGCAGCACGACGCTGGAGGAGCCACCTCAAATCGTCGTGGCCCACTGATGATGGGGAGCATCGTGCTGTAATTAAGTTTCTGCATTTGAAGGAGAACAACGCAGCAACAAGTCACCCTGAGATGGTGAGAGAGTGAGACCGCAAAGCGCCATCGTGTGACAACAGTGGTCAGGTGGCGCCGACGCTTCCAGTATGGTGGAACGAACCGAATGACGGAGAGCGAAGTGGCTGACGATCTCAGTCGAAATTTGGGAATCGCACGAGGGTGCCCTGTTTCTCGAAGACGGGCGTACTGCAGTCGAAGTCTTAGTGGACAAAGTGATAAGCAGTCACTGGTAGGTTTTCAACATGTGGCCCGATACTGTGCTCAAAGATTACTCACGCCCATTCACAAAACAGGCCGAAATGAGGAAGGAGGGCAATTGTTGCAGCTGTGTCGAGGCAAACCAGATGACATCATAAGCCATATAATCACCACTGACGCGTACTAAGTGTATCACTATGACTGCGGCAAAGAGAAGAAAACAAGCAGTGGGAACATGTGGATTCACAGCCACCGAATATGGCAAAGAGCCAACCGCCATCGGGCAAGGTGTTTCTTGGTGAAAGAAGGCTGTTTTCAAAAAAATATTCATCTTCATGATAAAGGGGACGCCTGGGATAAGATGCCGGATAAGAGAGACGTTTTAGACAAATTTCATACTCGTACCGCAATCTTCACGTACCACTGTGATTGTGGGGGACACGTGAATGAATCTGCACAGATATTCCGGCTCACTAATCCCATTAATATCGATTCTATATATATTAATATATGAACTGGCTGCTACGTGGTACTAACAGAATGACCCAGTACAGATTCCGATAGTTAGCTGCATTTTTCAGTTTGAAATATTCATCATGTCACTGCAGCAGGTTAAATAGACGGAACAGAGAAAGCTGAGATTCACGGTTACCAGCGACGCGTATAATTTAAAGGATTCTCAGGATATTCGTTTTATGCTAAAGCAGTGGCGTTTGCGTGGAGTTATGAATGAAAACAGACAAGCAACATTGCGTGAAATAACCGCACAAATCAATTTGGGAAGGCCGGGGTGGCCGGGCGGTTCTAGGCGCTACAGTCTGGAAGCGCGCGACCGCTACGGTCGCAGGTTCGAATCCTGCCTCGGGCATGGAAGTGTGTGATGTCCTTAGGCTAGTTAGGTTTAAATAGCTCTAAGTTCTAGGGGACTGATGACCTCAGAAGTTGAGTCCCATAGTGCTCTGAGCCATTTGAGCCAAATCAATGTGGGACGTACACCGGACATATCAGGGAGAACAGTGATGCGAAATGTGACATTAATGGGCTACGGCAGCAAACGACCGACGGATGTGCCTTTGCTAACAGCATGACATCACAGACAGCGCCTATCGTGGGCTCGTGTCCACCTCGGTTGGATCCTGAGCCACCCAAAAACAGAGTCCTGGTCAGATGACTCAGGATTTCAGACGGTAAGAGCTGACGGTAGGTTTAGAGAGTGGTGCAGACGTCACAAGGCTATGGACCCAAGTTGTCAAGAAGACACTGTGCGAGCTGGTGGTGGCTCCTCAGTGGGCTGTGTTTACGTGAAATGGACTGGGTCCTCTAGTCCAACTATACCGATCATTGACTGGACATAGTCATGTTCGACTACTTGGAGACAATTTGCAGCCATTCATGGACTTCAGGATCCCAAAGTATGATGGAATTTTTATGGATGAGAATGCGCCATGATACCGGGCCCCAATTGTTCGCGTTTGGTCTGAAGAACATTCTGGACAATTGGTTCGGATGATATGGCCACCCATAGATGTTTATGTAACTTAATCGAGAGTTCAGTTCGAGCACAAACTCTTGCTCAGGCAACATTTTCGCAGTTATGGACAGCTATAGAGGCAACATGGCACAATGTTTCTGCAGAAGGCTTCCAAAGACTTGTTGAGTTCATGTCATATCGAACTGCTGCACTAGGCAGGGCAAAATGAGATCCGAATAGATATTAGGAGGTATCTGATGACTGTTGTCACCTCAGTGTAGTGCCACGCGTCGTGATTACCAACCAACGATCAACAAAACTACGGTTTAGCAAGCTGAAATCACACGAATGCCGAAATAACAATCTCTGAAAGTTTCTAACAGTGATCAGTCAGAACATGACCACGTGCCTAATTGCCGATATGACCATCATGACACATAACAGCGATGACGCATCGTGTCAAGGAAGCAGTGAGGACTTGGATGGTTGGCCACGGCACGGGGGGGGGGGGGGGAGGGTTGGTGAGGGGAGGGTTTGCACTACATCTGCACATACGAGGGACTTAATTTAATTCCCGTAAATTCCGGGGGCGATCTCTGACGCCAGGTTTGGTTACACTACAGATGCGTTCGATCGGGTTCAGATCAGGCAAGTTGAGGACCAGCACATTGTAGCTCGCCATTATGTTGCTCACAAAACCGCATTCTACAAGTAAAAGCTGAGCTAATACAACCAAAAGTATGCTGCAAAAGGACTGAAATGCAACTGTCAATGAAACGGATTAAATTCTGGTACATGTTGAAATGAATCAGATGAGTGTAACTCCAAACGATATCCGTAAGCTCAAAATGGGTTACAGTATTACACTCAGTAGTCCCCGACAAAGGTTGTCTGACATTTCGAAAATTCGGCCGGACGCCCTCGCCCGCAAGTGGTGGCCAAACCTCACTCGCTAACAACTGATGTTCAATGGCGTTGAAAGTAAGTGGTAAATCATTGACACGCCGTGTCTTTGCTACTAACCCCCAACTACAAGAATGCGAAAGCACCGCCTCCCTCTTCGCCTTCCACTTTGTGCAATTTTTTCTATGCAGATGTGGCGAATTTTTTAAGTTACTGAGTAGTTTTAATAAAAATGGTACATCAACTTTCTAAAAAATTTTAAATCAAATCAAACTCTGTATCACATTGTTTGTGGCCAGCTACTGCGCATTAGTTGTAATATGATGTGTAACAGAGAACAACTATCATTTCATTATTGATCAGAAACAAATGAAAATGTCTATATTAATGGAATTGAGAAAATATTCGTTTCCAGGATTGTATTTTTACTAGAATTGTACTTAGCATTTTCTTGCTTTGAGCAAAGCAAATGCATTGATTATATCATAGATGTTTAACGTCTGATTAAGAAGAAAATGCTAAAAATACTAAAAAAAAAAACAAGATCTACTTCCAGGAGTCATACGACAGCTGATGATCAATAACAGAGCATACGTTTATTTGTACGAGTGTTCAGTTAAGATAAATAAAGTGACTACGGCTGTGTGCAGACACAATGGCTAACAACTGACGTGTAGTTATTAACCAGAGACAAAAGATTTATTCTTCACTTCTTTATTTACGCAGCAGAGATTCACCCAACTTAACTTTCGAGGAGCAGAATTACTGCCTGGAGAATGAGTGAATTACATGTCGCATCCCCTCCATGTTTTCTGTTTGCCCTTCCACAGCTGTATCCTGCTCCTGCCCTCAGTCGGCAGAAATCCCCAAATATCGGAAGCCTTCGGTCAAACAGCATATTTACTCCAGTACAAGCTTGCAGACCATTTAGATCCAACAACAACGTAGCGAAGCAGCAGCAACAACTCCACTGCTGAACATGGGCTAGCGGTGTACGTGGTCCTGTGTGAGAACAGCGTACTGTTGCCGCATATGTCATTTTTACGATAAATGTCTGCTCACCAGTAGTCGCTTCTTTGTAATGCCCTTCGGACGAGCTGACGCTATGATAATAGTGCGTCTTCACAGTCGCCAGCCGATGGAAAGACTTCTTTTCGGAGAGAGAAGCCAGGAACTTAGGATACGGGACAACCCACGTACGTTTCCTAAATCTTAATTTTTCCTTTAATTGTTTTTCTTTTCTGGTCAGTTTGTGGACGCGTTATATGCCTGCGCCCTTGGCAACGGCCTATCTCGTCATCTCCTCGGTATGGCCCTGCTAGCTGATCCCTGGAGGAACTTACAAAATTGATTCATTCATCCATTAATACAGAAAATTTAACTTGAAAGAATGTGGATCAAAAACGTCTTACTGCTTAATAAGCACATTTTACATCCATTCTTCTATCACAGGCTCGTCACAACAGTAGAAAAATGAGCTATAATTCGATTCACGTGTTAATAGCACCCTCGGAAATACCTGCGGCTTATCTTATGCATCGGGACTGACAGTTTAGTTTTGTTGGGACTGCCATGATATGGTGCTAACAGATTATCTCGGACGGGCAAACCATCAAAGGAGCGTAGTACTAAAACTTCCTTATGAGGTTGCGAGAAGTGTCAAGACGAAGCGTCGTGGTATGGGTTTACTCCACGCCAACGCTCCAGGCCACATTCGTCGCGGTGTGGGTTTACTCCACGCCAACGCTCCGGGCCATACTCTGCACAGAACACAGTGACAACGGTGGGGCTTATTTGGGCTATCAAATTTGCCCTCCCCAAACACTCTCGCACGTACTATGAGGCGTCAGAAGTCATCGGATAGCGATGTACACGTCTACGGTATAGCGTACACAAGGTATTGGTGGAGCTCTCATTTGTTCTCAGGTAATTCACTCGTAAAGGTTTCCAACGCAATTATGGCCATGCGATGGGAATTAACAGACTTTGAACACGTGATGGTAGTTATATCTAGACGCATGGGACACTCCATTTCTGAAATCGTTTGGGCTCGCAGTGTGACGACAATAGCAAATTTCAGGCATTTTCTCACACGAAGGACGTCGCAAGGGCCTTCACTTAACGACCGAGAGCAGTGGTGTTTGTGTACAGTTTTCAGCGCTAACAGGCAAGCAACACTGCGAGAAACAACCGCAGAAATCAATGTGGGACGTACGAAGAACGTATCAGTGCGACCGACACGAGTGCCTTTGTTAACAGCACGACATCGCCTGCGGCGCCTCTCCTGGGGTCATGATGATATCGACTGGACCGTCGACGATCAAAAACCGTAGCCTGATGAAATGACCTCCAATTTCAGTTGGTAAGAGCTGATAGTAGGATTCGAGTGTGACGCACACCGCACGAAACCATGCTACCAAGTTGTCAACAAGGCACGGTGCAAGCTGGTAGTACATCCATATATGGTGTGGGCTTTGTTTACTGGGTTATATTCGACTATGGTGGGCTTCATGATCCCAAACTACGATGGACGTTTTATGGATGATAATGCGCCATATCATCGGGTCACAATTGTTCGCGACTCGTTTGGAGAACATTCTGGACATTGCAGCGAATGATTTGACCACCTAGATAACGCGACATGAATCCCATCGGACATTTATGGGGCATAATCGGGAGGTCAGTTCGTGCAGAGGATCCTGCACTCGCGAATGTTTACCAATTATGGACGGTTACAGAGGCGGCATGGCTCAGTACTTCTGCAGGGGTCTTCGAACGACTTGATCCCATGCAATCTCGAGTAGGTTCACTAAGCCGGGTGAAAGGAGGTCCGAATCGATATTAGGAGGTATCCCATGAGTTTTGTCACTTCAGTGTAATCTTCTGACTTGGCACCCGGTGACTTTTGCTCTTTCCACTGATGAAGAAAACATTGTGCGGGTGGCATTGTGTGACTAACAGTCAGGTGATTTTCGAAGTGGAACGCTTACTGAACAACGAAAATGCGTACTATCGCAACCAAGATCTCTGCCAAGGCATCCATCGTGGGGCAAAAATGTGTAGCATTGAAAGGGGAGAATATACAGAAGGATAAATCTGGCATCAAGTCTTGAGCTGATGATTAAAACCTTATTACTATCCGCCATAGAGGCATATGATGTGTACGCTAATTGTTCACACAGCTTCAACAGTGTATTGGATAGAGAGCATCTGCAGTTTGCCGTCACTTATTGTTTGCGGGCGCCACTTCTATGTCAACGCTGATTTCTCAATTATCAGTGTAAACCATTCGTAACAGGCATTATCGCTCAAATGGATGACGAGCATAGTATTAATAGCATTTGCACTAGCGTTACGGGCTCTCACAGATTTCACTGCGATAATTAATCATTTACCGCTTTGCAGATCCTGTCAGATACACGGTTGCAATCAAAGGTACGTAAAGGCTTACGGATCTCTTCAAAGATTTAAACCATTCTCTGTGCAACTATTACTCATTATACTCATTGTTATCTTCGTTAACTGTTCACTTTCCAGTTGGGAATGTACAGCACAATAACAGCTAACCAAGGATCCGTCACATATTTGAGAGCCTCGCTTTGCTCTTGCAACTACACGCATTTTCGCGAATGTAGTCTTTACTCTTACAACAGCGTTTGAGCACCGTATGAGCGAATTTACGAGAGAATTGTGTAAAATTTCTTGTGCGGCATTTAATGAATGTTTTAATTTCACTATCATCTGTACAAAACTTGTCTACGTTGGTAGTTTATAGGGAATGATGGACTCTAAATCTTTCCTTTGGATTCAAGATGGCGAACCAGTGCAGCATTATCGAGAGTAATTAAAAAGTAAACATCACTATGTTATCTGACAGTAGTAGTGAACACGCGACGCCTTACAACACATTTTTCCATTTGATTGAACACTACACACAAAACCCGACCGATTGAGACCGACCTGGTAGAATAACTTGCTGTAATACACTGATTTTACTTTCTTGCCGACTGTACCTTAATGCGTACTACGCTAATCGTTTCCTTACTCTGTGGATCAATAACCCATAAATTCTTTGATGTTATGCTTTGTAAGCTGGGGTTGTTAACTTTGTGAAAAAGAAGTATTCTGCTAGAATGTACTATAATATTTACAGATTAAGTGATTTACCATTCTCTGCAGCAATGTCTGTAATATCAGCTCAAGGCCTCGTATGTAGGCGAGCTTTGGGTGCTGCGCCTAGGTTTCTAAATTGTCGCTAGGGCAACGAAAACAGGTACAGCTTATTCCGTTTTCAACGCAAGTAATTATTAGGCTGCGGTGGCAATAATTATCACTCTACAAATGTCAACGCTTTAATTATCAAGGAGCGTCCATTAAATAACCACGTTGTTCGAATGTTTAATTCATAACGTTGTTAACACAGCATACAGTCGAAATCGCACTTGGTGGTAGGTGAAATGACTACGCACTGCATTAATAATTAAATTAATGATTTTACAGTGTGTGGAGTGCGTGGTCCAATATCGAACGTCATACTTTGCTACGGGGAAAAATGCAAAACATAAACTTTTCATGTCATTGATTAAAATAGTAAAACGTGCAAAGCAACACATATATAAACATTGATGACTGACTACAATGAGACACACCATGTATGACTTAAGAGGCTGTGTAACTGTTCTCTAGCTATTTAGTGAAATAGGAAGGATAGAAGAAAGTAGATTGAGTAAAACCTTATAACTGTAGGAACCGCTACATATGTAGGCATGAAATATGTATAGACGTGTTTAACTCAGAGGATGATTTTCGTCTGTAATCTAAATCATTAGTCGCTTATAAATTAGTTTCAAAGGTACTTAAGGATACTATCGAAGCATTTTAACTTCCCTGAATCATTTCACTCATTTTTTCATTCAAATTCTCCGAAATTTTTGTGATGCGAATATATCTCCACTACTTCCATCACATACATTTTATGACCTTTACTTAGTCGGCGGAGTACTTCGACATTTTGCTGTATATTTCGAAATGACTGAGCAGTTTATGTGCGTGGCTGTTGCTGATATTGCGGATCTCCTATGTGTGACGGTTCTGACACACTCTTTATACCTGATTATAATTCTCGGCCAGTTTATCCTAGATCGAAGATGGAGCATTGCTGACATTTTTATTCTAGAATCTAAATACGGTTCGTAATCTAATTACTGTTATAAAGCAGTCTCCTTAATAAGCAGGCCGGCCGGAGTGGCCGAGCGGTTAAAGGCGCTACAGTCTGGAACCGCACGACCGCTACGGTCGCAGGTTCGAATCTGCCTCGGGCATGGATGTGTGTGATGTCCTTAGGTTAGTTAGGTTTAAGTAGTTCTAAGTTCTAGGGGACTTATGACCGCAGCAGTTGAGTCCCATAGTGCTCAGAGCCATTTGAACCATTTGAACCTTAATAAGCAGCAGAGTGTGCACTGATCTGAGACTAAATGGCGGAGTAAAACTGCCGTGTGATTATTATTAAAGTGCAGGTACTCACAAGTGTGCAGCGTGGTCTGTAGTATCGTATGGCAACGAAACTTGGTAGGTATCCTAATACGTCCATGCGAGAAAGTTTTACGCTGGAAAAAAGTAATTACAGTTCTGGCCAACAGGTGCAAATATGGCGCTGTGAATATCGGAGAGATGAACAGAAGGGTATCGATATGTAATAGATTAGGAACGAGAGGCGAACAGAAGAGGCTAAAAGAAATATGAAAGGCATCATGCTGATATTATTATTAACTGCCACAGTTCATTCAATATAACCAACGGAGACGTCGATGGTATCCTGTACAGCGCAATTTGTGAACCTGGTGACCAAAATCAAAACTAATTTCTTTCAAACGTAAATCTGTACCGCATTAACGCATTGGAATATCTCCATCACACGATAATTACAACTCACATTGGACTTCGGTTAGTAGCTGCACGTCAGTTATAACCACCAGGTATGTGCTGGAGTGTGACTCGAAACTGGGTCCATTGTCTCTTGTGTTTAGGTTTTCTATCGATTGAGCTATCCAGATACGACTCACGGAGCGCTCTCACAAATTTACTTCGGCCAGTAGATCATTTCCTACCCTTCCAATGTACCGAGAAATTCTGGAGCATACGTTGCGAGATTGACAATCTTGGAAGAAAGGATATTGTGGAGAAATTACTTATGCGCAGCATACGGTATTGTTTACCGAATAAACTTTCACTCAGCAACGGTGCGCGCGCTGATACGAAACTTCCTGGTGGATTAGAACGGTGTGCCGGACAAGGATTCGGGACCTCAGCCTGTTGCGGAGAAATGCTCTCGTTTTTAATCCACACGGAAGGCTCACATTAGCGCACACTCCACTGCAGAGTGAAAACTCATTCTTAAAACAATCCCGTATGCGGTGGATAAGCCATTTCCCCCAATATCCTTTCATCCAGGAGTGGTTGTTGACACTGCTCTATCAATACTCGCCCTCAGAGAGTTTCCTTCCGCAGCGTTGAGTTCCGGGTTCCGTAGCGGGACGGCGCCTTGCGCGCGAGTGAGGACATTAAAGGGCAGGTGCATGTGATGGACGGTGAGAGTTGGTTTAAATGGCTCTGAGCACTATGGGACTTGACTTCTGAGGTCATCAGTCCCCTAGAACTTAGAACTACTTAAACCTAACTAACCTAAGGACATCACACACATCCATGCCCGAGGCAGGATTCGAACCTGCGACTGTAGCAGTCGCGCGGTTCCGGACTGAAGCGCCCAGAACCGCTCAGCCACCGTGCCGGCGACGGAGAGAGTGCTGCTACGGACCAGGAGACAAGTACGTAGATAGACGCCACGTGGAGTCAGCGAGCAGGACACAGCAAGGTGTGAAGAGTGGCTTGCTGCAGGTGGACGAGGAAGGGATGCTAGAAGAACTCAAGAGGATTGTCGCCGACGGTGGTGTGTCTGGGCCGATCCACTAGGTGTGTGTGTGTGTGTTTTGTAAGTATGTGTGTGCGTCTGTGTGTGTGTGTGTGTATGTGTGTGTGTGTGTGTGTGTGTGTGTGTGTTTGACCATTCCCTGTTGCGGGTGCACTAGCATCTATAGACTTTAGTTTTAGAAATGATGACCATGTATCTTAAAATGTGCTCCGCAATGGTAACTGGTCATCCATGTTGTGTGGTTGTACACAGTTATACCAAGTGACGCTTCGTCATTCCTTCGTTACCGGTAGTTAAAGTGTGCTGAACCAGGTGCACGAATATCGTGGCTTATTAATGGTTTAGACTTCTCAGGGCAGTTCTTCCATGACGTCGACCCGCTGTCGTCGATCCTTTGTTTTCAAAGAAGCACTGCTTCTCACCGGTTTACTGAATACGGTATGGATTTTCTGAAAGAAGACTGATGGCAGCTGTAATACATGGTGTTTGCCGGTAATCAACTTAACTACGCATTATCTTCTGCATCATGAATGACGAAGTTGTACGGGGTAATCGATGTTCATGTTTTGTAAAGACAAGTCGCTCACTGCTAGCAAAATTAACTATGCAGTATATTGATTTTCTCACTCAGTAGTTGTACTCTCGTAATTAATGTTTCATTCAAGACGAAGACTAAGCGCCAGTCATGAGTAAATGTAACTGTGCAGTAGTTTTCACAGTGCACTAAAGGAATATGTAAACTACAGATTAAATGTATTCGTAATTGCGAATATGGACAACCATCAGCTGTAGACTTGATCACGGCAATGAAAGTTTGTGCCAGATTGGGACTCGAATCCGGGTTGTCCGCTTATCGCGGGCGGTCGCCATACCATTTGGCTATCTGTGCACGAGTGGGGGCCAGACCCAAGCCTCCGTATGTCGTTAACCACACGTCTACAATCTGTACTCGTACATCCATCATATATACAACAGGCCATCAAAATTGCTACCCAAGAAGAAACGCAGATGCTAAACGGGTATTCATTTAACAAATATATTATACTAGAACTGATATGTGATTACATTTTCACGCAATTTTGGTGCATAGATCCTGAGAAATCACTACCCTGAACAACGACCTCTGGCCGTAATAACGGCCTTGATATGCCTGGGCATTGAGTCAAACAGAGCTTGGATGGCGTGTACAGGTACAGCTGCCCATGCAGCTTCAAAACGATACCACAGTTCATCGAGAGTAGTGACTGGCGTACTGTGGCGAGCCAGTTGCTCGGCCACCATTGATCAGACGTTTCCAATTGGTGAGAGATTTGGAGAATGTGTTGACCAGGGCAGCAACCGAACATTTTCTGTATCCAGAAAGACCCGCACAGGACCTGCAACATGCGGTCGTGCATTATCCTGCTGAAATGTAAGGTTTCGCAGGAATCCAATGGAGGGTAGAACCACGGGTCGTAACACATCTGAAATGTAACATCCACTGTTCAAAGTGCCGTCAATGCGAACAAGAAGTGACCGAGACGTGTAACCAATTGCACCCCATACCATCACGCCGGGTGATACGCCAATATGGCGATGACGAATACACGCTTCCAATGTGTGCTCACCGCGATGTCGCCAAACATGGATGCGACCATCACGATGCTGTAAACAGAACCTGGATTCATTCGAAAAAATGACGTTTTGCCATTCGTGCACCCAGGTTCGTCGTTGAGTACACCATCGCACGCGCTCCTGTCTGTGGTGCAGCGCCGGCCGCGGTAGTCTAGCGGTTCTAGGCGCTCAGTCCGGAACCGCGCGACTGCTACGGTCGCAGGTTCGAATCCTGCCTCGGGCATGGATGTGTGTGATGTCCTTAGGTTAGTTAGGTTTAAGTAGTTCTAAGTTCTAGGAGACTGATGACCACAGATGTTAAGTCCCATAGTGCTGAGAGCCATTTGAACCATTCATTTTTGTGATGCAGCGTCAAGGGTAACCGCAGCCATGGTCTCCGAGCTGATAGTACATGCTGCTGCAAACGTCGTCGAACCGTTCGTGCAGATGGTGGTTGTCTTGCAAACGTCCCCATCTGTTGACTCAGGGATCGAGACGTGGCTACACGATCCGTTACAGTCATACGGATAAGATGCCTGTCATCTCGACTGCTAGTGATACGAGGCCGATGGGATCCAGTACGGCGTTTCGTATTACCCTCCTGAACCCACCGATTCCATATTCTGCCAACAGTCATTGCATCTCGACCAACGCGAGCAGCATTGTCTCGATACGATAAACCGCAAACGCGATAGGCTACAATCCGACCTTTATCAAATTCGGAAACGTCATGGTACGCATTTCTCCTCCTTACACGAGGCATCACAACAACGTTTCACCATTCAACGCCGGTCAATTGCTGTTTGTGTATGAGAAATCGGTTGGAAACTTTCCTCATGTCAGCACGTTGTAGGTGTTGCCACCGGCGCCAACCTTGTGTGAATGCTCGAAAAACTAATCATTTGCATATCACGGCATCTTCTTCCTGTCGGTTAAATTTCGCGTCTGTAGCACGTCATATTCTTGGTGTAGCAATTTTAATGGCCAGTAGTGTACGTTACAGCGCAGGTGAGTCATTTTACTTGAAAGTCGCTTGCCTGGTGTCGGCGAGTAAATATGATACTGCAGTGACTTTGTTATTCCGAACCACAATGCAATGTTCTCTTCGACATGCATTCACTGAAATATCTTATTTACCCGTCGAAACCGGGCACGTGACTGTACGGGCCTGTACATAATGGACGTACGAGTATAGGTTGTGGGCGTATGGTTGACGACGTATGCGACTCGCGGCGAGTCGTGCACGGATAGCCAAATGCTAAGGCATCCGCTTGTGGTAAGCGTGAAATCCGGGTTTGAGTCCCGGTGCGGCACAAAGTTTCATTGTTGTCATCCCGTTATACAGCTGACAGTTGTCCATATTCGCAACTGCCAATAAATTCATTGTATTTCATAACGGCTCTTGTCGCCACAGACCCTGTTCCTTTGGACATGCCGGCATTCCAAAGGAACTTTGCATCGTAATTCAAAATAACACAGGCACTAAAATACCGTATAGGTTGACTGAAGTTGTTGGTTGAAAGATAAGACTTTAGGGGTGATATGTATGTGTTTTAGCGTCGTGCCTTTTAAGAAAATCAGCCTTGAAACTCATTGGTGTCTCACTGTTTTAGTAAATATATTTACTTGCTGTTACGCCCCATTCCTGTGGGGCGACGGCCTGCTTGTACATTGGAGCGTAGTTGATGACTGCCGCGCGGTCTTGAGCGCCTTGCCACGGTTCGCGGGGCTCCCTCCGTCGGAGATTCGAGTCCTCCCTAGGACATGGATGTGTGTGTGTTGTCCTTAGCGTAAGTTAGGTTAAGTAGTGTGTAAGCTTAGGGACCGATGACCTCAACAGTTTGGTCCCATAAGTCCTAGCCACAAATTTTCCGCCGGCCGCTGTGGTGGAGCGGTTCTAGGCGCTTCAGTCCAGAACCGCGCTGCTGCTACGGTCACAGGTTCGAATCCTTCCTCGGGCAGGGATGTGTGTGATATCCTTTAGTTAGTTAGATTTCAGTATTTCTAAGTCTAGGGCACTGATGACCTTTGATATGAAGTCCCATAGCGCTTAGAGCTATTTGAACAAGTTTTCCGTAGCGGAGGCCTAGGCTGGGCCATCTGAGTCTCAGCATTGCGTGCCGCTTGCTGGGTCGCTGCGCGTTTGATGCTATTGTGTGTTTTCTTTTCTAAATTGTATAATGGATTCACCTTCATTGTGAATGAGATATTAAATGGTTTGCCGAGGGTGTTCTTTGTGTGGCTAATTTTTTAATAATACTTGCATTTTTTAAAATTTAAACATTAGGCTTTAGCTTCGGATGTTGAATATACTGCAGTTATGTGAAAATTGAGCAGCATTTAGGGGTTACTTTCTCAGAAAGGATATATTAATTACCAGGAAGTAAAAATTTGGAACTGATTACGACTTATTCTTTTCTCTGATATTTTCGCATGGTCAAGAAAACTTAACGTACGTAATAATTGTAGTGAAAAAAAAAAGATGCCGTTCAGGACTTGCCTCTCCATCACATGGGTGCTGGGCTACTGAAAGAGTCTCTTTCACACTGCTGGAGTCATTCTGCATGTGTGTTTGTTATTGTATTTGCTACAGTGGAGTCAGTGGTTTCCACTCCCGGATCCCCATGTCCTGTTACCGTATTGCAGTATTCCCGCAAGGTATCCAGGAGAACTGCAAAATTTCTGTGCCTCGTGATGACCGGGTGTTGTGTGATGTCCTTAGGTTAGTTAGATTTAAGTAGTTATAAGTTATAGGGGACTGATGACCACAGATGTTAAGTCCCATAGTACTCAGAGCCATTAGCCAGAACTGCAAAATGTTCAAATGTGTGTGAATTCCTATGGGACCAAACTGCTGAGGTCATCGGTCCCTAGACTTACACACTACTTAACCTAACTTATACTAAGAACAACACACATCCATGCCCGAGGGAGGACTCGAACCTCCGGCGGGAGGGGCCGCGCAATCCGTGACATAACGACTCAAACCACGGGGCCACTCCGCGCGGCGGAGAACTGAAAACTTCGGAAAGTAGTAGACTGAGTACTGACGGAATTGAAGTCGGGCGATGTTTCAGTGTCGGTTGTTGCACCATCAGGAAAGGATTGGAGTAGTAGTGGTTGGAGGGCGGTGCGTGCAGCGTGAGACGTAACAGGTTGCCGCGGAGCTGCGCGCCGCCAGAGACTTGTTGCGGAGGGCCGGTGGTCCCCGTGCTTCCGCCGCGCGCACGTCCCACGCCGGAGCGCGCCCTGCTGCGCGGTGTGGCGTAGTGAGCCGTGGCCAGCTCGATAATACGACACCGCCGCCGCCGCCGCCGCCGCCGTCCGCGCGTCCTGCCCGGAGGCTCCCATTTCCTTTCTGCTCCCGTTCGCGGCTCTCTGGCTGCAGGGCGTGCCGCCCGCTACCTTAATCAACCGTCCTCGAGCACTCCTCGGGAATCTCCGAGATTAAGAAGCCGTTCCACGGCCTCGAGGAGACGGTCGGCCTGGAGAATGCGTAGCACCTATTCACAGGATTACTGTCCAGAAGAATACGATTGCAGTTTATTTCAAATGGAATTCCTGCAATCTCCGTTATCGGACAACTACGGAGGCAAAGTGAATTTTTTTTTTCTTTACAGCACAGAGAAAGAGAGAGAGAGAGAAGGAACCCAGTACGATGTCCTCGACGACGAGTGTTCATCGGAGACAGAGGTATCCTCAGGAGTGCCCGAAGGAAGTGCGATAGGACCGCTGTTATATTCTGTATACGTAGATGATCTATCGACCGGGATGAGCAATAATTTGCGGCTGTTTTCTAACGATGCTGTGGTGTCATCGTTGAGTTACTGTAGGAGGATACAAGATGACTTGGATGAAATTTCTAGTTGGTGTGATGAACTGGAGCTAGCTCTAAATGTACAAGATTGTAGTTGATGTAGATGAGTAGTTAAAACTGGTTTCGCAGGACAGAGCGGATCAGGTTGTGGAAAGGGGCCACGGTCAGTTACTGTTAGTTATACAAGAACACACACCACTTTATTCCTCAAACCAATGCACAGTTTTCTCTTTAAAAGAAGAAAGATCAATTCACGGCTGAGGGCCCAAGTAACTTCTTCAGAGTAAGTTTAAATGATTGCTATTAAAACACTAGGATTTAGAATAACGGCTGAAGGCCTTACTTAAGTAAAAGTACAGTATCTTCTCGTCTAAAGCCCGGAATAATATTAGAGATTAGCTAATGAAATTCTTTAAAAGCCAAGCATTTACAAATTCCGGCTAAAGGCCATATTAAGGAAAAATCAAGTTAATTCTTCGGGTGAAAGCTCAATTAAAAAAAAATCTTTGCATAATAAAAGAGAGACATTACAGAAAAGCCTTTACACAGTAGAACAGAAAAACATCTTATGAAAACTTCAAGTATTTTGTCGGCTGAAGGACCAAACAATTACTCACGAATAATTGGGGACTGATGACCTCAGAAGTTAAGTCCCATAGTGCTCAGAGCCAATCACGAATAATTAAATACAACCTTAAGATAAACAATCACAGAACACGACCGTTTCAAGAATTCAAGGTAATTAAAGAGAAATCTTACAGACAACGATTTACATATTAAAGCCACAGATTCTGAAACAAACCTGGCCGAAGGCCTAAATGCAGAGCAACAAGAATTTTAAATGAAACACAGTTGAAAGCCTAATCTTGAAGTTGTTATGAAGTTCGGCTGAAGGCCATATATTAAACATAAAACAGACAATATTAATAAAAGTTTGATGGCCTGGCACATTACCTGCGACCAAACAAAACGACAATAACACACAACAAACAGTGGTGCTCAGAAGTGTTCCAAGGGTCGACCTGGGGAGGAAACTCTTAACAACAGCTTAGGTGAGACACGCAGCCAAGCGTAACACTAAACGATCGGGTGGCAGCACGACCTAGGGACGGCTGACGAACCAACCAACAACCTAATCAATTCCCTTCCACCCGAACAACGGCACGACAACCACCGAAAATATCAGCGAAGACGAAGATCGCAGCAGCACTACGTCTCGATAATTGGCATCTAAACACAGCTGCTCAGCGGAAATCACAGAAGCTACACACAGTTCCACGCAAACACTTGCACCAAGAACTCCGACAATTCTAAAACTAATCAAGAATGAGAAATGTCAAGTCACACACACACAGTGTTTCCATTAGCTGTAGACGATGAGACGACCGACCGAACGACCAACCAAGGTCTTCCCCATTCACGTTATGAGTGTCGGCAACGGTCTGGCGAGTCTTTGCTGCCGGAGCTCACTGCAGCTCCAACCCGAGTCAGCTCGACGTCCGTTTGGGACACGGAGACCCGGGCATACTTCTTCGGACCCAACCATGCTGAGGTAACACTTCCCCATTGGTCACCCGACATCTCTGCACAAGTAAGGAACCGACCCACGTCCGACAAGGTGACCAACTGGCAAGGCCCATAAATATACGTCGCCCGATGAGACGACCGACCGAACGACCAACCAACGTTCGTTCCCGCTCCAGTCTCCTTCCGTCGGACAGTGCATGTGTGTCGCCAGCGGTCAGCGAGTACTGGCTGTCCGCACCTCACTGGCGCTCCGTCCCAACTCGACTACATTGGAGCTCAATCCCGACTGAAGTACCGACACACGACGACCCGGAAGATGGTACGACAGTGTACTTACCGATAAGTGCTGCTGCTGCCACTCACGGGCAGGTAAGGCAGCAATATAGTGACGCCAGTAAATCCAATAAGAAAACGAGGCGGCAGTACAGTAAAGAAAAGATGACAAACAATAAACGGCACAGCTCAAGTAGGAAAACAGAACTCATAATATTTGAATACAGCGTTAGTAATGTGCTGCTTGACACAGTCACGTCAATTGAATACCTAGGAGTAACGTTGCAAGGCGATATGAAATGGATCGAGCATTATAACGGCTGTAGTAGGGAAGGCATATGGTCGATTTCGGTTTCTTGGGAAAATTTTATGAAAATATGGTTCATCTGTGAAGGACACCGCATATAGGAAACTAGTGAGACTCACTCTTGAGTGCTGCTCAAGAGTATGGGTCCCCACCAGGTCGGATTAAAGGAAGACATCGAAGTATTTCAGAAGCAGGCAGCTCGTGGTCGTGCGGTAGCGTTCTCGCTTTCCGCGCCCGGGTTCCCGGGTTCGATTCCCGGCGGGGTCAGGGATTTTCTCTGCCTCGTGATGACTGGGTGTTGTGTGCTGTCCTTAGGTTAGTTAGGTTTAAGTAGTTCTAAGTTCTAGGGGACTGATGAAAAAAATGGTTCAAATGGCTCTGAGCACTATGGGACTCAACTGCTGAGGTCATTAGTCCCCTAGAACTTAGAACTAGTTAAACCTAACTAACCTAAGGACAGCACAAACATCCATGCCCGAGGCAGGATTCGAACCTGCGACCGTGGCGGTCTTGCGGTTCCAGACTGCAGCGCCTTTAACCGCACGGCCACTTCGGCCGGCAGGGGACTGATGACCATAGATGTTAAGTCCCATAGTGCTCAGAGCCATTTGAACCATTTAGGTCTGTTACCGGTAGACTTGAACAACACGCAAGTACTACAGAGATGCTTTTAGGAACTCAGATACTAATGACAGAGTATAGAGAACCAGCACTGAAGCTGACTGCAGAACGATTCTATTGTCGCTAACGTAGATTTCGTATAAGGACTATGAACGTAAGAAAAATTAGGGCTCGTATGGGGGATTATAGACAGTCGTTTCTCCCTTGCTCTATTTACGAGTGGAACAGCAAAGGAAATGACTGGTAATAGTGCAGGGTACCGCCACGCAGTGTACGGTGGCTTGTGGAGTATGGGTGTAGCTGTATAAAGAACGAACCGTGGAGAGTATGAGGTGGTTTACGTGTAGCAACACCTTCAGTGCTGTCAAGCCATAGACCGTGATGCTGCGAAAACGTTGGCACTAAACAGTATCGTTGGTGAAGTGTGGCAACGTAGCATTCTCGACTGGTACATTTATCACAACGTAGCACTGTTCATGGGGAGACGTGGAAGTATCATTGGCTACTGGTGGTTAGTAGAGGGGAATTCGCAGCAGGGTACAGAACTGGATCGCCTTTATATGTAACGTGCACTATAACACTAAGACATTGTTAATTTTAGATTAGTCGTCATTGCCAAATGTTTCATTCCTGGAATGCTGTGGTGGAATATCGATTTAAGACTCCAATAACTTTACTTCACTTCTTTTCGTGCAGATTCTGGGGGAAGCAAACAAAACTGACGTTGTTTATATTGGAGGAGGGATTTGGACAGGAGAGCGAGAGAGGGGTGGGAGGGGGGGGGGGGGGAAGGATTGTAGCTCGCCTACACTAAAGGGCTAGAGGCAGAGTATTGTACAAAGGGCGCTCAAGAGGGTGTGAAAGGGACGTGGGAAGAATGAAAGAGGAGGTATGAGGTTTGTGAAAGCAACAAAAAGTCTTAAAGTGAAAGAAAATATTTGCATTTATTTCAGTCTAGAATGGGGCCAGAATGGTTCAAAATGGTTCAAATGGATCTGAGCACTATGGGACTTAACTTTTGAGGTCATCAGTCCCCTAGAACTTAGACCTACTTAAACCTAACTAACCTAAGGACATCACACACATCCATGCCCGAGGCAGGTTTCGAACCTGCGACCGTAGCGGTCGCGCAGTTCCAGACTGTAGCGCCTAGAACCGCTCGGCTACTCCGGTCAGCGGGGCCAGAATGGGACCCTCTTAGAGGGAAGTACATTTTCCATATGCAAGGAGAACAACTATTGTCGGCCGAAAGCTGAACAGCAAAGTGAAGACCTGAGCGGGCTACAGAAGTAGTAGGAACAGATGGTCTAATCAGTCGGCCCTGGGAGCATATCATAATTCTGTTGACGAATTTTAATTGTAGCCAAGGACAGGAAGAAATATCTGTGAAACGTTTCTGTTTGATTTCATGTCTTAACTCATTTCTATGTACTGACCAGATGAATAACTGCTGCCACTGTTAAAAACGTCCTTGTATTAATTCAGGACCGGCTTCGGTTTTGATATTGAAGCCATTTTCTACTTCAATCTGAAATTAATTTGTACATTATGATATAGTTAACATTTAATTACTTTACGTAACTGGAATGTAGGTGTTTCGACATGGGAAACATACATATATTTACACGTGTATAATTTAAGTACAGAAAAAGGAAAATATAGGCTACGATGTACTGTGGTGAAGCGAGGTGAAAGTCGGACAGAGTTAAGAAATCTATAGTCAATAATATCGTAGGAAAAGTAGTCGTGTCATGGTTATAAAAAGTTTTTATTTGGAAACATTAATACTATCGGCATGCCTTAGCATTAAAAGGAATTACATTTTAACATGTTCGAACTTAAAAATTCATAAAAATCAAAATCTAATTGTTAAGATTTAATGAAATTTGAAATAACTAAATACAAACTACCTTTAGCTTTTTCATTGGTAAAGAAGGGAAAAATCTACTGTTTTTATGTCCATGACACACCCATTGTTTCTACAATATTATTGGGTACAACAAGTTTGAATCTAACAGACTTATACTTTCGTAATCATGTGACTTCGCTTCACCACAGCACAGTGAAAGCTAACTTTTTCTTTTTTCTGTGCTCATGCTGTAAATACGTAAAATCAACTTTTTTCATGCTGAAGATCCTACATTTTTCATACAGCAGAAACTTTCATGGTCAGTATTCGCGCCCCTTATGATTTGTTATATGTGCATTATGTCGTGGCCCAAGGCGCATTTATCTACCTAACGTCTTATCTCTTAATGCTGGAGACACCATCTCAGTCTCAGTAGCTTCTGATGACTTCTGCACCATTAACTTACGAAACGTTACCGACAGAAATGTGCCGCGCACCACATTATAATGCACATGAGACTAAAATCCTACATTCCTGTTATGTAAGGTAATTAAATATTCGTTACATCACACCTGAACAGCGTCAATTTTTATATAGATTCCACTAATAAATGACTTCAGTATGAAGATGGAGACCAGCTCTGAGTAAAATGAAGAACTTTGTTGCAACTGGAGCGGATATTGAGCAGTGCATTTATGTTGTTTCTGAGGTGGGAAAGGGATCCAACCTCGCTCTTGCCTAGACGGGTGCGCGTGTGATACCTATTAAAATTTTCTCGAGGTGCCCAGTTTACAGTGTGAGGACTGGAAACGACTGTAGGAACTTGGACGTTTTATATATCTGCTGGTAACATGTAATGCATATTTACACTAAGTCAGGTATAAAGAAATTTTAACTCTTTTCCTGAATACGATGTACTATGTGCACCACTGCGTAGCAGCTGATATTTACAAAGGAGTTATCAGACCGTTGCGTACCACAGTATGAGCCATTCCTTCTCGTGACCTCTCCTAGTCTGTCACCAACGGGTCATTCTTAACAAAATGGTTCAAATGGTTCTGAGCACTATGGGGCTTAACATTTGAGGTCATCAGTCCCCTAGAACGTAGAACTACTTAAACCTAACTAAGGACACCACACTCATCCATGCCCGAGGCAGGATTCGAACCTGCGACGTAGCGGTCGCGCGGTACCAGACTGAAGCGCCTAGAACCGATTGGCCACACCGGCCAGCCTTTCATAACAGAACCGTCAAAAACCATCGCGCTGTTGCTGCGAGCTTCCAACTGACTGTTGCACTCATCGTATTTCACACGTCTCAAATTTCCCGAACAAATAATGCATGTTATGGTCGTCACAACAAGGGGCAGGATTTGATGTGTGCTGGGGTGCAGGGGGACGTTCCCCCTCCCCCACCCCCCAACACAATATGAATTGTTTTGAGTGTCACTTGACAAAAGTGGCACTGTTGGATGAATATATCCAAACTTAACTAATTAGAGATACTAAAAGCTCTTGTGCAGTAAGAGTCAATGATTTGGTGGATTTACTAATGTCCCAGTTAATCAAATCCACATACATACGTCACTAAAAAGACATTATTTAATGTTTTAATGTATTGTGTTGGTACGACCACGAGTCTGCTTGATTTTGCTTTACGTTTGAAGGAAGGGTGACCACGAGGCAGATGGCTAACAATCGAGGGCCACGTGACAATCATTTACATTCTATTGTTGGTGTAGTAATAAAGCTACAGTCACTGCACGTGTAAAGAGAAACTGCTATGGAGAGAGTTCAAGCCATCTCAAAATTATTGTTTGATAATTTAAAAGGCAAAGGAGTGGTGGTAAGTAAATATTTATTACCAAATGTCTTACAATTAACTCAATTTTACCACTACAATGTAATAGAACACATAGGTTATAGGAAATTTATCAACTGTTTTTTTCAAACTCCTCTAAATATACGATGTAGCCAGTTATATTTCATACTTGCTATTTTTCCTTGATTCTTTCCAACAGAAACTTTTATACAAACTAACAATTAACCTTCGCGGCTACGCTCGCATTAATCAGTAGTAGAACACCACTCAGCGTGATGGGGGTCCTCTTACAAAGTAACAGGTATCGAGCGTTTTCTATGTTTCAAAAGCATAGGTGTGTACTTTAGTCTACGAAAAAACATTGTTTTCTAGCGGATTATTTTGGCTTTCTTAAGCTGGTTTAGTAATTCAACTAATACATTACTTAAAAATGTAGAGGTCTTCATCTGTTACTGTTTCACTCATTCGACTGATCGAAAATTTTGCGTGAACGAAGCTTTTATTCACGGAAAACAATTTAGGAGCATTGCCGTTTCGTTTAGACACTGCCAATAAATTTTAATGTTAATGTTATGTAAGTTTTTTGTACTCGGTAATCGCAAAATATGTTTTAATTCAGGCATAAACTGGAATTCACTTAAATATACGGTGTAAGGCACCCAGAACGCTCGAAGAAGTGGTTTTAGGTCCTATTTTTTCATCTTTTTTCAAGGTAATGCTGATGACGCCTGTGATATAGCCCAATCCCGAGGTTGATGCTAGACTATGAATTATTTACGCTGCAGTTCACAGTCGAGGATCAAACACTATCCTATAGCATCATGAAGTGGCCAAGGAAGTCATGCCTGAAATTTCCAATTAATCTAACAGAATTAAAGTAATATTCCATGTCAGTAACTAAAGCAGATGTCTCGTCAGTCAACGAATACCGTAGTTCTTTCAGTTTTTCGTTCACGAATCAATTGTGATGAACTGTTACTTATAGCTGTGCATAAGGGATGTCTCCGCACCATGCAGTGGAAATATGTGGACAAAAGGAATTAATACTCAGGTACAGTGTAATTTAAAAAGAATGGTGGAACAAGAAAGCATTCCTGTGACTACACATATAGACTGCAATGTTAACTCTCAAAATGTAGGCTGGCAACAATGAAATAATGTTGTTCATCGCTGGCGTTGGCATACCAAATGGAGGCATCCGCGATGTAAAAGGCGTGTTGCGTCGTAGAATAAGCAAAAGAATCATTGATAATCGTTGTTCAAAGATATTTTCGGCACGTTTGGTAAAGTCGCAACAACACCGTCACAACATTACTACATCGGCAAAGCAATTCGAGAAGACAGAATGCATACACAAGAAGAAAACCAGAGGACAAGCCATCAGTAGAGAATGAAGTGGCTGAAAACATCTGTATGATCTAAGAAAAAATCCCCAGAATATCCACGCGTCGTTCCAGATCAACACTGTAACGTGTATTGCTCAAGCGTCTGCATTTAATGGTTTACTGAATTCAAATGTGGCAATCGCTAAAACCAACATTAAAAAAAGGAGAGAACTATGCATTCATTTTCATGCGCCATTGGAGGGTGATGGTTTCGCAGACACATTTGTTTTCTCCGACAAAGCCAAATTTCACTTAGGTGAACAAAAATAATTTGAGAATACGAGGTACACAAAACTGCCATGCCTCTGAAGAAAACGAATGTGATTCTCTAAGACTTAAAGTTTTCTGCGCCGTAACCAACCGCACAGTCTTCAGTCCTTTCTTCGTCGTAGAAACTACCGTTACAAAATTATCTCGATATGCTCTCTCTCTTGTTGTTGTCTCAGTTGGCGGTAGAGGAATCCGACTTCATTTTGAAGCAGGAAGGAGGTCCGCCACATTGGCATAGTCACCTCAATGAGCATCTTCCACAGTGCTGCATTGGACGCGCTGCGTCGAATGATGTGGCGTTCATATATTGGCCTCCCAAGTGCCTGACCTTAAAACAATTAATTTTTCTCTTTGAGGATGTGCCGAGAACATGGTTTACGTGCCACCATTTCCGCAAGACTTCAGCAGCTGAGGCAATGGATAGCTGGCACGGTTAACTTCATTGATCAGGCTTCGTTGGAACAGATCTGGCAGGAAATGCAATACTGGATGAAAATCTGCCGTGTCAAAAATGGAAGCCACATCGAACATCTGTGAATGTCCATCGGAATTATGAGAGTTAACATTTCAGTCTATTGTGTAATTCCAAACAAAGTTGTTACTATAGTACAGAAATATTACATTTTTTTGTCCCATCCATTTTGAATCACCCTGCATGTAGCCCGAATTATATGAAACCGAGTGAGGTGGCGCAGTGGTTAGACACTGGACTCGCATTCGGGAGGACGACGGTTCAATCCCGCGTCCGGCCATCCTGATTTGGGTTTTTCGTGATTTCCCTAAATCACTCCAGGCAAATGTCGGGATGGTTCCCCTGAAAGGGCACGGCCGACTTCCTTCCCCATGCTTCCCTAATCCGATGAGACCGATGACCACGCTGTCTGGTCCCCTTCCCCAAACAACCAACTAACCAATTACATGAAAGACTGGAAAGTGTCAAAGTGAGAGGGTCCACTGTTCTGTGACGTCACGTTGTAACACCGAAAATGCAGGATGCGTGGCACCTGCTAACGATGTATATGATTTTTTTAATAGTGTTTAAATATTTGTAATTTAAATGCTTTCTTTTAATAAGTAAGGACATTGCTTCACTGTATGTGTACATTCAGGTAGAAGTCTGTTGACGTTTTATTGTATTTACTGTGTTTTACTGTGAAACTTATAAGCTCTGGGAAAAAGCCAAAGGAATTGTTATTTGCATCGACTAGCAACGATAATAGCAGTGCTTGTGCGTTGTAAAATCTTTGGGTAGGTGGTTGTAGCGCAGAGCGCGCGGAGAGAGCGGGAGACGGGTTCCGGCGCTTGTAGAGTGCGGATGTGTGGTGTCAATGCTCTCGCAGTAGAGTGTACCATTTCGGCAGCATCATGTACGCGCGCCGGCTAGATGACTAGTAGCAAGAGGAAGGACAGTGGACGGGCGGAAGAGGCTGTATTAATTGCAATTGCCCGTTCCTGTAATTAGCCGTGGCCCCACAAGATACTACCGTCTTCAACAACAGCAGCAGTTCCAGCAACACAGACTCGTCGTTGGCTCCGAGTTTCGTCGCACGCACAGCACTGAAGTAAGACTGTTTATTGGTAGAAAGTATAACGGCTAACCCAGCAGCATAACTGAATGTGACTTCATTATTGAACTTTATTTAAATAATAATCAGTTAAATTCAGGGCGATTGTGCCCTCATTGCCCCCAGACATTGTTACCAAGCAGGGTCCTTGTTACCTTTTTTCCTTACATGCTAACCGAAGTTTGAGAATTTATCACTGGAAAAAATCCAAATCCTAAGAAAATGCACAAATTAAGAGTGTAGAAGTTTTATTTATTTTACATATAGCTTGGAGCACATGGCTGTTTGGTTTGGTACGTATTCTAGTATTTAATTCTGTTCAAGTCAGTAAAAAAGATTCAGTTGTTCAGACAATAATATGAAATACAATCTGAAAATTAAGTAGCTGCAAAGTAAGAAGTGCTTACCTTTCTCTAAATTTCTTTGATGACGTTATGTTGAGGTCTAGAAAGTCATTGTTCACGTAACGAAGTTCAATACTAACACACAATTTAAGTGGATATTTTCAAATCATTACTCGATTGCCGTTTTCAAAATTTAATGACAAACTTAAAGTAAAAGTGACTTCTCAGTTTTCTTTATCATTACATACTCACTTAAAATTAGTGTCAAAAAACGTGACAACCTTCAGTTGCCACGTCAGTGTTTAATAATAAATGTTTTTCTTTCCCATCATCTTGTACAGGATTTTTGATGTAAATCGCCCTAGTGGGCTGGCGACCGTAATTATTTCCTTTTCGTTCACTAGTGTAACTTTTGGATTCATGATCAGTGGTACCCCTTCTCTGTTGTTCGTGAGTGAATGCACAAAATAACTTTCATTTTTCCAAATTGTAGCCCTGTTCAGTTTAATTACATTTTTTTTAGTAGACTTTTCTATCAGAAAGATCGGCTGTACACTTTCGCCCTACTTATCTGTATTACTTCTTCGGGAAAGATAGCCTTGTCCAGTTAGAAAAATTCCATTAAGTATACACGCGATCCACGGTCATATTTTATATCGCAGGCAGGATAGGTCGATTAGTAAGGGGGAGGTTACAGCGTCACGTTACAGCTACTGCAAGCCGTCACAGAAGCAAGACTGCTTATGAGGGTCACAGTCCGAGGTGCTGTCTAGAACATTCAGTTACCCATCCCTAATAACAGGAAGAACGATAGCCTCTATGTTCCAATTCATACCAAAAACATGTGATGCTCGTGGAAAGATAAAATCGATTTTCACGTCTCTAGCGTATTCTTGGTTGCAGCATTACGTAGCTAAACTTTACCGTGCACATTTGTTTAACAAAATTATCTGAGTAATGTGCCGTACGTGGGCAACCTGCATACTCCAGCTACCCACCGTACTGCTGCTAGCTTCATAGCAGCCACGTGGAGATCGTGATTGACTATTTGTTTAATCATTCATAAAACGTTGGGCCATCCCCGGAGTCTCCCGTGATGTAAGGTTTCCAGTAGCTGCAGTGAGACACCGACCGGCGTGGAAATTATGTTATAATTCTATGCTTACAGGTCAAGGTCAATTTAAGTGAATTTCGATAATTTGCTCAGAGAGTACGCTAGTAATACCTGGTGGTTATAATCAGACTTTCCCTGTTGAACTCGCTCTAACACGGAAACTAATTACCGTACGAGTACCAAACTTGGTAGCATTAATGTCAAGGACAGGGGGAGGGGAATTAATGCAGAATCAATTCATTTGAAACACTTTTAATGTGCTACTACTGTACGTCATACCATTACATATCGGTACCACTACTGCTACAAAAGGGTCTTAGTAGGTTCCGTAGAGTCTGAAAGTGCAGGATTGCATTCTCGCAGCAGAATGAAGCTTGTTCATAGGTATGCTGGCTACCTCTCTTGATATGCTACGCTTCATATCAGCACATGTGCCAATGTTCCCCTGGTAAACCCTGTCCTTCAGGTAGCCCCACGACGAGAAATCACAGGGAGTGAGATCAGTTGATCCTGCCGACCAAGCATTTGGAAACGATCACCTGATAATTCGTTCGCTTCCGAATTGCTTCGGAGAAGCAGGTGAATTTCACGAGTGATGTGCGGTTGGGGCCTATCTTGCATGAAAACTGTTGAGTTCAATACGTATCTCCTACAGGGCGGGTATGACATGTTGGCGAATCATATCGCAGTAACGCTGGCCAGTCACACTGTACGTCTTTGGTCCTTGTGCGACAACCTCTTAAAAAAAGAATGGGCCAATGATGAACGTAGCCGTGAAACCACACCATACAGTGACACGTTTACCATTCAAAGAAACTTCATGCACAGTGACTGAAGGTGAAGATCCCCGCAGTCGGCGATTCTATGTATCCACCTCACCCGTCAGAGAATAATGAGCTTGGTCTGTCCATAGGATGGTCTAGGACCAGCCTTCGTCAACTTCAATCCTTGCAAGAAAGTGGAGAGTGAAGTGAATAGGTCGCTGTGCGTTCTGTGGTGCAGGCTGCAGTACGATACGGATCTTGTACCGATACCGTTTGATAATGGTTCGAGGCATATTCCGTACAGTGGACCGCGGGATGTTCGACTGTCGTGGCACAGCACGTGCACTGCCTGACGATCGGGAATTGTGCGTAGCGTTGTTTGCCATAGCAACAGCAATTTCATCAACCACCTGCGGTGCAACCAGTCGTCGGCCTCTTTCTGGAGCGATGCCCAGTTCTCCAACTCCTTCATCGTGCTCCGCACAGCAGGTGGAGAAGAGGATCCTGCCGTAATCCTTCCAGCCGGCGAATATCTCGAAGTTCAGCTGCAGCATTACTATTGTTTTGTTAATAGAGCTCACCAATAATGCCATGGTCCTTTGGCCCAAGATCTTTTTGACACGACAACAAGTGCACTGCGACTGGTCAAGTGTGAGAGGCTATGAATCACGATGACAGATCACGGCACCTTGTGGCCATAGATGGAACTGGACGGTGGGGCTGTAACGCATGGAAATCATGCACCCCATACTCTGGACATTAATGCTAGAAAGTTTGGTACCCGTACGGCAATTAGTTTCCATGTTATAATGTGTTTAATAGGGAAAGTTTAATTATAACCACCCGGTATCTTCAAGGACGTTGGGTCGCCAGGTAGCTTTACCGGACACATCCCTTCCCACACTGCTGTGTTGCGGGTTGCCAACCACGCCTGGAACGCAGTGAGCAGCGCCTGTACGACGGCCGCTCAACATCAGTCGCCTTCGGTGGATGAACTTCTTTGTTCGCGCCTTCCACATTTGCCAATCCGCGACATCGAAGACATCATCCGGTCAGGAAAGCCAGCCAACGATTATCGGCAGCCAATCACGAGATTCATTTTTGTTCAGTCGTGCGGTTTTGTAACATGCGACTAAGGGCTTCAGAGGCAATCTAACCATGGAGTCGAATCCAGAAATTGTGTCAGGGAGTTGTGACCAGGAGTTCTTCAGTCATCACGGATTAATTTTGACGCCATCCTTGAGTACATTGTAGTGGTGGCGGTATCGTATTTGGACTTAGTTTCCGGCAGTGATATGGTATTACTGGATATATTGTACACTTTCCTTTTTAAGGAAATTTCCGCCTTTTGACTGTTTCTTGTTTACTTATTTTACACAATCATGATTTATTTAAAGCCATTCCCAAGTGCACGTTGAGCGATTAAAATATTTCTAGCCTGTCTGTGACAGGTCATCGTTGAAACAGATATGACGAATGCAGCTTACAGGCATATATTAGCTTTTAAATAAGCTATTATGTGTGTTAATGATTTTTCACTGGGCACACTGTTAGCTATATTATGTTTCTCCGCTATGTACTTGTATCCTGTGATACAACAACTGGTCTATAAGGCCAGAAATATGTTTTTACGATGATGATGTGTCACAGACAGGTCAGACATATTTTAGCATTTCAACATCCACTTCAGAATGGCTATAAAGCCGAAATCACAATTGTGTAAAATAAATAAACGATTAACAGTCAAATGGCAGCCATTTTCTTCAAAAAATTCTATATGACTGTGGTTCTGCACGAAGGAAAGAGCATTGTGTACTTATGTTCAGAGCTCTGATCGAGGCATTTTTGTGTTGTAAACTAGAGTTTCTGGGCTCGTACTAATTTATTCTGGAGTGGTTCCAGAACGCTATATCGGTGCAGTCAGAGTAACTGTCCAGCACTGAGAGCACGTCACAAAGACTAATATTGCGTGTGTCCGTGATACCAATGAATGATGGAAATGTGACAGTCTCATTCGTTAGGAACAGAAGTAGTTTGAACGATTTTTAATTTAGTTTCATTTTGTAATTGTTTTCACGAAGGTTCATTTATATAAACGATAACGCCGTGAAAAGACACGTGGGGCTGGAGGCAGTTGGCGGCTAGAAGCAACCAACATAATACACGTGTAAAACTGAACTTTCTTCGTCGAAACTTCTATTGAGGTTCATTTGGTTAGTAATGAGGAGGTTCTCCGGATAATCGGTGCGAAAAGGAATAAATGAAAAACAATGACAGGACGAAGGGACAGGATGGTCACGTTGGTAGGACTTCCGTTAAGACCACACGAAATAACTTCCCAGATACTAAGGGAAGCTGTAGAAGGTAAAAACTTAGAATAAAACAGAGATTGGAATACATCCAGCAAATAATTGAGGATTTCGGCTGCAAGTGCTACTCTGATATTAAAAGGTTGGCACAGGAGAGGAATTTGTGGAGGGCCGCATAAAACCAGTCAGAAGACTGGTGACTCATAAAATGTGAGGGCGTCGATAGAACGTATAACCAATCCTGACAGTATGTAGTCGTCTTGCTGAAGCAAACAAGAGCCAACGTCATTACTGTATCGTCTATGTGAGTCTTTTGGGGCAGCTAATACGTAATTTCTGGTCGTCAATCAGTGACATAAAACTACCTTCCTGGAGTTCTTTCTCGGCATATTTAACAGATTTCATAAATCTGTAAGTAGACTATATAAAAATTGTGTGTTATTGAAAATTATTAATTATTTGATCTCTACTGATGAAAAATATTGCACACGACAAACTGCATTGATCATTGCTGCGCATAAAATACAATTTCTTATGAATTTTCTAAGAAACATTTAAAATAAAATTAATATTTATCACACTGTTGATGGCAGCTACTTCAAATTGGTTTTAGTATGGTGCATAATAAGAAAAAACTTTTTTACTTACTCCTCATAAATTATTGATAGTACTTACGTTATTAATAGTTGATGAAAGAGAGACTATGATGAACGGTATAGGAAGTATCTATCGAGAACTGATGCTTTTATCATAATTTTACTATCCATTTCCTGGCTTTTAACGAATAAGACTTACTGATTATGGTACTGACGCCATGTTTAGAAAATGTAACGTAGTCTATCTACAAGACAGTCTGTTTTCTCCTATACTTGACCTGAAGTAGTTTTCCAATCTACAGTGCCTTTTATAAGTTTTGGAACAAACAGAACAGTTTTGTGTTTACTTTGAGAAATAAGATATAAAAAATTAAACGTGTTATGTTTGTTATTCCTATAAACGGAATGATATTCATAGAGCCAAATACTTAACATTTGTCTTCATTTACTGACTCACAAAATACAAATAATTTCATATTTATATGATATAACATAGCTTTGTCTTTGCAAACCAAAGGGACAATGTGCAGAAATAAACCAAAAACTATGAAATAATGAGGACTTATTACTTTGTACATTTTTCGCGACATACTAACACTTGTGTCAGCCATTTTGGCATACCTTTTACAAAATACTTAGTTTTTCCATTCTCGAAGTCGTCTCGCGACGTTTTGGTTGGACTATATGGGGACTTTTCTAGCGCATCCAATAAACTCTCTATGTTTGGGGTCGTTGTACTGATAAAATTTGAAAGAGTCTCCAACCCCCAAATTTTGTGCGCTCTTCTTCAAATTGTTCCTTAGAATCTGCAAGTATACATTTTTATCCGGTGTTTCGTCAATGAAGACCAACTCACCCACTCTCTGGGCCGACTTACAACCCCAAACCACAACATGGCCCCTGCCATGTTTCTCTGTGTCTTGCACATTTTTTTCTCCCGGCTCTTTGTTGGGCAGCCGCCAGACCGTTAGTAGTCCATCTGGTCCTAGTATGTTAAATTTTCATTCATCCGAAAAAACTACTTGATTCCACAAATCCATGTTCTTGTTTATGTGTTCCATTGCGAATAACAGCCTCTTCTTCCCAATGGCACAACTTATGTAAGGATTCCTTCTCACAGTCCGCCCATAAAAATTTTCTCTCTATAGTACTCGTCTGATTGTGCTAGGACTGGCCTTCTTCCCAAACTTTTCCTCAGCCTCAATGCCAATTCGTGTAGCATTGATTCGTGGGTCTTTCTGGATATTTTGTAGTATTGCCGTCTCTTCTGTCTTCACAAATATTCTTGGTTGGCCTGTCTGTGGCTGATTTTCTATCCTGTTTTCATATTTATATCGACGGACGATGTTCCCTACAGTAATCTTCTTCATATTCAGTAACGTTGCTATTTCTCTGCATGTTCTTCCCTTTTCGTGATGGAATGTTACTAAGCGCCTTTGTTAAAAAGTGCTGTTCTTACCTCTACGTACCACTGTATACAAACACACTTGTGTTTCCTTTAAGGTCTCTACAGGTAATGACTGACATCACAGGAAGTAATGAATAACCTAGATATGCACACTGACACAGTTGCCAACACCTGTCCCAAAACTTTTGAAGTGCAGAGTTGCGTATCTCGCGGTAAGAGATGGGTCTTGTTCTGTTGTAAACAAACATACGAGATTGCACTTTTCATCGCTCTTAATTGTACGTACAACTACAGAGAGAGGTGGCGCAGTGATTAGCACACTGGACTCGCGTAAGGAAGGACGACAGCTTAAACCCTCGTCCGGGCATCCTGATTTAGGTTTTCTGTGATTTCCCTGAATCGCTTCAGCCAAACTTCCGGGATAGTTCCTTTTCAAGGGCACGGCCGACTTTCTTCCCCATCCTTCCCTAAACCGATGGGACTGATGACCTCGCTGTTTGGTCCCCTCCCCGGAATCAACCAACCAACCAACCATGTACAACTTCCAGAAATACATCTTTATTTCCGTATTAACCATCATAAATTCTTTCATACCCAGACATACTGTGCACAATGTTTGTCCCAAAACTAATGAGAGGCGTTGTATAGTCACAAGATGCACCTGTCACTGCACTGCCATAAAAATCTCCATATCCAAATCGGAAACAGTGTCATTGTTGTTCATTAGACACAAAATATTTTATCAGTTTGAAATCCGCTTCAGTTGCTGGTGCAGTGGGACCTGAAGATGAAGTTTTAAGCGCCGAAACCGGTCGTGGAATAAATTTAGAAAATTACTTACTAGTAATCGAAGCGGATTTTTGTTTTATTCATAAGGTATTGAAGTTGTAACTTGTAACCAGCTGTTTCATTTGCTAGCATCGCTGTTATCAATATCTCTCCTAATATGGCTTACAAATGGAAATTTGTGGTAAGGACTATGGGACCAAACTGCTAGCGTCAGCGGTCCCTAGGCTTACACACTAAGTAAACTAACTTAAACTAACTGATGCTAAGGACAACACACACCCCATACCCGAGGAAGGAGTCGAACATCCGACGGGAGGAGCGGCACGAACCGTGCAAGACGCCCTAGACCGCACGGCTGCCACGCACGACTATGGCTTACATTTAAGACACTTCCAGCTAAGGAATTAAAGTCACGTGGAATAGTATGATAGTGGTATCATAGATTGAGATCTGGTTTTCATTTCACTCTTTACTGTACTAAACATTTAGAAGCGTTCGAGCTCTTTCTCGCTCCAGCCCCAATGGGTAAAAATTGGCTAAAATCGGACCCGAACACCGACATATAGCGTATCATAGGGAAGTAGCAGGAAGAGCTTCTTTGATGTATACGAGCGAGCTGTGTAGGTGCAGCTGTGCGAACCAAGGGCACTGTTGTCTCTTAAACAACGTTCGCGGCAGACGTCTGTTCGGTTGTAGTCGTCTCTGTATGATGCTACCTGAACTAAATGCGACTACGTTTACAATTTCAGAACGAGGGGAAAGTTTTCTTCTGGCAGCGAAAAGTAGTACCGTCAGGAGTAGGAGAACTGACGTATCTGTATTTTCATATCGTCTTCTGTTCACTACTTGCGCCCTAGGGGTGGACCTATCTCTCCACTCCCTCGGTATGGCCTCGGCTGCAACACGTTTACAGAGAAAGCGGCAAGGGGCCACGGTGGAACTGGCTGTATCGACGGCGCAGTATTCCACTCCCGACACAGCCAGCGGACGCTTAGCGTGCGGTGGTGGGGGGGTCGTGGCTAAAAGCCGGACGGCGCTCGGTACTCACATCGACGCGTGCCCGCGAGTGCCGCACGGCGCATGCGCGCGCTGCGGTCACGCGGGGACCGCACGAGGCGTAGCAGCAGCGGCTGCTGCGTTCAACAGGCCGTGGACCGATGCACCGCGCTCAATCGCCAAAACAGTCACGCAGGGGAATGGATCGTTCAACGGGGTCTAAGGGGTAGCGTCTTTCGCTGCTGATCGAAACGTCGTAGTTCTCTTGTTTCATCCCAGCCACTGCCTAGATTTTGAATAAAAATCATTAGCAGTGGCGCCCGATGACTTCTGGCCTATGAAGTCACCTTCGTCCTGCGAACCGCCTTGTCAAAGAGGATTGAGGAGCAACTGTTCAGGGCATTGTAATGCCCTTGGGGTGGGAGATTACCCGTAAATGTGGAAGAATCAGCGAAGGTCAGACTCATGAGGATGTAGAAGGTGATAGAAACCACTGCAATAACATCTTGCGGGTCGGGAATCTAGAAAATCTGAAGGGAAGTGCAAACGTTCATTATAGATATTCTGTTGGTCACTGAAGTGAAAGGGATAGAAAGTAAATACTGGTAAAATGAAAGAAATGTAATATAAACAGAAGCAGAAAATGTTGTAAGAGAAAACTAGAGCGATGAGAAAATTACTACACAATTCATTGAGAGGGTTATTCGCATCAAAAGCGAAACCACATAAATGTCAACGAAAAAAGTTGATGCTTACATGCCGGCGTAGAAAGTGAAAGTAGAAGACGTATAGAAATAGTTTGCTGGATGTGTAATTCAGTAAGTGAAGGGAAGTGAAAATTAATAACTACCGAGGATGGGAACGCTACTGTAGAGGAACGAACACGGGATTGGGGACTACACGAGTTCAGAAAGAGAGATGAGAAAGACGCTTTCAGTTCTGCAATAAATCTAAGATAGCAATAGAGAATACACTGTTCCAAAATGAAAGGAGAATGAGATACACTTTGAAAGGGCCTGGAGACACAGGAATGTAGCAGATCGATTACATCATGCTGAGACAGAGATTCTGAAATCTGATATTGGGTTGTAAGACGTACTTTGGAGCAGACATGATTAGTGCTACAGGAAGAATAGTAAAAATTTTGGAGGAGATAATACGAACTAATTAGAAAAACACATAACTGATTAAACGCGGTCCAAATTTATTTTTTACAGAGCTTCACGTGGTTATCGAGATAGATTTTCATTTCACGTGTTGATGTTCCAGTTGCTGTCGGTTTACTTATGGCTCATTATTACCTGTTGTGAGGATGTAACTGAATTTTTCAGCTGCGACTGTGATCGTTTTGCCAATTCTACTGCCTCGTTTAAACA
This sequence comes from Schistocerca piceifrons, assembly GCF_021461385.2. Taxonomy (NCBI): domain Eukaryota; kingdom Metazoa; phylum Arthropoda; class Insecta; order Orthoptera; family Acrididae; genus Schistocerca; species Schistocerca piceifrons. The sequence continues at coordinate 299,621,317 of NC_060140.1, forward strand.
TACCGCATGTATTTAGAAATGTCGAGTATGTCGATGTGGTATTTGGGTCCGGGCCCTCCAATGAAAACGCTGCTGCTCCCGCTGCTTGTGGAGAATACGGAAAATAGATTTCCATAACGGCGAAGAACCACATTCAGGAGTGTTTATTCGTGTTTAAGCTGTACTGTGTGAGACTAGTGTAGTGCACAATAGCTCATCGTAGCGCCTAAATGAACAGAGTGAGGAACAAATAGACATTATTTAGTTGGTAGAATGCAGTCCTCTTAACAGTCACCCGAAGAATTTCTACACGTATCGGTGTTTCACGTACAAGAAAATTAAGTGTGTACGGCCTCTATTCTTATCATTTACAGCGGATTCAATACCTTCGATATGAAGGTAAACGACTCGAATATCATCGTTGGATAGTTTCAAATCGCCGAATAATAGCAATTATAAGTTTTGCTAATGAAGCCAGTTTCACTAATGCCGGTATCAATAACACGTACACCACACATCGGCGCTCCAAGGAAAACCAGCGTGTCTTTGTGGAGAAATAATTACAAGAACGTTTCTCTGTAAATGTGCAATGTGGTATCATAAATAATCAGTTGACTGAGCCTGTTGCGTTACCAAATCGTTTTACAGTGATCTGTTACCTAGGCTTTCTTAAAAACGAGCCTCCAGTGTTGGTGGGAGAGGTTCCTTTGGCTATAAGGATGTTGATACGTTCTTCCGACATGACGGTGGCCCTGCACATTGTATTCGACGGTGACATTTCATCCAAGAGCAAAATGTTCCAGACGGGCAAATTTTTTGCCCACTAAGGTCCATGTGCCATAGCCGTTTAGATTTTTACCTGAGGGATGGTTAGGCGAAATCTACAACCAAAAAGTAAACACAAGAGACAAATTCATCTTTCAGATTATGAATAAAGCTGACCTCTGTCCCGAATGGGTGGCGCGATTCAGTATCGATAGATCCCTCTGCTTGCCAGCAACACTGGAGGTGGTAGATTCAGAACGATTTTCTGCGCTGGAGGGAAGAGCAGTGACGATGAAGTCGATTTCAGCGCGACCACGGGGACGGTTGCTTTCTCAGTGATCGGGTAGGGTTGTTGGGTTGGTTTTGGGGGAGGTCATCGGTCTCATCGGATTAGGGAAGGAAGGGGAAGAAAGTCGACCTTGTCCTTTCAAAGGAACCATCCCGGCGTTTGCCTGGAGCGATCTAGGGAAATCACGGAAAACCTAAATCAGGATTGCCGGACGCGGGATTGAACCGTCGTCCTCCCGAATGCGAGTCCAGGGTGCTAACCACTGCGCAACCTCGCTCGGTAGTGATAAGATATTTAGCGGTTTGTGTGGCGACGGCGGGTAGTAAGTCGAGGCGCACGAAAAGATAGGCCGTACCTCACAGCATATGACACTGCATGTCTTACGAGTGCTAATAGCCATCTCTGGTGCGGAGCGAGTAGCTATTTCAGACGAGATTAATAATTATTGACTTCTCGTCTAAATGTATAAACGCTCTCAGCACCCCACGAGAAATTTAAGACCCTTAGTGGATACCTTTTCCATTACATATTGATTTCCCTTTGTAAGTAGGCTGTTTAGGTTTTTATATTGGTAACGCCACGTAGCGCTCTGTATGAAAATCACTGGCTGTGCTGTGTGCTGTCTGTGGCTGGTTTGCATTGTTGTTGGCTACTGTAGTGTTGTGCAGCTGGATGTTAACAACGCGTAGCGTTGCACAGTTGGAGATGAGCCGCCAGCAGTGGTGGATGTGGGGAAGTGAGATGGCGGATCTTTGATAGCGGATGATCTGGACAGAGACAGTAAATTTGTAAGACTGGATATCATGAACTGATTATTTATATATATATATATATATATATATATATATATATTATGACTTTTGAGCACTATTAAGGTAAATACATTGTTTCTTCTCTATCAAAATCTTTCATTTGCTAACTATGCCTATCAGTAGTTAGTGCCTTCAGTAGTTTTATTTAGCTGGCAGTATTGGCGCTCGCTGTATTGCAGTAGTTCGAGTAATGAAGATTTTTGTGACGTAAGTGATTCATGAAAGGTATAGGTTAATGTTAGTCAGGACCATTCTTTTGTAGGGATTATTGAAAGTCAGACTGCGTTGCGCTAAAAAATATTGTGTGTTAGTTTAAGTACAGTCATTCATTAATTTTTCTAAGGGGACGTTTCACCGTGATCCCTGCATCGAGCCGAGAGTTCGCGAAGTTTAGCGGACAGGTCTACTAGTGTGACGTCACAGTTTTGTTGCTTGGCCGTATGTCTTGTTGGTCCTGGTAGTAAGCGTCATGACGTCGTAGCCGATAAGATCCTTGGCAGCATTTGGAACGTTAGAACGTGTTACACGGTGTCCTGCGTCGGCCGGATCAGTGGATATCTCTCGATGTAGAAGTTATTTCATGTTGGTTCGGCACCTACTTGGATTTGGATTATTCTGAAGAGGGCTGTGTCCACTGTGGTGCTGTGGGGTTCCCTGTCAGCCAGTTCTAAAGGACTGAACACGAGGACGACAAGTAGATATGCTCATCCCAAGGTTGGGCTGTTGTTGACTTACGTTCCTATTCCATGGGAATTATAGTGAGCATTCAGTTACAGTCCCAACCGTTATAGTTGGTGTGTGAAAAGTCTATTCTCTTATTTTGCCATCCTGGTAACCCATCATCGTCTCTAAAACAGGTAAGAACATTCGGAGAGATCTCGTTAAAGTCATTTTACTACGTATTTCTGACGATCAAACTGGCGGTATGAAAGTATCTTGCCTGGGTTCGGCTGCGCTAACTAGCGTTACATAAATTAAGCAGTACTTAACGTGACTGCAGCGCACGACTCGCTTTTCCCAAATTTTCTCCAGCGTCCTTTGGTGTTTTCAATAGTTCAAATGTGTGCGAATTCCTAAGGGGGCCAAACTGCTGAGGTCATCGGTCACTAGGCTTACACACTACTTAATCTAACGTAAACTACGCTAAGGACAACGTACACACCCGTGCCCGACGGAGGACTCGAACCTCTGACGGGGAGAGCCACGCCAACCGTGGCAAGGCGTCCGAGACCGCCCGGCCATCACGCGCGGCTGTTAACCAGTAATTTTTATGTTAGAGGATAGCACGATTACAGATGTGCTTTCTATTATGAGTTCCGCTAAAACGGCCTTGGATAAAAGAAACGGTTAATCCTCAATTGCTTTATCCCCCTGTTAACCGTACTAAAGCGACAGCCTAAAAACTCAGCTGGCCAAGCAGGTTGAATTTGTTTAGGCCTTACACGTACACCTTGTCTGCAGTACCAGCTGACTGCGCTTTATGCAAACTTGTCAGCAGCCTATTTACCTTGATGGCTTGTTTTCCATAATTATATGCGATCTGTTTTACTTGCCAGTGGATGTCGGATGTTAATTGTCTGTTAATCATTTCTGTTGGTTTCTAAAGCTTAAATTTGAAAACTACTGTTAAACGCCACATTGTTCATCTTATTTGTGTGGGCTTGCATTTAATGTCAAGATTTCAGAATTTCTTCTTAACATTCTTTTCTTAAACTTTTTTCTTAAATGTTATTTTAGAGGTTTTGTAAATTCTATCACCTGTGCGCTGCTTCTGAAAGAAAAAGTCACTAATAAATTAAATTCTAGTGTTAGATGCTTAGGTCCGTTTTTAGATATTTTTGATATTGCAATAACGTGTTTATTCCTTTATTGAATTTGTTAGTAAAATTACGGCCCATTATCCTGCCACTCAACACCAGCTCGCTACATCATTGCATTCACATAAAAGAGCGCCAAGACAACATCAAAAGAGCCAAACGTGGCTGTTGTCAAGAGAATTAGAAAGTGCGTTGTAGTCGGAGATGGAATTTATGAAAATCAACTTTCAAATTAGTCATCTGGTTTCGGTTAACACTTTCACAATTTTTTTGGGTTTCATTCTAACGGCTCTATCTCTGCAACCAATAAAAATAGGACATATGCTGTATGGAAAGTTTTATTGGAATTAGTCTACAGTACCAAATGGTTCAAATGGCACTAATCACTATGGGACTTAACATCTTAGGTCATCGGTCCCCTAGAACTTAGAACTACTTAAACCTAACTAACATAAGGACATCACACACATCCATGCCAGAGGCAGGATTCGAACCTGCTACCGTAGCAGCAGCGCGGTTCCGGACTGAAGAGCCTAGAACCGCTCGGCTACAGCGGCCGGCTGTACAGTACCACCTCTCAAAATATTTACTGTTTCTCTTCAGAGACCAATCAGACTCAGATCACAATTTAGTTGTGATGAGGAGTAGGCTAGGATTTAAGAGAATGTAGAATCGAAGTGCAAGGAGAAAAGGTACTGGAGCACTGAGAAATGATTATGTGCGTTTGAAGTTCTCCGAGGATGTAACTACTGAAATGCTGAATACAACAGCAGACAGTTCAGCTGAACCACATTCGTCATCCTTAACTGGGACCATCAGGGAAGTCGTAACACAGGTAGAGAGTTTACTAAGCATTGTCACCGTAAAGCCACGCTGTAATCTTGCTTGTGTAGGTGTCCTTCCGTTTAAGTGCCGAGGGGAGTACCTTCACCTTGTGCCTTGTCCAAGCAGAAACTGACTCTTGATCCTACGCCTGTTTGTGTAAGACTAAGGAATTGCCACTCCCTGTAGGGGGTTGCAAATTGTAGATTAAGAGACTGAAGTTGTGGACAGGGTTAAAACACACAATTAAAAAAGTTATCATTTAAATTTTCATCTATTAAAAATGCTAACCTTAAACAATGGCGAGAACAACCTTCGTAACACATTGACAATAAGGAAATCGATTGAAACTCTAAGTTTACTGATAGCAGTGACTGTGAATTATTTGTGACAGTAAATATACAGGGATTGGTACAGTAAATTCGTTGTTTCACTAGATACAAATGTCACGGCTGGTGTCTTTCGACCAACAGCGTAACTGCAACCACCGCTGTCCAAGAGAATGTGGGGTGAGGTGTCCCAGCACCGGAGAACTTCAACTTCAGAGTGACTCCCTCCTCAGAAAGCTTCTGATAAAAAAAAAATGGGTTCCACACCAATAACTGAAAATGGCAGTGACCCGGTTCTACCATCTGGGATATAAAGAGCAGATAATGCCTTCGTTTCTCATAGGTTTTCCATCCAGCCTAATGCCAATCGAAGCAACGTTGGACGAGTTTCGTATCAAGGAGCTTCTTTGAAGAAGAACAAACGGTTCCAATTTTTAGTGAATCATAACAGTTGTAGCCATTTCGATGATAATAGCAAATTCTCTCATACCGTCCGTATCACTGATCAGATTCCGGGATACTGCTCTCCAGAACGTATGGAATCTATCATGGTCCTCTTTCTCTCCGATTTTTCTTGGAGCGGCTAATCGGCCTATAAAGATATGCAGGCAACAAAAAATTGATATCAAAATTTGAAGTAATCCAGCGTGGTAATTGCAAAGAAGAATGTGTAGCAACGTGAACCCAATTCAATTATTTTGGGTCTCTGCCTTTGTTAAATGGCTTTGCGCGAGTCTCGTGTACACGTCTCGGCTCTTGGCGAGACTGGCTTGAGATGCAGCGTTACAGGGTTTGGCTGACAAGTGTAGATAAAAGGAAGACAGCGTGAATAAAACTACTGATAAAATACTACAATTGATCGATGAAGAAAGAAGACATAAAAATTATGTGTGTAGAACGCAATCAGCCACACACAGAGTTGCTAATTAAACACAAATACGAATCCTTTACAGAAAAATGGAAAATCTGGTAGAAGCCTCGGGGAAGATCAGTTTTGGATTCCGGTGAAACAAAGGAAAACCTGACGCAATACTCATCCTACAAATTCTTATAGACGATAGGTTAAGGAAGGGCAAATCTACGTTTTTAGCACTTATAGACTTAGAGAAAGTTTTTGACAATGTTGACTGGAACACTCTCTTCCTAATTCTAATGGTGGCAGGGGTAAAATATAGGGAGCGAAAGGCTATTTACAATTTGTACAGAAACCAGAGAGTGTAAAAGTCGAGGGCACGGAAGGCGATCAGTGGTTGAAAATGGGTGAGACAGGGTTGTTGCCTACCCCCCGTGTTATTCATTCTGTATATTGAGCAAGCAGTAAAGGAAACAAAAGAAAAATTTGGGGAATGACTTAAGGTCAAGGGAGATGAAGTAAAAAGTCAGAGGTTTGCCGATGACATTGTAATACTGTCAGAGACAGCAAAGGACTTGAGAGAGCAGTTGAACGGAATGGACCGTGTCTTGAAAGGAGGATATAAGATGAGCATCAACAAAAGCAAAACAAGGATAATGAAATGTGGTCGAATTAAATCAGGTGATGTTACAAGAATTATATTATAATTGAAACAGTTAAAGTAGTAAATGAGTTTTGCTATTTGGGAAGCAAATAACGAATGATGGTTGAAGTAGGGAGGGTATAAAATGCAGACTGGAAATGGCAAGAAAAGCGTTTCTGAAGAAGAGAAACTTGTGAACATCGGGTATAAATTTAAATGTCAGAAGCCCCTTCTGAAAGTATTTGTTTGGAGTGTAGGCATGTATGGAAGTGAGATAAACAGTTTAAACAAGAAGAGAATAGAAGTTTTCGAAATGAGGTTCTACAGAAGAATGTTGAGGATTAAGTGGGTAGATCACGTAACTAATGAGGAGGTAACAGAATTGGGGAGAAGAGGAATTTGTGGCACAACTTGATTAGAAGAATGGATCCGTTGACAGGCCACATTCTGAGACATCAAGGGATTACCAATTTAGTAATGATGGAAAGCGTAGGGGGTAAAAATCGTGGAGGGAGAACAAGGCATGAATACAGTAAGCAGATTCACAGATTCAGAGGGATCTAAGTTGCAGTAGCAACTCGGAGATGAAGAGGCTTGCTCAGGATAGAGTAGCATGGAGAGCTGCACCAAACCAGTCTTTGGACTGAAGATCACAACAACAGCAACAATAGACAATTTCAGCATAAAAACGTATCAAAGTAACTGCCAGTGTAAGTAAAAGCCGGGAGAAAACGGCAAAAGAGGAACAGAGAGAAGGGAGAGTATTTAATTCTGAATTTCTACGTAAATTCTAATTTCACAATTCTCAGTATTTTCCTCTGTATCACCTTTCATATTTAATAAGTCACCTCTTGAATCTGTTGCTTGGTACTCTTGTGACACACTAATTTTACTTTATTAAGATCGTTAATTTACAAGGAACAGTCAAATGAAAACGAAATAGATCGATGGAACAGTAAGCCCACATGTTGCCAAGGTTGTTTCGACTATGCTTCGGATGTTTATCTCGGAGGCCCTGACACATCATACAGCCCCAATCACTACCCATGCGGAGTTCCATACTCTTGGATCCCAGAGGAAAGACATCCGTGGCCTCGATTTGCCTCGGACGAAGAGATTGAAGAGGTGTTCGCCTGGGTACAATCATCGATCCGTAGGCAATTGCAAACATTTTCCCGTGAAGGCATTGATCGTATTGATTCACAGTGGGAGTAAAGTATTAACAGTTACCCCGTTTTCATTTGACTGAGTTTTATATATGGAACTCATACAACAGTTTTGTTCATTTTCATTGCCTGGAGGCTGAAGCATCGGGACGGTACATTCAGTTTAAAAATTCACGTTTAGACTCCAGTATCTCTTAAGGCGACGGTGACACTAGCAGCCTCTCCAGCACAAGAAACTGCGTTTGTGAGGGAAAAAAAGACTGGCTATTTGTGCGAGCAACAGACAGAAGAAAATTACTTATATTTCCAGGTGTTATTTTTTAATTACAGCATGTGGAAGAACCCTACTTTGTATTGCTATCTTTAATTTAAGAGAATAATTACTTTCACGTAATAACTTACTTGACTTAGCTTTTTTAACAGCTTGTGATACCTAAGTTTCCCTACGACTGCGAATGCTTATAACCATACAGTACTTGGTGCCTTCCAGAGCTCAGAAGTAGAACTACACTCTCTTAATCCCACATTAAGTTACCATTTACACGGGTATACCATTTCCTTATATCCTAAATAAAATATAATGGGCAAAGCATTCCATCTTAACTAGTTTATCTTGTTCAAGTCCCTGTCCGGCCATCCAGACTTAGTTTTACCACGATTTTCGTAAACCGCTTGAGACAAAGACGGAAATGGTTCCTTTGAAAGGGCAATGCTGACTTCCCTCCCTATCTTTCATCATTCCCAGCTTATTCTGCGTCTCCAATAGCCTTGTCGGTGACGAAACATTAAAGCCTCATCTCAGTTCCTTTCCTTCGATTTTTTTTTTATTTTAGTGTCCACAAATATAATGAATAGCCGGAATGTATATCAACTTGCGCTGCATATCAAGGTGGTGGCTGGCTGACTGTGCTTGAAAGAGAGATAAGGGAAAATTGCTAAGCTTTCTACCTGATTGAAACTATATGTTTCAACGAAACGTACTTTTCACAAGCCGTACTCTGCTCACTTTTTTTATTTTTTTTGTCGGGCCTCCTGCCTCCTCGTCAGCCCGTCCTTACGCTCGCTAATACTGTGGCATCCCAACCTGGCTTCAGTGCCTTGTCTGGAATCGTAAAATAAAAGGTTACATTCAACACTCCTGAAACTGAAATAAAAAAAATCTTCTTTTCTTAATAAAGGTCCTGAAATCATGAAGACAAAACAAATCACGTTTTTCTTGAAACATCTTTTTTGTTTTGCTTTTCTTTTTTTTACATGTTTTGGTTTCTAACGGAATTAGAGTCCACGGCTTTTCATAAACAGAAACTTTTGCATCAAACTAATTGAAACGAATGCGCACTTCTTGGCAACTCTTACCTGAAGTGCACAAACCCAGAATTATCACTTCTTTCCGGTACAGTGTGAAGTAACGAATTTTGAGGCAAAGCTTTGTATTTTTAAGCTTTGTATTTTTGACTCTTGTGAAGACTATTGTGGTTTCCATTATAGAGGTTGTTTCACAGTTCATGTTACACACTTATAGACGTTATAGACGGGATTTAATAAACCAAGTTTTAGATAAGACCCATGTGCGGAAACGTCATTCAACGACTCTACAGAGCGTCGAAGCTACAGGCACCGGCTCCTGTAAATGTGTGTCTGTACAGTGATTCCGTGATGATATTACAAACTCTCAACGACGATGGAGAAGGATAAATGCATCAGTTTGAGGTAAGGGTCTCTAGTGTTGTAACGAAAGAGTCGAAAGTTACAAGCGAAAATCATCGTTGCCTGTGACAGTGGAGTACATGTACCAGTATTGTTGTTCCAAAGAATATCGGGTATGCAACATTTAGAGGCGGTATAATGGGCCAAGACAGAAAAAATGTAACAAACATGTGTATAACTGAGGAGCTATGAGCACTTGTTCATGTTCACTAGTGCGAAACACATCTCCTCCGTTGAAAAGTGCTCATAGCACTTAGGGTATGCTTTTTAGAGCCCATTTCTACTAGACTTTTTTTTTACTTTCGTCCAAAGATGCCTACCCTGCAATGTTAGCAAAAACACTACCAATACATGTATTTCACGTTCAGAGATTTCAGAACGGTTTTCGCTTATAAACTCCGACTCAGTCGTTTCTGGTACAGAGACCCATCTTTCAAATTCATATATTTATACTTCTCCATCATCCTTGAAAGTCTGTAATATCATCACGGAATCACCTTCTATGTACACACATTTACAGGTGTCGGCGCCTGCAACTTTGACGTTCTGTAGGGTGAATGAATGACTTTTGCGGATATGGGTTCCCACGTAGAACTTGATCTGTTAAGTCCCCTCTACAACCTCTAGAAGGCTATAATATGAATAGTGAAACACCCTGTATATTGTACATACTCATACATACTCGTATTTCTGGTCATATTGGCAAAAGATGTGAACTGGCCGATTATGCAAGCATAACTATTGTTCTTTATTTTAGAAAAAAATGCAGTTTGCATGAAGTACGTCTTTAAGTGTTGTAGTAGTCTCTGAAATCCTATAACTTTTTAGTAACTGTTTGTTGTTCAGTTTCATCTGGAAATTGATCTGTGTAGATTAGTGTTTGTGCCAGAGTTTCGATAATACGGCAACGATCACAGTAAGGACATTCCTTCAAATTAACTTTGTGAGGATTTTTACCCGTGGGGACCTTCTCGCTTCCTGTATCACACTCTTTTGGATTGGAGGTTGGGGGTTAGTATTATTCCGGACTTTTCCCTGTTAGCCGTTGGATACTTCTCTTTCACAGGGTTTGGCCTGTAGTTTCCTATCCGTTAACAATCGATCTTTCCGGTGTTAAGTTGTTGTGGAACATATCGAATCTACCTCTTTTCGAAACAGGATGATTGGACGTTCTCGACCTGTGACCGTTGAGACACGACCCACGACCCGCCATCAGTGCTTTAAGTCTAACATTACATCTCTCTTGCTTTCCAAAGTTGACATCAGCTCTCCTGACACAAAGTCTCAAAACAGCGGACACTCCACTGCAGTGCAAAATTCATTTGGACAGCCATACCCTAGGCTGTGGCTAAGCCATTTCTCCGCCATATATTTTCCTAAAGGAGTGCTAACCCAGTAAAGCATCCAGGAAAACTTTGTGGAATTCTGAAATTAAGAGAGAGGTAGTGGCAGAAAGTAATAAACTGCTGTTGGATAACCCATATCATAACGTTACTGATGTCATGTCCGCCCCGATAGCTGAGTGGTCAGCGTGACGGATTACCTTCCTACGGGCCCGGGTTCGATCTCCGGCTGCGTCAAGGATATTCTCCACTCAGGGACTGGGTGTCGTGTTGTCTTCATTATTATTTCATCCCCATCCGGCGCGCAGGTCGCCCAATGTGCAGTCGAATGTACGAGATAAGACCTGCACCAAGGCGGCCGGACCTGCCCCCTAAGAGGCCTCCCGGCCAATGACGCCAAACGCTCATTTCCATTTCCACTGATGTCGTGTGATCGATTTAGAAATTATATATAATCTGGGAGATGTGATGCTCTGATGAAGAATTATGAGTCGTTTCTGGATAGCTCAGCGGGTGGAGCACGGCGCAGAGGAAGGTTCCGGCACACATCCTTAATCCGTAGTTGGCTCCAATGGCTCTAAGCACTATGGGACTTAACATCTGAGGTCATCAGTCCCCTAGACTTGGAACTAGTTAAAACTAACTAACCTAAGGACATCACACACATCCATGCCCGAGGCCGGATTCGAACCTGCGACCGTAGCAGCCGCGTTGTTCCTGACTAATCCATAATTCAATTAATAAATTTCTAGCAGAAAATTATGAGAAAATTATGCTTTGAAAGAGTAATGAAACGCTATAAAGTACATAAGATCAAATTTAAAATGTTACACCTGTCAGTCATGTCGAGTAGTTAAGTCAGCAGCCCTCTGAGAATCTGAACACTTATAACAATTAACTCAGTAAAAGATTTTTATTTAACAGTTTGAAGTTTCATTGAAGGGATTTACAAGATTATAAATGAAATATGCATGGTAGCATACATTTTGAATAATTATATATCATAAAAAAGCCTTATTCATAAAATTCTTGGAAACGGTTTATTCTCTTGCTTAGATAAAGATGAACGTTACACTTACTAGACGTGAATACTCTCTGTCTTTTACAAACTGGTCTATTACATCTTAGCCTTATGTCAGTGACATGAGGGAAATGAAACGAAAATGAAATGTGATGTGGCTAGGGCCTCTCATAGGGTAGACCGGTCGCATGGTGCAAGTCTCTTTAGTTGACTCCACTTCGGCGACTTGCGCGTCGATGGTGATGAGACGATGATGATTATGAAGATGATGGTGATGATGAAGACAACACAACGCCCAGTCCCTGACTGGAGAAAATCTCCGACCCAGCCGGGAATGGAACACGGGCCCCTTTTGCATGGCATTCCGTCACGCTGACCATTTTTTTGTTTTTTCATTATTGTTCGTTGCATTTGATAGCAGCAGACATCATATGACATCCGTCGAAGTTTGTTGCTGATCTGTTCACTCAGTTTATTATTACTATTATTATTATTATTTCAGGGAGCAGCCAGCTCTGACCGAACACGCGGAGCTACCGTGCCGGCACCTCTCAGCTATCGAGGCGGACACATGAAGGCAATTATTTACTACAGCAGTTTTCGGATAGACTTACCTGGAACCGGTTTTGTTGGTGAGGGGTCTATAGCTAATAAAATAAAAGCTTCAGAGAATTAGCAGTTCATTAGAATTTCTACATCACAGTTTAATATAATCAGTCGAAACAGTGTTCAGGTCGAACGTGCATGTGAATTATTGGAACCTCGTAATACAATAAAGTATGTACATTGACAATGAATAAAATTTATCACTGAAATGTCCTTGTTTTACAAATCAATGCGAATATTCGCTTTCCTTTAACTTCATTTCATCTCTGCTTGCGCCCGCAAAGGCACACAAACGCATTATGTTGTGTATTTAACACAGACAGTACTCTCGAATTCACTTTCACATGCTGCTAGCTGACTGCATCAGAATGTAATTTGCGTCACGTCAGAGATATGATGCGATCAAAAAGATTCCGTCTGAGGGCGTTGCTGCAGGGTATATGTGTTGTAGCGCGACCCCGATGCGGGTATATAAGCACTGACACGTTGTTTTTTATGTGGTCTTCAGTCCAGAGACTAGTTAGATGCAGCTCTCCATGCTACTCTATTCTGTGCAAGCTTCTTCATCTCCCAGTACCTAATGCAAACTACATCCTTCTGAATCTGTTTAGTGTAATCATCTCTTGGTCTCCCTCTACTATGTTTACTCACCACGCTGCCCTCTGATACTCAATTGGTGATCCCTTGATGTCTCAGAATATGCCCTACCAACCGATCCCTTATTCTTGTCAAGTTGTGCCACAAATTTCTCTTCTCCCCAATTCTATTCAATACCTCCTCATTAGTCATGTGATCTACCCATCTAATCTTCAGCATTCTTCTGTAGTACAACATTTCGAAAGCTTCTATTCTCTTCTTGTCTAAACTATTTATCGTCCACGTTTCACTTCCATACATGGCTACACTCCATTCAAATACTTTCAGAAACGACTTCCTGTCACTCAAATCTGTATTCGATGTCAACCAAATTTTCTTCTTCAGAAACGCTTTCCTTGCCATTGCCAGTCTACATGTTATATCCTCTCTAATTCGACCATCGTCAGTTATTTTGCTCCCCAAATAGCAAAACTCGTTTACTACTTTAAGTGTCTCATTCCCTAATCTAATTCCCTCAGCATCACCCGACTTTATTCGACTACATTCCATTGCCATCGTTTTGCTTTTGTTGATGTTCGTACTATATCCTCCTTTCAAGACACTGTCCATTCCATTCAGCTGCTCTTCCAGGTCCTTTGCTGTCTCTGAGAGAATTACAGTGTCATCGGCCAACCTCAAAGTTTTTATTTCTTCTCCATGGATTTGAATTCCTAATCCGAATTTTTCTTTTGTTTTCTTTACTGTTTGCTCAGTATACAGATTGAATAACATCTGGGATAGGCTACAACCCTGTCTCACTCCCTTCCCAACCACTGCTTCCCTTTCATGTCTCTCGACTCTTATAACTGCCATCTGGTTTCTGTACAAATTGTAAATAGACTTTCCTCCCTGTATTTTACCCCTGCCACCTTCAGAATTTGAAAACGAGTGTTCCAGTCAACATTGTCAAAAGCTTTCTCTAAGTCTACAAATGCTAGAAACGTAGGTTTGCCTTTCCATGAACTATTTTCTAAGATAAGTCGTAGGGTCAGTATTGCCTCACGTGTTCCAACATGTCTACGGAATCCAAACTGATCTTCACCGAGGTCGGCTCCTACCAGTTTTTCCATTTGTCTGTAAAGAATTCGTGTTAGTATTTTTCAGACGTAGCTTATTAAACTGATAGTTCGGTAATTTTTACATCCGTCAACACTTGCTTTCTTTGGGATTCGAAATATTATACTCTTCTTGAAGTCTGATGGTATTTTGCCTGTCTGATACATCTTGCTACTAGATCGTAGAGTTTCGTTAGGCCTGGCTCTCCCAAGGCTGTCAGTAGTTCTAATGGAATTTTGTCTACTCCCTAGGCCTTCTTTCGACTTGGGTAGGCACGTAGGCAAGCGACTAGTTTGGGATTCCTGTCTTCCCGACGTGTGTGCGGTAAATGTGGAAACATGAACCATGGCGACGTTATTACCAAATGCGCCCAAACAGGACCAACATGCTGCTATTCTTTTCTGGGCTGCCGAAGAAGATACACATATTGATATCTGTCGGAGAATGAAGAATGTCGAAGGGGCAGCTTGTCCGTCGAAAACCACCGTCGTGAAATGGTGCGCCATGTTTCGTGTTGGTTAGTGATTCGAAACCAGACGCCGGTCAATCTGGGAGGCGCGACTCAATCGGGACACTTAAGTGGGAGATACTCGAGCAACCACCCTACAGTCTTGATCCCTCACCCATGGCATTACCGTGCCTTTGATTCTTTAAAACAGGCCGCGACGGGTCGACAATTCCTGTCGAACGAGAATGTGCAGCAGGCAGTTACTGACTTCTTCGTGCAGCAGAACACTGTGTTTTACAAACCTGGCATATTCAACCTATTGCGTTGACGTTATGATTGTCTCAATGCTCGTTGCGCATTTGCCTCGCTGACATAGCGATTCTGGACTGTACAGTCTTCGAACAGAAACGGTTTGATTATCTCTTATACAAATAATTTTCGAAACTGAAATTACAACTGCATATGGCTGTAACTTTCAAAACAACGACGAAAACATCTCGTGTGCGCATCGTAAACAAAGGCGCGAAGAGAATTCGCTCTAGAAGTAACCGAAACAGCGGCGTTGGTAGCTTCGTGTATAATCTACACCTGTTGTCACTGGCACTCAAAGCAATTAACCTTCCATTTATTAGCGTCGCTTTTGTATGATGCGAATTTGCACCGCTCCGCATTAAGGGGTTAACATGATTTTAAGCTTAAAAACAATGCACACTCTGCTGAAGAGTGGATTCATTCTGAAAACAAGATTGTGGTCTAACTTACTGGTGGAAGGGTTATTAAAGAATGGTTAGCAGCACTGATTGGATAACGATGAGGCATGTTCAAACGTAAATAAAAAAAAGACACATTTACTGTAGGTGGTTTACATAAACCACAGAAACCTAAATCGCAATAGCGGCTTAAGAAATTTTTCTGAACTGTGTTTGCTATTCAAGAGTAGCACTGTTCCGGCTGAGCTACCCATGCACGGATCCTCGCTTGCAGAAGTGTTTGACCAGCAAGGCATCTCGAAGAGATTCTGTGAAATTTGGAAAGTAAGAGAGAAATACATAATAAAATTGCAGCTGTGAAGGGGAATAACGAGTGGAGCCTGTACAGATCGATAGTGTGTTCGTGTCCAGGCCCTGCACACAAGTTTTATCTGTGAAGGAGTTTCCGTTTGCTACTCTTTTGTTATCGGTTTCTCTGAATATGGATGTCAATTTACACACTCACATACACACGCACAAACACATACACACACGTCCACTCAAATGACGTCAGATTAGATTTTAACGACCTTTCGACAATGAAAGATGTCACACGCACACACACATACACACACACACACACACACACACACACACGTGTCCACTCAATTAGATTTTGGCGTCCTTTCGATAACGAAAGATGTCACTGGTAGAAGAGTGCTAACCTGGTTGTGAGAGTGGTGGAGCAAGTGGAGGGCAAGATGATTTTGAAACAAACTAATTCCGCGTTTGTCACTAATGGTTTAGCATAACAACGAAAAACTTAATATCTGGTACACACGTACATAAAAAATGCAAATTACATATACGAGTCAGCATAAGAAACCACATGCACACATTCCTAGCACCTGGAGAGAAATAGATATGGAAGACACTATCAGATGAAGAAAAAACAGATCACCTTTCAGTTTATTGGCGTCTAAAACAAAGAACAACACAACGCATACAGCAAACGGTTAATTCTAAAGAAGAAAAAGAAAAATGTTCTTAATTAGGAAATTTGCTTTTTCACAAATATTTCAATCAACGTGCGACATGCACAACACTTGAGGACATTGCTAATATGGAGAATTTCAACTTTCAATAAGAGGTACGATTTCTGCTCAAAATGATTACAGTCCGTTTACAAATCAGAATTAGAACAGGCATTATATCTTGGAAGTAACACCTCCACTAAAAATTTTAACTGAGAAACAGAGTCTACTTAGCATTTTTGAAAAAGACATGTGTACAAATTACTGAAAACATCCCATATGGTACTACGACATACAGAGAAGGAAAAACTGGATATGGATCTCTGCAAATCTAGCATTCGATTAAACAAGTCCAACCAGCAGGTTGACAATCTGCATTCGCTAAAAAACATTGATATACTGAAATATATTAATTTTTCAAATTCTTCGTGCATTTACCTACGAGTATTCCTAGATAAGAATACTGTATTTATGTCTTCGTTTTGCTTATGAAAATTTCAGTTGAATACATGCCTTTACAATGTTGGTTGTCAAACTTACTGTCTAATCGATAAATGCACAGTTTATCCTTAATTTGGGGGAATAAATGTTCTAAAATATGACTACCGTATTTCAAGTAATTGAAATTGTTATGCAGCAACCCATAGTACTACTAGTTGTCACGACCGTTTAACAATGCCACATTGGTCTCCTCTAAGTGACGGGAAACAACTGTGGGTTATTTCAATTAGCAGTCACCTCTGTCTGTTCACAAAAACGATTTTGCGTGGCACACTGACGTGTGAACGGAGCTGATAGCCTTTTCAGGACTCACACATAACCCGGGAGCTGGTGGCGGGCTACTGTTGCTTGGTTTCTTTTATCTATTTATGTTAGAATATGGTTCAATTCTGCTACCTAGTGTTGTATTTAGATTTCTTTGTTTCAGCTATTCTTCAATATTTTATGTTTTTGAAGTATTGTTAGATATACACCGTATGAGGTAGTGAATCCATATATATTGTGTAACCTTGTCAAACATAATGCGTACAATACAATCCCTTTTAGACAACAAGGTAATGCATTTAACAGACACGGAAACAAATAATTAAATTAATAGTAACTGCAAAGGATAACTGTTCCAATCTGTACCTTTCGGCTGGCTGACAAACATGATGTAGTGAAACGACGAATGTATTTTCAAATTGCATTACGTTAAAGAATTATAACGAATATGAATAAAAATTAATACAGAGTAGTTTGCGTAAAGAATGGAGTAAGAGTAAACAGTAACAAAGTAACGGATTCTCAAAGGCTGCTAAATACGCGAACAAATCTATTCCATATATTCCTGATCACGAAAGCAGCACTCATACTTTACGACACAGAAACTGCTATTCGCAGTACTGCGTACATGTTTATAAGTGTTTGTTCCTAACTGAATACGCACTGACTGTTCCAATGCAAATGTCATTGTTTAAGTATGCTGCCTTTTTATCTAAACATGAATAGTAATAGCACTTCCGTATTAAAGAAATATGTGAAAAATGTTTCACATTTCAAGAGCACGTCAATGATCTGAGACAGCACCACCTAGAGAAGTAAGTCTTTGGAGTTTGACGGTAATATTATCAGGTAATACAGTGCAATGGAGAGACGAAGCCGATGTTGTGAAACAGCATCCCACTCGTAAGACTGTAACAGGAGTGGAAGTGAGATGTCCGCAATTACAAGAAGGATATCGAGGATAAAAGAAAGGTGCTACAGTTAGAAAGACTGAAATCAACGTAGAATAATAACGTAATTATATTGCACACGTGAGTAGGTTCCATGTTTTGTAACAAAAGGCACATGACACATAAAACTGGATCTTTCTGCTTGAGCTATGAATCACGATTACAAAACAATGATGAGCTCAAATTTATTAAGCTGGTTACGGATAATGTCGGTGGTCTTTGTAGTGTGGTTGAATTGATTTGAATAATTTCAAAACTGCATATGATTAAATTCTGTAACGCTGAAAAATGTACAGCATCAATGACTGATTAAATTGGGTACGCTTAAACTATGTTCTTCTTCGGACAATGGATAGTAAGTTTTAACAGTTTCAAGGAACTCCATATTAGTCTGCAAATATTGTTAATTTGAAATAATTATTAGTCGATTTAAAACAACTGATACCACGTTGGGGGACGTGTCCATACCAGGAAAGTAAATTGTAACGGTGGTACAGAAAAGCGACTCCAATGAAATTACAGATCACTAATATTACTCCTTGGCACGTAATGCTCCAAAATCATCCCATTGTTAATGTTCAAGCACCGAAACAGTGAAACTCAGTTAGTGTTAACATGTAAAGTACTTAATTTATTTTTAATAAGGTCTAGGAATATGTAGCAACAACTGACTTCATTTCATCATTTTGAAATAATAAGTTAGAGACCTGTTGCTTTTAATGTTTCAACTCGATAGACTAAGGAGTCAGGAGCTAATTACTACACGCATTGACGCACACTAACACACACACACACACACACACACACACACACACACACACACCACACACACACACACACACACACACACACACACACACACACCACACCAAATAGCATTAATTCGTCACTGGGGTGTTGAAAAGTATTTTAAAATAACAAGTCACTGCAGAGATTAAATAAAAAAAGGGGTCATATTCTTCCTCGATGGAGTCTTACCTGTTCCTTTCAGTGTTTATGAAGTCTATGATATGTTTCTTCTTACTGCAGTTTGTTTAAAGGCGAGATGAAGTCAATAACAGTATTATTATTCAGACCGGAAGAAGCTAATTCGTTGCTTTATTTATCAATTTATCTGAGATAAACAAAAACAAACTATCATGTTATATACCGATAGGCCAAACATACTTCGAGTAACTAAGTACAAAGTGTAGACTAAATATGCACTAATTTTATGATTTTGAATACACTAAGTCACGAAACTGAAAATAAAAGACAACATCGTGATAAAACGGTTGATTTGCATTACCGTGAAAATTGCACTTTGTATTTAGTATTTTGCAAATGTATACTGGACCTGATATAATGTTTATCAGCATCCTAAAATAGGAGCGTTATTATTTACAAAAGAATTTCTTATCCATACGTCATACTGACAGGTAATCGACTGGGCATTTTTCTTAAAATAAACCTCAGAGCTGAATTGTAGTCAGAATTGAAGCCGGCAAATCCTTTCCCTAGCATTCCATAAATATCAAAGGAAGGCTTTAAAAGACACGACAGTCACTGTATTTATTAAATAAGACATGGAGTACTGTAAGCATACTGGAACATCATATATGAAACCGTAAGTAATAAACGGAGTATCTCAGTTTAGCTAATGTGATAACGACGTGAGATATACAGAACCGGCTGACGTGTAACTTACAGGCAGCGATGGCGGTTTCGTGTTTTACAGAGTCAGAGCTAAGCACACCTTAGCTCCCCGCAGCCAAAAATGTGTAATTATGATTATTATTCCAAACAGCTACACTTCAAACTATCACAATTAACTTTGTCGTGTTTGCTTGATGTATGTTAGTGGAAAAACACCTGCCAGAACATAACAAGTAACGCAAATCTCGGTATTGTTATAATCAGCCTGAATGCGAAAGGACTATGTTGGAACACCAAGTGCCCATATAAAATCGTTTGTTCGTATCATCGGGATTTAGACGGTACTCCACGTTTAGCTGTTGCCACAACACAAAATCAGACCTACCAGAAAACATAGGAGAGGGGCAACACAATACTTTACCGCTTGCCCCCCAAAACTCGCATGTTATTGTTGTTGTGGTCTTCAGTCCTGAGACTGGTTTGATGCAGCTCTCCATGCTACTCTATCCTGTGCAAGCTTCTTCATCTCCCAGTACCTACTGCAGCCTACATCCTTCTGAATCTGCTTAGTGTATTCATCTCTTGGTCTCCCTCTACGATTTTTACCCTCCACGCTGCCCTCCAAAGCTAAATTTGTGATCCCTTGATGTCTCAAAACATGTCCTACCAACCGATCCCTTCTTCTAGTCAAGTTGTGCCACAAACTTCTCTTCTCCCCAATCCTATTCAATACCTCCTCATTAGTTACGTGATCTACCCACCTTATCTTCAGCATTCTTCTGTAGCACCACATTTCGAAAGCTTCTATTCTCTTCTTGTCCAAACTGGTTATCGTCCATGTTTCACTCGCATACAGGTGTTGAACTTGTTTCCATGATACTCGTTACTTATCTAACCTTACTGGTATCTTCTCGTATCTGCACATAAATCAAGACATAGTGAAAGTATGAAGCCAACTTGAGTGCATGGGGAACATACCCACGAATCACTAACTGCAGAGGGGAAACTTGCCCAAAATGTGCAAAATTCGTTTTGTTGCATCAAAGAAGTCCTACTGCGTAGGTGCGTCGCTTAGTGGAGATTCGTAACCTGTCCACAGTCAATTTCTAGCGACATGTACAGTAGAACGCATCGTTTACTGTAGAAAGGTAACATGTCGTGACTTCATTAGGGAAAACTGAGAAAGGAGGAACGATATTGCACTGTTAGTGACATGAGAGACCCCGAATTTGTTTCTTCGCAGAAAAAATACAAATTTAATGTTGTTGTCATGAAAACATAAGATTAAAATACATAGCGTCCAAAATTTTACAAAAGACATGCCTTAGTAATGATTCTTAAGAAAAAGTGTTCCAAAAAAGAAAAAAAAATATCTTTTGCATTGTCAAATTATCATGAATCTAGTTACAACAAAGATACACCACAGGTAGTTCAGTGTAAGATAAACATCAATGGCTTGGAAGTTGATAGGTTTCATTTAAGGCATACTCAGACCAATCTCGGGCTTCCCAAGGAACCTGACTGCAACACTAGATTTCACAAAATCGTCTTAAAAATGGCTGATATTAAAAAACTTTGATCAGCAATTCTGGAATCAAATTTTTACATATCCGACAGCAAAGAGGGATGAAACTGAAGAGGATGCTTAAGTCCATGAGCTTGTTTTGATGTAATAATGTTTAAAGTGTAGTTTGTTTGAGGAAAATATGTAAAATACATTTGTTTCCTCAAAATATAAGGCTTCTCAGTCATGTTACACATTGTACTGCAAAAGAAAAGAATATATACTGTCGCAAGAAAGAGGTTTTTTGAGCTACCGGTAACCCAAAAGTGAACAAAAATTACATAGTCTAATGCACTGTGCAACCACATATAGAATAATTTTATTTTGGTGGGTTCGTACAAAGCAGTTTCTTGTCTCTCCTGTAAAATTTGTGAAAGTGGATTTGTTCCATTTCTGTAGTTAACAGTTCGTTTATTACTAAACAAAAATTCCTCACATAGGTGCTGAAAGAACTCTTCTTACTAGTTATTCAGTTACTTGCATACGAAAATGAAAAATAAGTGCAGTGTAACAAAGGAAACTTCTTTCTAAACGATGATTTTTAAATCGATCAGTTGTTCTATCCTAAATTTTTTTTTATTTTAGTCTTGTCTGCGGATATGAAGTAAACATTTATGGCTCTGACTTCAGGAGTAGATTGAAACATGCAAAAATTGTAGCACAAAAATTAACAGTTAACTCATTGGTAGGAGTTTAAAAGTATTTAATATAGTAGCAGGTCATTGTAAAATTACATAATAAAAGTAAATTATTACGATTTTAGTGGATGTAATTTGATACATTTCTTCACGTATCTAATATGTGCGCAATTTCACTGCAAATTATTGCCGGTCATCAAGTTGAAAGAGCTGCGTTTTCGTTCCGCATGCAGTTTGCTTTATTTCCGCGGAACACGAAACCTAACGGCAAATATATGCCAATGGAAATTCAAACAATGAAAATACGCACTCACAATGCACTAAAACTAATACGTGTAAAAGGCAGCAAAATGAATGTGAGTAATGTACTGGAACGACCCACGGACGACGACAACACTGGAAAGTAATCTTCTAAAATGCGTATACACAAGCAGCTAAAGCAGAATAACATTCAATACAATAGCTAAAACGACCACTGATATCACTAACGACTATTGATGAAAATTAAACAAAACACTTCGCCACGGAAGAGCACACACTTTGTGGAAATACTAGATGTATTTTTCTGCAAAATTAGAACAGTTTTGTGACAATGGATCAGAAAATGGGATCACATTTATGATACAAGCATATAGTGGAATAGCAGATTATGTTATTCCCAAACATCACTAATTGGTGCCGGTCAGTACTGATCCAAAAGCACGTATTTCACATGAACCGTGAATTTAAGAGTGTGTGACACTAGACGCATTTTATTCAAACATTATCGTCAGTGGTCTGCCTGCCAATACATCAGCCATCTAGTGTTTCTACAGTTTGATATTGATTAATTATTTCCTTTTTCATATTTAATGTAAGGGACATGTTTTTCTTTCGTTACTACCAGGCTTTGGTAACGAAAAATGACTATTTGCAATTTAACTGTTCAAAATTTTTTGTCTTAGAGGTACTAGCTTGTTCTTTCGCTGCATTATCATTCTTTTTATTTCACTTTTGTAGAAGTTCGTACATGGTGTCTTCATATACGCAGTTTGGCTATAATTAAACTTTCGCTACTTGAGAGGGCTCCCATGAAAAATGAGTGACCGTCGGGCAATGGAACTCAGTACAACTATATATATAAAGACACGCGAAAGGGAAATAACGAATAAAGCATAGAAAGGAACATCTTAATTTCCACGCGAGAGCGTTGAAATCTGGTGATCTTGATGGGTATGCAGTTTCGAACGATCGGCCAGTGATTCGGTTTCCTCAAAATGTTTTACGGAGTAACGGAGTGGGCTAGCGAAGAATGTGACATGGAGCCCCACCGTCAGTCGTAAAAGTTGAGTCTATAGCAGCTCTCTCCCGTAGAGCAGGGATCCAGTACTAGCGAATCAGATCACAGTAACGTGTTCCGTTCACGCTGCATATCCTTTGTCCTTGGGTTCCGAGTTCCTCAAAGCAAAATGAACCACTCATGAACCGTGCCACACCAAAAAGTGATGCATTCACTACGCAGAGAAACTTCATGAACGTTCTTCTGTGGTGACGAAACACAAATGCGACAACTGTGTGTGTTCGCTGTCCCTGTGGGCGTAAAATGCGCTTCATCATTCCACAAAATGTTCGAAGGCCACAGGTTGTCAACTTCAACGCTTACAGTAAATATAAGAGGAAGGTTTAATCGAATGTCATTTGGCAGAAGTTGGTGAGTAATGTGAGGCTTGGACTGATACCAGTCCACAACACTTAGCAGCATTTTTTTGAACCGTCGACGTTGAAATGTTCAGCTGTCGTGGCACAGGTCGTGCACTGTTTCAAGATCGCTCATCGCCTAAGCATTTTCAGCCATGCCAACGGTAACTTCTTCACATTTGGGGTGCAATTGGCCGTCGGCCTCTCCCGGGAGAAAACCGAATCATGTTTTGATCGGTCCAGATTGCGTAATTACCAAGATCCCAGATTTGAACTCTCTCATATTGATTAAAATGTGTTTCTTTCAGTGGTTTATTTTTTATTTCTTTTCCGCTTGTCCTTACAAATGTTTCATTGTTCTACGATCAAAGTTTTCCGTGGTGACCCTCAGAAGCACCGAAAGTTTTAATACAGCTAACCTAATGTACGAAAGCAACTTGTACGAAGTGTTACATACGTGAAATGCAAAGAATGCAAAAGCAGTGAAAGAAGAAGCTTGTACCGAAAAGACAAAGAATCTCACAGGGTTAATCTGTTTAGGTAACACAGTCGTGGTCACAATAAGTTCTTGCCTTTTATTTGCAGATGACCGGTTTCGATCTACTAAGGATATCATCATCAGATCTACATTCATTGGTGTTAGAAGGGATCCCTGGCGAGGAGCAGACTCATCGATGCTGGCTTCGACAGCAGTGTTCTCAGTGCCAGCATGATTAGGCCTGCTTCACGCCAGGAATCCTTACTACCACCAAGGAATGTAGATCTGATGATGATGTCTGTAGTAGATCGAAATTGATGATCCACAAATGAAAAGTAACAAGTTATGGCGACCACGACTGTGTTTGCTAAATGAATTATAAATTTAGATCGCTGCTTCCTGGAACAACGCTCCAAAAATTTTCAAAGGGTTAAATTGGAATCAATCCTTTTTCGACTTCAACTCCTGGTACCAAAAATAGCAAAAAACTTTAAAATATATAAAAAATTAATTAATCGATAAGTGTCAAGTATCAAACTGTAGAAACGTTTCTTGGCTGATGCATTTGCAGAAACACCACTGACGATGATTTATGAATAAAATTCGTCTTTTGCGACGCTCTCTTAAATTGAAGCACGCTTAAAATATAACAGCTACTGCAGAAGATCGTCATTGAAATACATAAATTAAGGAATGCATTGTAATGATAGTCAACCAGAGATGCTTTTTTATGTACTTTTTAATTACTGCTAACGGTTTCGAGCATGGCTTATTTTCAAGCTTTTAAATTTTTGTGTTTGATGAACACGATTAATATCGCATGCAAAATTTAGGATTGTCTATTTTTATGAATTATCTTTCACAGATTGAGTTTTGTTGGTGCTCTGGACACGCTTTTTATTTCTGAGTTCTGTTTGTTCATTTAGGATGTAATTTAGATTTTTGCGTATTTTTATATTTCCTTCAAGGTGTTCAAATGCTCATATAGCTACCTTTTTCGGCTGTATAAATAATGGAAATATTGGTGGTTATCTCTACTGTACAGTGCTGATTTCCTCAAATGTGCATACTGAACACATATCGGTAGGTTCCAAGATGGCCGCCGAGTAAGTGACGCCAGAAACCATTTCCAGAAAGTTAAGTGATTTAGACAGGAATATAATTTAGTTTAACGACGACAACAAATTAAATACGTGCATTAGTGTATCGTTTAGTCTTGCCGTTAAAGGTTTGACTTTTCTTTGCGTATTTTTTCAGAAAACACGAAAAGATCGTAACTTCGCGAAGTCGCGCTTAGGCTTAAATTTTGTAAACGTGTTTGTTTCTTGTTTCACGGTAATTTAACTAGTTTCTCGGTAACAAATAAGTAAACTACCGTAAATAGCGTATAACTTCATTGTTTTAATACAGATTTCAGAAAAACAGCGTAACTTTATATCAGAAACTGGCCTATATACCTTTGTTTATAGGCCTAATTCTCGTAACGTTTTTGGAGAATCAAAGTTAAAGTATCTCGTTTAACTGTCCTTTTTTTCGTTCCATCGAGTGAAATATATAATAAATAGCGTATAACTTCGTTGTTTTAATACAGATCTCAGAAAAACAGCGGAATTTTAAACCAGAAACTTGCTTATATACATTTGTGAATAGGCTTAATTCTTGTAACGTCATTTTTGATTTTCGGTAATTTAATTGATTTATTCTAGCTAAAGTATTATTTTTGCCATGAGTGAGAAGTGCCTGACATGCCGTAGAATTGTTAGTTCCGGGGTTTGGTGTTATGGATGCAGTAGTTTTTTTCACTGGGGGGACTGCAGTGGCGTGGGTGTTGGGAAAGTGGATCAGGCTCATCAGTGGTTATGTAGGATTTGCAGCAGAGATAGGAAGATAGTGGAACAGGAGGGGAAAATTGCTGCCCTTCAGGCTGAGCTAGATCAGGCTAGGGAAGATCTGGACAGGTTAAGGAGGGAGAAGGGCAAAGAGAGGTGGGAAGTGGCAACAGGTAGCAGAGGGAACAGGCCTAGAACTAAGTCTGACAGTTTTGTGCTGAATGTCAAAAATAAGTTTGACCTGTTGCTTCAGTTACAACAAACTTTCAATAGGAAATTGAAAAAGAATGTAGGAAAGTCATCGAAAAGGAAGAAAATTTTGTTGTTAGGCAGTTCTCATGCCAGAGGTGTAGGCCAACTTCTGCAGGAGGAATTACGACCAGAATACCAGGTCACAAATTTTTTCAAACCAAGTGCTAGTCTGGATCAGGTGACAGAGGATTTAGGTTCACTCTGTAAAGGATTTACCAGGGAAGACACCGTGGTTATTGTGGGAGGGCCAGGGAACAGCATCGACAGAGATCCTGGGTACAGTATAGAGTGTGACCTGGTAAAGATTGTGTCGGCATCGAGACACACCAATGTTGAATTTGTATCTGTCCTGAGACGCCATGACCGGCCTCATTTGAACTCTTCTGTTGGGAGATTTAATTTGGAGTTGGAACGGCTGCTTGGGTCGGGTGCGGAGGCTCATATTGGTGTGGTTCCTGTTGAATATCTCAATAGGTGGGACTATACCAGGCACGGCCTACATCTGAACAGGAAAGGGAAGGGGAAACTGGCTGGGGTAATGCCAGGAAATTTAAGGGGGGGAGGCACTACCATGAATGGTAAAATACCAGTGGTTACAGGTGTTGGAGCAGCACCTTTTTTAGGATAGGTAAGACAGAAAGATGTCAAGTTCTACGAGAGGTCAGGATTGAAACAAATCATCAGTTTAGGAAAGAAATTAAACAGCACAATTCTAGCACATTGGATCACCAATCACAGCTATCAATTATAAATTTTCACCAATCACCAGAAATTTTATCTCCACCAAGTTGTATCTCAGTCCCAGGTAATTGCATTGATGAATTAAAGTCACCTAACCCAGTTGACATAATCTGCCTCTCTGAACACCATGTGACCACTGGTATAGGAACTAGGCCTAAGCACAACGAGAAACTCAGACAGGAGAGTACTGCAAATGTTAGAATAAGGAAAGGTTCTCATAAAAGTATAATTAAAAATAATGTAAGTATATTTCATCAAAATATTGGGAGCTTAAAGAATAAAGTAGATGAGCTTCTGGTTTGTTTAGAAGATTTAGAAGCTGAGAATGAAATAGATATACTATGCCTGTCTGAGCATCACATTGTTACTGATATGGATAAGGTAAATGTAAGTGGTTATAAGCTCTCTGCACATGTAATGAGCGAAAATATGGAGAAAGGAGGAGTTGCCAAATATGTCAAAAGTTATCATTGTGCAAAAAGTATAGAAACAAAAATATTTTGTGTAGAGAAACATATAGAAGCATGTGCCTGTGAGCTTAAATTAAATAAAGGCACATTTATAATTGTAACTGTATATAGGTCCCCATCAGGAAATTTTCATCTATTTCTGAAAAATTTGGACTCCTTGTTGTGCTATCTGGCAGACAGGGGGAAGCAAATTATTATTTGTGGGGACTTCAATGTAGATTCTCTGAAAGAGGGTAATAGGAAAAATGACCTTGAAGTATTACTCGGTTCTTTCAATTTGACACCCGTTATTGATTTTCCTACTCGGGTGGTAAAGGATAGCAGCTCACTGATAGATAACTTCTTTATAGACCAAGATAAGTTTAACCAGATAAATGCTCAGCCTGTTGAGAATGGTGCACAGCTAGTCACAATATATGACATAGCTCCATTCAGCAATACTAAACAGTCCTCCAAAGTAGTACGTTCAGTCAACGATTTAACAATTGCAAATTTCAGGGAAAGCCTACAGCAGTTAGACTGGGATGAGGTGTACCGTGAACCTGATGCCAATTTAAAATATAATTTATTTCATGACATTTTTGTAAATGCATTTGAAAACTGCTTCCCCAAGAAAATAATTAAATATACTCGTAAGAAACCTTGTAACAAACCATGGCTTACTAAGGGTATAAAAATATCTTGTAATCGGAAAAGGGAACTGTATCTGACAGCAAGAAAGAGTAGTGACCCAGAAACTATCAAAAATTATAAAAACTACTGTGTTATATTAAGAAAAGTTATTAAAAATCCTGGAGTATGTGTATCATGTCTGAAATCAGCAACTCTGATAATAAAATTAAAACAATTTGGAATATTATTAAAAGAGAAACAGGTCAACCAAGAGCAGAGGAAGACAGTATTACCATCAAATTGAATGAAAACTTTACGAACAAAAAGTCAGAAGTTGAAAATATTTTTAATAATCATTTTCTAAATGTTGTGGATATAGTAGGATCCAGGTGTTCATTAGAAGATGCTCGGCTGTTAATGGAAGAGGCCATAACTATGCAATTTGATAAATTGAAATCTCACCCACTTCTCCCTCTGAAATTAGGAAAATAATAAACTTGCTTAAAAGCAAAAACTCACATGGAATTGATGGCATTTCCAGCAAAATACTAAAAGATTGTTCTCAACAGATAAGTAAGATTCTCAGCCACCTGTGTAATAGTTCTCTGGAACAGGGCATTTTCCCTGATAGACTGAAATATGCTATTGTTATACCTTTGCATAAAAAGGGGGATAGATCTGATGTCAACAATTACCGTCCAATCTACCTTCTAACAACTTTATCCAAAATTTTTGAGAAAGTAATGTATTCAAGAGTAGCTTCACATATCTGTAGAAATGAAGTACTAACAAAATGTCAGTTTGGTTTCCAGAAAGGTTCTTCAACAGAAAATGTTATATATGCTTTCACCAGTCAAATTTTGAATTATCTGAATAACCGAACACCACCCACTGGGATTTTTTGTGATCTCTCAAAGGCTTTTGATTGTGTAAATCATGAAATTCTGCTAGACAAGCTCAAGTATTGTGGCATGAGTGGGGCAGTGCACAAATGGTTTAATTCGTACCTAACTGGAAGAGTGCAGAAAGTTGAAATAAGTAGTTCTCGTAACATGCAAAGATCAGCACATTCCTCAAACTGGGGAACTATCAAGAATGGGGTTCCACAAGGGTCAGTCTTGGGTCCTTTGTTGTTCTTATTATATATTAATGACTTGCCATTCTATATTCATGAAGAGGCAAAGTTAGTTCTCTTCGCTGATGATACAAGTATAGTAATCACACCTGAGAAACAAGAATTAACTGAGGAAATTGTCAATACTGTCTTTCAGAAAATTACTAAGTGGTTCCTTGTAAACGGACTCTCACTGAATTTTGATAAGACACAGTACATACAGTTCCGTACAGTGAATGGTATGACGCCATTAATAAATATAGACCTTAATCAGAAGCATATAGCTAAGGTAGAATATTTCAAATTTTTAGGTATGTCCATTGATGAGAGATTAAATTGGAAGAAACACATTGATGATCTGCTGAAACGTTTGAGTTCAGCTACTTATGCAATAAGGGTCATTGCAAATTTTGGTGATAAACATCTTAGTAAATTAGCTTACTACGCCCATTTTCACTCATTGCTTTCATATGGCATCATATTTTGGGGTAATTCATCACTGAGGAATAAAGTATTTATCGCACAAAAGCGTGTAATCAGAATAATAGCTGGAGTCCACCCATGATCATCCTGCAGACATTTATTTAAGCATCTAGGGATATTCACAGTAGCTTCTCAGTATATACACTCTCTTATGAAATTTGTTGTTAACAACCAAACCCAATTCAAAAGTAATAGCAGTGTGCATAACTACAATACTAGGAGAAAGGACTATCTTCACTATTCAAGATTAAGTCTAACTTTGGCACAGAAAGGGGTGAATTATACTGGCACTAAAGTCTTTGGTCACTTACCAAATAGTATCAAAAGTCTGACAGATAACCAACAAGTATTTAAGAAGAAATTAAAAGAATTTCTGAATGACAACTCCTTTTACTCCATAGAGTAATTTTTAGATATAAATTAAGAAAAAAAAGAAAAAACCAAAAATATTAAAAAAATAAAATAAAAAAATAAAAAATAAAGAAAAAAACACAAAAAAATAAAGTTGTTATATTAACTTAAGTATGTTGTTAAATTAACCTAATTATGTCATGTATTGGAAAATTCGACTCGTTCCACATCATTACGAAATATCGTATTCATGATCCATGGAACTAGTATTAATCTAATCTAATCTAATCTAATGTAACAACCATGCACAAATGTAACAAAACAGAAGTACAGCACATTTTAAAAACATAGCCTGAAAAATTTTTGAAATAAGAAAGTTTCAACAAGGAGCGCGTTATTTTGGTTGTGAAACGTATGTTGTATTCTAAAGCACATGCCCCGTAAGTATTTCTCTCCAGATACAAACAAGTATCAACCACCATTCGCCCGTCTAAAGGAATTTAATTCCTGTTTTTGTAAAGGTAGACTACGAAATATCATTAATTTCGAAAATATTACCTTTCCCGGTGTAGCTCAGTGTTATCTATCAGGATGAGGGAGCATGGAAGCAAGGGGAGGGAGGGAGAGACAGAGAGAGAGAGAGAGAGAGAGAGAGAGAGAGAGAGAGAGAGACAGACAGAGAGAGAGAGAGACAGTGAATGGTGCTGGGGCGCGATTGATGTCGGTGTTTACCGGGACCCAGGGTCCATCATCCTCGGGCAGAGCGGGTAGAGCACGTCTCGGCACCGTTTGTTACGGCCTCTCTCCGACTGCCTTCTGATCACCAGGCTAGAGATCTACACATAACTGGTCACTAAACTCTGTCATGAAGTACAGTAGCTACCGCTGGGTTTTAAATAATCTACACTAGAACGAAGGGTCAATACGGTTTATAATTATTCCTATTCGTCCGAAAGACAGCTGAATGTAATAGGTCACACACATACAGACCAAAAAGAACGATTAAAATGTTTTTTAAATTTATTGACACTCAACTGCTCATATTAACTCTTGTGTGGTACTGATATATACATTTCGGAGGAAAAAGTGTTGGGGAGAGATACATTTGTATCACAAGGCAAGAGAAAGTGTTATAAATACGACTATCACCGAAACAAGTAATCAGTAGGAAATAAAATCAATTATTTATACTGTTAATACCATGTGACCCATTAGCGATTTGTCTTTAGCAGTTCTTAGACTGCTTAGCCTAGCGCAGTAGTATCGTAGAAACCACGAATGGGAAGTTAACCACAGAACAGCAGGTATTTGTTTGGAAAACATGGTGGAAATATTACCATAATTTGTGATTTGTTTGTGAAACGTTTTCCAAACCTACAGCATCCATCTCGACAAGGTATTCGTACATTCAATTAAGATTTGAAGGAACTGCATCGTTAGCATAGCTTCCCCGTTCAGGTACGCCGAAATCTGCTACTACAGACGACACACTTAATGTTGTCGCGGAACGTTTTGTGCGATCACCGACTAATTGTCAAAGTAAAGCGTTCAAGGTGTATGAAATAGCAAGAAAAAGCCTACGAAGAATACAGAAAAAGCTGAAACTAAGACCTATCATGCCTGCTTCAACTCAAAGACTAAATGAAGGTGACCTGGTCAGGCGAACGGAATTTTTCGATAGAACGAAGAACCAGTCGAACTTTAAAATATTTTATTTTTCATTCGATGACTAGTTTCAGGCCGACATCCATTATCAGATCAACGTAACAAAGTCGAAAATGGCATTTCCGAAGAGTCGTAAAATGTGTAATGTACATTACAGTGCATACAGATGCATGCATGCATGCACTGTAGTGTACATTATGAAATGCCTTTTTTCGGCTTTGTTACGTTGGTCTGAAAACGGTTCTCGGCCAGAAATTAATCATCGAATGAAAACTAAAATATTTGCAACTCGGGCGTGCCAGAGTGGCCGGGCGGTTCTAGGCGCTACAGTCTGGAACCGCGCGACCGGTACGGTCACAGCTTCGAATCCTGCCTCGGGCATGGATGTGTGTGATGTCCTTAGGTTAGTTAGGTTTAAGTAATTCTAAGTTCTAGGGGACTCATGACCTCAGAAGTTAAGTCCCATAGTGCTCAGAGCCATTTGAACCATTTGCAACTTGGACTGGTTTTTCGTTCTATTGATTGACAGACGTTACTGACCCGAGTTACTCCAGAATGCTGGATGTTAGCAATTTTTCGAGTTGTACGCAATCCGATAAGAAACCGATCCAAAGTCTTACAAAAGGGTTCTTTCGACGGACGAAGCGACTTTTAACATAAATGGCAGAGTAAACAGACACAACTGTGTCTGCTGGGATTGCACGAATCCCCGAGAATCGATGGCGAGAGAGTTAAACTCTCGGCGTGAGCGTGAAGGGTGGGATTTTCAGTGGTGGGATGATCGGGCCTTATTTATTTATTTATTTTACAGTACTGTCAGTTCAGTAAATTACTTGGATATGCTTCAATAAGTATGATTAGAAACCGAAAATAGTCCACTTCCACGCTTTTAAAAACTACAGGTAATCAGAAGAAAGCTGATATGGCATCAAGATGGATCAACTTTGCATCATGAAGCTATTGTGCGAGACTTTCTATATGAAAACTTTGATGACGAGGTGCAACTGAATGGCTTCCACGCTCTCCAGATATCACCCAAGGACTTTTCATTCTGGGCTATTCTAAATAATCGGGTTTATTCCTTCGATATTCATGATGTTGATCATTTAAAGGAACAAATCCAGTGAGAATAATCTGGAAACCTACAGTCCCAGAAAATTTTCAAGAAATTTGTTAAATCAGTGTTGAGTCGTATCCCGGCTAGGGTCGCAACATATTTACTTTAGATGCTCACTCTCAGATCAGAAGTGACGCGGGATTTTTACGTCATTCGTTTCTTGGTACACGAGCAATCGTGTACAGGAGTGAAACGGTGATGGGGTCAAGCTGAGATTGTTCAAGTCTCTGTGATTCGCGACCGTACACAAACTCGGATGTTAGGTTAAGGAGGCAGGTATGGCGAAGATGGGGAAATGAGGCTCTGAGCTGGGGCACTGTTCTGATTTTTATTGCTTCTTCACGTGTTAGCAATGAACGTGAAGAAGAGGAAGACGCCTGTTTGTAAAATCAAGGAAGATGCTTACTAGGTTCTCCATTCAGTTACCAGAACAAATGGGTTGGCTGGACTATAACTTTGTGAAGATTCGTGCACATTTAGTAATGTATATTACCACAGACCACGACCCATGCAAGTTCAAATGGCTCTGAGCACTATGGAACTTAACTTCTGAGGTCATCAGTCCCCTAGAACTTAGAACATCTTAAACCTAACTAACCTAAGGACATCACTTACATCCATGCCCGAGGCAGGATTCGAACCTGCGACCGTAGCGGTCGCGTAGTTCCAGACTGAAGCGCCTAGAACCGCTCGCCCACTCCAGCCGTCCACCCATGCAAGAGCCAGATTTTTTTGCTTTAATCCAACCCTTAGGTTCAAGAACTCATCAGGATGTGACACAGAGACACGCGAACATGTAGACAAATGTACAATGGGAATCAACAACCCTAGTCCAGAGTTACGTATAGGCAAGCTTTTGCAAGGTCTTCTCAATGCACATAGTTAACTGAGCTTGAATTCTCACTTACATAGTGTCTGCTGTAGGCACGTTCATCCGAGATTGCTGTCATTCGCTGGAAGTCCATAGTCTGCCTTGCTTGGCATTTGGAGACCTGTACATACGGCGTTGGGGCTGTTTGTTTATAGATGATGCGCCACTGAGTCGGTATTACTTCGAATCCGCAATCACTGAGAGTGACATCAGCGGTTTCCCAACGCGTGCGACCTCCTTATGGATTGACGAAAGCAGATTGCACTGTGTGGCCCTACCTGTTTCAAGGCTTATAACTAATATTCATACTTGAATGATTTTTCTATTTTGGCAAACTTTCATGATTCGGCCATTACAGTTGGAAAAACTGTAGCATTTGTTTAGAAAAACAACTATGGCTTCTTCTTTAGCCTGAGTGAAATCTTCATGTATTTCTTTGTTGGTAATAAATGTGTATCTTCATTTGTTTAGTAATACTGCGCAAAACGTGTTTATAAAAACTGACTTATGGCCCACCCTGTACACTAATAAAATGACGCTGTAATTGATATCCGTTTTGTTAGCAATAAAAATAGAAACGTAATATGCAAAATAATCTACGAGTAGTGGGAAGAAACAAGAGAAATATAGTAATATAAAGCAAGATGTGAATTTTGCAAGTAATGTACTTGTTGTGTCCATTTGATCGCCCACAAAACGTACAAAAGAGCACTGAGCGTTTTATTTGAGCAACTCTGCTAACATGCATTATGAGTCTTCACCCAGTGGCACGACGTAACTACTGCCCTAGGTGTGCCAATCCTTCGCCTTAAGACGAACTCTGATTGCGAAATTTTCAATGGGGAGTTTGAATGTCTGAGGAGCAATGGCTGCCCATTCTTCCTCATGATTCGAAATCTTTGAAGGTAGTGATGCTGGGGTATAAGGCCTTCTTTTTTCTTTCTGCGTATTATCTACGGTCTGTCTTGACTTTCTTCATTATTCATACTCCTTGTTTGCACAGCCTCCTCAACGTCATTTTGTCTATTGCATATTGCACGACGCCGTTATTTCCACTGGGATAGGGTATCCATTTCCATCCATCGCCGCCTTACTCATTTCTTTCCTATCCGCCCTTGTACAGCATGAGCTTCGTCTTAAATAATTTTTTTTATTTTTCGCTGTTCCGTACAAAACTAAATTCTGAACTAAAGTCTGATACATTCTCTTTTTCTTTGTTCATCTTATCATTCTGTTGCACAGAAAAGATTATTATAGCTCGTTCTTTATTTATCCTACTAATGATTTCATCGTTACTTGTGCCCGGTTTATTAAATAATATCCCAAGATATTTTGCCTTTTTCAAACCTCCACCCACCTCTGAATTATATATTTTTTCCATTCCAACAGCCAGGTACTCCCACTTCATGTTGAGCTTCAGGCCAGCCTTTTAGGAGTCCTTATCATATAGCTCACATAGTCATCATATTCTGCTAGTAGAATCTGGTCATCTTCGAAATACAAGTTAAATACCTTAGTGTCCTATGATGTCCTTCCATAATCTGACATTTTCTGTGCCAAGTTAGCAGGACTGTTTCTAGATACAGCTTAAAGAGGGGTCGGTGACAGCCCACATCGTTGCCATAATCCGTTATTCATCTTGAATTCTTCGCTCTATTCCCAACCATTACATTTGTTGTGTTATTGTAATAACACAGATAAAGGCTGGAGTCTGGATCAAACTCGACGTTCTGACTTACCCAAGAATGTTACACTTGGTTTATGTCGGTACTCTGGGCAGGCCAGTCCACTTGAGGAACGTTAGGGTGCGCAAACTATTGCTTCACCACTGCTGTTTAATCGTTAGGGGGTTCATTGTCATGCCGGCCGGGGTGGCCGAGCGGTTCTAGGCGCTAAAGTCTGGAACCACGCGACCACTACGGTCGCAGGTTCGAATCCTGCCTCGGGCATGGATGTGTGTGATGTCCTTAGTTAGGTTTAAGTAGTTCTAAGTTCTAGGGGACTGATGACCTCAGAAGTTAAGTCGCATAGTGCTCAAAGCCATTTGAACCATTTTATTTTTTTCATTGTCATGCTGACACGAACTACCATCGTCTCCGAACAGTTCCTCTACTACAAGCAGTAGACAACGCTGTAATATGTGTCAATATCCTTCTGCAATTAGCATTTTCTTAAGAGCAATAAGGGGATCACACCATAACTACGAAGAACATCCCCTCCGGACTCTACACATGATGGCCGTTAACGCTCTCCAAGCATTCGCCAAACTCGAAAGCTTCCATCGAATTGCCACAAGCTATAGTGTCAGTCATCAATCCAAATAACTTATTTCCATTTATCCACGGCCAAACGGCATCGACCTTTACGCAGCGTTAAGCAAGTCTTATGAGTACCTGCTCGGTCATTGTATGCCAATCTTTATAGGGTAACTCGCTAAGCACAGTTATAATGCTAGCGGGACTGTTCGTAACACTTTATAACTCACCAGCGGTTTCTTCTGCTCATTTTATGCCATATTTTCTATCTACCCTCCACAATGCCTGACGGCCTCTGTCCGATAATACATGATGTTCTTCCTTATCTTGGTTTACCAATGGTTGTTCATTGGCGTTTCCACTTCACAATCACATCACCAACTGTCGACTTGAACAGGTCTAGGAGGGTCGATATGTAATAAACAGCCCACGTTCGAGATCATTAAGCTCTCCTGACCGCGCTGTTGCCGCTTCTCTGCGCTTTGTTTATGCTGGCGGTTCCGCCTCTGGTAATATATTCTTCATCAGGTAGTGTACAGAATGTAGGTGGAAAGATAAATGGAATTTACAAGGTTAGCCTCTTTGGCCTGGCCATTATCTTCAAGTTTGCAGAAGCAGTATCGTAGTACCGTAGGCATGTACGTATTTCGAACAGGTCGTTTATGAAACAGTAAAAAGCAAAGTTCCATAAACCATTGAACTAGCTGCTTCTTCACCGAAGTAGGTTTCCAGTTCGTTTACTTTTTTTTGTCTCATAATTTGATTCGCTGTCCTTTTCTCTTTAATTTCTTTCAGCATTTGTCCTTAAGAGTTTCTCGAAGTCCAGCTTGATATACTGGCTGTTGGCTTCTGTCTCAGGTGCTTCAGTCGACGTTTTTTTGACGGATTTTCTGACGTTTCACCCTTTGTTGGCAGTACCAAAGGTTCACCCTCTATTGTTAGTGACGGACTGGAGTCGAGCCCGCTATCGGAGGTGATATGTAACAGTGGCGACAACGTCTGAGGCCTTTTCCCTGGTCATTATATCGTTTTGGTTCTTCCCTCGCTACATGCAATTGTCGTTCGTTTCAGCACAGGAAAGCAGGATCCGTTTAGCTTGAGGATTTCCTCTTTCTTAGTTGAAGCTGTTGTCATGAACTCTCTGGCTTCCCTGAAGAAGCGGGAGTCGTAGCTCCCTAGCAAGAACTTCCACGTCAGCGCATTTTGGCGGTCTCGTGCAGCTTGTAGTTCGCTACGGCCGAGTTCTCCACCGGACCCAACCTGCAGTGCCATTTATGTTCAGTGATCCTCGTGCTGACTCATCGTCCAGTGATTCCCACACAGACATTTCTGCTTGTACAGGGTGTGCAGTATATTCCCGACACTGCAAGTGGATGACTCGCCATGCCATCACACGACAGAGCTGTCGTTGACGCACCCTGTACCACGCTGTAGGTTTACAACATGTCAAGACAAACGTCTGTCTTTCGTAATGCTCCGTGATGACGTGAAGAAGCACGGAATTTATCGAGACATTTGTGCAGAGAATTTGAAGATATGACTGTGAATGGTGAGCTGTATGGTAACGAAAAAAGAAAAATTATAAACAGTAATATGTGGATATGGGAAAGAGCCTCAAAAATATTCTGAACTGAACGAAAATTATTCAGGCTTTTGTGTCCAATTATTGATGTACTGGCTATTGCATTCCGTCTAGGTTTCTTCGAACTGTCTAAGTGGAATACTCATGGCGACCCCTTCCAGCTGTTCGTAGACCCGCCATTACACATGAAGTGGCTGTGAGGCATGCATGAAAGAGCCGGGTTGTGTCCTGTGGGGAAATGCACCTGATATGCATTGTAAAGAAATGTCATCAAAGCTGACCAGGGTGTCATTCAGTCCTAGTATTCGTTTATTCTGCTTCTGCTTCCCGTCGACGTGAAGGTCATTAGAGACGGAGCACACGCTGGGATTGTGTCTAGGAAAGGAAATCGGCCGTGCCGTTTGAAAGTAACCACCGCGACCTCTGACTCGAGCGATTTAGGGAAATCACGGAAAACCTAAACCGGACAGCCGGGCCCGGGTTTGAACCGTCTTTCTCCTCAATGCGAGTCCAATGTGATAACCAACGCGCAGCGTCGCTAGGTCTTCTGCTTCTATATGAAATGATCCGAGCCCTGTTCGTATGTGTCAAATTTCCCCATTCTCTAGAGAATATCGGTTTCATTTTTCCTCACGACATCATGAGGCTCGTTCATACACGTCTTAGAGTTACCTCACATGGGACGGCAGTTCCTACGAACAGCTGGAAGGTGTGGCCACTAATAGTGCACTTAGACCAGTGGTGGTCAATTTCTTCGCGGAGCATTTCAAAATACAGACGCAGGACTTGGCTTGCTGTAAATCTACGGTGTGGTACAGGAACATCGGTGATACTTCCGTCGTGTGCAGCCACGGTGAGGAATAGCTCGTTGACTTTCTAAGACACCTGAGCAGTCTCCATGCCAACATGAAATTTGCTATGGAGTTAGAAATGGAAAAACAGTTACGTTTTGTAGACGTACTGTACACGTGGAACGTCGAAAATCTGTGACACAGCGTCTATCGGAAACCGATACACACGAACCAACACCTATTCAAGATGCCAAATTACACCCGAATCAGAAAAGAGACGCAGTTAATAAGCTATTAACGTGTGCAAGACGAATAAGTAAGCTGCAGGACCTCAGGTGTAAGACGCAGTACCTCGAAAGCGGTCTGAGGAGCAGCGGGTACACTATTCCACACAAATAAAGTCTCATGATACAAGCACTTGGCGCAGTGATCGGAAGAAGTAATATCGGGTACGACCTTTCTGACATACATTCACAGGCTGACGGATAGAATCTGTCATATACTACGTAAAAGCACAGAGACCGTTTACAATCCAGCTAAGAACTTTAAAGAGCGTCTAAGATCGGGAAAGTTCAAAAGGGATCCATTTCAATGTCGAAAATGTACTGCACACTCTGTAAACATGGAAAGTTTTATTTGGAAATGACTGGACGATACATCAAAACCAATGTCATTGAATATAAATGGCGCGTAGGAACGGGTGGAGAAATCGTCCGTGGCGGAGAACGTGTTGTGTGAGATCCACCAAACAATAAAATTCGCCGTCACAGTAGTTCTTGCTGCTGACAAGGGCTACTATGCCTGCTTGTTTAGGAAAGCCATAGAAATCATGACAACAACTTCAATAAGAAAGAGGAAGGCCTCAAGGTAATCGGATCCGGGAACCTCGTGCTGCAGCGTTTGATCGTTCCAGGGGAGAACAACATCTGTAATGACCAAGGAAATGCCCTCCGACGTTGCGCTACAGGTATACAATAATCGCCGGCAGGTTCGACCCCAGTCTGCCACCAGCAATAGAGAGGTGAATCTTTACCAATTCCAGCCAATCGCGGAACAAACGTCGGCCGAATAAAACGAGACAGTTGTCAACAAACAATACGTCAACAATTGGCCAGTAAAGCCTCAATAATTTTAATTCCGTCCACGTCGTTTCTGTGGCTCTTCTCCACATCTACATGTCGTTTGCTCCTGATTTCTTCTTCTTTTGGAGCCCATACTTCAAAATTGTAGTTTCAAATTCTTCAAACAAAGGTCTAGATGAATATTAGGGTAGTTATTTGTTAATAAATTACTACTATTGCTAAAGGCATGTTTAATCACTGCAGTACATCTTTCGATACCTATTACACTTGTGTTGTCACCTGTTACCGTAGCGAAATTCATTTACTTACCTAAATATTTTACTTTTATCTCAATACTTGCTTTCGCTAGCCTGTTAATTTATCTATGACCACTATTTTAACCTTGTTTGCGTTTAATTTCAGTTTGTGGTTGTCTCATGCATCGATCGACGATTATTTCATCCAAAATTAGGTTGACAGGATTAGTCAGCTATGGAGGTGCTGAAAATTACCGTGGTCTGTACGGAATGCTTCAGCGGCAGACACAAGAAAACGTCAGCGTAGACCGACGAGTGCCAAGTTCAACAAAGCAGCAGCAGAAGCAGCTACGTCTGAAGCGCCAGCAGCGTAGAACTGCACGTAGGTGGATGACTATGCAGTACGGCGTTAAGGAAGGCCATTCGGTAAAATTGTTACACTCTCTGTAGAAGCAGGTTGTCCGCTTACCTTCTATTGTCGTTCAGGGTGTAATGTCAGAAAAATAAACTGCGACACACGTGTTCACTGCTGTTCCAACACGAGAGGAAGAGAAAAGAACATATATTTTGCTAAGTTATTAATTTTCAAAGCATAACGATGGATTTACCGTGTTTTTAGTTGTTTCATGGTTCACTGAACGACGCCGAGCGGAGTCCACCTGGCGCAAATGACAGACAGTCCGCCGGGCATTCGCAGAGTTGTTTTCCCTTAATAGCAAACCCCGATGTAATCCTTCGAAAAGGGTGTGAGGTACGGTTCTGTAACTGTTGATAAAACTTCTATTACAGTTATTGCTACCAAAGACTGATAGCAGAAGAGCATTTATTCCATCGAACGGCCTCGTTATTGTCAGTGATTTTAACTGCAATATCTAAATTTTCATGTTAGTGTGGAATGTCGGGAGAAATGAGGCAATTTGTCTGCCACCGACATTACTGACTTTCGCAGACGAATATTGGCGCTGAAGTTGGAAACGTTTAATGTTTATTCCAATCTCTTTATACTTGAGATTAAGTAAGAGTGCCTGTACCATTCGACAACAGACTCCAATCCGAAGTCTCAAATAGTTTGATCTGGCCATTGTCGTATTTCATAACTTGGGATTCCTAAGATTTAAGTCGATTGTTTCTACACAAGCTGTGGAAGCAAGTGGATCTAAGTTCAAAAATGGTTCAAATGGCTCTCAACACTATGGGACTTAACATCTATGGACATCAGTAAAATGGTTCAAATGGCTCTGAGCACTATGGGACTTAACATCTGTGGTCATCAGTCCCCTAGAACTTAGACCTACTTAAACCTAACTAACCTAAGGACAT
Source organism: Schistocerca piceifrons (assembly GCF_021461385.2). Classification (NCBI taxonomy): domain Eukaryota; kingdom Metazoa; phylum Arthropoda; class Insecta; order Orthoptera; family Acrididae; genus Schistocerca; species Schistocerca piceifrons. Next base: position 299,661,810 of record NC_060140.1, read on the forward strand.
CACACACATCCATGCCCGAGGCAGGATTCGAACCTGCGACCGTAGCAGTCGCGCGGTTCCGGACTGCGCGCCTAGGACCGCTAGACCACCGCGGCCGGCGGTCATCAGTCCCCTAGAACTTAGAACTAATTAAACCTAACTAACCTAAGGACAGCACACAACACCCAGCCACCACGAGGCAGAGAAAATCCCTGACCCCGCCGGGAATCGAACCCGGGAACCCGGGTGTGGGAAGCGAGAACGCTACCGCACGACCACGAGATGCGGGCTGGATCTAAGTGCTGTGTTTCCTGCCCCGGTGTGTAATAGATCATTTCGGTTTTCATACCGTGTTTACGCTTGCGGAAATTTCATGCCGTGTAAATAACAATATAACACAGCAGTGTTTCATTTATGTGCACAAAATATCAGAAATTATATTCATTCCAACTGTATTTCTAACGTATCTGCAGCGTGTTCACTTCTGTGACATGATTTCAAACTCTATTGTGGTTAATGAGCACTTCTTATCATGGAAAATGGCACATAGAAAAATAGAACATTTCGTAGGTACAGATTTTTATGCATTTCTTTTTTCTAATGGAAATATGGTAATATTTGATGGCAGTTTCGTAGATCTGGAGTAGGCAAAATCGAAGGACTTTCAACTTTCATAATGTGTTAAGTAGTTTCCAAGAAATATGGTATTCGTAACTTAGCATTTCTCTGTTTTGAAGGGCTGCGTGTCAAAGCGTCGTACCAAGCCGATAGGTCACTCGGTCTGACGAAGCTAAATGACACTAATAGCAAAATCGAAATAGTGGGCATACAAATCTGTAGCTAAGTGACACTAATAACAAAATCGAAACTCTGGACGCATTGAATACAATGCTGCATTTCCTTTCTGTCCCTTCTATACTGGCTTCACTGCAGTTCAACAATCCGTTTGCTCTCTGTCCGAAGTGGCATTCTCCTTATTTGAATATGAATTTCCACGTAACGTAGCCAATACCTTGCCGCCCAAAACAGAAATCCTCGGTATTATAAGAGGAAATTTTTTCGTTGAATTCGCCTAGTTCCAATTTATGTTAGTTGCAGCAGAAAATGGTATTGTTCAACTGGAGGAAGGGGGTGGATATACGAAGTACATGTCGGTATCTCTGCAACTGGCATTGCACATTCAAGAGGCTTATTTTTTATTCGGGACTTTCTTGTAATTAATGCACGTGAAGACTGGTTCGGGAACACGAGGCGTTAACAGATCACTTCCGGTGAGTGAGACAGACGTTTCTGGTAAGACATGCACACAGTATTCTCGCCATGTTTCATCACGCATCACTTTCTGCAACTGCTAAAATGAAAGATGTTACATCGTGGACACCTTTACCAAACGCTACTCTGCAGTATAATAAAATATCACCTCTGTGCGAACTTGTTTTCAGTATGAGAATATGGCAGCGATATATTTCACAGACAGCTTGCTGTAATACAACGTAGAATTATGAGATGAACTTGGCATAACAATATCGTAAGAACCTTAGGCATTGGTCTTTCCTGAAGGACTGCACGACGACAAGATCGTACAATAGTTTGACAGGCTGTGACGAATAGTTAGACAGCTCAAATATGGTCCTTGTTTCCACAAACTGTCTGGAGTAGACCATATGCATGGTGTACATCTACATCTACATGGATACTCCGCAAATCACATTGAAGTGCATGGCAGAGGGTTCATCGAACCACCTTCACAATTCTCTATTGTTACAATCTCGTATAGCGCGCGGAAAGAATGAACACCTATATCTTTCCGTACGAGCTCTGATTTCCCTTATTGTATCGTGGTGATCGTTCCGCCCTATGTAGGTCGGCGTCAACAAAATACTTTCGCAGTCGGAGGAGAAAGTTAGTGATTGGAATTTCGTGAGAAGATTACGTCGCAACGAAAAACGCGTTCCTTTTAATGATGTCCAGCCCAAATCCTGTTTCATTTCTGCGACTCTCTCTTCCATATTTCGCGATAATACAAAAAGTGCTGCCCTTCTTTGAACTTTTTCGATGAACTCCGTCAGTCCTGTCTGATAAGGATCGCACACCGCGCAGCAGTATTCTAAAGGATGACGGACAAGCGTTGTGTAGGCAGTCTCATTAGTAGATCTGTTACATTTTCGAAGTGTCCTGCCAATAAAGCGCAGTCTTTGGTTAGCCTTCCCCACAACATTTTCTGTGTGTTCCTTCCAATTTAAGTTGTTTGTAATTGTAATACCTACGTATTTAGTTGAATTTACGGCTTTTAGGTTAGACTGATTTAGCGTGTAACCGAAGTTTAACGAGTTCCTTTTAGCACTCATGTGGATGACCTCACACTTTTCGTTAATTAGGGTCAAATGCCATTTTCTGCACCATTCAAATATCTTTTCTAAATCGTTTTTCAGTTTGTTTTGATCTTCTGATGACATTATTAGACGATAAACGACAGCGTGATCTGCAAACGAACGAAGACGGCTGCTCAGATCGTCTCCCAAATCGTTTGTATAGATAAGGAACAGCAAAGGGCCTATAACCCTACTTTGGCGAACGCCAGAAATCATTTCTGTTTTACTCGGTGACTTTCCGTCAATTACAACGAACTGTGACCTCTCTGAAAGTAAATCACAAATCCAGCCACATAAGTGAGACGATATTCCATAAGCACACAGTTTCACTACGAGCCGCTTGTGTGTTACAGTGTCAAAAGCCTTCCGGAAATCCATACATACAGAATCGATCAGAAATCCCTTGTCAATAGCGCTCAACACTTCATGTGAGTAAAGAGCTACTTGTGTTTCACAGGAACGATGTTTTCTAAACCCGTGTTGACTGTGTGTCAATATACCGTTTTCTTCGAGGTAATTCACAATGTTCGAACACAATATATGTTCTAAAATCCTGCTGCATATCGACGTTAACGATATGGTCCTGTAATTTAGTGAATTACTTATACTACCTTTCTTGAATATTGGTGTGACCTGTGCAACTTTCCAGTCTTTAGGTACGGATCTTTCGTCAAGCGAACATTTGTATATGATTGTTAAGTATGGAGCTAATGCATCAGCACACTCCGAAAGGAACCTAATTGGTGTACAGTCTGGACCAGAAGACTTGCTTCTATTAAGTGATTTAAGTTCTTTTACTACTCTGAGGATATTTACTTCTACGTTACTTAGGTTGGCAGCTGTTCTTGATTCGAGTTCTGGAATATTTACTTCGTCTTCTTTAGTGAAGACATTTCGGAAGGCTGTGATTAGTAACTCTGCTTAGGCAGCACTGTCTTCGATAGTATCTCCATTGCTATCGCGCAGACAAGGCATTGATTGTTTCTTGCCGCTAACATACTTCGCATACGACCAGTATCTCTTTGGATTTTCTGCCAGCATTCTAGACAAAATTTCGTTGTGGAAACTGTTATAAGCATGTCGCATTGAAGACCGCACTAAATTTCGAGCTTTTGTAAAAGATTGCCAATCTTGGCGATTTTGCGTCTGTTTAAATTTGGTATGTGTAGAGTCATGGTCTATTGGGACGATGAGTGGTATGAATTTCGGAGCCGTTTCTTGCGGTCAGACCGACGATAGGGTGAAAAGTCACAGGAAGGACAACTCACGAGACCACTGCCTCTGCAAATACTAGATTCTTGGTATGGGAAGCTATTGGAGTTTTTAGTAGTTGACCAATGCGTGGTAAGAATGGCAAACCTTGATTGCATATTTCAGCAGGATAATTCAATGCGATGGACTTCAGCTCACGCCACAATCTCCGTGAGGAATGTAGAGATCCTGAAATGGCTGTACTGTGCTCTGTTTCTTCACGCACGGGGCACGACCAAGCGAGCTGGTGCAGTGGCTAGCACGCTAGACTCGCGTTCGGAAAGACAATAGTTCAATCTCACGTCCGGCCAGCCTCATTTTAAGTTAACGTGATTTCCCTAAATCGCTCAAGGAAAATGCCGGGATGATTTCTTTGAAAGGGCACGGCCGACTTCCTTCCCCATCCTTCCCTAATCCGATGGGACCGATGACCTCGCTGTCTGGTGCCCTCCCCGAATCAACCAACCAGTCAACTATGGAGCACGTTTGGGCTGTGATGGGAAGACAAATACTTTTAACTCAGCCTATAGTGAGCAAACTCCACGAATAGCCGAAGCTTAATTTTCAGGCATGGCACGAAATTCCTCAAAGTGACACTTGGTGTCTCTGCTTCCACGTCAAACGGAAAGCGAGAATGTATTTAAAGTAGCGTGCTTGTATGTTGGAACCTCTATAGACTATGTTAATATCGCTGATAGCGCTCTGCGCCCTCTTCAAGACATTCTGTGGTTGGACGGACTAGTAGTAAGCGGATGGAAAGGGAAGTGTATGGACATTATTTTCTTATTGGAGACTCTGTGTTGGTAGGTCATGCATTGTAAAGTGAGATGAAATGATATGTTTATAAGAAAATACACAAAGAAGTGAATGAAAATTGATGTTGTCGATAATTTTTGGGTAGTGGAATTATCGACAACTATATAATTTCTGGAACTGCAAGTCATACAAATAAGTTAAAATTTTCTAAATACATTGTTTGCTCTTCAACAAAATCTTTCTTTTTGTTAATCATATGCCTCCTAAAAGCTAGAATCTATAGTAGTTAGAATCTCTGTATTCAGCTAACTGTTGTTGCTTCTTGCTGTAACTGCTGTAGTTCGTGTTACCAAGATTGTCTGTGAGTTATGTCAATTATGAAAAAGAATGGGTTTTCCGCTATCAGTATTCGTGATTGAAATGAGTTTAGGCAGTTAACAGAGTTAGAGGTAGTTTCATATTTCTTTAATTTCATATTTTTGGATTTGTATAATTGTTAGGATTTCTTGCATTTCAGGGCCAATCTTTTGCGTTAATTATTGGAAGTCATGTTGTCAATGTATAGTAGTCAGATTGCGTTGGGGTTGTATATTTTGGGTAATAAATGAATAGGCTAAGTTTGAGTTGTTTTAGTCAGCAAAAATTCTGTTGGTCAGTGTTTAGTAATAAAAAATTAATTTACGAAAGAGTTTCAATATTAGCGCCCACTGCTCACTCCTGACACTAATGTTGATGATAGAAATCAGCTCAGAATGAAATTGTAGTTAAATCATTTAATGAACGTCATGAGATGAGTGTCTCCGCAAAGGTTGATTAACATCGGAGAGATTCTTCTTGGTGTAAGATTTTTCATTTACATCAGTGAATTTCGGCGAAACACCACAAAGACGCTACAGGTGTTGGACAACAATATCAAATCATGGCGAGGAATAGCTTGATCACAAACGCAGATGCCGGCAAAGCCTGCAGGTTGTGCTGCTGTATTTGAAGATGAACGTCACCTGTACAATGTCCTTAACACGCTGCAAACGGCAGTCGTGAGTGCGTTATGTCGGTGCCATGTGAACTGGATCTTTGGCAAATAGTTTATCCACGTATGGTGGGTGCTTCCGTAACCAAAATAGCGAAAGTGTTTGGCGCTTCAAGAGGAACCATAATGAACATTTATACCTCATACAGAAAACTGTGTGACCGACGGTCATTGAAGCAGATTGTGAGGAAAAATAAGAGAACGATATTTTTAAAAGTCACTGCAGAATTTAAGGTCGCTTCGCAAACCCCTTCAACACAACAGGAAGGGAGCTCCATACGTTGTAAACTGCAAGATGCGCTAAATTTCCAAAACCACTCAACAGTGTTGCATATGTCCGTAAAAGGAAAACACAGTGACGAGTCCATAAAACCTAGACTGTGGGACAATGGAAGAAAATCACTTAGTCCGATGAGTTTTGTTACACTCTGTTTGCAACCAACTTCTGGTCGAGTTTAGGTCCCAAGAGTGAAACGTGGTGGGGACTGGGCGATTATTTGGACTGCCATATCGTGGTGCTTCGTGAGTCCCATGGGTACTCTTCAACGTCTCATTACTGCCAAGGATCATACGAGCATATTGGCTGATCAAGTCCACCCCATGGTACAATGTTTATTCGCCAATAATGATGCTGTGTTCAAAGACGACAGGGCAGCTGTTCGCACAGCTTGGATAATCCAGGACTGGTTTTTGAGCACAAGGATGAATTGTTGCGTCTCGCCTGGCCATAACAGTCACCAGACTTGATGTTATTGAGTTTGAAGAGAAAGGTGCGTGATCGCTATCCACCACTATCATCGTTACGAGATCTTCCTATTAGTTCGTAGGATGGTTGAGTCAGTTGGGAGATGGGACCAAACAGCTAGGTCATCGGTTCCATCCTATTAGGGAAGGACGAAGAATGAAGTCGGCCGTGCCCTTGTAAAGGAACTACCCCGGCATTTGGCTGTAACGATTCAGGTAAATCACCGAAAACCTAAATTAGGACGGCCGGATGCGGGTTAGAACCGTCGTCCTCCAGAATGCGAGCCCAGTCTGCTGACCACTGTGCACCTTCGCTCAGTTTGTAGGAGGGGTGGTGTAAGAGTCCCTTTAAAATTGTACAGGACCTGTATTTATCCATTTCGAGACGGGTGGAACCTGTTTTGAATACGAATGGGCTTCCTATATCGTATTAAGCACATTAGTATGTTGTGTTTTTGGTGTTTCCATATTTTTGTCCATTTCCTGTACTTGTAAAATGGAATACTCATTGCCGTATTGCTCGTAAATTACGTCTTTCAGGATGGTTATAATCAGTGCTTTTTTTCTAGAAAATGGTTTGAGGGTACTCCGACATTGGATATAATGCAGCGAAAATTACTTATAACTGAAGCATGGGATACCACCCGTCTGCTTTTAACCATGACGTCATCAACATTTTAGAGGAAGGAGAACAAGTAAAACAGTTTGTTAGTTTTCTGCTCATCTCTCACCTCCAATTTAACTTACGAGTTGCAAGAAAAGACAGGACACACTAAACATTCGAACAACCGACAAGAACGGAACAGCAAACGCAAACGAATAAAGAACAAGAAAACAAAGATGGCAATGAATCGCGAAGGATCATGGTAGCGGGACCGTAGAGACATATATCGGTTGCTCGGCGGTTGAGCATACGCGTATCCGTCTAGCACTACCATCGCCCACTATTAACGGGTGAGGTCACTACACGCTTGTCGGACTGGCTGCCAGCGATTCAGTTGTCGAGAACGACTGTCGCAGTTTCGAAATGCTTGAAACAGTTAATGACATCGCTTTTCCCACCAAAACAGCACTTTTATCGTTCGTATTGCAATTACCAACACGAAAAAATGAAATAAAAAATTTACGTTCCAAGTTCTCAACATCGTAAAAAAATTACCTCGTTGATGAAAGATTTAGGAGTACGCATCCCCCCGCGTTCCCCCATAAAAACAGCACTGGTTATAATTAAAGTGCAGTTATTCACAGGTCCAGTGCAGGTTTTAATAATCGTACTGAAACTTGGCAGATATTCTAATGTGTTAATGCGGAACAAATTTACACTGCCAAAATTTAGTTCCATTTTTCTGCACCAGGTGCAAATGTTGCGCTGTGAATGCTAGAAATATGTATATAAATGTTTCAATGTGTAATTTTATTAGGAAAGGGTCGTGGGTAGAAAAGGTCAAACAAGTGAGAAAGGTATAGTGTTGGTTTTATTATTAACTACCGCTGATACAATTTGTTCAATATGAGAACCAGAGACATCAAAGAGTTGCTGTACAGCGCCAGATTTTGCGTGTGGTGGCCAAAATCGGAACTAACTTTTTTCAGCGAAAATCGATTCCTCCTTAATGGCTAAAATGGTTCAAATGGCTCTGAGCACTAGGGGAATTAACTTCTGAGGTCATCAGTCCCCTAGAACGTAGAACTACTTAAACCTAACTAACCTAAAGACATCACACACATCCATGCCCGAGGCAAGATTCGAACCTGCGATCGTAGCGGTTGCGCCGTTCCAGACTATAGCGCCTAGAACCGCTCGGCCACTCAGGCCGGTTCCTCATATGCATTAGCATATCTATCAGGTTTGACTGCAGCTCACACTGGACTTCCGTAAGTAAATGCACTTCAATTAAACCACACAGTATTTCGCACAGTCAAAATCGTCATCGCTGTACAGTGGGGGCGAACAAGGTGGCTAGAAAATAATTCGAGGTTTCCTGTCTTCGCAGTGGACATAAATTTTGTCTAACTCAGAGCAGCAGCTTTTATCTTCCCCCTGTTGCCCCGACGCGGGAGTAAATTTTCCTCTCCGGAGCTGCTGGACCGGGGCCGGGTTGGCGGTCAGAGGACCCATTAATCTTATCACTTTCACGCGCCTCTGCGCTTACAGTTAAACAGCATGCGGCGGGCGTGGCCGGACCGGCGTGGTACTAGCCTTGGCTGGCGTGCTGTGGAGTGGTGCGGCCAGATGACAAAGCTGGGACACTTGTTGCGCGCGGGCCTCTCGCCAAGTGGTGCGCGTCTGCGCCCTTCGAGACGGCCAGGGAGGGCGGAAGCTCGCAGCGCGTCGCCAGGGTGCTGCCCGCACCACGCTGGACTCTCAGTGACATATTGCACGGCGCAGATCTGGCTGGACCCTAAACAAACCTAGGGAAAGCAATGCACACCAATCTACCGTTGTTGTTGTGGTCTTCAGTCCTGAGACTGGTTTGATGCAGCTCTCCATGCTACTCTATCCTGTGCAAGCTTCTTCATCTCGCAGTACCTACTGCAGCCTACATCCTTCTGAATCTGTTTGTGTATTCATCTCCTGGTCTACCTCTACGATTTTTACCCTCCACACTGCCCTCCGAAACTAAATTTGTGATCCCTTGATGCCTCAGAACATCTCCCACCAACCGGTCCCTTCTTATTGTCAAATTGTGCCACAAACTCCTCTTCTCCCCAATTCTATTCAATACCTCCTCATCAGTTATGTGATCTACCCACCTAACCCTCAGCAGTCTTCTGTAGCACCACATTTCGAAAGCTTCTATTCTCTTTTTGTCCAAACCATTTATCGTCCATGTTTCACTTCTATACGTGGATACACTCCATACAAATACTTTCAGAAACGACTTCCTGACACTTAAATCTATACCCGATGTTAACAAATTTCTCTTCTTCAGAAACGCTTTCCTTGCCATTGCCAGTCTACATTTTATATCATCTCTACTTCGACCATCATCAGTTATTTTGTTCCCCAAATTGCAAAATTCCTTTACTACTTTAAGTGTCTTATTTCCTAATCTAATTCCCTCAGCATCACCCGATTTAATTCGACTACATTCCATTATCCTCGGTTTGCTGTTGTTGATGTTTTCATATTATATCCTCCTTTCAAGACACTGTCCATTCCGTTCAATTGCTCTTCCAAGTCCTTTGCTGTTTCTGACAGAATTACAATGTCATCAGCGAACCTAAAGTTTTTCTTTCTTCTCCATGGATTTTAATACCTACTCAGAATTTTTCTTTTGTTTCCTTTACTGCTTGCTCAATATACAGATTGAATAACATCGGGGATAGACTACAACCCTGTCTCACTCCCTTCCCAACCACTGCTTCCGTTTCATGCTCCTCGACTCTTGTAACTGCCATCTGGTTTCTGTACAAATTGTTAATAGCCTTTTGCTACCCGTATTTTACCGCTGCCACTTTCAGAATTTGAAAGAAAATATTTCACTCAACATTGTCAAAAGCTTTCTCTATGTCTACAAATGCTAGAAACGTAGGTTCGCATTTCCTTAATCTATTTTCTAAGACAAGTCGTAGGGTCAGTATAGCCTCGTGTGTTCCAACATTTCTACGGAATCCAAACAGATCTTCTCCAAGGTCAGCTTCTACCAGTTTTTCCATTCCGTTCCATGTATCGGTATGATGATACAAAAGTAACTTACAATCTTATTAGCAGAAGTCTTGCGAAAGAAGAAAATGCCCCAAAACTGAAGCAATGTTTTGGAAAAATGACATACTGTCTTGGAGATTGTGTGACTGATTTCTGTTCTACTTTTCCCTGACAACATTACGCCACCAATTCACAGCCACGTGACCGGTTTCGCCCAGCTGCAAGGACGCAAGTTCCTTGGATATCGATCGGCAGGTTCGAGTTAACACCAGGAGAGAGAGGGACTATTATCACTCTACCCTCATTCTCCGCTGCTAATCAAGAACGTAATCTATAGTCGGAAAGTGCCACCATAATATTCCACTAAAATTTTTGATAACTTAAAATCATGTAATTTACTATTAACACTTTGCCGTCAGCACGTCTCGTACAAGTTTATTCGCTTGGCGCTAGCAGCGCTAATTCGGATTACTTGGTTTGTCACCGGCCGCTTGTCACCTTTCCGTTGATGACAAGCTTGAAACACATTGACTTTTGCGGGCTTTAATTTTTCCGGAAATCCTCTATTTTGCCGTATCGTTCCACAAACTCGAATTTTCTTTTCAAGTAACTTCTCTGTAAGTTCTACACTGTTATAATAATTATCAATGTAGAGGTGATGCCACTTTTGGCGGCAGGAAGGGCATCCGGCCACCCATTAAAATTAACCATGCAAATTCCGTCCTTAACCCGGCCAACTCTGCGCTCAATGCGGGACAGAGGCAGTAGCGAAAGAAAGAAAGAAAGGTGATGCCACCTTCCATAAGAAGGTATCAATAGTTCCGTGACTGTTTTTGATAAAATTGTCCAGCGCCGGAATATATCTTGAATGACCAAGCCATATTTCGTGATTTTCGACGGATTATAAACTTTAAAAATTAAGATTTCCACACCACGGCATCATTCCTTCATCAATTGAGATGCTTTGACTTAGATTAAACGTTTCTTTAAACTTTTTAGAAAAACAATCAGTTACGGATTGCACTTTGAAGAGCCGATCGGCATTATCCGGTGTACTGTTGTTGTCGAAAAAAAAATTAAAAAATGATATTTATCTGAATCGGTTGCGGGACATCGTTTTGAGAAATATCTGTGTGTCTATAAACGGATTCGTTGGTCAGTAATCATTGATCCTTGCTTTTTTTACAGTTCCCATGAGGATAGCAAGCCGAAACCATTTTATAGGTTCAGGTCCCGTAACGTCGATAAATTTGGCATTTTTTAAATCCAGTTTCCTTCTATTGCAATTTTGACTAGAATACTTGTTGGTTTCATTGCTAATATATTCAAATAGCTTGTTCCCAGTATATAATTCTACGATATCCAAGACGGTCTGTGTATCTTTGAGAAATATGTGTGGACCCGGAGAGCCTTCAAATTTATTACTGGTCCTCAGTAAATCATAGTCCGTCTTGTTCGTCTGATTCATCTGAATCAGTTGGCAACCGTAGCTTTCGCCGAATTCTTCTTGGACGTATTTCACTATCATTTCTTTCTTTTTTTTGATACCCAACGTCGTCTTCCCAAGTCGTCCGGAACATCAGACAAGACGTCCGCGTATTCATCGTAAATAATCGTATCGCTTCTTTCGTCAGCCATGATGAAGGTGCACAAGTAATTATAAAAACAAAAAAACTTGTTGCCTTGTGTAACTTATTGTTACTTAAACAAAAAGCCGACAGAATGAAAAAGATACTAAAGTGCTGTCACCGGACACTGCGCGAAACTGTGGTGTCGCCGAACGGCAAAGTGTTAAGATAATTCAGAAACATATAAATGTCATCATGTAGAGTCAGAACCTCTGCATTTTAAAAGTGTCTACAAAAACCAGTGTTTTACCAAAGACGCTGGAATATGAAGATACAAAGCGGAAATTGAATAGTATATGTATTTTAGTATAAAAACATTGTAAAGGAATTTCCTGTACAGTTACGTTAAATGTTATTACTCAGAACCTGTGGGCGAATATCTCAAAAAAGGCGAAGCTGGTCGAGCATCTACGGAAAGCGGTAGAGGGACAGCGAAACTACCACTGAGCGCTCAACTGTTGGACATCCACGACTCTTCACAGAACATGGGGTTCGGAGGATTGTCTGTTCTTTAGACTAGGATAGATGGTGTTCTGTAGCATCTCTGCCGAGAGAGCAAAATGCTGGTGCACGCAGAAGTGTTAAAGAGCACACCGTTCATCGTACGTTGTTGAACATGGAGCTCCGCAGCAGACCACCCCTGCGTGTTCACGTGTTGACCCAACGACACCGTCAATTACGACTGCTGTGGGCACGGGACCATCGAGATTCGACTGTCGATCACTGGAAATCTGGAAACGTGTCGGCTTTTCGGGTGGGTCACATTTTTGCTACGCAAGGTCAATTATTGCCTCCACAAACGCCAATATCGAGGTGAACGACGGCTCGCAATGTGCAGCGCGCCACGGACGCAGCCTGGTGGGAACAGTATTATTCTATCAGAGACATTCTCCTTCGCTTGAATGGGACCTGTGGTAGTCATCAAAGACACGCTGACTTACTGTGTAATACGGCTTATAACACTACAGGTTATACTACAAGAGCAAGTCCCTTACGGTGTCACTCCTCCGAAAGAAGCTGTGATCGAGAGTTCATGGAAAGTTCTCGGACTGTATTTCGTCAGCTGAAGAGTTACGTATTGAAAGGAAGCAACAGATATTCTAGCGGGGATCGAGCCAATCACGTACATCTCTGGTGATGCAAATGAATGTGGTCGCCAGCTAATTAGGCAAAGTTGTTTCTAATATACTGTTGTGAAATTAAACTAACTGCAGCACTGAACTTTGCTTGAATCAAAAATCTGGTAAATCGGACACGAAAACAACACACTATAACAGGTATTGGTAGAATGTGTATTCGTGAAGAGAGCTACCATCTGGCTTACATTTTACTGGCAACACATTACTTCACATTAACGTACAGTGGCTGCTTTACAGTATGAGGAATAACGCTCATTGCAAAGTGACACTCAGCAGATGGAAAATACAGCTACTTGGGCCATGATGTGGCTCTAATACTTCACTACTGTAAGATAGTAATTTTGGGATAGTCAACAAGCTTTTATTTTAACAGAAGTGAACACACTTTGTTTTGATGCGATCCATATGAGCTATTGTTTTACATAGAGCATGAGTGAAATGTGGGGACTCTGCACCCCCTATAGTTTTAATAAGTTATTGCTAGTTATAACTTTAAGTACTCCAATGTCTCTATATTAATTACCGAACATTATATACACTTGCACTGTAAGCTCATTAAACCACAGATTCGAAATACCAGGCCTCAGGTGGACACTTCTAATGCATCTTAATAACACATACATATACATAACTGCACAAACAGTATTAGAAATTATTAGTATAAATAAGAAAGGTGAGGGCCTTTGAAGTGTTAGAACAATACTCGGTTTTGTAATCACTGTTTTAATGTCCAAAATGTATATACTGTACAAAACTTTCAACAATACACTACTGCCCATTAAAATTGCTACACCAAGAAGAAATGCAGATGATAAAAGTGTATTCATTGGACAAATATATTATACAAGAACTGATATGTGATTACAGTTTCACGGAATTTGGGTGCATAGATCCTGAGAAACCAGTACCCAGAAAAACCACCTCTGGCCGTAATAACGGCCTTGATACGCTTGGGCATTGAGTCAAACAGAACTTGGATGCGTGTACAGGTACAGCTGCCCATGCAGCTTCAACACGATACCACAGTTCATCAAGAGTAGTGACTGGCGTATTGTGACGAGCCAGTTGCTCGGCCACCATTGACGAGACGTTTTCGATTGGTGAGAGATCTGGAGACTGTGCTGGCCAGGGCGACAGTCGAACATTTTCTGTATCCCGAAAGGCCCGTACAGGACCTGCAACATGCGGTCGTGCATTATCCTGCTGAAATGTAGGGTTTCGCAGGGATCAATGAAGGGTAGAGCCACTGGTCGTAACACATCTTAAATGTAGCGTCCACTGTTCACAGTGACGTCAGTAGGAACAAGAGGTGACCGAGACATTTAACCAATGGCACCGCATACCATCACGCCGGGTGATACACCAGTATGGCGATGACGAATACACGCTTCCAATGCGCGTTCATCGCGATGTCGCCAAACACGGATGGGACCATCATGATGCTGTAAACAGAACCTGGATTTATCCGAAAAAATGACGTTATGCCATTCGTGCACCCTGGTTAGTCGTTGAGTACACCATCGCAGGCTTTCCTGTCTGTGATGCAGCTTCAAGGGTAACCGCAGCCATGGTCTCTGAGCTGATAGTCCATGCTGCTGCAAACCTCGACGAACTGTTCGTGCAGATGGTTGTTGTCTTGCAAACGTCCTCATCTGTTGACTCAGGTATCGAGACGTGGCTGCACGATCCGTTACTGCCATGCGGATAAGATGCCTGTCATCTCGACTGCTAGTGATATGAGGCCATTGGGATCCAGCACGGCGTTCCGTATTACCCTCCTGAACCCACCGACTCCATATTCTTCTAACAGTTATTGGATCTCGACCAGCGCGAGCAGCAATGTCGCGATGGGATAAACCGCAATCGCGATAGGCTACAATCCGACCTTTATCAAAGTCGGAAACGTGATGGGACGCATTTCCCCTGCTTACACGAGGCGTCACAACAACGTTTCACCAGGCAACGCCGGTCAACTGCTGCTTGTGTATGAGAAATCGGTTGGAAACTTTCCTCATGTCAGCACGTTGTAGGTGTCGCCACCGGCGCCAACCTTGTGCCAATGCTGTAAAAGCTAATCATTTGCGTATCACAGCATCTTCCTCCTGTGGGATAAATTTCGCGTCTGTAGCACGTCTTCTTCGTGGTGTAGCAGTTTTAATGGCCAGTAGTGTAGTTGAAATGTATCACTTCAACTACGTGTTTTCAAACACTTATTCTCTTGCTGTACTTTACCACTTAGGCAGCCACGTGGAACATTTCACACAAAAGACTAACTTATCAGTTAATAAATTCTTACTCCACTAAAGTTAATAAAGATTTTACATAGCATTGATTCCAGATAAATCCGTGTTCACGACACAAAATTAAAACAGACCACCTATTGTTTGAAAGTTTAACAGATTATTGGTCAATGCATACGGGGGAGTACCCCTCTCACCCCCCCCCCCCCCAAAAAAAAAAATCAAATAAAATTTAAAAAAATCGAATAACACTGACATGGGCGGAGCTTGTGTAGTACGCATTTCTGCCGCTAGGCGTGTAGAGCGGAACTCATTGCCGGTTCAGTGCCGTCTGCTAGTACTGTTTTGTTCTTGTTTCATTTTTTTATGACGGCAAGTTTAAGTGAACAACGTGCAGCTGTGAAATTTCGTTTCTTACTCGTTGAAAATGCTTCTGAAACTGTTTTAATGTTGAAAACAGCTTACCAAGATGACACTATGGACAAAAAAATCAAGTGTACGAGTGGTTTGCTTGATTTAAAAATGGCGACATGTCGACTGATGACAAATCTCGTTCTAGACGTCCGTCAACTGCCCGAATCGACGAAAATACTGAAAAAATTCGAGAGCTTGTGCTCACAGACAGTCGACAGACACTTGACGGAGATTAGTAGGTTGTGTTGGAGCTCGGCTCACCGAATTTTAACGAATGATTTGGGAGTGAAAAGGGTTGCTGCCAAATTTGTTCCTCGGGTTCTGACGGACAATCAAAAGGAACGTCGAGATGAAACATGTCGTGCTTTGCAACAACAGCTTGAAACTAATCCAGACTTTCTGTCAAATGTCATCACTGGTGACTAGTTATGGTGCTGTGGTTACGGCCCAGAAACAAAGTAACAGTCAAGGCAGGACGTCTCGTCATCCCGTCAAAAAATAATGTCGTCTAGTCAAATCAAACATCAAAACTGTGCTGATTTGTTTTTTTGGTGCCAAGTGCGGAGATGATTTACAGTTCGTTCCCCCAGGTCAGACTGTCAATCAAACCTTTAATTTGGAAGTTTTAAGAAGATTGTGCAACAGTGTTCGTCAAAAAAGATAGTACTTGTTGCGGACAGGAGACTGGATCTTCCACCACGACAACGTAACCTGCACATCCAGCCCTTTCCGTTAGATAGTTTTTGGCTAAAAATGGCGTGGTTCCGCTGCCACACAGACTTAAACGCCTGACTTGGCTCCATGCGGCTTTTGCTTACTCCCACGTATGAAAAGGGGAATGAGAGCACACAGATTTGATAACATTGAAGAAATCAAGAAAAAAAACAAGTAGTAGTTGTCAGCCATTTCTAAAGATGACTAAAAAAAGTGTTTCGAACAGTGGAAGCACCGGAGGGACAAATCTATTAGCTGTAATTGAGAGTATTTTGAAGGCGATAAGTTTGTTTTGTAAACAATTTGAAAATATATAGCTTTTAAAAATAATTCCGGTTTTTGGGTACCCCTCGTATATGTAAAATACTAAATTTTACTTGCCCTGATGGCGGTTGCTGTGATTATCTTCTGTGGCAAAAGAACAAAGTGGTCTGGTGTGATAATGGCTCTTGATGTAATATCCTCTGTAAAACATCTTGGCGTCTGAATTTCACCATTCTGAGCAAACCAATAAATGCCATGATATAATCACCAACAACATCCCCCACCTCAGACTTAATTATACCCCTGTTGCTGCAACTCTTGCCTCGTTAAGCACTCGAGTGCTAGCTTGTTGGATGGTGGACACAGACTCTACCAACCACAAAGATTCCTCGCGCTGCTTTGCGCCAAACCACATTTCACACTCCCTCCTAAGCCTTTTTGTTCCAGCCCAGGTTTTGTATTTCGTACAATACACAGTCCATTAGCATGAACACATCATACATAAAATAATTTAGAACGCTTATATTATGAGAGAACATAGTTTTAAAGAAGAAATTTACAAATTAATTCGGTTTACATAAATTTACATAATAAGAACTATCATTTCCATATGTCTCAAATCCGAGGACACATATAACACAGGTATTACAGTAGCTATGGGAAACATAGAAGTTGCATAAAAGTATCGTAAGCGATAACAGACATAAGTGTCATGAGCTGAAGTGTTTTTCATTAATCATTAGCAATAATTCCAGCTGTGGTGCTCAACATGGTCATCATTAATATGTCAGAACAAAGATGCTACGAAAGAAATCATGAAAGCGTGCTCTTAAGTGATCCTACCATACTGATCGAGTATTTTTGCAAAGGGAGTCTTCAACAAAACCTAAGGAAAGCAGAGATTCAGGCACTTCATCTGCATAATGAGCAGGATGTCAGACTTGTTTAGTAAGTGTGTAGGTGTTATCTTCGATCGGACAATGTCATCTATGTAGCACTACACGATCCTGTCAAAGAAGCTCGTCTCGAGGGTACATCAACTGCACATAATAGCTGGAATTAGCTTGAAGGAAACAGATATATTACTCAATGTTGCAATTTAACTTGTGTATTCAGCTGCTGAATATTGTGCTCGTGCATGGAAAACAGCGCACACACAATCAGGTAAACGTACTTCTGAATGAGGCCATGAGGACCATTACTGAACTGTCAGATCTACTCCCACTTTGTGGTTGCCTGTTATATTCAGTATTGCGCCACCCGCCACCCGCCCACCTCCCCCCTCTCCCCCTCCCACAGATCAGATCTCAGAAGAAAGGCTGGGAAGGTGCAAATTCTTAAGAAGACAGGATAACTTCAGTTTCATCCCTAAGTAGTGCTTTTAGAATTTATCTGCTACACGTCTGAAGACAAGCAAATCTGCTTGCGTCGATCTTCCGATAACATACATTTTCGATGTCACCAAAAAGAGGGATGAAACGCTTGAATATGCGTCCATCCAAGGACGTACACCAAAGTAAAAATCCAACGACGTAGGAAACACAGTTTGATCTTTTCGGACGAAAATGATCGAAACCCAGTCGCATCCGAACAGGACGAGATAGAAAGTGTCTCTTCTTAAAGAAATGGGGTTATTGTGAAAGATCTGCGTCTGACTGTGGCGTGGAGGAACAGAGAGCAAGACATCTTGTGGATAAATGCCAATTCGACGCCTTTAAATGTGACCTGAAAGGCTTTCGTGAAACGACACCAAGCTAAGTGTTCTAGTTTGTTTTCTGAATTTAAACAGTAACCTGAAAATATATCATGATGTAAATGCGTAGCTCTGTTATGCAGTATATGTATATCGTAGACACTAACAGAATAGTCTTACATATAATCCAAATAGCTAATAAAGACAATACAGATAGTTAATAAAGGAAAAATGGTAAATATTAGTGCTCTGCGAGTCTGCACGAAAGAGGCAATGGCACACCTTGGGAGAAAATGAACTTGTGGAACGATAAGTCCCAAAATACCTAGCTGAATCAAAAGTTTGCGATTGAAGGCGATTTCATTTATAGCTGATTTCTGAGAGACAATTTGGGCGGTTTTAACCCTGACTGATGAATGATGATTGAATTTCCCAGTCCGGCTTCTATAGGGCCGTCCCATTAATCCTGTTGTGACGATGTACACGTACGTAGACAAAGTCCGTAGATCCGCCAAGAGAAAGAAGAAGTCATCTCTAGTTCTTTCTATTTACAAGGACGTGAGACTTCTCTTTTACTGATGAATTACAACATATTTTCCTCAAGTTGCAATGATCTGCAAAGCAATGAGTGGAACACCAATATCTTACTAATTTTTCCCCGCTTGACAGTGCTGTGGAAGTGCGGCTATTAGTGGTGCCCGCGGCTTCTGTAACAGCGGCCTCTGGAGACGACGACCTGTCGAATACTGGCTCATTTAGGAATTCATGGCGTCCCTCGTTGAGCATAAACATCGAAGGTCCCACTGCGGCTCTATACATGAAAATTCAATAGGGTGACCTTGCATTTGCGTTGTAAATGCGGCCTGGACAGCAGGGCCATCTGTTTGCGGGGCGGGGGGATGTGGAAAGCAACCCCTAACGCAGGCGGCGGCCCACAGCATCCGTCCTAACACCTCGTATTGGCTTCCAAACAGAGCAATGCTTTCCACCGGCTTACGTCGTTCTAGCGCAGTGGCCGCGGCCTCGAATGCTCCACCCGCTAGTTCCCTTTTATGGTGTGCTATATTTACTTACACTGTTTGCTAGTGTATATTGGTTGGGAGTATACAGGGTAAGTAAGCTGCCTCTACCGATCGGTTTCATGCAACCCGCAAGGCCTTCAAGAACCACGTGTGAGATTTTCATAATCTCTCGCGTGCTATATACAAACTGTTAGTCTTAAAGAAAAAGATGAACAGAAATGTTTTGTATGAAATGAAATATAATTTTTATTTTATACTTGGATATGTTTTTTGCTGTTGGCCATGGTTTTGGAGCAAGTCAAGGAAAACGCATTTAAAGGACACTTTTGTATGTTTTTCCTGAAATATTCTAAAAATACGGTCACTAGCGAATACATATCCCAGTAAAGTAGTTAACTGCATTAAATTTGCTACCAAGAGGTACTGTTAATTTTTTCTGTAGGAGTAACAGCTTGCACGTAGTGAGCAAGAGAATACCTGTACAGAAATCTTACACATGGTATTTGAAAGCAGCTGAAGCACTAGGGGCAGCTAAATCTCCGTGTATTTCAGTCTTCATGAGGAGAGGTAGCAGGCAGGAATGGCTCGACTTTCTTCAGAATTACACTTAAAATAAATACCTTTACTCTGCTCCTTGTATCATATGTAACACATATATATTACACACATTTGAAATATTTAAATTCTTAAACAAGTCGTTTTTCATAACGCAATTATTCCAGGTTACTGATAACATGAGGGTAAATACTTCATGTTGAAACCATTTCTTTAGTGAAATATTAAAAATTTATGACTATTAAAACTACATGCATTTCAAAATTCGATCCTGCGAATAATTACTTGTCTCACAAGTGGCATAACTTGTCTGAATGTCGTTAGTTGCCTTTTTCTAAAAATAATTTTGTCTTCCCTGAATACTGCACTGTTAAAACATTATATTTATTCAGAATTCTGAGTTTTCAGAATTTAAAATACCAGAAAATACTGTTTCTAAAATCAAGTGTTATAATCTTGTAGTACGCATTTATTGATTAAAAAATGTATAATTTTTATAGACTAAAAAATAAGTTAGTGAAATACATTAAACAGAAATTTAGCGTTTCTATTAAATTATTGGTAAGCTTTTCTTAATCCTAGGAATACCAGTGCATGCTAAAAAATCCACCACATGAAATACGCCATATTATTTATACCTTTTTATGGATATTTAACCAATTATCAATCACAACAATTTACTTGCATAATGTATACATGTACACTGTATTTTATCTGTCTTTTACTATTTAAAATGTACCACCTATTAAACATTTGGTGATAACACATCTTCAAATAGGGGTTAAGCCACAGGTAATATGGAGTTTCAAGCGACGTTCACAGACGTAAATCTTAATGGACAGCTAACGTTCAAAGAGCGGAAACACTGTTTTACTTGTTGGTCTATTTACTCAGATGACGTTCAGCATTCATCACGTAAAGTTCAGTGTTACGTCAACAACTCTTTCAACTGAGTCCATGGTTAGCCTCAATCACGTAAACAACTCTGTCACTTAGCATTATGCATAATCAATTCCTTAAAGTTAGTCCCGACTGTATTTTCATAATGTATGTTCACACATTCAGTCTCCGCAGAGATTTAGTGAGGTTCTGTCACTTGTGTAAAATGTAATTGAACATTCCGAAAAGATTTGTCACGCATTGATACAATGTCTTCCTGTAATTTAGACTCATCAGAGTTTATGTGGCTTTAATGATTTTCACTACTATAGCCGTTAGTTTACTATACAAAAGCTCATCGTCATCAAGACAAGCAATGAAAATAGAAGTACATACACCTGAAAATAGATTTCGACGGTGTTTTGTAACTTTATTTAATTTCATTTAAGACTCCTGGAAATCGACAACTGGACTTTAGAAAAAGAGGAAGACTTCTGAGGAACTCGACTGGCAGGGCAGTAAACTTACAAATCATTTGATTGGTTAGCACTACATAAGGGAATCTTTGATGCAAGCGTCATTTTTAATAGTCTGCACATTTCGTATAGAGTAAGATAAATTTAACGAGGGGATCCATTTCTTTGTCCTTGCATCTCCGCCAAAATCTCTGTAAAACTAATGGTTTACCAAAGTTTATTCATACATTCAGCAGCTCAGTTTTCATATACATGCCAGTCTTCTTGCAATTTGTAAACCTGATGCTTTATTTCAACGGGAAATATTACCAGTAATGCCATCGATTTCTATTCTGTGGAAGATCTTAGCGATACACTTGATGCACTGCACGCTGATTGCTGTGTGATGGCAGAAACACTCACGTAGACAACCGCCCAATACGTATGTTTTTCGACTGAAGCACTACTATTTCTATAGCAAACTTTACGGAATATTTACTGACGCAACTACAATAAATAATGTTAACATGAAACCAACAATATTCTAGTTTCCAGAACACATAAGGAAAAAACTTGAAACACTATCTTATAGACTACCGAGTGTTGATAACGTTACTGCAAATACAGCGATCTGTACTGAAAGTTAAAAGAAATATCAGTCTTGATCGCAAAAATATTTTTTTAATCTTTTATTATAGTGGTAAACAATTTCAGTCGTGGCAGTCATCACCAGACCATTATATGTCTCTGAAAAGTAAGTAACATTTTCCTTGGATAGAATCAGGCACAAAATGAAATGAGTGATAATAATATGTACAATAAAAGAAGTAATAATAATAATAATAATAATAATAATAATGATAATATGTAGAAATGTTAATACCATTCGGTGATGTGCAGAGACTCCAAGGCAAGCATGAACGTCCAGGTATGCCAAGAGATATTTTAGTTGAATGCTGAATAGTATAGAAACGCTATGCGCTAAACAGGTGAAGTTCACCCCATCGTCTGCTGCATGACTACCGAGGCTGCCAACAGGGCTACTCACATGATAGTAACGTTTGAAAAAGCTTAGAAGAATTAATCTTGTGCACTTTACTTTATAAAACAGCAGGTTGAAATAGATCAATATTATCAGCTATAATCGTTAGTGAAACCTGTAAAAATTATAATTAAACATGCATGGACAAAAAATAAAAGTCGCTTACAGGAACCGCAAGTACCGTCTATAGGCGTTACATGGAAGGAACAACAAATTCTTCGAACCATGATCGATGCAAAGATGAACGTGGACGACGCCATCAGTTGTCACGGAGACACTCTATGATTCTTTGAGAAAAGGAATGCCTTTTTATATTCTTGTGGATGACAAGAAGTAGACCTTTTACGGTATCTGCTGTAGTATGTTTCCTAAAAGTAGCAAAATAATGTTTGCCATAACCGTTGTTAATAGCGATTTTATTTTGTAATTTTCATGTTCTACAGTAAATGAAAATTTTAGATGAACTTTACTTAAAACCTCAGGTAAAGTACCTATTTCATCTTTCGAAACGCTACATCATATCATCTACATACATATAAAACAGCATTCTTTTTCTAGATGATTGATAGAATGTTACCGTTCCAACTAGATTTGGATGAAACTCAAAAAGAAATTACTGTCCTCAAACATGGCAAGGACTAATAGTTTTAGTGCAAATGAGGTTAATTCTTTGTTCAACACGTTAAAACAAAAATCTTCAAATTCTCCTCTCACAGTTATCTCTAAATTTGTTTAGATGGCCTTTAAGGTTAATTTGCCTGATAAAGTAAACTTTTTTTTTAAATACAGTCATACATAACGTTTGCATTTGTCACCAATAATCTCCACCAAACAAGCTCAGATATCTGAACTCTGGTATCTCAAATGTTCATTTTAGTTGACAGCAACAATATGTTGGACACACAGGTTGTAACATTCTCTACTACTTTCAAAGAACATACAAGTGGTGCTGCTTGTAATAAACTGTTTGGGCAACACATGATACTAAACAGCCATTCTGAAGAGTGGATACAAGAGAATTTAAAAATTATAGATAATGCTCCTAAACAGCACCTGTTATATGCCCCTGAAGAAACATAAAGTTGTGTACATTATAAACACCAACCATTTAACTCGCTAAACGAACAATTGAACTTTAAAGAGAAACATTTCAATGATAACTATGAAGACTTTCTATAGTTCTGCTCTTTTGGTCTATAATTTCTTGCTTTAAATATTGTAAATGTTTTTATACTCGATTTTATTCTTCCTTTAACTTATACATTTATTTTTCAGGCAATACAGCTGTATACTTTTATTGGTTTTATTCTACTGTAACCCCTGCCAGATATACTATTGACTATTTATGTCACTTAATGCCTACTATTAACACTTTAATAAGTCATATGCTATAATGGTGCACATAATCTAATATTTAGTTACATATTGACTTACACAATATTTCCCATCCTAACATCGACTGATGAGAGATTTTCAAAAATGTTCAAATAAGTGGGAAATTTTATGGGACTGCTAAGGTCATCAGTCCCTAATCTTACACACTACTTAACCTAAATTATGCTAAGGACAAACGCACACATCCATGCCTGAGGTAGGACAAGAACATCCGCCGGGACCAGACGCACAGTCTATCACTGCAGCGCCTCAGACCGCTCGGCTAATCCCGCGCGGCCAGAGATTTTAACAGACAAGAAGTTTCGCCACTGATACACTGTAATCTTTCAGTTGTGAGCCGACTGGTATTGAAGCAACAGACCCTGGTCCGGCACATCGATGTTCTTGTCTCCATGGTGACCGACGGCATCCATTACCGGTGCATCTCTCGCTTTCCGTGTGCCTTACACAGGCGCGCTTTATCAATAGAGTCCAAGCCTCCGTCTCCTTGACAACTGATGGCGTATCTACATTCATCTTCGCATCGATCACACTTCGACAAATTTGCTGTTACTTCCAAATACTACCCATAGGTGGCAGTTTTGCGTTGTGTAATCGATTTTTATTTCCTGTCCCTGTATTTTGAATAACATCTTTTTAAAAATGTAATTGATGTTAATAGCAGCTAAGGTTAATGCAATTTGAGCTACTATTTCATACTTTTAGAATGTTCCCAAATTGATAATTCTAAGATTTTTCATAGGTTGTTATCGTATGACTAGCCATACCGGCAGGGTCCATGGTCATACAGCGACCAGTGCGTGGAACTTCACTTGGCTAACGCACAGCGTTCTTACGCTATTCAGCATTCGATGAATGTATCTCCTGACTTACGTTCATGCTCTGCTTGGCGTCTCTGCATACCACCGAACGGTATAAATCTTTCTATACATTGTTATACATTTTATTGTAATATTGTTATCACTCATTTCTTTTTGTTATTAATACCCTCTAAGGAAAAAGTTATTTACATTTCAGAGTTATATAATGGTCTGACGATGATCATCTAGATTAATACAGGTTACCATTTTAATAAAATATTTAAAAAATCAAGACTGATTACGTCTTTCATACATTACAGACATTTTATTGCAGATTAATGTAAAACTGAATAAATGCTTTAATTTATTAATTTTCTTGTAAGAGTGATGAACGATGTACAAAAATTGGTTGGTTCGGTGGTTGAACGGTTGATATGGGGGGAGGTGACCAAACAGCAACGTCATCGGTTCCGTCGGATTAGGTAAGGATGGGTGAGGATGTCAGTCTGTCGCGTTCTTTCAAAGGAGCCATCCTGGCATTTTCCTGGAGCCATTTAGGAAATCACGGAAAACCGTCGTCCACCCGAATGCGAAACCAATGTGCTAACCACTGCGTCACCTCGTTCGGTGTATGGTCGCGAATTGAACAGTGACCCGCATGTAGAATAAATTTTCTTTACTACACGTCCGTACTAACAAATTTTATAAAACAAATCTGTAGATGGTCATTATAGAGCGAAACCAGTAGTCTGATGACAAGAAAATTTGTGACCATACACTTGTAGTAAAGGAAATTTAAACTAGATACAATACTGACCAAGGTGTTTTTATGCTGAGGCATCGGGTGACGGAGTGATTAATATAATTATTTAGCTGTCAATGTTAAGCTACCATATGAATGTAATAGAGACAATCACTGAGTAACATTAAGAAATAAATAACATCACACCACAGCATGCAGTAGGGGTATTGTTTTCCTTGTGTTATCCTTCCTCCTCTTTACGTATTTTTGTTTGTATCTGAAATTATAATTGTGTTTAATTTTCATAACTCAGTGATAAATCATACTGAGGTTTTGGTAGAAGCAAACAAAATGAAATGACGAGTAATATAAAAAGATACACAGGGTGAGTCAGAAGTAACTTTACACATTTCCTGGTTGAAAAGTAAGCTTCAAGATATGAATAAAATGTTAAATAAAGTTGAGTTCGATTTTTTTTTATTTCCGAGGTACGTAGTAGAGCAGGAATCGCAAGTGAACCACAAACAATGCTAATTCTTCTCAGAAAACAGCGACACGAAGGGACCCGAAATTCAATACAACTGTGCACTGTAAATTTACCGCAGAACATGTTCAAAATGACGTCCATGTAGACGAAGACAGTTACGTGCTCGACGTCTTACCGCTCGCGGAGTGTTGCAAGCTGTGTTTATCTCATTCTGCGCAGATGCATATCCGTTTTCCAGTTCACTGCTGTAGTTGTGCTTCTTTCTCAGTTGTAATGCCATGCACGAGCTCCTTGAGGTGACTCCAGACATAGAAGCCCAAAAGGGTTATGGCCCTTAGATCTGGCAGGGTAAGCAACTGGTCCTGCGCAACCTATCCACTTACCGGGGTAAGCAACACTGTGACACTCTCTTGCCTCCCGACTGAAACATGCAGCGACACCGTCATGCATAAAGCATAAGCTGGTTCGTGTAGCGAGTGGGGCAACATGAAGCAGACTACCCAATTCATGTGCCGAAAACTGTCGGTGCACTCTGCCAATCACGATGTGTGGAATGACATGCCGTCCCAGTAAGCTGTTATCCGGTGTACCACAACAAATGTTCACTGTAAAATGATGTTAATATCCTCTTGCTGTAATTATATGAGGATTCTCGTATGCTCCGAAGTGGGTGTTATGAGTTTTCATTAAACCGCACGGTTAAATTGTCTCTCATCCACGTACAGTATCCTGCAACCGAACACGATATCAGCACCATGTTTCTCGAATGACCATTAACAGGAATTATGGCCAGCCGCGGTAGTCTAGCGGTTCTAGGCGCTCAGTCCGGAACCGCGCGACCGCTACGGTCGCAGGTTCGAATCCTGCCTCGGGCATGGATGTGTGTGATGTCCTTAGGTTAGTTAGGTTTAACTAGTTCTAAGTTCTAGGGGACTTATGACCACAGATGTTGAGTCCCATAGTGCTCAGAGCCAGGAGTTATGACGTCTAGGGTAGGCTACAAGTGTCAGCTCTTGCACTTTCTGCAGGTAAGAAGGGTGGGATGGGCGTCTCCATAGATGGCGCGATACAGTTGATTGAGGATTCCCTGCAGTGGGACTTACACGGCGCGTAAGTATGGTCGGATCTTCACCTACCATTTCCAGGATGTTCTCAACGCCCATGCTGCGACGCCTACCACAGATGACATTATGCGTCCTAACTCGGAAATAAAGCAATTTCAGACAAAACTTTGACTAACATTTTAGTCTTACACTAAGGAGTCACAGAAACTGGTACACCGGCCTATTACTGTGTAGGGCCCACGCGAGTACGCACAAGTGCCGCAACACAACGTGACATGGACTCGAGTAATATCTGAAGTTGTGCTGGAGGGAAATGACACCAAGAATCCTGCAGGACTGTCCATAAATCAGTAAGCGTACGACAGGGTGGAGATCTCTTCTGAACAGCACGTTGCAAGGCATACGCTATGTGCTCAATTATGACAATTTCGGATGAGTTTGTTAGCTAGCGGAATTGTTTAAACTCAGAAGAGAGTTCCTGGAGCCACTCTGTAGCAATTCTGGACGTAGCAATTCTGGACGAGTGGGACGTCTCATTGTCTTGCTGGAATTGCTCTAGTCCGTCGGAATGCACAATGGACATGAATGGATCAGGCAGGATGCTTACGTACGTAGTACCTGTCAGAGTCGTATATAGATGTCCATCCGCTCGATACAATATGAAACGAAACTCGTCCTACCAGATAACATGTTTCCAGTCGTCAACACTCCAGTGTCGGTGTTGAGGGGCTCAGGCGATCCGTAAAGCTTTGTGTCGTGCAGTCATCAGGGTACACGAGTGTCCCTTCGGCTCCGAAGGTGTTCCACTGAATGGTTCGCACGCTGACACTTGTCAGCATTGAAATCTGCAACAACTTGCGGAAAGGTTGCACGTCTGTCAAGTTGAACGATTCTCTTCAGTCGTCGTTGGTCCCGTTCTTGCAGGAGCTTCTTCCGGGCGCAGCGATGTCGGTGGTTTGATGTTTTACCGGATTTCTGATATTTACAGTACACTCGTGAAATGGTCGTCCGGGAAAATCCTCATCGTTACCTTGGAGATGCTGTGTGCTATCGCTCGTGCGCCGACTATAACACCACGTTCAATCTTCCGCCATTGCAGCAGCAGTAACCGATCAATTGCGCCAGGCACTTGTTGTCTTACATAGGCGTTGTCGACCGCAGCGCCGTTTTCTGCATGTTTACATATCTCTGTATTTGAATACGCATGCCTACACCAGCTTCTTCGGCACTTCATTGTATTTTGATATATACTTAACGCTCCCCACGAAATGTGTGCAGTTACTTTGAATCTTCCTGTGTATACAGGATGTTTCCGTAGGAGGGTGCAAAAATTTAACAGGACATAGATGATGCTCCACTGAACAATTTGGGTCAGCGAACCTGGGCTCGGAGAAGACAGCTTAAGATGATAATAGAAATAAAATCACACTACTGTGTACTTTTTATATACAGTAGTTACAGTTACCTGAAAATACTATCTCTGACACAATGAACGTATCATTTGTAATTTATCTTACAAAATGTGCTGAAACTGATGGCCACAGCCTCAATGCAAGCATGACATCGAAGAACAAGATTCTGACGCTCCCTGACAAATAACCCTGGTGTGTTTCGAATCACATCACAGGCAGCTACAATTATGACATCCATCTCCATATTAACTGGGGCCTCAAACCAAGTGACTTTAAATATCCCCGTTGGAAATAATCAACGGGATTCAGGTCAGGTGACATCGCAGGCCATGAAATGGGACCTATCTTCTCAGTCCAGCTTCCAGAAAATACATCCACACTGAACTGAGGCGATGCACTGTCATGTTGTACCCACATCCTCTCACGACATGGGACAATGAAAATAAGGTACAACAGAGCCATCTTATAGACAAGTAACGTGAACAAAACCTGCATCATGAATTCCTAGTAATCAGGCTCGTTCTCCTTGTTTCCTTGCAGGAAATAAAGAATACACATGTAAAAGAACAGCACAGTACGTGTAAACTTGTACGTATATTAGTTGTAAATAAGCTGGAAAACCGTAATGCTAGACAAAGAAGTAGACAAGTTTACTTCCATATCTCCTTAAGCTGGCTTCTCTGGGCCCAGGTTCACTTCTTCAAACTTTTCAGTGGAGCATTCTCTACGTCCTGTTAAATTTTTGCAAACACTTACGGAAACACCCTGTATTTGCATGAACATTTTTATGAAATTTATCGCTGACTATCCAATTTGTGCGGATGTTAAAATTATCATTTCACGAGTAAAAATTATGTCATGTCTTATATCATAATGATTAGGTCGTTAGCATGCATTTAATGGTGCATTATTATATCAATTCGGCCTATTGGTTCGAGAGCTGCGTATTTCATATAATTTATAGTGAGTGACGTCACTAATGACTTTACTATCTAGGAAGAGGCGGGTAGGGGGAGTTGGGTTTGAGACACGGTGGAGAGAGGAGGCACAATTTGGTCAGGGTAATGAAGTGACCTGGATCTAGATCGTGAAAATATGTTGAGTTTAGTTTTCTGGGAGGCGTAGAGCCGCATATGTGCACAGTTGTGATACCTGAAAATTCCAATTCCAGCCGAGTTACGGACTTATTACAACTTAGCTGCGCTGGTGATTATGAGTTATAATAGGACAGTACTTGAACCTTTGCGTACTAGTTGCCAATAGCAGCCGGCCGAAGTGACCGTGCGGTTAAAGGCGCTGCAGTCTGGAACCGCAAGACCGCTACGGTCGCAGGTTCGAATCCTGCCTCGGGAATGGATGTGTGTGATGTCCTTAGGTTAGTTGGGTTTAAGTAGTTCTAAGTTCTAGGGGACTTATGACCACAGAAGTTGAGTCCCATAGTGCTCAGAGCTATTTTTGAGCACTTGCCAAACCTGTAAGTCTCTGCCATGAAATATGTTTCGTTAGTAAACAAATATATTTCTATTGACATAAAAGTGTCGTACGTTGTCATGATTTAAAAAACGATACTGGAGAAATTTACGAGACTCAGATAACCTTTATGTCAACTGGTTTTAGCTGCAGAAGCCTACTCAACAACATTACATTACTAACTTAACACCTGGAAGTCACGTAACTGTCATTCTGTATCACCCCAACTACAATTTAATTTCGAAAGACATCTAAAGCCCTTAAATTGGTGATTAGTCGCTTGTATGTGTAGGTTTTGTTTGCGTATCGGTAGAACTTACTTTCGATTAACTATGGAATAACAATTGTGTCCTATTCAATTTCTTTACTTCAAGTTTACATATATTACAAGTTTTAAGGTTTCTCTTGCAATGGAACATCGAGGCACCAATGTGTTTTCTTTATACATACACTCCTGGAAATTGAAATAAGAACACCGTGAATTCATTGTCCCAGGAAGGGGAAACTTTATTGACACATTCCTGGGGTCAGATACATCACATGATCACACTGACAGAACCACAGGCACATAGACACAGGCAACAGAGCATGCACAATGTCGGCACTAGTACAGTGTATATCCACCTTTCGCAGCAATGCAGGCTGCTATTCTCCCATGGAGACGATCGTAAAGATGCTGGATGTAGTCCTGTGGAACGGCTTGCCATGCCATTTCCACCTGGCGCCTCAGTTGGACCAGCGTTCGTGCTGGACGTGCAGACCGCGTGAGACGACGCTTCATCCAGTCCCAAACATGCTCAATGGGGGACAGATCCGGAGATCTTGCTGGCCAGGGTAGTTGACTTACACCTTCTAGAGCACGTTGGGTGGCACGGGATACATGCGGACGTGCATTGTCCTGTTGGAACAGCAAGTTCCCTTGCCGGTCTAGGAATGGTAGAACGATGGGTTCGATGACGGTTTGGATGTACCGTGCACTATTCAGTGTCCCCTCGACGATCACCAGTGGTGTACGGCCAGTGTAGGAAATCGCTCCCCACACCATGATGCCGGGTGTTGGCCCTGTGTGCCTCAGTCGTATGCAGTCCTGATTGTGGCGCTCACCTGCACGGCGCCAAACACGCATACGACCATCATTGGCACCAAGGCAGAAGCGACTCTCATCGCTGAAGACGACACGTCTCCATTCGTCCCTCCATTCACGCCTGTCGCGACACCACTGGAGGCGGGCTGCACGATGTTGGGGCGTGAGCGGAAGACGGCCTAACGGTGTGCGGGACCGTAGCCCAGCTTCATGGAGACGGTTGCGAATGGTCCTCGCCGATACCCCAGGAGCAACAGTGTCCCTAATTTGCTGGGAAGTGGCGGTGCGGTCCCCTACGGCACTGCGTAGGATCCTACGGTCTTGGCGTGCATCCGTGCGTCGCTGCGGTCCGGTCCCAGGTCGACGGGCACGTGCACCTTCCACCGACCACTGGCGACAACATCGATGTACTGTGGAGACCTCACGCCCCACGTGTTGAGCAATTCGGCGGTACGTCCACCCGGCCTCCCGCATGCCCACTGTACGCCCTCGCTCAAAGTCCGTCAACTGCACATACGGTTCACGTCCACGCTGTCGCGGCATGCTACCAGTGTTAAAGACTGCGATGGAGCTCCGTATGCCACGGCAAACTGGCTGACACTGACGGCGGCGGTGCACAAATGCTGCGCAGCTAGCGCCATTCGACGGCCAACACCGCGGTTCCTGGTGTGTCCGCTGTGCCGTGCGTGTGATCATTGCTTGTACAGCCCTCTCGCAGTGTCCGGAGCGAGTATGGTGGGTCTGACACACCGGTGTCAATGTGTTCTTTTTTCCATTTCCATGAGTGTATATTTTCACCTTGTGCACATACCTTGGGTCAGTCGTCTACGATTGCTTATATTTCACCATATTTTGCAAAGGGCACCAAAGTTTTTAAAGAGCACTTTGTAGCTTCGTTGCTGACACGTTTGTTTTAATTACATTCCAAAGTAGTTCCATTGTATTCATGTCGTTGCAGTAGCCACATAATAATATAACAAAATACTTATTTTCTTCTAACATCGGCACACGATGAACACAGACTTGGCTTTGGATGTCTTAAAAACATCTACCACTTCTCGACCACTCATGCCTTCCGATACTGATTGTGAGATACTATTGATCTGTACGATGAGGTGAATTTTCTTTCTGGGATGAAAGGTCGGAATCTTTCTTTCCTTTAACCGTGTGATATGGTGCATTTCTTCAAATAGAAAAATGTATCTGTACGAGACATTTAAGATTTGTAATTTCAGAAAACCCGTTAACATTATTTTCCTTTTTAACCACGTAATATATTTTTTCTATTCTGTTCGTCAGTTTTCAGTGCTGACATCATATCGCTAGCGGTGGGATCTTTCTGTCTTCTTTCTAATTCACTAGGAAAACATGTAGTAAACATTATATAGTGCACACGAATAACCCTTTTACTCGCGGAAACGGAAGGGATTTCTCCACTCTTATGATCTTGGCGGCTCACGAGGTTAATTCTGCTGCTTGCCATATATGAAGACGGCGTGCAGTTCACATTGAAACTACCTGTTTTTTTGTTTTGTAAACTGAATCCGTATGAGGTCTGGTATTGTAGTCTAGCCACCACATTCGCCGAATCAGATGGCCGTTTGTTTGTGAAAGATAATCCGACAAACAACGGTGATCTTCGCGCCAACTTGTCCTGCGTATCAAATTCCACTTCTGTTACTGCGGTCTCTATCGACCTGTTGTTCCACAGACGCTGAATGCGGGTTGGTGGCACGGTCAGATCACAATACAATGCTACAGGGTATGATCCGCTGGCGGCTCTAGGATCTCATTGTGGCAGTGCTGAGCTCTGTGCACAATACCGACTCGCAGCGTGAGCTTCAGGTGTCTCTCATTAATGGCCGAGTCAGCTGGTCCTCAAGTCTGAGAAAAGCAACAGTTCGAAAGCTGCGTAGGAAAACGTTAGATTTTGATGCAGCAAAGGTATGTAATTTCTTGAATCGTGAATGTAGCATAATGATCCAGTTGCTAGTTATGAGCACCGCTATTGAACAGAGCTATAAATAAGAATTACCACCTTGTATGGGAAATGCTCAAATGTGGCTAGAGATGGAGCGTGATGCGATCACCAAAAGTTTGGACGCATCTGTACACATTCTGCCACATGAACTGCCGTGCACACGAAAATGCACTAGCCTGTATCCGGTTGGTGACACAGTCACCTTGGGTGCATGTCGGCATGTTCCACCAGAATCCGACAAAAACACACCTCTGAAGTGGCACCACAGATAGATGTCATAATGTAATATTGTGGTGTCGACCGGCATTGATGGTACCTCCCCGGGTCAGAATCGACTCCAAACGTGTCCAGCGGAACGCTATTGAATACGAACGAACAGCAGCTTTCACCGTCGCAGCCAGAAGTTATGCTTCCGTTACTTCCCCACGCGGCTGGAATTTGGCAACAGGCAACAGACTTGCTAAATGAAGGAACTGCTGGCAACTGCTAATCGGGGCCTTCACTTATATGCAGCCATGCGGCTATTCTTTCGGCAGTGAGTGTGGTTAGGAGGAATTCACAGCAAAATGGGAGTATAAGGATAGAGTATTGTACAAACTGGCGTCGAAAGTAGCCCGACATATGAAAGAATTGTATTCTTCAAGAAACAAAAGGTTGCAACAACAAGAGAGACGCTGACAAAAAATAAAATAAAATAAAATAGTACCATTTACTGTGCAAGGATTCATGGAAATCGCTTAACAGGAAAATATTCGTAAAATAAAGTAGGTTCTGTGACTACCGCAAGTAATGTGTGTCGAATGAAAAACAGCCCACAGTTGTACGAAATTATGTATATTTTAAACCTTGACCATGGTTTCTGCTATTATAATATAGCCTTCTTTAGAAGTCCTAAAAATGATCAAAATAGCAACTAGACCAGTGATACAATCTAGACATAAACTTCAAAATTAGGTAAGTGATAACATATTACTTCTTAGCCCAGCCGCTCTTTTCCCTGCCATGTCGACAATAATGCTAGTAATGTCGTTAGACCAACAATCATCGGTATGACGAACACACGAACCAGTGACTCCAGATTTGTAGTTTCCAGCTACTTCAGGGAAAAGTATTTTTTGGGTGACAGCTTTTGGGGAAACAGAAACGTTGGGGAAAGTTTTAGGAAAGAAATTTAGGCACCCCGGAAAATGGGAAAGTATTTTATCCGCCAAGCATTACTGATAGTGACATCTCTGATATTTTAGTTCAGACAACAAATATTTACCATTTAGATATTCAATCAATATTCCTTTGCTTTTGCGGTAGACATTAGATTGACCTCGGTGATGCCTCACCGTGACGTCGCTAGCACGTGTAGATGCCCAGATTCCACTGTTAGGGATATCCATTTTCGTGACCGTATCGAGTTTTGCGATAACGTCATATTGGATCTCGTAGTTGAAGCTGAAGCTTGTTTTTAATGAATTTTATGTTATAACGTATATCCCACGAAAATAAATTGTTTCAGATATTGAGGATCTCTAGAAAACGCTTCGATATTTTGATATGATTTTGTACAATAAAATGTAAGGCAATCACAGTGACGGTTAAGAGTCTTCAAGAGGTGTGTATAAAAACAAAGGCAGGGACTTTATGTATTTGCAGTATCGCACTGGATAGAGTTGTACAGTGAGGTATACAGGTATGAGCGAATGGTAAATGAATAGAATAACGAAAACGCGCCCCTGGGGCAGGACTTTTATTTTTCTGCTCAGGCTATTGTTTTTATTTACAGCTTAACAGTTTTAGTGTATGTACTACAGTTTTTTCATGTGTACGATAAATTTACGTCTCTGAAGACATAGCTCCACCTCTTCAAGCTACCAACACTGACAACAATTAACAGTCAAGGAAAAGGTAGATCTAAGATATTTGGGGAAAAGTCGCCGAAATACTGTCATTTTGGGGGTTTTCTCTTCTGTTATGGGTGAACTTCGAAAACTCAATCTGGAAACTCTGGCTTCAACACACTGATTGAACACATTGAAATTCTAGTTCACAAAGGGCAAAGTATTAAGAAGTGTTTGGAAAGGGAAAGGTTGGGCCCATCGAGGATGAAAATTCCTTCTGGGACGGAACTCCCGTCATAAAGTTGTTATTTGGCTTGGAAGAAAATGGTTCAAATGGCTCTGAGCACTATGGGACTTAACTTCTGAGGTCATCAGTCCGCTAGAACTTAGAACCACTTAAACCTAACTAACGTAAGGACATCACACACATCCATGCCCGAGGCAGGATTCGAACCTGCGACCGTAGCGGTCGCGCGGCTCCAAACCGTAGCGCCTAGAACCGCTCAGGGTTGGAAGAGACGTCTAGTGGCAGCACGACAGCAACAAAGGTTGCAAATGTGATGAATGACAAGATCTCGAAGCGATTGTTAAAAATCAATATTCCAAAGATAGTGGCTTATACGCAAAGGAATGTGTGATATCATCTGCTAGCCAACACTTTCTAGACATGTGCATCTCTCTGTACCACAAAACAGACCAAGATGGGCGCCCCAGACCAACGGGTATTCTACCAAGAGTCCATCTTCTTTGTCCTGATAAGGACTGCTACTCTCCTTCTAGATCTAACTCGAACGAAGCACAGGGCACAGCTGAGAGTTAGACGAGGTGCGCTCACAGGATATTAGCAAAGTCTGTACGCTACCACCTCGCAAACGCCGATAGTTATCCACTTGTCTTGGGAGTGACTGCTACGACTGTATTCGCTAAACACCAAATGTGAGGGTGGAGGGGGAGCCTCAACTAATTAGCCAAGATCAAAAGAGCAACAACTGCTTCTCACGAGCTGCCATCTATTGGCTTTCAATTAATAACTTACCGACTAGTGCCATCACAACGAAACTTAATATACTGAGCATCCTGTAGCTGCAAATTTTACAGACAGTTCTCTTTGCGCTATACAATAACTGAATGCATCGCTTCCGAGCAAAGAGTTTCATTAAATCTAGAGTAATTAACATATAGAAATTTAAATCAAATGGTTAGTCTTTTAATTTTCGTTACTTAAGCTTTTAAAAGAAATCTCTGGATATCTGAGTTGCTGCATTAACAGTATATTTTCTGTGACCTTTTGGTCATGTTCTGGACCTTGACAGTCCAAAAATTCTTTATCCCTTGTCCTCTTGCAGTCGGTATCCATTGTTGAAAATCACTTGTGTAATATTTTTAGGAGGTGGTGTCTCACACCGTTGAGCTGATTGTAAAATACTCTATTTATACAAACAGATTCAGTCGTCTGACAATCTTCAGGCTCATAAACTGTTCAAAGTGTTAACGCCGATGACAGTTCTAACATGGGAACGAAGTTTATCGCGGCGGCACTTATGTATAAAACATTCTCGGTATTCTTGCCGCGCCAGTTCTAGATAAAATCTCGAGCTTTCGACGATTACCTCCATCGTCATCGTCAGGAGCTGACTGTCTCCACTGCTGCTATGGTAGCCTCTATATAGCCCGAAGACGGCTTCTGTTTGGTCGGCTTATGATTGGTCGGCGATTACGTGCTGTTGTCTCAGACGGTGTCACTGTGTGCGCCGGTGGCGCCACCGCTTCCGTTTGAACGTAAACCTTGGAAGGAACGTCTCTGCTGCTTCTCTGCATCAAGAGCTCGTTTCCATGCATAGCTCAGATGGTATCCGCTATCGCGGTTAAAGTTCTTTTGGCTCATTCTTATTTCAACCGCCTCCTTAATAACAGAATCTCAGTACGTGGAGGCATGGGACAGAATTTTAGTTTCATCGAACAATATTTTATGTTTGTTCGTGAGGCTGTGCTCCGCAATTGCCGATTCCTCCAGTTCTCTATTTTTAATATGGCGTTGGTGTTCTGCACAGCGGTCGGAAACGGTACGAATCGTCTGACCTATATAATTGCTTCCACACTCACAGGGTATGTTATAAACTCCAGGGACCCTGAGGCCGAGATTGTCCTTAACAGGGCGCATCACCTCCTTCATTTTCTTAGGAGGACGAAAAATCGGTCTTATACCACGTCTCCGCAGGACCTTTCCTATTTTGCTGGAAGCTGACCAATCAGAAGCCGTCTTCGGGCTATATAGAGGCTACCATAGCAGCAGTGGAGACAGTCAGCTCCTGACGATGACGATGGAGGTAATCGTCGAAAGCTTGAGATTTTATCTGGAACTGACGCGATAAGAATACCGAGAATGATTTATACACAGTTCTAACATGCACATGCTCTCCATAGCACAGTTTTTAAAGATAGAGGACGTAATTTATGTTACGATATAATGACAGTGCATCATTCGTGGTTTTATCACCTGACGATAACGACTTCTCATTTCGCCTAACGTGATGCTGTTAATACTTTTATGAACTTGATGATCGTCGAACGACTGAAACTGGTTGTATAAATAATGCATTTTACCAGCAGCTGAAGGTGGTAATACAACATGTTTCAAACGGTGTACAATACCCTCAAATTCATTCCACATCCCTTTACAGTCCATCTGTATCGCCCAAAATCGCCCCGTATTTGATGTCTTCAGATTTTTAGAACTTTCGACCTGAATACTTTAAGTACGAATAGTACCACACACTCTGAATTATGCGCTAATATCTGCTCTCTCAGTGTTTTGACAAACACAGGCTTACGTCTTTTGTGGAAACTTTTAGTTACTTGCATTAACAGTTCCAGATACATCTAAATATTCTCAACTTCAGTCCTACATTGATCATCCACCAACTTGTGACGAAAATAGACAACTTGCTCTAAACGTGGAAAAATATAAGTTCATGCAAATGGGTAGGGAAAACGTCTCCAATGTTAGAATACAATATTAGTGGTTTGCAGCTTAGCACAACCACACTGATTACATATCTGGGTGCAACGGTGCGAAGTGACAAGAAATGGAACGTGCACATAAGGTCTGAGTGTTTTGAGATCCCGTCCAGGTTAGTTTAAGCGAAGACATCGAAGCAATTCAGAGGCTTGCTGCCAGTTTTGTTGCAGGCAGGTTCGATCAGTTTTCATGATTATTTATGCCGATTTCTTCTAGGTCCTTAATGCATTTTCATACTCCAGTTTTTTTCAAAACACTGTACACTTACTGGCTTCAGTCTAGTAGGAGTCACCGAACGAGGTTGCGCAGTGGCTAGCACACTTGACTCGTATTCGGGAGGAAGACGGTTCAATCCCGCGTCCGACCATCCTGATTTAGGTTTTCTGTGATTTCCCTAAATCGCTGAGGGCAAATGCCGGGATGGTTCCTTTGAAAGGACACGGCTGACTTCCTTCCCCGTCCTTCCCTAATCCGATAAGACTGATGACCTCGCTGTCTGGTTTCCTTCCCCAAACAACCCAACCTCTAGTAAAAGTCAGTCTTTGGATGTTAGTTAGTCTTCGTTTCCTAACTTCGACGGTAGTTTTTTCCACGTTACGGCACATTTCAGTGTTAGTACTGCTTTTCTCTTTCCCTGTAACTCTTCTCTCCGTCCGAACAGGCCTCGGAAGGCCCGACGGTACCGACCGACCACCGTGTCTTTCACAGCCCATAGGCGCCACTGGATGCTGAGACAGAGGGGCATGTGGTCAGTAGACCACTCTCCCGACCGTCGTCAGGTTTAGTGAACGGAGCATCTAGTTCTCAGTAGATCCTGAACTGGCCTCACAAAAGCTGAGTGCAGCCAGATTGACAAACGCACATGGCAGCCTCGATCAGTCCCTCATCCTATCTCCCAACAGCTTTCTCATGATCTTATATTATTATTATTATTATTGTTGTTGTTGTTAGTGCGTTAATCATCACCTTCATCATCATTGAGCACAGGTTACCGCGAGACGAGTAACAGTTTTGTGGGTGGGCAGTGCTGAACACGTCTGAGAAAGGGGCCGGAAGAGGGTGTATTGTAACACCAAAACCACTTGGATATGTATAAAACCAGTAAATAGATCTGACGGTGTAATCCTACCTTTACTAAAGGGTAGGAACTGCATCATGTAATGAGCAATTGTATTTATTTTAATTTTGAAAATCGATTTCTGTCAATCTGTCCGTCTCGGTGCATAAAGGAAATATTCAGCTGTGCATTTTACAACTACAATAACAAAAATTTTAAAATGATCCATTTTGGTATAATTTCTGATATAAGTAATCATGTATATCGCCTTTCAATTTACACTATCAACATACCTGGTATTTCCTTCGTTATGGTAGAGTTTAATCACATTGTCGGAATATTCAGAAAAATCGGAAATAAGACATATGAGTTGGATATTTAAGTGACGAACGTATACCTCGGCCTATGCTACACATTTATAAGGCTGTTACACTTTCGCGTTGAGATACGTTGGATTCGCCAACTCACAACCGAACTGTCACATTCCAACCTAACCTAGACCTCGGGCTACGCTACAGATACGTCTGTCAGCACATCTAGATCTAGGTTTCTTCCACCCTCCATATCAATGTAACGTAATCAAATTTTATCTTCTGCCGGAAGAAATCATTAGATCCATGGCTACAATGTCTTAACATCCGACTGCCTACAACCAACTTAAAGGAAATGTAACCCAAGAACTGCAGACACCATATGTGCATTTTATCCCACCAGGAATCTTTACATTGGAAGACGAAGTGCATTATAAGTTACATCACACGTTAGGCGAAAATGAGGGACACCAAGATTCTTCTTATTACAGTTGAAGAGTGGAAATCGTAAACGTTCTGACTGCCACTTTTCAAAAAATCATGTTTTAGTGCTATTGTGTTCCCTGTGCTCTGTTTTACATCCCTAGACTTGTTCTGTGGGATAAAATGTTGCAAACATCCGCCACGAGATGGTACGTGGCCCTTGCGCCACGCAGTGCTCCCTGTTGGAGTTCCAAGTGCCATGCGTCAAACTGTCTTTCATTTAGCCTGGAATGGTTTGAAGAGGAAACAAACAAGCTTTTTGAGCTGCGACAGAGGCTTTGCAATTATAGAGAAACGAAAAAGGTGAATAAGGCCTTTGTTCCGTTAAGATTTGCACAAATGGTTCAGTCAGCTATGGGTAGGAAACCATTATATTTAATTCCAAAGAATATAGCCAACTTCTTTGATTGCAAAAATGCTGCTGAAACACTGCTGTCAATGTAAGCATGTAAGTTCACCAAATTCAGTCTCATACTCATCTATCTCAAATAGTTACTGGAAATTCATACTGAGAAAGAAAAGAATGGGGGAATGTCAATGTACTCAAAAGAGAAAAGACCATTGCGGATGTTTACGACGCCGTACTTCATCTGAAAGACCAGCCATGTTTATCAGTTGCAAACCAAAAATACCTGTCGACGATGTTGCCATTTTTCTCAACAGCAGAGCGAGTTTTACTATAAACTATGCAATATTTGATGCCAAGAATGCAGCTGTGTGAGAAACAGAAGTCAATACTGACAGATATTTTTTCTTCAATTTACTTTTGTTATTATCTTGTAAAAATAAACGTATGGCATTGACGTCCCCATTTGCGAAAGTCCAGCCGCCGAGCTGGAAGTCGTTTCAGTTGAGGCCGAAATGGGCGATTTGCATGTCGCAGTTTCCGAGTGTCGAAAATCTTCGACCCGTCCGGAGATCGAATGCCTCCTAACGGGGCAGCTAACGTTCTGACAGAACACGCTCAGCTACCGTGCCAGCATCACTCAGCCAATGGGGCGGACTCTTGTAAAAAAAAAAAAAGATACGAGAAACAGTTTTTGATAACATTTCTAATTGTTAGAAGGATACTGTTTGTTTCTGTACTTGTATTATCACACATAAAACGTTGCGCATCTCTCTTAATAACACGTAAGACATCATCTTTCTTATTGGCACTTAGAACCAGTTATGGTGCTTCGAACCAGCTAGTTTCCTCATACGACGCTTAGAATGTTCTTAATAGATTATCTTGTGATTTTTCTCATCACGTTTTGGAACGATGAGATAGGCAGTATAATTCTGTGGTATCAGTTATGTACAAAACAAGACACAATGTTTTTTTGGTTCGTCTGACCAATGTGAAATTTGGCACTTAGAACATTTCCCATTTTCACTCTTCAAATGTTAAATGTTCAGTTGAATAGGTCTTCTATTGCCCAAAATCGAATGTCAAAATTAAAATACTTGTGTACTGTTGAAGCAGGTTATAAGAGGTAGTCAAATGAAAGGTTACACAGGAAAAACAGTAAGTGAACTTTACGATGGCAATGGAAATAGTGTACATTGCCCTGCCTTGACGTCCTCGTTCGGTGGAAAACCAATGGGAATCTCAGCTACAGTGTCTACAGGAAACCTGCACACAGGGGTTGGTATTACTTGCTTCCAGGCACTACCATCGGGCAAAATAGAGGGAAAAAAAGCGTTCTGAACACCATAGTCCATCGTGCTAAAGTCGTGTCAGACGCTGAAAATCTACCACTAAAACTAAGCCACCTCCGAAAGTCTTCCGGGAAAGTGGCTACAATCACCGTCAGATATCACAGGCTCTTTCTGGAGAGACGCGCAGGAGAAACATCACCTTCGATAAGAACAAGAGACCTGGAATTTTTGTCATCCTTATCACAGTGTCGGGAAAGTTTAGCCGAGCCCTGGAGGTAGACATCGTTTCATCAGTGTTCAGGCACCAAGCAAAAATACGAGAGTTCATTAGGCCTTGAAGGACAATCTATGTCTTAGAACACATGGAATGTACGAGACACGATCTCATTGTGGCTGCTACTACGTCGGGCAAACAGTTAATACTGTGGAGAAACGCTGGACGGAACGCGAGAGATGCTTACAACTACGATATTCTGAAAAATTTTTCATAGAACAACACGCTTTAGAAAGTCGACACCGAATTCTATTCACGAAACATCCGTCAGTATGAAGACTAACGAATTTTGGGACTGCGTTGTAAAAGAAGCTATACAAACAAAAACATCGGAAAACACAATCGGTGAGAACGACGGTTTGCAGACCAGCACCAGCTGGAACCCGGCCATCGTGAGGTTGAAGAGAACGCGACGAACGCGGTATGAAAACACTACCAAATTTGGCGAGTAGGAGAGCACCAGTGACGTCACAGCCAGCAGCTGCGGCCAACGAGACAACGGGCCCTACAACGAACCTGTGACGTCACACTAGTCGACTTGTCCGCCACACTTCGCAAACACTCGCTCCGTGCAGGGTCCACGGGAAATCAATATTTCATTGGAAAGGTACCCACTAAAGATATTAATTTTGCCGTGTGCTATCGAGAACTTTCATGCATTTAAACACACAGTCAAGAATTATTATACTCGTCTGAAATAGTTACTTGTTCCTCTCCTTGCACTCATAAAAGGTGCAGTGTCAGGTGCCGTGACGTACGAGCCTCGACCTGCCTGTCTCGTGAGCCATGCAACAGCGCGGCTACACAACAGCGAGACCATGGCGACACGGCAGTAATTTACCTCTTAAAATGGCCCAAAGGAGCTCATTCGAGAACCCATGGAATTTTAACCACCTGACGCGAATTTGTGTATTTTCTTTCAAAAGTAATATCAGTAACAGTTAACACATTTGTGAGACAAGATGGTCAGCGCCTTCATGGTAAAACGATTGTAGTTGCCTGCAGGAACATACCTGTACCCAGGGCTGCACTTCTTCGTACGAAGCAAATCGGCGGCCACGAATGTTTTGCTTCAGGGCATCAAAATTGTGGAAAACGCTTGGGGAGGTATCAGGACTTAATGGACGATGTGTAAGGGATTCCCAGCGAAATCTCGGCAGCGTCATCGAAGCAAGCGTCTTGGCAACAATTGGGTGGGTGCATGCCTGGGCACAAATATGGTTTTAACAGTGCAGTGAGACTACAACGGTGGTAACCAGCCGTACAGTAACAAGATAGATATTTTTACTTTTATGATATTTTGCAACACTTGTAATACATATTTTTGAATATGAGATTATTGGCTTATTTCAATTTTTGGGGCCAATATATTTTTATGCCATGTTTATTTATCTATTTTTATTATGAAAGACTATCGAAAACTAAAGCTGATTATTCAAACATAACTAAATTCAGTAATTATTTGATGTTATCTAAGCTGATCCACATTTATGTCACCTGTGTAGAAAAATCGATATGAACTTGCTCTTTGACCTGTCGATATAAATTCTATGCATGTCTGCTTATGTTTTACACTGGCTAATAGTGGTAGGGGAGTACCGGATGTGATATGTGATGGAGACAAGTCGAAATGTAACCCGTCTCTAATGTACCCGCGTGGTTTATGTTGTTAATGTCTCATGAAATGTGAAAAAGTTGTTTTACTGGTATTTAAAAGTGAAGAACACATATGAAAGTTACTTAAACTGATGTTATATTTTAAAGGAGTTATATTTATACCTGAAGCATGTAATTTGGAGATCACGACTGATCTACATTATTGTCGATTTTGCTGAATGGTGGAATTACGCCAAAATATTGGAACCAAGAGGAAGGTTAAGAATTTTTTTTTTACACGTCTGGTTCCGTAGCACCAAATTGAGGAGCAAATCGCCAAGGTAATGGAACGTGTCAGTATATTAAATTATGACATAAAAGTAATAACAGATAAAATAAAATGTTTATGAACCCAAAAGAAAGACAAGCGGTAAGTTTAAGTAAATGCAATCAACATTGTAACATAGGAATACGCATAATTTTTCAAGGAACTCCTCGAGAGAATAGAAGGAGTGAGCCACAAGGAAACTCTTGTTTCTATTTGAAAGCGCGTTGATTACTGCTAAGATTTTTGAATTCTTATGGTAGCTTATTGAAAATGGATGCCGTAGTGTACTGCATGCACACCTTTCAGCACAAGAGTCAAGGAAGTGTGAACCATATGCTGACTGGATTTCTGCCTAGTACTAACTGAGTGAAAGCTGCTAATTGCCGGCCGGGGTGGTCGAGCGGTTCTAGGCGCTACAGTCTGGAACCGCACGACCGCTACGGTCTCAGGTTCGAATCCTGCCCCGGGCATGGATGTGTGTGATGTCCTTAGGTTAGTTAGGTTTAAGTAGTTCTAAGTTCTAGTGGACTGATGACCTCAGAAGTTAAGTCCCATAGTGCTCAGAGCCATTTGAACCGAAGCTGCTAATTCTTGGGAATAAGCTGATATTGTTAACAAGAAACGTCAGTAAGGAATTTATATGTATTGAGAGGCGAATGTCAGAATACCCAGACTAGTGAACAGGGGTCGACAGGAGGTTCGTGACCCTACACAGCTTATTGCCCGAACCGCCCGTTTCTGAGCCAAAAATATCCTTTGAGAATAGGAAGCGTTACCCCGAAATATAATACCAGCGACATAAGCGAACAAAAATAAGCAAAGTATACTGATTTTCGTGTCGAACGATCACTTACTTCAGATACCGTTCGAACAGTAAAAATGGTAGCAGTAAGTCTTTGAACAATATCCTGAACGTGGGCTTTCCACGACAGTTTACCGTCTATCTGAACACATAGAACTGTTCTTAAACACTTTCAATGCCCGAGAGCTCTCTCGGCGAAATTTTAACCCGTTTATTTTAAAGACAACGAGCGAAAACAACAACAACACTAACATCTACAGCGATGAACAGAACGACCAGTACTGTTTTTGGCTATGGATTTTACAACGAGCAGTGTTAACGAATTGATTCTTGGACACATGTCTTCTAATTAATCTCAGTCAGTTCTATGTCTGTTAATCACCGGCAAAAATGTAACTGTACTTTTGTTACATCAGCTACTTAACATTATTTCAGGACAGGTACCACAATTACAGGAGGCAATCGCAAACATTTTTCAATGAGGGTATTGATCGTCTTGTCTCACAGTGGGATGTGTGTCTTAACAGTTATGGCCATCACTTTTCTGTTTACTTAATTCTTTTTTCCATTTGTCTCGTTTTCATTTGACTGTAACTCATAAATTTTTCCCGGAGGTTCAAAATACCACTGCAGTTGTAAGTTCTTTTATTTAGAAAACGACGGGTTCTTTTACGGTTTCTTGTACGACCATCTTCAGGTCGTACGGTATGCTACCAGCGAGCGCAGAGCACAGGCAACACAGCACCAAGTTACGACACCTGAAGATCGGCGTATAAGAGCCCGAAATCGGCCGTGTTCTAAATAAAAGAACCTTACAAAAAATGGTTCAAATGGCTCTGAGCACTATGGGACTTAATTTCTGAGGTCATTAGTCCCCTAGAACTTAGAACTACTTAAACCTAACTAACCTAAGGACATCACACACACCCATGCCCGAGGCAGGATTCGAACCTGCGACCGTAGCGGTCGCGCGGTTCCAGACTGTAGCTCCTAGAAATGCTCGGCCATCACGGCCGGCAAAGAACCTTACAACGCATTTTCAACCTCTGGTATAATGCTCAATTGCAGATATTCCTCCTACAGGATTGTTTGTATAATTGTATAGTTTTGTTCTCAACTGTGTAATGAATGGGCTGTGTTGATCATCCGCGGACGGCCTAACGATCCGCCTCTACCGGCTGTTGTGACGCGGACCGTCGGCCGCATCGAGTGACAAAACTCGCATCAGCGCAGGGCAGAGTTGTGGTGGCGGTGGCGAGCAGGCAGCTCAGATGATTCTATTCGCAGAACGGCGGCGA
Organism: Schistocerca piceifrons; assembly: GCF_021461385.2. Classification (NCBI taxonomy): domain Eukaryota; kingdom Metazoa; phylum Arthropoda; class Insecta; order Orthoptera; family Acrididae; genus Schistocerca; species Schistocerca piceifrons. The sequence goes on from NC_060140.1 coordinate 299,706,709, forward strand.
GTTGTGTGTTTCGCCAGATCGATACAAGGCGGCGGTGGGGGAGGAGCTCCGTGCCGGGTAGGTGCGTGGGTGGAAATTTACGATCGCGGCGCGCCGCGGCGCACCACAACACAACACCGGGCAAGGTGTGCGCGGGGTCGGCGGTACAGTACAGGCCCGAGTAGGCCGCCGGCACCTGGGCCGCTTCCGCTGGACCGACGCGGCAGATAAGCCCGTGTAAATTTTATTTACCGTACGTACCTAGGCGGAAGTTGCTCTTCCTGTCGGATGTATTGCACCCGTAAATAATCCAGAGTGTTTCCCAGGCGGCGACATAATGCTGGAGGAGCCCTATTCCAGAGGAGGCATAAGAAAAGAATTATTATAGCCTAGAATGGACTGTGAAACCTTGATCTTATAAGACAGCTTGCTCGTTCTTTTAGAGTGAACAGTAGTACTTTTTTACGCTACATTCTTTCAAACCTCCTACCTGCGAAGGAGCGTAACAACTGTAAACGCACTAGATCGTCCATGTCTCCTGCATGCAGCCTCCCCAGTACGAGTCTCTGCAACAAATCTACACTATCGAAACAAAAGCATACCGACACAAACTAGTTGATGTTAGTATTTACGGCGCTGGTCTCGTAGCTAGCCACCATTACCTGTACACTGACTAAAATATCTTTTAAATTACGATTCCTGTGTACAAATACGTAGCTGGAAATATTTTTAGGTTTTTTACAGTTTCTGCTTTAAATAACATATTTTGGTATTGTTTCAAATGGCTCTGACTACTATGGGACTTAACTTCTCAGGTCATCAGTCCCCTAGAATTTAGAACTACTTAAACCTAACTAACCTAAGGACATCGGACACATACATGCCGGACGCAGGGTTCGAACCTGCGACGTTGCGGTTAGCCGGCTGGGGTGGCCGAGCCGTTCTAGGCGCATCAGTCTGGAACCGCGCGACCGCTACGGTCGCAGGTTCGAATCCTGCCTCGTGTTTGGATGTGTGTGATGTCCTTAGGTCAGTTAGGTTTAAGTAGTTCTAATTTCTCTGCTGTTAAATCCCATAGCCCTCAGAGCCACTTGAACCAGTAGCGGTCGCGCGGTTCCAGACTGTAGCGCCTAGAACCTCTCGGCCACCCCGGCCGGCTATTTTGGTATTGCTAGTGTTAAATCTTGAATCTGAAGGTGAAATTTCAATGTAACATTAATCATCAAAGAAATAAAATTTATAATTATTTCTAGCATTTAAAAATGTAAGCAAACATGCGATCTTCCTGTTAATATTCGTTTTAAAGCGAATTTAGATCTAAAGAAACACACACAAGATCAAAGCCCAATTTTGAATTCACGGAGAACTATTATGTAACGCTAATTGAAACATTGAGGAATACACGGTCCAGCATTACGTTCACTGCACTCTTATGCTCACATTTACAACCGCACAATCTGTAAGAAAAATACGATAAATGTACCCAGTAACTAATCTTCAAAAATGTATATAACCACTACAATTTTCAGATGACGTGTAATCTGAATTGTCCTCAGATACTTCGTTTTGATCGTCTGTAGACCGGTCAAGGCCTTATTAATTCATTTTCTTAAAACTTTTCTCCTTTACATTGCAATTTCTGAACACAAAACCAACAGGAAAGCACCCAAGAAAGGCACGAAAGGGAGTTGACTCTAACGTCATCTATTACCCACTACGCGAAAGACAATAACAAAGGTTTCAAACCGATGAATTGTTCTAGTGATACCACTACTGTCATCTACGAAGTTTGCAGAACTCACATATGTTTCTGGAGACCGTAAGATGCCTTCGAAATTGCGGAAAATAGTTGTACTTGGTGTTACGTAATATTACGTTCTCCGCACATTCTCATTTCTCATAAGCTCCATAATATTACGTCAGCCACACGGTAAGTGTTGGTATATGGTGTGACCACCGTCGCGTTTGTAACGTCTTGAACTCTCGAGAAGACAATTTCAATGAGGCGTCTGGACGTCTATGGAGGAAGGGCATCCTATCCTTCCGCAGAGCCGAAAGCGGAGAAGGTAGCGATGTTCGCTGGGGTCCCGAGAGAAGTCGATGTACTCGCACCACCTTGTCCCAAAACGTCTGCACTGGGTTTGGGTCGGGACTCTGTGTAGGCCAGTCTGTTTCAGATATGTTACTGTCCACAAATCATTGCCTCACAGATGATCACCGTCTGAAGAGGCCTAGGAAGGCCCAACTGTAGCAACCAACTAGCCTTAGGCGTCACCGGATGCGGATACGGAGGTGCATGTGGTCAGCAGACCGCTTTCCCGCCCGTTGTCAATGTTACCGGGGCCGCTACTCCTAAGTCAATTAGCTCCTCAACTGTACTCACAAGAGCTGAGTGCACCCCGATTCCCAACAACACTCGGCAGATCCGGGCGGTGATCTGGCCAAGTGCTAGCCAAGCTCGACAGCACTTAACTTCGGTGATCTTATGGGAACCGGTGTTACCACTGCGGCCAGGCCGTTAGCTTTGTCTCGCACATTATGCACCCTGTAATAAACTAACAACAACATTGTCTCACACATGTTACTTATTACAGGGTGCATCATCAAGTGAAACCAGCGATCTGGGTTCCATTTAAATTTATCCATGTTTATGGATGTTGTTCGAAGTCTGCGACTGTATTATAAGATTATGTGGAATAATTTATACTGCTGCAGTCACTTTTCACTAACATTTTACTAGCATAACGCGTTTCGGCAGCATGCTGCCATCATCAGATGTAAACAGATGTTTGTGAAAATGCTAAGTTGTGATTTACCTGTTACTGTGCTGTGTGTGCCAGAAAATGAAATCGCCAACAGAAATGTTTATTTTTCGATTCTTAACCCCACTGGCACACATAGCTAATGTTCACAACCTATCAGCTGATGTATAAGTAACTGTATAATGCACCTGATGATGGCAGCATGCTGCCGAAATACATTGTGCTAATAAAATATTAGTAAAAAGCGGCTGCAGCGCTATAAATTATTCCACATGATCTGGGTTCCGTACTGTTCCTCCACTGAAAGTATCACCAGCGCTGTAAATGTGTTAATGTCATTTCAGATTTAGCTTTTTCTTAAGCGCAAGAAGGTGTCCACTAATCCATACCGTAATAACACATCTTTCTTACATTACTGTTGGCACTACACATCATGGTAGGCAAGGTCCTCGAGACATACGCCAAATCGGAACTACTTCATCGATTTGCCAGAAGAAACAGCGTGACGCATGCATCGATGCACATCACTCGTTTCCAGTCATCTACTACCTAGTAACGTCGCTCTTTCCAGCGCCCCAAGCGTCGCTTACCATTGACTTTAGAGATATGTGACATATAAGCTGCTGCTCGACCACTGTCCCCCATTCCTTCCAACACACAACTGTTGTTACCTGGACTTCTAGTAGCACTATGGAAGACACTAGTGATTCCTTCTGCTGAGTCTATGCAAGTTTTTGCAAACGCTATCCACAGTGCTGGACAAAACCTGCCCCCAGTATCCGATGTCTCCGGAATGAGATTTCCACTCTGTAGCGGAGTGAGCGCTGATACGAAACTTCCTGACAGATTAAAACTGTGTGCCGGACCGAGACGCGCACTCGTGACCTTTGGCTTTTGCGGGCAAGTGCTCTACCAAATGAGCTACCCAAGCACGACTCACGACCCGTCCTCGCAGCTTCATTTCTACTTGTACCTCGTCTCCTACCTTCCAAAGCTATGAGGACGGGTCGTGAGCCGTGCTTGGGTAGCTCAGTTGGTAGAGCACTTGCCCGCGAAAGGCCAAGGTCACGATTTCGAGTCTCGGTCCGGCAGACAGTTTTAATCTGTCAGGAAGTTTCATATCTGAAGTCTGCTTGGTCTTGGTTTAGTTGTGGCTGTTACTTCGCGTTTTCACTTCTAAATTACGTGACCAACTATAGAATTGTGCAGTTTTAGAAGAGTTGAAATGTCCCTGATGCATTTGTTACTCAAGTGACATCCACTTATCTCTTCCGACAGTCCATTGTTCCATTACTGTTTCTCTACTGACAATATTCCTCGCCTGCTTAATACTCACGGATACCTCGCACAAGACATCCAGTGGTCGACTCAGCGTTACAGAAAGACTTCAAGATCATTGGATCAGGGAGAGTGTTACTAACCTCGTCACTTCTGCCTGCATCTAGGAACCCTTTTTAAATAGGCTTTGGCGGTAGAGATGGTATCTTCAAGCGCCTTCGTGTTAAAGTTTTTCAGCGACTCCGAGATGCTCTTTCATGGTCCTAACATAACTACGACCATTCGTGCTTCCCTTCTGAGTATACATTCAATATCCTCTGTTAATGGCGTTTCATATGGGTCCCACATACCTGAGCAACAGTGGGATGAGTTGCACGAGTTCTTTGTAAGCATTCTTCTTTCCCTGTATATACCAACGGACCGCATCCTACGCCCTGCGTAACCCATGATTGAGCTTATACAGACATTCCTAAAAATTTATATTACCAGGTATGTGCATGAGCTGATTGCTTCCAACTGCATCTCTAGTTGTAGCAAAAGCAAAGGCTAAAATAAGCATCATCGGAGGAGTAACAATTAAATTCGTCTTGTTACTATTCAATACAGCTCTTCGGTCTTCAACCATTAGCACGTAGCATTAATAGCGCAGAAGGAAAAGATCCAGCGAAGAGCGGCGTGCTCAATAATGAGTTCGTTTAGTGATAGTGGCAGACGCTCCTAGGGTACCGCAGTGCATGTCGGAGCTCTTTGCTGTCAAAAGTCAGAGGGTTTTAGTTGCAAGAAGAGTCCACGTATAACTCTTTCCTAAATGCATGTCGCGAAATGACCATGACGGATAATTCAGTAATTGAGTCATTCTACTTGCACTCGTGATTATATGTAGGGACTTTCGAAAGCAAGTTATCTACAGGGTGTTACAAAAAGGTACGGCAAAACTTTCACTAAACGTTCCTTACACACAAATAAAGAGAAGATGTTATGTGGACATGTGTCCGAAAACGCTTACTTTCCATGTTAGAGCTCATTTTATTACTTCTCTTCAAATCACATTAATCATGGAATGGAAACACACAGCAACACAAAGTACCAGCGTGACTTCAAACACTTTGTTACAGGAAATGTTTAAAATGTCCTCCGTTAGCGAGGATACATGCATCCACCCTCCGTCGCATGGAATCCCTGATGCTGGTGTTGACATGCGACTCATTGCTCTACAGTACTAGCATCAAGCACATCAGTACGTAGCATCAACAGGTTAGTGGTCATCACGAACGTGATTTGCTGTCAGTGCAATGTTTACAAATGCGGAGTTGGCAGATGCCCATTTGATGTATGGATTAGCACGGGGCAATAGCCGTGGCGCGGTATGTTTGTATCGAGACAGATTTCCAGAACGAAGGTGTCCCGACACGAAGACGTTCGAGGCAATATAACGGCGTCTTAGGGAGCACGGAACATTCGAGCCTATGACTCGCGACTGGGGAAGACCTAGAACGACGAGGACACCTGCAATGGACGAGGCAATTCTTCGTGCAGTTGACAATAACCCTAATGTCAGCGTCAGAGAAGTTGTTGCTGTACAAGGTAACGTTGACCACGTCACTGTATGGAGAGTGCTACGGGAGAACCAGTTGTTTCCGTACCATGTACAGCGTGTGCAGGCACTATAAGCAGCTGATTGGCCTCCCCGGGTACGCTTCTGCGAATGGTTCACCCAACAATGTGTCAATCCTCATTTCAGTGCAAATGTTCTCTTTACGGATGAAGCTTCATTCCAATGTGATCAAATTGTAAATTTTCACAATCAACATGTGTGGGCTGACGAGAATCCGCACGCAATTGTGCAATCACGTCATCAACACAGATTTTCTATGAACTTTTCGGCAGGCATTGTTGGTGATGTCTTGATTGGGCCCCATGTTCTTCCACCTACGCTCAATGGAGCACGTTATCATGATTTCATATGGGATACTCTACCTGTGCTGCTAGAATATGTGCCTTTACAAGTGCGACACAACATGTGGTTCATGCACGATGGAGCTCCTGCACATTTCAGTCGAAGTGTTCGTACGCTTCTCAACAACAGATTCGGTGACCGATGGATTGGTAGAGGCGGACCAACTCCATGGCCTCCACGCTCTGCTGACCTCAGCCCTCTTGACTTTCATTTATGGGGGCATTTGAAAGCTCTTGTCTACGCAACCCCGGTACCAAATGTAGAGACTCTTCGTGCTCGTATTGTAGACGGCTGTGATACAATACGCCATTCTCCAGGGCTGCATCAGCGTATCAGGGATTCCATGCGACGGAGGGTGGATACATGTATCCTCGCTAACGGAGGACATTTTGAACATTTCCTGTAACAAAGTGTTTGAAGTCACGCTGGTACGCTCTGTTGCTGTGTGTTTCCGTTCCATGATTAATGTGATTTGAAGAGAAGTAATAAAATGAGCTCTAACATGGAAAGTAAGCGTTTCCGGACACATGTCCACATAACATATTTTCTTTCTTTGCGTGTGAGGAATGTTTCCTGAAAGTTTGGCCGTACCTTTTTGTAACACCCTGTATGTCGTCCCTCGCTACGTACATTACGCAGGAACAATGGCGCTTTGCCAGAAGAGGGTACAAGTTCCAGGCTTCTTGCAGACACATTTCTTTTGGGGTACGAATAACAGGTGGGCCACAGTTACAGCAAGCGAGAGGAGGACGGTTCAAATCCCCATGCAGCCGTTCAAACGTAGGATATTCTGGATTTCCGTAAATCACTGGAGGCAAACGCAAAGATGTTTACTTTGATGAGATCACTGTCGGTTTCATTCCTTACCTTTCGTAATCTGAACTTGTGCTCCGTTTCTAATGACTGCGCTGTCGACGTGGCGTTAAACTCTAATCAAATGGCTAAAATGGCTCTAAGCACTATGGGACTTAACCTCTGAGGTCATCAGTCCCCTAGACTTAGCAGGACTTATACCTAACTACCATAAGGACACCACATGCATCCATGACAGGAGGAGGATTCGAACCTGCGACCGTAGCAACAGCGCGGTTCCAGACTGAAGCGCCTAGAACCACTCGGCGACAACGCCGGCCAAACTCTAATCTTCCTTACTTTTTAAAAACGCGGGTAGCACGATTCTTGCGGGCAAATCGTTTACATTGCACACAGATTCTCAGTGAAATTTGGCGCTATATGGCCCAAGTGCAATGTCACGTTCACTCGTGCTGTAATAGTGCCAACAATTTGACCAAGGCCATAGGGAATGGGTGATGCTGTTCGGACCTTCAAAATCTGCCACGATGCGATTTGCATCTTTTCAGCAAGCTGAAAAAGCATTTGGAGGGAAAGAGATTTTCCAAGTAAGGGGCGTTCACGCAGCCGATATCCAATGGGCCCTGTGACAAAGGAAGAGCTAAACGGTTGATAGAATGTTCCGTATCCAGTTTACAGAGACTTGATGACTGTGCTGAAAAATAGCGACATGTATCTATTGTGTGGCATTCAATAAATGTTACTTGGCCTGCTATAATCAAAATTAACTTGTTCTTTGAAATCCTCCTCCTAATAATTCTGAAAAAATAACAACTAATAGAATCATATTTATCAAGCAGAATGCTAAGAGTTGTGCTGAATACTTGAAACAATATTGAAAGCAAAGAAAATTTTGGCTACTGGGAAGAAAACGCAAAAGTAGTCTTATGGCGTTTAATTTTGGGTTCATTACTATTCCTTAGCTAAGTGAATGACCTTCCACTTAACATTCATCAAGCAAAACTCGTACGTTTTCAGATGATACTAGTGTCATAATAAAATCCATTAGTGAAAAAGTAACAAAAAAATTTTAATGACGTTTTTGAAGAAATTATTGACTGAGTCTTTGTACATGGGCCCTTTCTTAATTTTCAGGAAACACACCATACTAGATGTCTCTCCTATGAGACGTCAGGTGCATTTCCTTTGCTGTTTAGGCGCACACTTGAAATTAGGTTTTTTCAACGTTTAGCTGGAGCCAGCTCCTACAATTACCGCTCATCGCGTCATTCATACGACGCCCAGAGTCGACAGAAAGCGTTGGTTTGTCCCAAAACAATGTAGTGTGTTATTCGTTTTATCGATGTATGTTAACGAGAACAGTGGAAGACAAAGAATAATTATCAGTACCCCGGCACATCTACATGGCGGTAGCAGTCAACGTTGGGCCAGGGTGATGCTGTCGCTGCTGGAGTATTGGTTACTCATCATGTGTCACTGTTCCTGGTTTGTTTGTCTTTGTCATCGGTCTTCTGACCGGTTTGATGCGGCCCGCCACAAATTACTCTCCTGTGGCAACCTCTTCATCTCAGAGTAGGACTTACATCCTACGTCCTCAATCACTTGCTGGATACATTCCAATCTCTGTCTTCCTCTACAGGTTTTGCACTGTACAGCTTCCTCTAGTACCACGGAAGTCATTCCCTCATGTCTTAGCAAATGTCCAATCATCTTGTCCCTTATCCTTATCAGTGTTTCCACATATTCCTTTCCTCTCCGATTCTGAACAGAATCTCCTCGTTCTTTACCTTATCAGTCCACCTAATTTTCAACATTCGTCTGTAGCACCACATCCCAAATGCTTCTATTCTCGTCTATTCGAGTTTTCCCACAGTCCACGTTTCGCTACCATACAATGCTGCATTCTCAGAAATTTCTTCCTCAAATTAAGGCTTATGTCCCTGTTAATACACACCAATAAAAGGAATATCGCGCTAAGATCATTTGGAACCGCTCTGTCGAATAGTCATGTAAAATTCCACGTCAAAACTAACTTTGCAACCAGAAGCAAACCGATGCTTTCAGTCGATGCTGGACGCCGTATGAGACACGTGATGCACAGCATTTGTTTGGGCTGACTCCAGTTACACGTTGCAAAAAACTGATACTTAAGCTCGAACATATTTTCAGGATAACCACTGTCCGTTATTGGAGCACACAATTTACATTGTGTTTACTATTGGCCAAGTTCTATCATTTAGTCATTATCAAGCAACATACAAATTATATCTATGCATCATCATGCTACACCGGATGGGACATACACATCATCCATCAGCCCACTTGTTGAACTACACACAAACATTAACATAACATGCGTGAAGAATGAACAGAAAGTGCGGGACGAGCGCGTGTGATACCGCTAAAATACGTATTTGACAACCAACCACTGATAACGAGCATTTTTACATGCATGAATCCACACTTATAGTTGAGTAAGTTGTGGTTCATGCATTGTGGCGGAAATGCGCTCATAAGACGGTAACCTGCAAGAGCTGGTTAGCAGTCACTACTGTATCTTTAAGTTTTTTGTCTTATTTCTCATGAAGATTCTGTGCTATGAGATTATTTCTGCTATCTTACCGGATGATGGATCAGTGACTGGAGTAAGGAAATCTGCGGCAATTATACAAAAATATCTAGCCTCACTTAACACCTAAGGTGACAGAAAATAATATAGGAAAAAATGTGCATGACATTTTTGTTTACACTTTTTCTGGAACTAATAGTTACAGCAAGAATTAAGATTGGGTTCTATTATTGCGTGGAGTAATTGTATTGTAGATTTTGAAGTGATGAACATATACCTAAAGATTTTTCATTAAGGAGTTCATTGTATTTAACAGCATAGTTGCCAGGAAAATACATTCTATTCTATATTTCGCCTTTTAAAGACGGCAAGAAAATGCTTTTACAAATGTTTAAGGCAACAAACAAGATCCGGGACGAGAGAATCTTACTAAGCGGCAACTTCTGGCACGAATTACAAAGTTTAAAGCAGCTACAGTCTGTTATAGTGAGCAAAAACTAAGATTTTTAAGGAATCTGACATTAAAAATGTCCGCAGCTCGCGGTCGTGCGGTAGCGTTCTCGCTTCCCGCGCCCGGGTTCCCGGGTTCGATTCCCGGCGGGGTCAGGGATTTTCTCTGCCTCGTGATGACTGGGTGTTGTGTGCTGTCCTTAGGTTAGTTAGGTTTAGGTAGTTCTAAGTTCTAGGGGACTGATGACCATAGATGTTAAGTCCCATAGTGCTCAGAGTCATTTGAACCATTTTTTTGAACATTAAAAATGAATATTTTTTCTCAAAGTAACACGTAGAGACTACGTTTATGATATACTAGCTGACAAATCCGGCATTTTCCGGGTATTAATTTTCCCAATCTTGTATTAGAAAGGAAACCAAAAAAAGAGCCGTGTTTGTAGTCGATTGTAATATAGAAAAAATTTCATTTCGATGTAATGTATAAGTACAGTATCCAAATTAAGAAACGTAGTATGCAAAATAAAAATTCTCTGTAATGTTGACTTAACTTGACCTTGATTGTAAACAATACTTCAATTTTGATGTCCAGGCAGCTGTGCGCCCCTGCTTCGCTTGTCTACAACGTAGTTTTGTAAACGTTCCTGTGGCAGAGACTCTTCAGAGCTTATAGAAAGCTATTCTTTTCACCTACAGACGTTTCCGTTTCGCATTTGAACGTTTCAAAAGCGCTGTCAGGCTTCAGAGATTTCCTTGAGTAAACTGTAGGTCTGTTTTAGTAGTTACGAGTTAAGGATACATGCACGCTGCGGAATTTTTACACACATCTCATCTCAGTGTGTGTGACATTATATCTCCTCAATATGTGTGGTACCATGATGTAATTTTGTAGGTCCATTTAGGGATATATGTGGATAATGTTCACGAAATTGATTACGAATACAGTTAATAGCAAAGAAGTAATAAATTTTAACGTCATGCGTGATGCGGCAATTTATCGAGCATCTCGCTTTTTATGATGTTTTATCTCCTGAAATATGATAAGTAGATAGACCTTATGCCCACTCCGCACAGCGACTGTTGCCTGACAGTGAGGAATATGCGTGCACGAAATTTGACCGAAATCGTTCCATAGATTTTCACCGTAGTGGTTCTGCGTTTCATCCGAGAGCATTTCGAGATTCATTTCCACAAAACCATAACTAATATTTCTGTTATAAAACTATTTCAGGTCTATTGGATACGTTGTTGTTATATCTCTTAACAGTAGATTGTTTCGACGTGGAAAAATTGAAATCACACGCAGGTTTTCCAGCCTAAGTGGTGTCTTATGATGGTTGTACTTTACCTTAAATGTGTTTGACAGGGAATTTTTCATTCTGAAGCTAGAACCGCGTGCTAATAAAACACAAAGAAAAAGTATGTTCTTCCCTTTAATTAATGAGAGCTAACCTGAATTAGTCATTATTTGTACTGTAACAGTAAGAATCTTTTCCGTGTCATATGAGCACACAGGTTGCGGTCCAGCAGGCTGTACGCTGCCTAGTGCTAATTATAATTAAACAAAGTAAGAAAGCTGCCAACTTACTTCACGACGTGGCCCAACAAACAACGAAGACAGGTATAGGATACTCACCTGAAAGGGAAATTAGCCGTATTAAATGCACTGAATTAATGAAGATTGTCAGCTTAATTTGTTACACATTTGCACACTGTTTTTATTAGCAGGTGTTAGAGTAATGAATCTATAACACACAATACCTTTAATGAATGTTATGACAGAAATCTCTCAACTACTTGAAATGAAAAGTGGTGTACCAACAGGGCGTTGAAATTTGGAGGCAAAAAACCAAATTAAATCAATAATTCTAGGAAGGAAATCGAATGGACATAAACTGCCTAGGTGTTGCAACTGATTTTCAAGTACTTTCAAATTTATCTAACACAAAAATTTTTCAAATACGTTTTCCAGTAGGTACAAAATTTAACCGATAACAGAACTTCGTATTAAAGAACAAAATTAATCACAAATATAAAGAATACGTAGGAACACATATATATAAACCAGAAACAGTAAACATAAATGTCTTGCTGATACCGTACAGCATAATGGCCTAAAAAAATTTGCATTAGAAGCAAGGGTTACTCAAATGAAGAAAGCATATGCTTTAACAAAAAGTATACACAACTAGAAACAGATCTCTGGAAATAAAAAACTAAAATACTATAAAATTATATTTCCTTACATCTAAATGGTTATCTGACGGAATTAAGATGTGTGGAAGACGGATTATCAGGAAAATAATGTGTTTAATATAAGTTATAGATGGTTTGAAAATGACAAGTAATGGGAGTAACAAAACATACAGAAAATATTAAACTTAATGGCAAAGAGAAGATCAACTTTCTTTGGACTCATCTACCGAATAAATCAGAATGGACTAACGAAACAAGGAAGAAAATAAACAAATGGAATGAATTAGAGACAGAAGAAAGGAATTAGAGAGAACTGTTATCAGAGAATAGAAATAACACTAACTTTTTTAAGAATAAAATACTAAAAAGCAGTACGCAAAGGTTTTAAAGGTAGAATTAGTAGGAAATCAGGGACAACATGGCAAAAGGAAGGAAAACACATCGTCGGATGAAGATAAATGATTACTGCAAAAATAGGAAACAACTAAGAAAGCAGGAGAATGAAGATGTTACAAGATTCCAGTTGGTCAATGCGAGGATTAAAAAAGTAGTCTCAGATAATCTGCAGGAACCATACGTTGCTTGCTCATGATAATTTTCAGTTTTACTTTGTAGATTTTACGTGCAGTGGTGGAACTAATTTCGAGATACAATCACGCTGAATAGTGGCTGCGATATGAATACACTAAAAACGATTTGCAGTTTGGGACTAAAGCTGCAGACATTAATTGGGAAACTGCAAAGTACTGTGCAGGCGGATGACTGCCAAGTACGATACCGTGATTGTACTACACAGTTATTCATTTGCATGAACTACTTCGTATAAACTGAATACCGTCTCAAGCAGAGCTATACTCCATTGAAATTGAAGCATCCTGGTGCAGCAAAGAACATCACTATGGTCGATTCCGAGTGCATAGGCTCCGAGGGGAAATAACAATGCCACATACCACTCGTCATAGTCGCACGAGCCTGGCATCTGTGGCACTGATTGTCCCAATGGATACGCAACACGTTCACCACAGGCTCGCATAAACAGTAATTTGGACAGCAGGTGTTACACTTCTGGAGTGCTACGGCTGGTGGGTATGGCCAACCTTGGTAGTCTCTACAGCGTTTTTTTCAACAATACAAGGCAAGACCTCATACTCGGTGTATAGAAAACAGGTGTCGTGCACTTAAGAGATTTATTCTTGAAGTCAAGACATTACAAAAGTTCGCATGAGCGTGAGTCCTTAAATTATTCGTTAGCATAGTATTGAAGGGAGTCCTTGTAGTGACTCCTGCTTGCATAATTTACTTGAAATGTGTATTTTTGCTCAGTTTGTTTTTTACAGTTGTTTATTTGCATTTATTTGGTCTGTTTACGTTTTTTAGAGCAGTTTCCATCACAACAACACATTAAATGAGGTATTAAGTGGCCAACTGACGGATATTTAGTACATGTACAGCCTATCTGATGGGAATGCTGAACGTTACCCTAACATGCAGTTGCCTCGTACAACAAAGTTTGTACAACTCCACCAACACTTGCGAGAGACAGGGTCATTTGAGGAGAGAGTTTCAGATGGTGAAAGATCAGGTGATGTATGAAAACATTTTTCGTAGTTGAGATGAAGCCCTATCAGCTATTACAAGGAGGACTGCACGAAGGGAAAGCCTTAAGCACCAGAGGATCTGGAAAATTCTGTTTGAAAATCTTCTGCACCCCTATCAACTTCGACTGGTGAAAGGAAGAAACACCAAGAATAACATTGGGTAGTGTGCTCTGTTTCTGCAGTTTTATATAGATACGTTAGACACGGTTGAGGGTTTCTTTTCACAATATGGGATCTTCGTGCAATTACTGCTAATTATGAGAGGTAAATTTTGTTATCATTTTTTTCTTGTGCTTCATTTACCCTATACACATATCGTTGATAGTTTAGAATATTTGTTGTCTTTTTCTATAGTATGATTTTTTTTTGGTTTGTCAATATTGCTACATGAATCTCGTTTAATACAGTATGCAAAAGCGTCGGTGTATGATTGACCTACTTTGTAATGGTTTTGAGAAATGCACAATGTGGAACTAAATGTAATATGCAGCACTGTTGCATGAACTGTGATGTGAGAACGATATCAACAGTTCGCAGTCGAACAGTGACATTGAGTGGGTGCGCAGCGTTGCGTGCGCGCGTGTGTTGCGTATTCGTGCTAGACAAAAGAACAAGGAAATTTGTGATCGCGTTCTTATATTTCAGTCACGGTATAAACTAAACTTTATGAAACGATATGTCAGACGGAGGATACTGTAAATTTTATTGAGTATCATGAACAACAGTGACAATGCTTATTCGAATGGATTGTGACTGTCATGGTTAGAACTTTTTTGAACGTAACTGGGTTACACGAACTAACGAACTTTAAATTTATTATCTCGTGTGGAATTTAATGAGCTGCCGCGTGTGTTAAAACTTAAAGAATCCCTAGGAAATTTTGAAACAGCTTATGAAGTGTGGTATTGCGTCCGCCAGATCTTCGCATTCACGATTGTGATAGCCAAAAAAGCGGATGGAATGCAACCACGCGATCGTCGAGTAAAAGTTGATTGTATACTGTTTTAAAACTGTTTACGGGACGTTATAAACAGAAACGTGTGTGTGTAAGAGATGTTGTATTCGTACACACACGAACGTGGATTTATACAGCGACACCTGCGTCCAACAGTCTTACGACAAAAAGATTGCAACAGAAGATAATATTATCGCCTGGATAATCATACACTGAGGAAGAGGATGTATATACCGTAATTTCATGACTAATGGAGGTAGAGTAATTACGCCGCCAGAATCACTGAGCCGCTGATGACGTCACAGCGCATCGTCTACAAATAGATAAGGTGATACGCCAAGCGCTCACTCCCTGTAACGACTCAAAAAATTTCATATAGTTTCGGTTTTAATTTCTCTCTCTTTTGTAACAAACTTCTCTCTGTATTTGCTTTCTTTAAAGTAAATTTAGTTTCTGAAAGTGTTTTTACAGTCAGTGTTAACATCGTGGAGTCCACACTTAACAGTAGTTACTACTGTTTACCTTATTCGTCTTATTAATTTTTTATTGCAGTTTTTATTGCATACGTTTTATGTATTCCTTAGCAGGAGTGTGGGTTTATGAATGTAAACAGTGTTTTATCAGGCGCATTTACGTATTTTGTTGTGGTATGTGCCAGCCCGCGTAAATTGTGGCATCCGCCATTAAATTTTGAACGCCGACCAATCACAGATAGATAACTCGTCCGCTGTTGGTGCAAAGCGCGCTATGGGTGGAGATTTTGAATGTGATAGCTGGCAGCTACATAAACTGAGTGTACATTCAATAAGAAGTCATACTACGACATACTCATGAAGAGGTGCGACTATATTGGACACTTACAGTTAGTTATAACTGAATAAAGTCATACCCACGTCGTTAATTATTTACGTACTTATGAAGTATGTCTTTCAATAGGACACCTTTACATATTTCAATATTGACGTAAATAATAAAATAATGAAATAACCCATAGTAATCCATCGTTTTCAAAATGGAGAGAAGACAGAAACGAAAGACGGGCCCGAGAAACTCGATTGCGAGAGATGGTGACTCAGATAAGTTCCTCCCTTATGGGCTCCAAACATTAGTGTGGAGAATAGTTTTGTTTTTACGGATTTAGAATAAATTCACTTCGCAGGAACTCATTAGAGTCTAACGAGACGAGATTTTTCTAGTCCCACGAGGCTGAATTTTTATAAATCTCGTAACACAGTTTTTTGTAGGCCCATAAGAGTAAAATTTATGAGAGTCACGCCAGTCAAGAATCAATCTAAGTGAGCACCACCGAGAAATTTTCAGGTTCTACAACGGTAAAATTTCTCTGAAACCCCAGTCATGATTTCAAAGTCCCCGAGAATGACGCTTTTTAGTTAGCCTCAAAGCTTCACCCTTGTTTTCTCTGATTGTGTCGGCACAAGCACAGTGTTGGTCCCTGATTCGGTTCAAGTGGTCCGCTAATGCTGACCGCATTTGCTTTCAGGTTAATCGCTACTGAAGAATTCCAACGCCATTTCAAGTTCACAAAAATTTCACCAGTGGACAGAGTTCAGAAACCATACAAGATTTTCATTGAAAATTTTTACCAATCTTGTTTCGTTCTTGAGATACTCGTAACCTAGGAAAGTTGCAAAGAAGTACCCCCTGGCGACAAACCATTGGTTTTTCGAAAAAAATGTTCCCTACAAGCAATGCGTTTTTACACGCAGAATACGAATAACGAATGGAATCATAAGGGTTGTCATTTGTAAAAATAAACTTGACCGTGGTTTGACCTTGAAAACAGAGTTCCATGACCCCGTTGAAACCTTTCAGCTTTTACTAGGCACTTTCTTTTTTTTTTCGGAGTTGTGCCGCCCCAGAGATATCGGCCGGTATGGATTAAAATGGGACACCGTGTATATATGTCCTCCTAAATGACAGGACCGTTTTCAACGAAATTTCTTACATATATCACCTACGGTCTGGGAATAATCAATGTTTGTGTAAGGTAAGATCCACCTACTTATCAAAGGGGTAGGAGTGGTAGTGTAAAAGCAGTGGAATCATGATGCGCAATAACGGTACTTTACCCATCAATTGTTTGGAAATAAGAGCACTTAGTGTCTTGCAAAAACTTAACTCTTAATTTCAAACATTTTGGAATTTTTGTTTCTCGATGTCAATCCCCTAATAATGATGAAAGGGAAAAAGTTTATCGCTTACTACACTTTCGCTTTTTGTTCAGTAAAAGTGCCGCATGAAGCATAACGTTTTAATTTACTACTTCCTTACCGACAACTGTATTTTGTAGACAGTATTCATATACAAAACTGAATGTACCAGAAAAAATATATCATTGTATGATAAACCGTTCAGAAGATAGGACGTCAAATACTGAGACACCTGTAAAACGGCAGCATCATGCATGAAATTTCAATTTATTACTTCTCTACTTGTGATCTATTAGCGACACATTTCGCTGACTGTAGCAACATATACCACTGGAAGTACCTCCAAAATTATGTCACTGTACCACAGACTTCTGGAGATATGGTGTCACAAATACTTAGCTGCTTTAAAGGAAAACTGCAGGGTTCAAATGGTTCAAATGGCTCTAAGCACCATGGGACTTAACAGCTGTGGTCATCAATGTCCTAGAACTTAGAACTACTTAAACGTAACTAACCTAAGGACATCACACACATCCATGCCCGAGGCAGGATTCGAACCTGCGACCGTAGCTGTCGCACGGTTCCGGACTACGCGCCTAGAACCGCGAGACCACCGCGGCCGGCAAAACTGGAGGACGGAATTCGCTAGAGATACAGGTGATATCTACGGACAATTACGTGTGAAATAATTTACATACATGTGAAGTATATTTGACATAAGCCTATGAGAGCAAAGCCACGAGTATAAATTTCTTACTAAACCCCTGGAAAGAATCACCCAGGTTTGGTACACACATTAGCTGCGATCTGGAAAGAAATACTGTGGAGTAAGAACTACCAGCCTTCTATTGGGGTGGGGGGTGATAAGATGGAGACAGAATGGCGTAGGAGGAGATGGAGAGTGGGAAGGAGAAGATGGACACAGGTAAGGAGGAAGAGGAGATGGACAGAGAGAGGGGAAGGAGGATATAGAGAGAGGGATGGGGATGAAATGGACAGAGTAAGGAAAGAGAAGTTGATTGACAGAGAAAGGGAGGAGGAAGAGATGGACAGAAAGGCGGGGTAAGGAGGAGATGGATACAGAGAGGGGGGGGTGAGAAAGGATAGAGAGAGGGAAGGAATAGGCAGAGAGAGGGGAGATGTATAGAGAAAGGAAAGAGGAGATGAAGGTGGAAGAGATGAAGTGCGAGAAAGGAAAGAGGAGATGGATTGAGAGAGGAGGGTGGAAGAGATGAAGTGCAAGAAAGAAGAGGAGGAGATGGAAGAGGAAATGGGGATGACTTGTAAGTGAACTGTCATATCGCTGGTTTAGTTATGGAGTATCTTTGCGTTGCCCTTCCTTACAAGGTAACTTGTTTCAAGGTATTGGAGAGATCATCAGAAGAATGAACTAAAGGATATCATCTTCCACAGCTCCTATTATCCAGCTAACCTTAAGGTTAGCTGGATAATAGGAGCTGTGGAAGATGATATCCTTTAGTTCATTCTTCTGATGATCTCTCCAATACCTTGAAACAAGTTACCTTGTAAGGAAGGGCAAAGGTGAATAAGAGAGTCGAGCACGGGACGCGAAAGTGTTATGTTGTGTAGTGTGCAGCTCTGCATGTAAGAAGCATTGTTAGTATTCATGTTGAAGTGTTGCTAGAAGTGCTATTACAGTAAAGTGATTAACTATGGAAGTAATTCAGAGGAAAGTGCGTCAAGATGTAATTAAAAATGAGCAGTGCCGCCGATAACGTATTTGTGTATCCTCTCGTTGCGTGTCGCATAATATCAATCATCCGCGCCGTGTTCGGTCTCCCAGAATGAACTGATGTGAATCAGCAGAAATTAGTTACCATAAAAGAGAGCAGTCAAGTGCCAGTGTCTTGTAGCGAGCGTGAGGACGTGTGTTCGATCATCGCGTTTCCGCATTATCAGCAATCAGCCGCGCCGTGACGGTTACGCACACGCTCGTACAAGTGAGAACTGAGAACCGAAAAATTAACTTTACGAACAGTGTTTTAACATTACTAGTGACAACGAGGACTATTACCAGATATCTGTATGTGTGACGAGCGTAAGAACTATAGTTCGATCATTCGGCTTCCGCATCAACAACAATCACCCGCGTCGTGTCGGTTACGCGTACGCTCGTCCGAATGATCTTTTGGACCGTTAATCATCAAGATTGTTAATTGGGATAAGACGGTGTAAACAGTGCAACCTGTGGTTTCCATTTCGTCTCAGAATATAGAATTTCATACCAGACATAGGACAGTGTTGTATTTTAACGTTGAATGGCTCCCCTAAACTGGCTTGCATATTTAGATACATAATTTCAGGCAAGCCAGCAGCAGTGTGGAGCAGGACAATACGACCGTCGCGGGATTATCAGGTACGTGGTGTGGACAGGGCGCACGGTCACGAAACGAGAAGTCAGTTTAAAGTACCCCACCCATACATACTCCCGGGCGTGTTACAAACTGACAAAGAGAGTGGGACGAGGACATGTGATCTGAAGGGGAAAGGAGGTGGTGGACAAGGGTGGAGGGGCGAGCAGATG
Organism: Schistocerca piceifrons; assembly: GCF_021461385.2. NCBI lineage: Eukaryota > Metazoa > Arthropoda > Insecta > Orthoptera > Acrididae > Schistocerca > Schistocerca piceifrons. The sequence goes on from NC_060140.1 coordinate 299,725,982, forward strand.
GACAGAGAGAGGAAGATGGAGGAGACGACATTAGAGGGCGAGAGGGTAAAGTGGTCAGAGGAGAAGGGACAGATGCACAAAGGGCGGAGTTGAAGGTGGGCAGAGAGAGGGTCAGAAGAGATGCGATGAGGTAGGTACAGGAGGAGATGGAGTGGAAGGTGGAGGACGTGGATAGAAATAGGGGGTGGAGGAGGTAGACAGAGAGCGGTTTAAGGAAGGGATGAAGAGGGGGAAGGTGGGCTGGACTAATAGAACACTGGCATAAACAAATACTTGGGGCTGCCAGGTACTAAACTACTGAGTAATATTTCGTCATGTCTAGTGAGCAAATGTTACAGTGCAAATGTTAGGGCCGGAAGTCTGGTCTGAATGTTGTGTCTCGCGCTCTGTGTCAAGCTCCAAATTGTGGGCCTCGCCAAATTTATGTAGATGTAGAGCCAGCTGCTCGTTTATCTCGATGGCCGCAGCTTCGCTCAGTTTCACGAGCACTTATTTAAGCGCAATCTCAGAGTCGCGCTCGGAGGCGGCAGATGAGATGAACTGGCTTAGTCGGGGCGGGGCTATTTGTACCGGCTATCCCACGTGTCGCTCGGGCGGTGCCAGGTGTGGGTGAGTGCCGCGGGGGCGCAACAGCATTGGCAGGCGCTGCCACCCGTAAAGCAAGGCTCGGCGCGGCCTGGCCGGGCCGGTTAGGCTGGGGATTGAATGTGAATTATGTATCCCGCGCTGCGCTGCGCTGCGCTGCGCCGCGCCGCGCCGTTCCGCGCTGCGGGGGCAGAGTCTTTACTGCCGACCCGGCGCAATCTGCAGCTGTCCCTGGCCTAAGGGATGAATGGCGAAGGGGGCCCGCGGCGGCCACCCCTCCTTCCCTGCTGCTCGTTTATTCATGCAAGGCGAGCCGCTCTGCCCGCAGGTGACAACGGCGCCGGCCCTGGGCCTTAACGATAATCCACTGCTCCGCTGCCGCGTTGTCCGCCGAGCACGTGGCTGCCGACAAACTCATTGTCATGCAACCTGTTCGTTCGGTATAATATTCCGAAAATACAGACGACGTAAAAGAAATCTGGTCTGTGATGGCTTACCTCCGGAAAGCCTTTGAAATCGGCAGCACTCTAGCTATATTTACACTACTAGCCATTAAAATTGCTACACCAAGAAGAAATGCAGATGATAAATGGGTAGTCATTGGACAAATATATTATACTAAAACTGGAATGCGATTACATTTTCACGCAATTTGGGTGCATAGATCCTGAGAAATCAGTACCCAAAACAACCACCTCTGGCCGTAATAACGGCCTTGATACGCCTGGGCATTGACTCGAGCAGAGCATGGATGGCGTGTACAGGTACAGCTGCCCATGCAGCTTCAACACGATACCACAGTTCATCAAGAGTAGTGACTGGCGTATTGTTACGAGCCAGTTGCTCGGCCACCATTGATCAGACGTTTTCAATTGGTGAGAGATCTGGAGAATGTGCTGGCCAGGGCAGCAGTCGAACATTTTCTGTATCCAGAAAGGCCCGTACAGGACCTGCAACATGCGGTGGTGCATTATCCTGCTGAAATGTACGGTTTTGTAGGGATCGAATGAAGGGTAGAGCCACGGTTCATAACACAACTGAAATGTAACGTCCACTATTCAAAGTGCCGTCAATGTGACCAAGAGGTGACCGAGACGTGTAACGAATGGCACCCCATACCATCACGCTGGGTGATACGCCAGTATGGCGATGACGAATACACGCTTCCAATGTGTATTCACCGCGATGTCGCCCAACACGGATGCGACCATCATGATACTGTAAACAGAGCCTGGATTGATCCGAAAAAATGACGTTTTGCAATTCGTGCACCCACGTTCGTCGTTGAGTACACCGTCGCAGGCGCTCCTGTCTGTGATTCAGCGTCAAGGGTAACCGCAGCCATGGTCTCCGAGCTGATAGTCCATGCTGCTGCAAACGTCGTCGAACTGTTCGTGCAGATGATTGTTGTCTTGCAAAGGTCCCCATCTGTTGACTCAGGGATCGAGACGTGGCTGCACGATCCGTTACAGCCATGCGGATAAGATGCCTGTCATCTCGACTACTCGTGATAGAGACCGTTGGGATCCAGCACGGCGTTCCGTATTACCCTCCTGAACCCACCGATCCATATTCTGCTAACAGTCATTGGATCTCGACCAACGCGAGCAGCAATGTCGCGATACGACAAATCGCTATCGCGATAGGCTACAATCCGACCCTTATCAAAGTCGGAAACGTGATGGTATGCATTTCTCCTTCTTACACAAGACATCAAAACAACGTTTCACCAGGCAACGCCGTCAACTAATGTTTGTGTATGAGAAACCGGTTGGAAACTTTCCTCATCTCAGCACGTTGTAGGTTTCGCCACCGGCGCCAACCTTGTGTGAATGCTCTGAAAGGCTAATCATTTTGCATATCACAGCATCTTCTTCCTGTCGGGTAAATTTCGCGTCTGTAGCACGTCATCTTCTTGGTGTAGCAGTTTTAATGGCCAATAGTGTATGTTTTACAGTTGTGCCCTTAACTGCATTCTATACACAGCAAGTACGAGCAATAATGCCTTCAGTCACAAAAGAACCGTCATGGTTTACTAAATCACACGATGCGTTTCGGGGCTTAATGGTTCCATCATCAGGTGTAAATCGTTCAATACATTGAAGACGAAAAATACAATACACCATACGCAAAATTCTTCACAAGCTGATATTCATACAAGTATCGGCGGAATATGCAAAATTGTAAACTTTGGCGGTAGATGGGTGATTGTGTGACGCTGCACCGCAATTTCACCGGGCGGCTGACACGCATAGTAAACACGGAATACAAAGGGCATACAGTCTTTGCGAACTTCATTCCGAGTACTCAGCTGGACAGTGACTGTGACTCGTAGACTGGTGCGTGAACAATATACGCAGACTTCTGCATTTGACAGAGGACGTTTAATTGGGTTCAAAGAAGTCGGTTGGAGTTCTCTGCAAATCACTCAGCATGTGAACAGGAGCGATGCCACTATTCGACGATGATGGCAGGAATGTGTGAAATATGCCCGAACAGAGCGTCACGTAGGAAGCAGTCGACTTAGACGACAGAACGAGATGACTGAGCACTCGCTGTAGAACAACTAAAAACCCCGTATTTATCATCGACCCGACGTGCAACTACTCCTTCAGTAACCATTAATAGTCGGCTCGCAGAAATGAGGTTGAGCTCATACTTTCCCTTGCGCCGACTACCGTTGAGTTCTGTACACCACGACGTATTTGTTGTGGTGTATGCCACATTAGGCCTGGAATTTCATTGACTGGAGTACATTTGCCTCCAGCGATGACTCCTGCTTCGAAATGAGCCCCGTAAGACCAGCGAAGACGTACTTGGAGACGCCCAAACCGCTATTGACGTTCTCATTTTATCCTATCCCTTGAATAAATCATTCAATTTTTCCGAAACAGTAATCATTTGATTGTCTGTATATGTACATCACATCTGCAGGTTTCTACCCCATTCGGATGCATCCTTCCACGTGCGTCCGCTTTTTTCTTTTTTTTTTTCTTCGTGTACACGTTAATTATGTTTACACACTATCACACATTTATGGAATGAATAAATCGGTGGTTGCTGACATTATAGCGTAAAAAATATTCATCCTGGATATTTTGACAAGTTTTGCACTGATTTTTATCTTCTTTCCCTTGTCTGGTTAGCGAATTTAGAAGCTAACAGACCCAGAACAAGGGCCTGCATTTCGCATCACGTCGCACAAAACGAGACGCAAATCTAGACTTATGTGGAAATATTATGGACGAAAGCAGCTTTTGCATGATGTGTTACTAGGTTCAAAAATGGTTCAAATGGCTCTGAGAACTATGGAACTTAACATCTGAGGTCATCAGTCCCCTAGAACGTAGAACTTCTTAAACCTAACTAACCTAAGGACATCACACATATCCATGCCCGAGGCAGGATTGTAACCTGCGACCGTAACAGTCGCGCGGTTCCGCACTGAAGCGCCTAGAACAGCTCGCCCACCAAGGCCGGCATGTGTTACTAGGAAGTAACACAGCTTGGTGAAACTTAGACCATACAAAGAACTGCTATTGTAAACCATAGACGTTAAGTGAAAGAAATATGCAAAGAGACGACCAGAAACGACCGTTTTATTGAGAAGGAGTAAATACACCGCGATTTGTGATGGTCCACGGATTTTACAAAAGCCAGGATATGATTTCTAATAGCATGTCTGATTTGCGCGGCCGGTAAAGACTTTGCAACGTGCTCTCACGCTGTTACATGGTTGGTAAGTAGTTCTTGAGGGACAGCTTCCCATTCCTCTACCACCTCGATGGTTGTTGGTGCATGTAGACGATCTGCAACACATCTCCCCGACGAATCCCTCACGAGCTCTATGAGATTTAACTTGTGGGAATTGGCAGGCCAATCCGTTCGCCGAATATCCTCTCGTTCCAAAAGCTCGTCCGCTTGCGCTGTTCCATAGGATCGCATATTGTCAACCACAAAATGCACACCTGAAAAGATGCACATGGGCAATGAGTGCAGTGTTGACAGGTAGATGTAACATGTTCAAAGATGTGGAGGTAAGTCTGCCCATGCATCATTATACCTAACCACGCCATAACATTGGACCACCAACACGATAGCGTTGGACAGTCTCCCTGATCACAATAGATGTTTCCACCTCTCGGCACGTGAGGATACGTCCAGAACTGCTACTCGGACCAATCGTGCCCTCATCGGAGAAGAGCACGCCACCCCACACTCCTATGCGCTTGGCACCATCGCAAACAACCCCGCCATTGTGCGTGCGTCAGTGGAATCCAACGTGCTGACAGTCATGCAAAGAGACTTTCTCCATCCAGTCTCTGTGCCTCTGTGAAACCCTGAGATTGCTTTCCATACATTCCTGTTAAATATAGTTGCAATTGCAAGCGCTGTTTGACGTGTGGCTGCTGCAAAATGCAGGGATCATCTGGTGCTCTAGTTGCTCGACGTCGACCACCTTTAGGCAGCAGTGCCTATGATTCGGTGCGGTCCCTATGCAAGTGAAACAATGCTGTGACCAATACCAAACTCATGGGCTGCATTCGCCACACTTAGTTCTTCTTACAGTTTTTCGCTGGTTTTTCGCCATGTGAAGTAACATATGTGTCTCCGGACAACGTTGTAACCAAGAACAGTGCGCCGTAACTGATTGTTGATTGATTCGCTCTGTCTTTTCCCGTTCCTTGAGCTGTCTCTTCATTCGGAGCCAGTCCCATTAGGCGCTATAGTCACGATGACCTCATACCGTCCGACTTACTGGACACGACTGGGAGGCCTCTGGCAAAGTGCTGCCGCACTTTTGTTCATATCCACAGAGTGGTTAACAAGTTACTTTATAAAGATCGTCCTTAAGTTTTACAGAGCAGTATGTGTTACTAAACAGCTGACTCTGAGCACGGTTACCCGTTTGCCGTTGCCGTCCCCACATTATGGCTTGCAGTGGCAGCAGGCAAATGAGTTCTTATCCAAAAGGTTTAATACAGTAAGTCACTGTATTACTGTTAGAAAGTGTTTATATGTCTTGCAGCGTAGCCCACGAGGCGTAAATTATCCAACATACATTATGTAATAAAAAGTATCCGGACACCCCCAAAAACATACGTTTTTCATAGTAGGTGTATTGTGCTGCCACCTACTGCCAGCTACTCCATATCAGCGACCTCAGTAGTCATTAGACGTCGTGAGAGTGCAGAAGGGGCGCTCCGCGGAACTCGTGGACTTCGAACGTGGTCTGGTGATTGGGTGTCTCTTGTGGCTTACGTCTGTACGCGAGATTTCCACATTCCCGAACATCCCTAGGGCCACTGTTTCCGCCATGATAGTGAAGTGAAAACGTGAAGTAACACGTATAGCACAAAAGCTTAGAGGTCCACCTCGTCTGTTGATTGCCAGAGACCGCCGACAGCTGAAGAGGTTCGTAATGTGTAATAGGCAGACCACCACACAGGAATTCCAGACTGCATCAGGATCCACTGCAAGTACTATGACAGTTAGGCGTGAGGTGAGAAAACTTGCATTTCATGGTCGAACGGCTGCTCATAAACCACACATCGCTCCGGTAAACACCAAACGACGCCTTGCTTGATGTACGGAGTGTAAACATTGGGCGATTTAACGTTGGAGAAACGTTGTGTGGAGGAGCGAATCACGGTACACAATGTGACGATCCGATGGCAGAGTGTGGGTATGGCGAATGCCCCGTGAACGACATCTGCCAGCGTGTATAGTGCCAACAGTAAAATTCGGAGGCGGTGGTGTTATGGTATGGTCGTGTTTTCCATGGAGATGCATGGCCTGCACAGGGTTCTGACCTGAATCCTATAGAACACGTTCTGGATGTCTTGGAACTCCGACTTCGTGCCATGCCTTACCGACCGAAATCGATATATCTCTTCAGTGCAGTGCTCCGTGATGAATGAGCTGCCATTCCCCATGAAATCTTCCAGCACCTGATTGAACGTATGCCTGCGAGAGTGGAAGCCGTCATCAAGGCTAAGAGTGGGCCAAAACCATATTGAATTCCAGTATTACCGATTGAAAGCGTCACAAACTTGTAAGTCATTTTCAGCCAGGTGTCCGTATACTTTTGATCACATAGTGTATATTCACACAGCATTTGAGACTGAAAACACTTAGGGACTTGCAGCAATCCTTACACAGAGTTTCAAGTTTTTGGGAATATTTTTCTCACTCCCAAAAATGAAGAAATGATTTAACTTTATCGCTTACTGCATTTTCGCTGTTCATGCATTAATACTTCAGCATGATGCATGATGAAACAGGTGACTGGACAATACGGAGCAACGTACGCGGACCGGCCGTTGAGTAGACTCTTTCCGTAGCTCCTCAATTCATCTTGGAGGTTAGTGGGTCAGCAGTTGCACGTCTATTCGCCCGTACACATCTCTGCAGCCGTCTTTTACCGCTTTTATCTTCGGCCAGTGGAGCATCACACTCGCTTTGGCATTCTGCCATCACGCCATATTTTAGGCATGGCGATACGCGAGCGGTTTACGAACTTAGGCTTTTCGGAAATGTTTCCACCCCTCACCCGAAAGCTAATGACCATGACCTTAAGGACGTCACACAGATGACTCTGTTTCTCCATTATCATTACGACGGCGCTTCTACCTCCTTCCCCCCCCCCCCTTTCCACCAGCCCGACACGCTGGCGTAATTTACTAGTAGTGCATTAAAGTATTTAAAAATATTTATGGATCCCTAGTTTCCTAAATCCATTGTTATTTCTCTTGGTTCCCGAGTACATCACTTCCGCCTAGTTAACAATAAAAAATGAGTAGTCATAAAGTTCCAATTATCACCCCGAAGAAAAAAGTTACGTGTGTAGTCTTTTGTTTCTTTGTAGTTCCACGTCCAGAGTCCTGCTTCACATCGGTATCCCCTCGCCACAGTACGGTACCACGCCCCTGGAGGGGCAATAAAACAAATTAGCCCATTGATAAAGTGAAGGCGGCTTACGCCATTTTGTTTTAGCCGCTCCTGTAGCGTGCTACGGTAGTGTGATGCGAGCATGTCAATGCGTACCATGACCCTAGAAACAGAGGGCGATCTAGCAACAGTGTACACTCATATACTCTTACAAGTGGACCACTCCATGCCCTGTCCTGCATAGCACAACTATTCAACACTAATCCGTGTAGAACATTCTCGATTTACTTGACGCCTAAAATATGGGTAGAATCTCGGGCTTTCGACGAAATCCTCCATTGTCTTCGTCAGGAACAGGAGAACACCTTATTGGACATTGTGATGACGATTTACAGCTCAAAGGCGATTTGTAGTTCGATGGCGTATGTCGTCATTGAAACTGACGAACACTGTATGCAATTTCCTCCCTGATAGTAGGTTGAACCTTGTCTTGAGTATGGAGGATTTTGCCAAAACCCCGAGACTTTACCCAAATTTGACGTCAAAACTAACCGAGAACTGCATACAGGTGGTCCAATCATAGTAACCTGGCCAAATATCTCACGAAATAAGCATCAATCGAAAAAACTGCAAAGAACGAAACTCGTCTAGCTTGAAGGGGGAAACCATATGGCGCTATCGTTGGCCCACTACATGGCGCTGCCATAGGTAAAACGGATATCAGCTTGGTTTATTGAACAGGAACCCCCATTTTCATTACATATTCGTGTAGTACGTAAGAAAGTATGAATGTTTTAGTTGGACCACTTTTTTCGCTTTGTGACAGATGGCGCTGTAATAGTCACAAACGTATAAGTACGTGGTATCACGTAACACTCCGCCAGTGTGGATGGTAATTGCTTCGTGATACATTACCCGTGTTAAAATGGACCGTTTACCAATTGCGGAAAGGGTCGATATCGTGTTGATGTATGGCTATTGTGATCAAAATGCCCAACGGGTGTGTGCTATGTATGCTGCTCGGTATTCTGGACGACATCATCCAAGTGTCCAGACCGTTTATCGGATAGTTACGTTATTTAAGGAAACAGGAAGTGTTCAGCCACATGTGAAACGTCTGCCACGACTTGAAACAAATCATGATACCCAAGTAGGTGTTTCAGATGCTGTCGCGGCTAATCCGCACATCAGTAGCAGACAAATTGCGCGAGAATCGGGAATCTGAAAAACTTCGGTGTTGAGTATGCTACATCAACATCGATGGCACCCGTACCATATTTCTATGCACCAGGAATTGCATGGCGACGACTTTGAATGTTGTGTACAATTCTGCCACTGGGCACAAGGGAAATTACGGGATGATGACAGGTTTTCTGCACGCGTTCTATTTAGCGGAGAAGCGTCATTCACCAATAGCAGTAACGTAAACCGGCAGAATATGCACTATTGGGCAACGGAAAATCCACGCTGGCTGCGACAAGTGGAACATCAGCGACCTTGGAGGGTTAATGTATGGTACGGAATTATGGGAGGAAGGATAATTGACCCCCATTTTATCGATGGCAATATAAATGGTGCAATGTATGTTGATTTCCTACGTAATGTTCTACCGATGTTACTACAAGATGTTTCACTGCATTACCGAATGGTGATGTACTTCAAACATGATGGATGTCCGGCACATAGCTCGCGTGCGGTTGAAGCGGTATTGAATAGTATATTTCATGACAGGTGGATTGGTCTTCGAAGCACCATACCATGGCCGCACGTTCTCCGGATCTGACGTCCCCGGATTTCGTTCCATGGGGAAGTTGAAGGATATTTGCTATCGTGATCCACCAACAACGCCAGACAACATGCGTCAGCGCGTTGTCAATGCATGTGCGAACATTACGGAAGGCGACCTACTCGCTGTTGAGAGGAATGTTTTTACACGTATTGCCAAATGCATTGAGGTTGACGGACATCATTTTGAGCATTATTGCATTCATGTGGTATTTACAGTTAATCACGCTGTAACAGGATCCGTTCTCAGAAATGATAAGTTCTCAAAGTTAAATGTATCACATTGTAACAATCGAAATAAAACGTTCAAACGTACCTACGTTCTGTATTTTAATTTAAAAAACCTACCTATTACCAACTATTCGTCTAAAATTGTGAGCCATATGTTTGTGACCATTACAGCGCCATCTATCACAAAGCTAAAACAGTGGTCCAATTAAAATATTCATATTTCCTTACGTACTACACGAATATGTAATAAAAAATGGGGATTCCTATTTAAAAAAAAAAACCGCAGTTGATATCCGTTTGAACTATGGCAGCGCCATCTAGCGGGCCAACCATAGCGGCATGTGGTTTCTCCCTTCAAGGTAGACAAGTTTCGTTCTTTGTAGTTTTTTCGTTTGACGCTTATTTCGTGAGATATTAGGCCCGGTCACAAACAAGGATGTCGTCGCGAGAAACTTCGATCTAATCATACTCCTCGTAAGCTGTCACTGTGCTATCATTTATTCACACTGCAACGTGTGTAAATCGACGTTTTGTTTAAGTAACCACGGAGCAGTTTCATTCTGATGCTTCCTTTTATCGAAAACATCTTATGTACAAGGGGTGTTCGATAAATATTACAACATATTCATTTTTCTCAAAAGTTTCGGCAAAAAAATTGCTGAATATGTTGTGGTGCAGAATTCCTCTAATTGCAGCCATATTCATATTACTTCAGTAAAAAATGGTTCAAATGCCTCTCAGCACTGTGGGACTTAACATCTGAGGTCATCAGTCCCCTTGGCTTACAACAACTTAAACCTAACTAACCTAAGGACATCACACATACCCATGTCCAAGGCAGGATTCTAACCAGCGACCGTAGCAGCAGCGCGGTTCAGGACCGAAGCGCCTAGAACCCCTCGGCCACTGCGGCCGGCTTGGAGAAGGTAATATGAACCTGGGATCGTTTCAGAACACACACACTTGAAATTTTCCGAAAAAACTCTCCATATTACGTCTTCCTGTGACTACTCTAAGTTGGTTAAATCGTTACCTGGGTCCCTCGTGCTGAGGAAACAAACCCTTGATGAAATGCACAGAATATTTTTCTCTCAATCAACAGATATTATACCCATATACCTTCCGCAAATACAACATCAGTGGGGGAAAATTATACTGAAACATTATGTTCCACCAGGGCTGCTTGTAAAATATGATGTAAATGTTCATGTGCCAACTGTTTCAACTTCACGACAATAAGAATCTAACATAGTTCGTCAAAAGGTACGATGCATGACAATTTTGTATAGGGCAGTAAAACGAGTAAAATTTTCAGCATCCCAGATCGAAGCTGTCTCGCTGCATTACGACAATGAGGGCATGAGGCGGCCGCAATGAAAACTTTTCGCTGCTGCGACCAGGTCAAGACAAAACACAACAACGGCGTCTCTGGCACTATAAAAACTTTTTAAACAATCACAGCAGAAAGAAAACCGTTGATACCATCCTAATACCAAGCCCTATGCGGTCATGACGAATGACGCCAGGTAAACGTTAACCACTACTTCGCTCCATACATACACAGCAGCATACATACACGAGCTAATCGTATGGCAGTCGGTCAGACGGATCGATGGCGTACATGATATGCGCTTTCTATTCCCTGCTTGCAGTGGAACGAAGTCTGGCACAATTCTGTTGTAGATTTCTTGCACGCTACGGACAACCACGGCCGCTGCTAGAAGAGATGGCTGTTCGCCAAACTCACCACTTGCACAGCTCAACACCACAGTCTGCCTCTGTCGCAGATGGGGGTTCCGGGGGGCTTCCCGCCCCACCAGGATCAGGCAGGACACAAGTGCTCCTAACATTCCAGCGGACTCAATTGCGCCTACCTGAACGGCAGGCCATTGTCTTCGAAATTCACGGCTACACGGCAACAACCATCATCGCGGTATGACGTATGACGAAGAAGGCTGATGAGAGGGATATGACAGAGCGCCTCCAAAGTCAGTGTTTGTAAGTTCAGTAGACGCGCCGCAGTCATTCACCGCCGCGGCGTCACGTTACAGCCCATGCCGGGACCAACGCAAGCGGCCAACTGTCTGTGCAGCAGCCGGCTGCAACGAAGCATATAGTGTCAGCTGTCTTGAGCGGGCTGAAGGCCGCTTACGACGCGATTATTTAGCGGGCATTGACAGACGATGCCAACGAGTCAAGACGCTACCTGTATTTTTATGGAAATAAATTACTAATTCCGAATCTACTTTCACTACGCCTAGCTGTGACCATCCTTCCGACGAAAGCTGGCAAGGAGCAAACTGGGGGAGTGCTTCCTGACGCCGAGCCAACACTACTTACCCCCTCCCAATAGACTCCTCTTGCACACAGACACACGAAATATTTCTACAGCACAGTGATTCTGGAAATGAGGGGATTCTTCCACTCACTTAAGCCATTGTGAATAACTGCAGTTTTGAAAACAGGGATTGAAAAGAACACTGGGCTGCTACGAAAGAAAATTTGGTATCTTGCAAAGAGGAAGAGAAATCAATCCAGATGGGAAATGAGTCCAACCAGACCGAGACTGCAGGAGCCTTGAGAAAAGCCATTATAGGTGTGGGTTTTGAGGACCAGGAGTCAAGGCCTGTTGCTGGCCTACATGCCACCGACAGTGAACAACGGACGATCATCAGGGTTCAAATGGCTCTGAGCACTATGCGACTGAACTTCTGAGATCATCAGTCGCCTAGAACTTAGAACTAATTAAACCTAACTAACCTAAGGACATCACACACATCCATGCCCGAGGCAGGATTCGAACCTGCGACCGTAGCAGTCGCTCGGCTCCAGACTGCAGCGCCTAGAACCGCCGGCATCTTCAGGGCAGCAAGATTTGTAACGCAGGAGGACACTGGGATTTGCAGGTTTTCAATGTAAACTGGCAGAATTATATTGCTTGGATCTGACTATTTTCAGAAAGATATTGTTTTTAGTATGGAAGAAGAGGTTGTGACGAAAGAGCAACAAAGCTTATACACAACAGGATTTCACTGGCTGATCAAAAAAAAAGTCTGAGATGATCATTAAACGTAAAGATAACCCATGGATATTTTTACTTTACGTCATGGAGAGAAGCAATTTGGTGATACTCCTACATTGGGGAAGGCCTGCAAGGCTCTTATGCTTCCGCATGAAACTCACTCAAGGTTTTGGATCTCAGCGAAGCAGTATCAGTTATCAAGATCATTATATTCATCATCATCAACGCCACCTTCATATTCAGTTTCAGGTTGCTATATCTCTCTCTCTGTGTACTTTATCCTTAAAATACTGAGTTTTTTTTATTCCCAATCCGATGTTGACGTGTGCAATCTTTCACTGCTCTTATGCATCTCATTCCAGCTGTCAGTATCCCTCTTTGTGGGAACCCAAGTTTCAGTCCCGCACTGCAGAAAAGTCACAGCTATAACTTCATAATACTTTCTTTTTGTTTCCTTTCTGCTTCATTCTGTAAGGTTCTATTAAAAGTTTGTTGTTTGTCTTCGTATTATACTAGAAATTAATTTGTTCTCCTAAATAGTTAATCCGTTATTAGTAACAATTTTTATTTGAGTGGCTCAATTAAATGCCATTACTCTTATTAAATGGGACTTCCATGTTGTAGAGTTTGGCTTGAGAGTACAACTTAAGTATTTCGTATTGTAATTTCTTTACATCCTCAAATACAGTAAATGTATCGTCTGTAAGATAGGCTCTGAGCACTATGGGACTTAACCTAACTAACCTAAGGACATCACACAACACCCAGTCATCACGAGGCAGAGAAAATCCCTGACCTCGCCGGGAATCGGACCCGGGACCCCGGGCTAGCGTCTGTAAGAAAGCAAGTCTCTATGGTTCCGTACTGTCATTTCTAAGGTAGGAAGTTTCTCTTGTTTGCATCTTAAGATGTCGTCATGTATGAGGGGCGTTCAATAAGTAATGTAACACTTTTTTTCTCAGCCGGTTTCGGTTGGGACAATGCGCAATTAATTGTTGCATATCACGGAATATTCCCACTTGAGCCCCTATTGGTTCATGAAGTTCCGATACGTGCCGCGCTATACTTAATCATCCAAATAACGTCTGCAATAGAGGTGCGTTCCTAGCAGAGAGCTTCATTGAGTTTCTTCTGGCGGAGAACCAGAGCATCTGAAATATTCATGAGCGCTTACAGAATGTCTACGGAATCCTGAAAGTTAACAAAAGCACGTTGAGTCGTTGAGCGAGGCGTCTGTCATCATCGAACTAGGTCTCACTAACCTATCTGATCGCACGTGCGCCGGTTGGCCGCACACAACTGTGACTCCTGCAATGTTGAAGCTGATCGATGGATCACAATCAAACATATCGCTGCACAACTGGATGTCTCTGTTTGTAATTCCGACAGGCACATCCGCCAGCTGGTGCTCTCAAACATGTGTGCTGCGCTCCTCGCAGCCTAACAGAAGACAATAAAAAGCTAAGAAGGACCTGCTGTGCTGAACTGCTTGCGAGTAACAAAACTGATGGAGGTAATTTTTGGTCGAATATCGTAACAGGCGATGAAAAATAGTTTATTCACTTCGAACCGAAAAAAATGTAGTATCTCATGGAGTGGCGTCATATCTCCTCTCCTCCGAAGAAAAACGTGAAAGCCGCATTTTGAACTCTGGGACTCTTCTTCCTGGTGCAACGATCAACTATGAAGTGCGTTGTATTTTGTCAGGCAATTCAAGAAACGATTTCAGCTTGTTCCTTGCCGCAAAAATGACAACGGAAGACCTCAGACAAGTCTGCGCACCCGAAAGGAGCTCAGAAAACTTCATTGGACTGTTCTTCCTCTGTTAATCTCTACAGCCCAGATGTCGCATCTTGCGACTTCCATTTGTTTGATCCAACAAAGGAAGCAGTACGTGGATAATAGGAAGGTTATTGATGGAGCCAGAAGTTAGCTCCGGCATCGACCAGTAGAGCGGTACGATGCCAACATATGGGTTCATCCGGTGAAGTAGCGTAAGGCTGTGGAATTGAACGGAGATCATGTGAAAAAAAAATGGTTTCGTAACCAAAAGAGTGGGGAATAATAGAGTGTACTGGAATCCTGTACAAAACCAACCTGCTTTCATAAAAAACACGCGTTCCAATAATTAAAGTGGTTCATTCCCAATAAATAACTGACTCAACTCAGTCCAGCCTACAAATGTTGTAGTATCGTACACTCTTGGGTCATTTGACATCGTATCATCAACTACACATCACTTCTGATAATGTACCCATGTAGAATTTGTAATATATTTGTCTCAAAGTAACAACCATCACAGAGGAAACTGAACCTAAAATAATTACTCGTACAACTGTCAAAATATTGATGTGTAAGGGAATAATCATTTTCCTGAATATGTATTGTAGAGGTTAGGTGCAATCATTTTAGATCAATGTAGTCGAAATACAACACCAATAAGGAATTACAGTCTTAAAGCTGGCGCAACTAATCTTGTCATTCTACACTAATTTAAAATGCTGCACTCGATTGCAATAATATGGTTAACACGTAACAAATTTCCTTCTCGAATTGGAAAAATTTAACAAAAAAACACATCACTGTCCTAATATTTTTCCGTTGGGATGTTCAACGAGAACACAGCAGCTTGAGAAGTTAGGTTAAATTGTGCACCAAATCTTCTGTCAACGCTAATGTGTATTAAAATTACAACATCCAGAACGAATGGTTCGTATGATAAAAACTCACTGGAGAAGTTCGAGCAAAAAGCGACTTTGAGAGCGAGAAAGACCAGCAGCTGTGCTATTAATTGTTACGTCACGTGCTAGCTCAAACTTAGTCCATGAAAAGCTGAGAAACGAGACGGAAATATCACTAGCTTCTGTGTGATATTGTCTGCCGTAGAATGGTCTCCATAAACGGCCAGCACATAACGTGAAACTCTGGCGTGTATACGGCATGCGGGACCTGCAAACTAGAGGTCGTACACAGCGACTAAATGGAGAGCTGTATCACACAATATGACGACAGCACGGGTTTACCAAATTGCCGAGATGGCCGCAACGGACCTTTCAACTTCGCTCGCAGTGTTGGTCCTACGCTAGAACAACACAATGAGTGTCGGGTATTTCATATCGTACTTTAACGCTCTCTGCTGTGGGTTTGACTAGCCTTCCACTGCCACGGATTCCATTGCGCATAGACCACAAAAGTCTAATGCTGCAGTGGAAGCGCGAACACTCTCGTTGGGTGACGGATAGACAAAGTATACGATGTTCCAGAAAGATTAATCCTATTTTCCGAGACTCTATCTTTTGCATTAATCTAGGTGATAATGTGTGGTAAGTTTGAATGTAGGGGTAGGGTGACAAGGTTTTTTTCAACTGAACCCCCCCCCCCCCGTTTTTTCAAGAGTTTTGCTTTTAAAAATTTAGTATCAACGAAATACTCCTGGGGGTCAGACATAATGATGTGAATGGAAGAGAACCTCCTACTGCCGATGCAGTTGGTGTTATGAGGTGCCATTTTTGCACGTACCAAGTGTACACACTCATCACAGGGAAAATATGGTTTGGTAAAAGCTACGGCTAAATGGTCGCAACGTTAAATGGAATACTCTCTTTCAAATTCTGAAGGTGGCAGGGGTAAAATACAGGGAGCGAAAGGCTATTTACAATTTGTACAGAAACCAGATGGCAGTTATAAGAGTCGAGGGGCATGAAAGGGAAGCAGTGGTTGGGAAAGGAGTGAGACAGGGTTGTAACCTCTCCCCGATGTTATTCAATCTGTATATTGAGCAAGCAGTAAAGGAAACAAAAGAAAAATTCAAGTAGGTATTAAAATTCATGGAGAAGAAGTAAAAACTTTGAGGTTTGCCGATGACATTGTAATTATGTCAGAGACAGCAAAGGACTTGGAAGAGCAGTTGAACGGAATGGACAGTGTCTTGAAAGGAGGATATAAGATGAACATCAACAAAAGCAAAACGAGGATAATGGAATGTAGTCAAATTAAATCGGGTGATGCTGAGGGGATTAGATTAGGAAATGAGACACTTATAGTAGTAAAGAAGTTTTGCTATTTAGGGAGTAAAATAACTGATGATGGTCGGAGAGGATATAAAATGTAGACTGGCAATGGCAAGGAAATCGTTTCTGAAGAAGAGAAATTTGTTAACATCGAGCATAGATTTAAGTGTCAGTATTGTATGGAGTGTAGCCATGTATGGAAGTGAAACATGGACGATAACCAGTTTGGACAAGAAAAGAATAGAAGCTTTCGAAATGTGGCTAGATCACGTAACTAATGAGGAGGTATTGAATAGGATTGGGGAGAAGAGAAGTTTGTGGCACAACTTGACTAGAAGAAGGGATCGGTTGGTAGGACATGTTTTGAGGCATCAAGGGATCACAAATTTAGCATTGGAGGGTGCGTGGAGGGTAAAAATCGTAGAGAGAGACCAAGAGATCAATACACCAAGCAGATTCAGAAGGATGTAGGTTGCAGTAGGTACTGGGAGATGAAGAAGCTTGCACAGGATAGAGTAGCATGGAGAGCTGCATCAAACCAGTCTCAGGACTGAAGACCACAACAACAACAAATGGTCGCAATACATATTAGCTACAACTTACAATCATTTATTAACAGTAATTTCACATTTCTTAGCTATAGAATGAAGATGATGCGTGGAAATTAATCGATATTCACTTGGACTTATTAGTTTTTAACTCTGTTCTGATCCTAAATCTAGAGAACGATAACTACGATGACTTGTAGGATGCACACATTAGCTCTTCTTGTCGACGAGGATTGATGAGCCCCGATGCTGTCTTGACTACTGTTGATACAGTCTTGATACTGGGTAGATACCTTGCTGACACAGTCTTGAGTGGAGCTGTCTGTCGTTTTATATCTGCATTTGGCAAGTGTATGTAAACCACGCTGCGGATCGCGTTGCTGCCGTTGCTAGGCTGGCATCGTATAGTTACGGTTGTCGTCTTCTTCTTGTGTTTATTGGCACCACTCCGTTAGCACGCGTTGTCTGCCCGCTAGTGGCAGCAGCGGCGGTTATCGATATCTAGTAAAGATGGTACTATCTTTGGGGCGACGTTGTGGTGTTTCCGTGTGGTGTGAGATGGCAGTTCGGTTGGAGACGGACGAGCAGCCTGATGCGCGCACCGCGACAACACAGTGGGACCACTGGCGGCATGCATGCTATAGTCGCGAGGGGTACAACCTCGTTGTCAACCGGACCCAGGAAGTTTAAGTTGAGTGGACCTTAATTCAAGTAGTGAAACCTCCACCATTGTGAGATCTCGCCATTTGCTTGCATGATGCTGCTCGCAGTGTCGCTGAGCCGAAGAGCAGCGAGTGGAGCGTTTGGGGAAGGCGAACCTAATTAGCCTTCATTCACTTCTTATTATTAGTTGTCGCATTCTATATATTATTTGTGAAATTCAGACAGTGGTAATTTTCCTGCTAGTGACCGATAACGCCGCAGTTACCTGCCCTGGAGCTTAGTGTATGTTACGGCAGTGTACTTTTCCTCGCCTTGCCGCAGCTGTCCGGTAAGGAGTGTAGTTCGACGGATTCCTTGATTTGTGGGCCGGGTTGTGTGTGTGTGTCTGTTTTTTTTTTTTCCTACTTTCGTAGTAGTGCTCTGCTTCAGGATGCTCTAAACACTGGACTCTGAAGACACAGTGCTGAACGCCGGTACCGTCTTGGGTGTGTTGTTCCACCGTTGCACTGGTCATCAGACGTTAGGTAGATTCGGCAAATGCCGGCCGGAGTGGCCGTGCGGTTCTAGGCGCTTAAGTCTGGAACCGCGAGACCGCTACGGTCGCAGGTTCGAATCCTGTCTCGGGCATGTGTGTGATGTCCTTAGGTTAGTTAGGTTTAAGTAGTTCTAAGTTCTAGGGGACTGATAACCTTATAAGTTGAGTCCCATAGTGCTCAGAGCCATTTGATCCATTTTGAAGATTCGGCAAATGATTATTGGCCATGTGTTTAAACTGCCACTAGTCTGAGTTACCATCTCATGAAGTGAATGCAACTCGTGGCTCCCTGCCTCATCGCTTGCGAAGTTTTGAGGGACTTTCCCAGGTCAATCTTTGGAGCAACGTCTTCCACCCCCGGTCTCCTTGGATTGATCGGATTTGTTGAGTGCTTTTTTTTTAAAAAAATAATAACTGTAATTTCAAGTTTGAGGATGTTTAACTGGTTCTTACAGGATTGCTATTCAGGGCTTCTGCCGTGAAACAGTTTTTAAATTATTACTATTGGGGCCTTCAGCCGAGAAACAGTTGAATTTGTTGTCATTAAGGCCTTCGGCCATGAGTGTTGCTTGCCTTAAAATTTTAATTAGTCAATTGTATTCTAGCAGTTTGACTTTGATAACTGTTCCTTTAAAAATATTTTAATAACTGTAACTGCAAGTTGAAGAAGTTAATTGGTTCTTAAAAGATTGATATTCAGGCCTTCAGCCGTGAAACAGTTTTAAATTATCACTATTGGGGCCTTCAGCCGAGAAATAGTTTTTAATTTGTTGTCATTAAGGCCTTCAGCCATGGAAAACTTCTTAATTTAATTTCACCTTTTATTGTTGTTGTTTCTAAATAAAGTGTACGTGATTGAAAAATAAACTAACCAACAGCAACTGATTACGGTTCCATCCACAATCGTAACCCAATCCTGCCTTCCTTGGTACCAGGTCTCAGTATCTCCACTTGAGATCTATCTGTGCGACGTGGTAGAAGCATAGAATGTGCTTATGTGGAAAACTTATTGAAGTAACTTCCCCATGATGTGTCACTGCCAAGTAACATAGCTCGACGAAACTGCTACAGCATAGTGCAGGAGGTATACTGACAGAAACACGCAATGGCATGAACAGAAATGAGAGTTTTATTCAAGGACAATAATAAGTGCACTGATGTGCCAGGGATTTATGACAGCTCCTCGACATTACGCAAGATGGGCGATATATTTAATACGGTCTGTGATGACCACAGACAGCAAAGCCTGCTCTGCAACGTGCTCCCATGCTAGCCACAAGGTTCGTTGAGAGTGGTAGGCCGTTCTATTCTTCAACCAGCGGGGTTGACAACTGGTGAGTAGTCTCCCCATCGCATCCGTTACGTGCTCGATAAGATTTAAGTCAAATATCCCCTTGTACGAAGAGTTGCTCCATTAGCGCTTTTACATGCTGCCGCACACTGTCATAGATAAAAACGAAGTTACGACGAATGCACCCCTGAAAAGACGCAAATGGAGAGGGAGTAAAGACTCACAATGATGATGACCTGTGAGTCTGTCGTGTTCAAGGACGTCAGTACGTCCAACGAGAGCAGACATGCAGCTTATCCGCCGGAGTGTACCCATCGTGACCAGATGAATGATACGTAGACAGGAAGAGGTCGATGGAAGCAGCCTGGGAGTGATGCTGACACAGTTTGGCCATCTGCGATTTAAACGTGTGGACAAACCTTTCAGCCAACTCTTTGGATGTGGGATGGAGTGGTGCTGTATGGAGCAGCTGGATGCCCGACGTAGCACAGAAGGAAGTAAACTCTGCCGACTTGAAATGCGGGCCATTATGCGTCACAATCGCGTCCGGTAGACCCTAGATGGCGAAAATATGAGAGAGCGGTGGTCTTCGAGGACATGCGTGCAATGTATGGAAAACCACTACCGGCGTCCACCAAATGAGCCAGTAAGAAACCAGGAATGGACCCGCAAAATCCAGATGTAGCTGGGACCGCTGGGAAGCGGTCGGAGGCCACAGAAGCAGGTGTCGTGGCGGCGCCGACTGCTGATGCTGATAGGAGGAGCAGGAACCCACCAAGCGGGTGATATCGCTGTGCGTTCCTCGCCAACAGACATGTTGGCGGGCGAGGCGCTTCGTCAGGACGATCCCCCTGTGTCCCCTAAGAGAAAAAGATCAAGGATGGAAACGTCGTTGTAGCGAGGACAGTAAACCCGAACCGCTGGGTCCAACATCTGACGATGATCGGAGGGTCGAGTTGAACGTGGTGCAGTATCGCCTGGAGATCCGGGTCCAAGTCTGTGTACCGTGCGATGAGCCGAGCGTTCAGTGGGAATGCGGCGACAGCGGAGGCCGCCATGTCATCAAGATGAAAACAAGCAACCAGATTACCAGATTAGCATTGAAGTCGGAATCCGCCCTCCCCCCCCCCCCCCCCCCCCAGGATGTCGAGAAAGGAGATCAGCATGGCATGGACGGCTGTGGCCTGGTAACGGATGTCTTAGGTGTACCCCGCAAGGAACAATGCCCAGCGCTGCAGGCGGCGAGTGGTCTGGATAGGGATGGTGGATGTGGTGCCACACACGTAGACCAACGGCTTGTAGTCCGTGTAGAGTGTGAACTGGCGGCTGTAGGTGAAGACGTGGGACTTCATGAAGCCGAACACGTTGGCCAAGGCCTCTTTCTCGATTTGGCTATAATTACGCTCTGCATGTGATAGGGTTTTTGGGGCCCCCAGCCCATAATCCGACGCATCAATGGCCAGAATAAGAGCCGTGGTGGAGTCGTATACGACGAGGCATGGTAAAGCGAGAAGAGCAGATTTGAGACGCTGGAACGCAGCAATCAGGTCAAGGGAACATTCTTGCAAAGCAGGTGATGCAGATGCTCCGCCTGAGCTGCAGCATGTGGGATAAAACACCGATAGTAGGTGAGTTGACCGAAGATGGATTTGAGCTGGGAGAAATTTGTCAGTGTGAGGAGTCAGTGAAAGGCTTCAAGATATTGTGATGTCGGGCGAATGCCTGCAGCGCTCAAGAAATAGCCGAGATGCGTCACTTGTAGCACAAAAAATTGACATTTGGCCCTGCAGAACCTCAAAATGTCGCCAAAGATTCCGCTCAGTCTGGGGCCTAGATCCCTGTGACTAAGATGTCGTCCAACTAATTGGCAGTGCTGAGGACCTTCTTAGTGAGAGACTCTAGAAAGTGTTGAAAGATGGCCAGAGCACTGACGAACGCAAAGGGCAAGCAGTTGTACCAGAAGAGCCATAAGGGAGTATTGATGACGAGTGCTTTTGAGAGGGAGTGTCAACTGGCAGCTGGAGGTATGCTGCAATTTCATGAAGATCTTGCCACCTGCCAACTTGGACCGAATATCATCGGCCTTTGGGATTGGGTAAGAGTCAATGATAGACTGGGCGTTGACGGTGGTCTTAAGATCACCACATACCTGGAGGGACCCATCCGCATTCTTTTTCTGATGATGACAATGTGCAAAGCGCAGTGACTGTGGTGAACCATTGCCAGAGCTCCCACCTCCTCGAGGCGAGCCAGTTCCAAGTGTATGGTGTCTCGCAGGGTGAAAGGCAGTGGACAAGCCCTGTGAAACTTTGGAACTGCCGAGGAAAGTGTTTCTATGTGCACTTCGAAACCAGACACACCAGGAGAAAAATCAGCGAAGACATCAGGGGAGGACTGGGAAATCTCCTGTAAAGCGTCAAGGGACATAGTTTGGTCTGCCAGGGTTGATCATAGATCTCAAGGCCAACAGAATGAAAAAGATCCATCCTCAACAGATTAGTCGCCATGGGGCAGCTAGGACCAGAGCGTGGGCAGTGACTTCATGAGAGAGGTATTGCACCTGCAGCAGGAACTACCCCTGCATGCAGATGAAGTCATTACTATAGCTGTTCAAGGGGGTCGGGAACGGGTGGAGCAGTAGAGCACCCAAGCAGCTGTGAAGGTCACCATCAGTAATAGTATCGGAGGACCCTATGTCCAATTGAAAATGGAGAGGAGTCCGCCATGTGTGGGAGGACTGTCTGGACAAAGTAGACGCTAGGCAGCTGGTCAGAATCCTCCAAGACCGAGTCCAGAGGGTCTAACGCCGTGAGATCCACCTCCATTGATGAAGAGGAGCGGCAAATGTTGGCCCAATGACCCTTCATCCCACAGGCGGACCACACCACCTGCCAGAAATAACAATCGTGACGCTTGTGCTTAACAAAGCATTGACGATAAGAGGACAACCTCTGACACTGTTGAGTCTAAGAGCCCATAACATGGCCTGGAGGAGGAGGAAGAGGAGGTGGTGGCGGGGCGCCCACCCCTGGCTGTCGGTGTGGCCACCGCTCTGGCGACTGTGGGCCTGAGTGACGATGGAGTGGTCGTGCAGCAAAGACCTGCAGTGAGGCACGGAGGACTATTCATGGGCACGAATGACTGACAGACATGTGTCGCAGGAGGGATCCTACAGGTTTAACAGATCCATTCACAGAGCATTGTCAGGAGCATGGACCAGAATCACATCACGAAGGGGGGACGAACCATATCACTGCTTACACCCCAGGTTGGCAAAGAAAAACCAGCAGTCACCAGAAAGCCCTGGAAGGCAAGCAACCTATCCTTGTAAGAGTGTGACAGAATCTTCTGACAGCTGAAGAATTTGTGGCGAGCTGCCACAATGTGGAACTGGTCATCAAAATACTATGATAACCAGTGGTCACTTGTTCGTAAGGGAGGGCATGGGGTTCTACCTCTGGATCCAACTGTTGCAATAAGCGATAAATGTTAGTACCGACATAGGCAAGAAAAAATGCACGACACTAGCTGGTGTCAATGATAACATGGGCAAGGAAATGTTGTTCCAAGTGAGCCGCATAATTACTCCACGGTTCAATAGACTTGTCAAACGGCGCGAACGCAGCAACATCAGCTGAAGCTGCAGGCCCTGGACACTAGTCAAAGCCTGGAGACGCTGAATCAGAAGTTCATTCATGTGTTGCGTACGATCCAACAGCTCAAGGACGCGAGCCGATGGCGCATCCAAACCCATAATACCTTCAGCCATGTCAACAAACAATGGAGCAATGCAGCAATTCAAACAGACTCGACGCCACTACTGAATCTATGGAGCAAGAACAAACTCATTTTGCCAACTTATTTATTAAACAAACTACAATAAATCACCAACAGTAACACACGCTTCAAAACCAACGAAACAATAACGATCCAATCTGTGGATCAATCAACTAACAACTAATTCCTACAATCACAGTTCCCTTCGACTCTGTACCCATACAATTGTTCCACGTCGAAGTTGTCAGCTGGTAGCTAGCGTAACCCGACGGAAGCAATGCATCATAATCGTTGCAGAAGAGAGGATGGTCGAAGTGGCACACCGCGGAACCAGCCGATCTTCTCTGCTCTTGGCGCGTCAAGAACTGCCTGCTGAACTGTTGGGCGCCAGCTTATATAGCCCTGGGTGGAAGGATATTTCTGGGACTATTTGCATACACGTGATGGCCAGGAAATAGTTAATCGATCGTCGAACCCCTTTCCTCTGCTGCTGGTTGATGGCCTCTGACGGACGTTGATCGTACCTCCGTGTTTGTTGTCAGCTGTGGTACTTGCTGGTAAACACTCTTGCATCGGCCAGACATTGCAGTGGAGTCGGCAACCCGCATCGCTGGTCTGTCTGCGGAGTTGCTGCTGCAGTAGGCATCTGTGGTGACTTCAGCACGATGAGCAACAGGGCAGCATTTGACACTGCTTGACCCCTCCGGGCGTTTCAGCTCTACTCTAAAGACATTGTGGTGCTACATAGTGTAGTTTGGCGAGTTTTGCTCTCGTATATACAGTGGAGCAACTAGGGACAAAGTATGAAGGTGATTCGGAGCAATGAAGGATGCTTACATATGATTTGAGCCCTTCTGTAGCGTGATGATGGGATGACGAGGGCGGGGGGGGGGGGGGGCGGAAACAGCTCGGGGCTATATTAACATGTGGGTGCACAGACTGGCGAAAGTCCGTTAAAACCTACCAGTTCCATGACAACCTCTGTGCCAACAGTTCACTTTTGTTGAGCAGTTTAAAAATGTGCATGTCAAAAACTCTGGCTCCACTTCAGCCTCATGACTACTCTAGCGCCTGAAGCTAAGCAAATCGCCACTTAAGACGTGTCGAAGTGGTTGCCTAAATCTCGCAGTCTTGCGGCTGCTCCAGTGTCTGAGGATTAGGCAACCCCTTTATTTCATCGTAAGTGGGGATTTGCCTACCTTCAGGTGCTAGAGCAGTCTCACAGCTGAATTTGTGCCAAAGTTTCTGACCGCTATACAGGGTGGTCCACTCATCGTGATCGGGCCAAATATCTCACGAAATAAGCGCCAAACGAAAAAACTACAAAAAATGAAACTTGTCAAGCTTGAAGAGGGAAACCAGATGGCGCTATGGTTGGCCCACTAGATGGCGCTGCCATAGGTCAAACGGATATCAACTGCGTTTTTTAAAATAGGAACCCCATTTTTATTGCATATTCGTGTAGAATGTAAAGAAATATAAATGTTTTAGTTGGACCACTTTTTTCGCTTTGTGATAGATGGCGCTGTAATAGTCACTACCGTATGGCTCACAAATTTAGACGAACAGTTGGTAACAGGAAGGCTTTTTAAATTAAAATACAGAACGTAGGCACGTTTGAACATTTCATTTCGGTTGTTCCAATGTGATACATGTACCTTTGTGAACTTATCATTTCTAGGAAAGCATGCTGTTACAGCGTGATTACCTGCAAATACCACATTAATGCAATAAATGCTCAAAATGATGTCCGTCAACCTCAATGCATTTGGCAATACGTGTAATGACATTCCTCTCAGCAGCGAGTAGTTAGCTTTCCGTAATGCTCGCACATGTATTGACAATGCACTGACACATGGTGTCAGGCGTGGTTCGTGGATCACGAGAGCAAATATACTCCAACTTTCCCCACAGAAAGAAATCCGGGGACGTCAGTCCGGTGAACGTGCTGGCCATGGTATGGTGCTTCTACGACCAATCCACCTGTCATGAAATATGCTATTTAATACCGCTTCAACCGCACGCGAGCTATGTGCCGGACATCGATCATATTGGAAGTACATCGCCATTCTGTCACGCAGTGAAACATCTTGTAGTAACATCGGTAGAACATTTCGTAACTAATCAGCATACATTGCACCATTTAGACTGCCATCGATAAAATGGGGGCCAATTATCCTTCCTCCCATAATGTCGCACCATACATTAACCCGCCAAGGTCGCTGATGTTCCACTTATCGCAGCCATCGTGGGTTTTCCGTTGCTCAATAGTGCATATGATGCCGGTTTACGTTACCGTTGTTGGTGAATGACGCTTCGTCGCTAAATAGAACGCGAGCAAAAATCGGTCATCGTCTCGTAATTTCTCTTGTGCCCAGTGGCAGAAGTGTACACGACGTTCAAAGTCGTCGCCATGCAATTCCTGGTGCATAGAATTGTGGTACGGATGCAATCGATGTTGCTATAGCATTTTCAACACCGACGTTTTTGAGATTACCAGATTCTCGCGCAATTTGTCTGCTACTGATGTGCGGATTAGCCGCGACAGAATCTAAAACACCTACTTGGGCATCATCATTTGTTGCAGGTCGTGGCTGACGTTTCCCATGTGGCTGAACATTTCCTGTTCCCTTAAGTAACGTAACTATCAGATGAACGGTCCGGATATTTGGATGATGTCGTCCAGGATACCTAGCAGCATACACAGCACACGCCCGTTGGACATTTTGATCACAATAGCCACACATGAACACGACATCGACCTTTTCCACAGTTGGTAAACGGTCCATTTTAACACGGGTAATGTATCAGGAAGCAAAGACCGTCCGCACTGACGGAATGTTACGTGATACCACGTACTTATACGCTTGTGACTATTACAGCGGCATCTACCACAAAGCGAAAAAAGTGGTCCAACTAAAACATTCATATTTCTTCACGTACTACACGAATATGTATTTAAAAAAAAAACTCAGTTGATATCCGTTTGACCTATAGCAGTGCCATGTAGCGGGCCAACCATAGCGCCATCTGGTTTCCCCTTTCAAGCTAGATGAGTTTCGTTCATTGTAGTTTTTTCGTTTGATGCTTATTTAGTGAGATATTTGGCCCGGTCACTATCACTGGACCACCCTGTACGTCTAACCTGCTCAACAATGGTGTGTGGGTGACACCAAGCGTGTTGCCGAACTGGGGGGCCTTAGAGGGATCCTTTGTCATTTTATTCACCAAAACATCAATAAGGACATATGCTATAAAAATACTCATCATTAGCACCAAGTTACGTAGTTTAGACTGCATTGGTACAATAAATCTGTGTTGTAAGTGGTCACTCAACACTATCCACTTTGGCAGTAGATACTGTCACACAAGTTAGGAAATTTTACGTCTCTTTTGGAATAAAGTGGACATATTCCCTCTCATGTCTCAGTTGGAATAAAATTTACATATTGAATGTCATATATATTCTTCAACAGTTTAGGTGATTTACAAGATTTTGTATTAGTTTTTAGTATTCTCATTTGCAACGTCATAAGGCGAATATTCCAGAAAATGTTGCGTTTTCTATAACAAAATTATTTATTATGCAAGAATTCTTTTCATGATTTCTTACTGTTGCACTGCTGATAACTTTAATTCCTCTTCGACAGTCAGTTAGACATGATCATTTTAGATGTATCAGTTTTCTACACTGGATGTACATTGTAACTAGCGACCCGTCCCAGCTTCTGATAGATAGCACTATATATCTACAGTTGCACATCTTGTCCGGCGCAAGGGAAATAAACTACGTGCACAAAACGTCCTATACATGAAATTTACCTGTTAGTGAAAACTGTGTCTAAATCCCTACACAAGTTCCTGAGATTAACCTTCACATACAGACAGAAAATCACGGCGGGGTACTCTATAACATTTAAAGAATGTCTAACTTTCCTAATCAATGAATAAAATTTTTCAGATTCATTTTTCACACACGTCAAATGAAATTTTGTAGTTTTTACGTTTTCCTTAATATTGTTTACTTTCATTATTCTCAGTTTAATGTGCTTTTTGGTTTAGAAATCCGATACGAGCAGGCTAAAACCTGGTAGTGATGGGTACTTGTTTGTAGGCTATCACTGTTAACTTTAATGACGACTGAAAATATACATATGAACTATCACCTTTTTTAATTTAATTATTAGTTCAAAAGATATCACTGGTGCTGAACGGCTTGGTCAGTAATAAAATGGGCGACTATAGGTGTTTGAAACATTTCTGTAGGATATTTTATTTGTACTATCCGTTCAGCATAAACAGAAATGATTGTCCATTTTAAAAGTCTTGCGGCGAATAACTATATTTCTAACACTAAATTTTCATATGACTTCTGTAATTAGATGTGAGTGTGTGTGTGTGTGTGTGTGTGTGTGTGTGTGTGTGTGTGTGTGTGTGGCTGACCTCAGCTACCAGCTCTCTGGCGAAAAGTTTCCATCTCGTGAAGCTCCTTTGACACGTGGCTCATAAAGTTTCGTCATTTACGAGATACCCCAAGTATGACTCGTAAATCTTTCATTTCAGCGGGGCGTCAATTTTAATACGCTGTAAAAACGATGACGAATCGACGGCATCAGCATCTTGCCACAAACGACTGCTTGAATCACACACATACTTCTAAATCACTTCTAATGAAAGACGCTATACGTAATATCTGTATAAACATCATTAAAATCATTATCATCTCTTCTGTCTCACAATAATAAATTTAAAGGGTGGGTTTTCATTTACGTTCGCCACGAACAGAACTTTGAATACAAATCCGAGTTTAATTAGATGTATCTGCGAAAAAGCGATATAAGACGCCTCAGACATCATCTTAGTAACCACAGAAAGGAACTACATTTTAAAGAATAAATAAAGATAAGAAGAACCACGTTCAACGTTTCATCGACTACGACGTCAGAAGCGATGGATAAGATGGAAAAGAAAATCCGACGGGTCCTTTTCAAGGTAACTAACCAGGAACTTGAAAGTCTTAGGGAAACCTCGGAGAAAGTAAGGTGGAACGACCCAGATGGTGGTTTGAAGTTCGTTCCACCTGGATACGCGGCTGTTACCTTAGTTAGTGCGGCACTTCACTGAATATTTTAAAAGAAAAGTGACTGAAACTGAGGCTATTGTATTAGGCTACAAAAGCCGTGAGCTGTAGGACAAAAAGCCGGCCGGTGTGGCCGTGCGGTTCTAGGCGCAGGTTCGAATCCTGCCTCGGGCATGGATGTGTGTGATGTCCTTAGGTTAGTTAGGTTTAAGTAGTTCTAAGTTCTAGGGGACTGATGACCACAGATGTTAAGTCCCATAGTGCTCAGACCCATTTGAACCATTTTTTTTTTGTAGGACAAAATAATGCTTGCTTGTTTGTGACCGTATCTGCGTGTTTCTACTAGTGTTTGCTCATCGCTAGTTTCTTTAGTGGATACCTTAGGAGAAGTTTCGTTTTAAGGTGACAGAGGGAATAAGGATTCGGCTTCGAACTTGATTGACATGACCCTACATATCGTCTCTTGAGCAAAATCGCTACGAATCTATAAGGCATGTCCAATTTAAAAGGAGGCCTTCGCTGTAGCGGTGTTGTATGTAAGTCCAGTGAGTAAATGCGTTATTTCCAGTTAAAGGCTTCGCAGCAGTTTCCTCATTTATGGAGAGTTTTTTCCTCATTTCACTGGATGATGGATTCCTCCCGATCAGCACAAGGAGTGGTTATCCAATTTCTTCGAGCAGGGGAGAAGCATGATTCAAAAATTTATCGCAGGATGAATGAGGTCTACGAAGATAGGTGTCCCGCACTGTGCACTATATTCTGGTTCTATCAGCGTTAAGAGGCGTGATGTGTGGCCAAGAAGAACCTTAACTTTGTATAAAAAGTTCGTTGGGAGTCCCTGGAATGTCTTCGTTATAGCGCCGATATCTTCCTATGTGACACGCGCATCTTCGACCCCTTAAAACAATCTCAGAAACTTCAGATGTTCATCTGAGACAAGGAACTGTAAGACACCGAGGAACACTGGGTCCGTCAGCTATCCAGGAGTTTCTACACTGAAGCCATTCAATCCCTTCCAAAGAGGAGTACATTCTACATTATTAAAAACTCGCAGATGCTTTCATGTTGAAATATATTCTGGTTTGTTTTGGAGGAAATGCTGTTCATAACCAGTACCCCCGAAAATTAAACAATTCTGTCGGAAGCTTCAAATATTCGTGGTAGAAAAACTTAATAAAGAAAAAAAATCTTTGTCATAACACTAACTGGAAATCTGAAAATGCCAAAATGGAAATGCCAAAATGCCAAAATTTTTATACATACATCGTATTGCAGTATTGATAGGAATTTAACTTCAACTTCATTTTTCCGTAACTCTACGGCAAGTTTGATATGCCTTTTCCAGTATAAATCGCAATTGTACCAACACAATTCAAAAATGGTTCAAATGGGTCTGAGCACTATGGGACTTAACAGCTGAGGTCATCAGCCCCTAGATTTAGAACTACTTAAACCTAACTAACCTAAGGACATAACACACATGCATGCCCGAGGCAGGATTCGAACCTGCGACCGTAGCAGCAGCGCGGTTCCGGACTGAAGAGCCTAGAACTGCTCGGCCACAACGGCCGGCTCAACACGATTCACTCTGTCGAGGGCATTGCTTCAATCTAGGACAAAATTCGTGACCCAGAACTGAATGAACAGTGGACTGCATCATGTGATCATTATCAGGTAGCGTTCGACTGGTATCAACAAAAACTTCTATCTGTCTTCTAGCTTTAAATTTCTCTATATAGTACTTAGATGAAAGCGTCCAAACAACACCTCATTCCCACTTGGTACGACCATATGTTTCTGCAATTAACAGCATTGGGATGAACAGTTATTTAGAAATTGGAGCCACGCGGAGTGGCCGCGTGGTTTAAGGCGCCACGTCACGGATTGCGCGGCTCCTCCCGCCGAAGGTTCGAGTCCTCCCTCGGGCATGGGTGTGTGTGTGTCGCTCTTAGCATAAGTTAGTTTAAGCAGTGTGTAAGTCTAGGGACCTAAGCAGTGTGTAAGTCTAGGGACCGATGATTTGAGCAGTTTGGTCCCATAGGAATTCGCAAACAAACAAACACACTTACACACACACACACACACACACACACACACACACACACACACACAAACACACACACACACACACACACACACACACACACACACAAACAAACAAACAAAACTTGGGGTTTCCGTTAGTAGGGCGGAATGCCGTTTACTGGAATCTAAGATGGGAGAAGTTATCACGTTACATTTCTCACGCATAAAACCATTCGAAGCGCCGTGAAAAAACTGGGAAACTAAAGAAAAAAAGTTCGTAAGAACGTTTGCTTACGTCTCTAAAAAGTCAGAGGTTCATAGTAATAGTCTAATAACACACCACTAGAGAAATTAGGCGACGGACGAAATCCAGTATGTAAAATATTACGGATAGTACGACAATACAGACTAAGAATTTTCTTAAAGCTTGAAGGAAAAATATTCAACGCAGATAAGATAAATGACGAACAATTATACGCCTTTTTGTGCGGAGATTTTTAAATTTCTTATACTTTGAAACAAAAAGAAAAAAAAGAACCTGTAATAGCTCCATGTGATATAAAGCAGCTTTATGAGAGGGCGGTTTCGATGTTGCTGCTGTTTATAACGGCTTTTATCCCAAGAAATATCAAGTTACAATTTTTTATGTATGTAGTGAGGGGAGCACTTTCTTAATCGGCAGAACTGTAAAATATTTGCATAATATCAGAAAACACATGAGGACGAAAGAGAAAAATAACAAAAAAAGTTAGCCGAGATAAGATTTTATTTCAGCGCTCGGCATATCTAATCAGAAAAATTGTGTATACTCCCTTTCGCTGGCGTGAACAATTCCGAGCCAGGATAGCTGTTCCGGCAACCGAAGCAGCGGCACGAATGCAGCGCGGCGCCACGGTCTTCAGTTTATCACCGGCGCTCGCGTGCAAAGCAGGCGATTCGTGGGCGCTGGACGTGGAACGAACGGGCCGTCAGGCCGAAATGGTCGCGTGGAATACTGATGCCGCGTCTAATTTACTGAGCCCCCACTTACAAATGCAGCCTCGATGCCGTCCAATTTCGGAAGCCGTTTTTAAGATTCCGCGTCGGGGAGGGACCAGCAAGCATTTCTTGACCGCATGAAGTAAATCATGGTGAAGCTATGACTGACTCTTAATCCCCGAAAGCAGTGACAACGAGAAGTGCGGATCACCATCGTCGTCGTCATCATCATCTCCTTCCAACGAGCCGGGTAGAAACTTTGGAAACGATATGCCTCCACTGACTTCTGTCGTGATATAGATTTTCTGTCTCCACTGCATCCCACGTTACTTCTGTGCTCATGAGATCTTCATTAGACTGGTGTGATTAGGCTGCCCGTCTCTTCCTAGGCCTCCCAATCGACCTTTTCCTGGTACCTCCATTTCCAAATACTGACATGGAATTCTGGTGCGATACATTCGCTTCACATGACCTAATCACTTCGATCTCCCAGCACTCGTTCTTTCCTCCCTGTTTAGGGCCACTGCAGGTCTCTCTTTACATATTCCTTCATGACCCCGACTCTCCCGGCTTTTTTTCTATGAGGTGGCGTGAGCAACATCACTTCACACGCTTGAATTTGTCTCGCTTCTCTCTTATTCATGACACAGGTCTTCAGTTTATACTTCATGACTAACAGGGGATAGGTCGGTTTAGCTCTTAGAGGGACTCCCTTGTCCTAAATTAAGTTCCGCACTTGGTGGAAGAAACTGTACACTTTTGCTGCACACTTTAAAACTTCTAGTTCAGCATTTGATATGACACTACTTAAATAATTGAAACTTTTCACACATTCAACCTCCTCTCCTTCCACTACGATATTACAAGTTGTGGGTGTCCTACTCACCTTCATGGCCACTGTCTTGCTCTGGCTCACAGTCGAATTCTTCAAATTTCCTTTCCCACTAATCTAGTCTATCCTGAACCTCCATTTCTGTCTCTCCTAAAATGGCGATGTCATCAGGAAAAGCAGCAGCACTGAGAACATCTTCTATCTCTCTGATTTCTTTCTTGACAATGTCTATAGTTTAATGAAGAATAACGGGTAAAGCCGAACACCTCTCTATATCTTAAACATTTTTGACTTTTCAGCTCCTATTTGTGCGGATTTGACGGCGTAAACGGTAGCGTGTCTTACACGACTGTTGCTCCGGAATTCTGACAAATTCTTTGACAGAAATACGAAAACGATTTTTAAAAAAGTCTGAAGAATTTCATTTCTTTTCATTACGTGAGACAAGCGGTTCTAGGCGCTTCAGTCTGGAATCGCGGGACAGCTACGGTCGCAGGTTCGAATCCTGCCTCGGGCATGGATGTGTGTGATGTGCTCAGGTTAGTTAGGTTTAAGTAGTTCTAAGTTATAGGGGACTGATGACCTCAGACGTTAAGTCCCATAGTGCTCGGAGCCATTTGAACCATTGGAACAAACGGTATATGCAGGGCTGTGTCTGTCACATCTAGATAAGGTTGCGATTCAGGTTCGAATCCTGCCTCGGGCATGGATGTGTGTGATATGCTCAGGTTAGTTAGGTTTAAGTAGTTCTAAGTTATAGGGGACTGATGACCTCAGACGTTAAGTCCCATAGTGCTCGGAGCCATTTGAACCACTGGAACAAACGGTATATGCAGGGCTGTGTCTGTCACATCTAGATAAGTGCTCAGTGCCATTTGAACCATTTTTTTCCATTCATAAATTTCTATATAACATTCAAAATTCGCAATTGCCGAGTGGTAGGAACCTTCGACCATTCGACTAATGTGTACATATTGTGTACTGTAGACTCAGCAGTATTTGGCTTGTAATGCGGCAACTACGTATCCGAGCCCCTAGACAACGAAACCAGCCAAAACTTTTAATATTTGAATTATGAATCTGAGGGTAAGTAGTTAAGTGCCACTCATTTCATTTTTATTTTGAAAGCCCACAAGTCCCATCCACCTTTTGAGCTCGGACTCGTCGACGTCTAAGACCAGTGACGTTTTATCTTCCGCGTCCAAACCAATAGCGTCCCGTATTGTCGTGTTTTGGCTTCCGACACTTCGGGTCGCACTGTTTCGGCCGCATCCACCAATCAGGAAAAATACTACTGTTTCCCGCCAATAGCATGAAAACTGCCGTGTTTAATTAATTATCACTACAGAACGACTACAGACGCGGGCCAATCAGATCAAATCTTCCTGGTCAGTTAGCTCTATAAAGTCACGTCTGACGTCAATATGCGATGGACGAATCATATCGTTACCCATTCACTTCCGAATTTCCAGAAGCGTAACGAACGTGAAGGGAATTCCGCGAGGCTTCTACTCACACCGCGTAGGCCTAGTCATAACAACAGTTGTAATTTCTCACCATAAATTATTAGGTGGCAGTCAGCACTTTAGACTACCGCCTTCAGCCTCAGAGCCGAACCGTGCCGAATACCGCGAAACCCCCTCTTAGCTTGATTGACAGCGGAGTTCCGTAAGCCCGCTCAGGTGGTTGCTTCACACGCTTCAGCCGAACAAAGCCTATGAATGTCGTGTCATCTCCCTGGCCGCTCTCAGAGTTCTGGGCGAACTGAGCGGTTCTCACGCATACTTAGAATGGAACGGCAAGCCTCGTCAGACAAATGCTGCCGTTTTATAAAATACTTTCCCCAGCATTAAATATCTTCCGCAGACTTCTAGCACGATGAAAATAAAGTGCCCTGCCTATCGTCAGTCGCGCAAGGGGCAGATGAATATAGCATTTAAATGGAAGGAGGAACGCCAGACATTTTGTAACCTGTACTATTTTGTACGGGTTGTAATATGTACTATTTTTCTACGCGATCTCCATCATTTTCTATGGCCTTACTCCAGCGATGCGTAAGAGCGTGTAATCCCTGTTAGTCGTAGCGATCTTTTCACTGCATGAGTTTACGCTTTCGTCTTCTTTAATATCGGTCACACGTATAGAATCTCTAAGTGACCCAAACGGATGGAAGTCAGAGGGTTCCAGTTCCGGCTGCATGGTGGATGACGCAATTACATCTAACCCAATTTTACGAAGCGATCCCGGGTTCTGAGAGTTGTGTGTGGTCGTGCACTGTCGTGCTGTACCAAGTTTTCCTTCAGATTCCAGTCAGACCGAACACGTCGGAAACGATTCTTGAGTTTGTTCAGAGCTGTCAAATATGCCTCTGAATTAATGGCTGGCTCTTCTGAGTTTGCATTCAGATGTCATCAAATAAAGTAGACTGGACACTTCCTGTCCATGTTTGACAATTTCAGTATCGTTTTACTTAAGAACAAGTTACAGATATTTTGAGCGTTTGAGAATTGCGTAAGGCTGAAAAGCATAAAATTAGTAAGTAAAATATTCAAGACTAATATCAGTTTTTAGTGCATTAAAAATGGCTGCAACATCTCACAAAACAGTGATGCATGTGGCTGCTATAACCGTTAAACACCGATTCTTGTAGGAATCTAACTTCGCTGTATAAAACAACCTCAGTCTTTGACTACTTTACTAATGAGTTGATGTATTAAATATGTGGCGCTAAGCCAGTAACCGAGAAAAAGTTTAGCAAAGGTCCGAAACTGTCTTTAAAGTTAGTTGGAAGTAGCTAAGAACTTTCGCTGTTAAACAATGGATGAACACAGTCTGAGTAATCTGGCATCGTTTCAGGAGAACCTAGTTCATCACGCAGCTAAATGCTTATGACGTCATACTTTCGTACAACGATATTATTTTTGAAGTATATTCAGTGGTACTGTATGTGTGAATACTTTCTTCGACTTGTGTTGCGAATAGAGATAGTAATGAAGAAGTAATAAATTAAAACTTCATGCACGATACAGAAGCTTTACTGAATGAACAGTGAAAATAACTAAGGGATGAAGTTTTTTCCTTTCATCATTTTGTGGGGTGGTATTAGCGGAGAAAGGCTTCGTGATACTTTGAAATCATGTGTAAAGTTTGTTAAAGTCACTATGTGCTCGCACTCTCCACTTGTGGATGAATATAGTCTGCATATTCGTGCGGTGCGTTATGCTTCTTTTTCACCACCACTACCACCACCACCCCTTTGAGAGGTAGATAGACCTTACCGCCGCAGTGCTTTTTTCAGAGAGCCCGTGGTATGTATATCAAGTTTGATTGATATCGGTACAGTAGTTTAGAAGGAGATTTTGAACATACACACATTTTTATAAGATAAGAAATCATATAAGATAAAAGATATGCGCACATACGGCTACAAAGCGATATCACATAACGTAGGACTATAAGAAAGAGAAAAAAAAGGCAGAATGAAAGGTATGCCACGAAAAAAAACTTACGGCGAATAATATGAAGACTTACCACGGAAAATTTTCAGCGACTAATTTTGTATGTCTATTTCATTTATTAGGTTGGTGCATAATTTCGTAGCGTGTTTGTTTTGTATGTCGGTATACCGGTTGCTATGAGTTTACTTGTCGATTGTCAATTTTTATTTATAGTTCACTGTTGCTATTTGGGTTTACATATTGTAATTTTTTCATTGTGAGATACAGAACAGTGGACTCTAGAAAACGGAGTACCAAGTGGCGAAGTCGGGACGTTTCTACCATATTCTTCTCGCATTTTTGCTCAGTAGAGCGGTGACAGCAGCAGCAGTGACAGCGCGAAATATTTGCGCCATAAATGGGAATAATGCGATTGGAATGCGCACAGCAAGAAAATGGTTTTCTCGTTTTAAGATGGATCGTTTTGACATTAGTGATTCTCCGAGTTCAGGAAGACGCTTGGTATTTGATGAAAATCGTTTAAACGCATCAATCCACAGCCATCCGGCCATATGTGCTTGCTCGTCATCAGTTGCCTCGTGAACAAAACCGATCATTATCAGCCAGTAACGTTAATGGTTACGAGAAATGGTGTCTTTATGCTAAGAAAAGAAAGGAATGGTTAAGTCAAAACAAAGCATCCCCGTACAAAGACCTGCGCACATCCACAAAAGATAACATTATGCATCTGATGGAACAATGAAGGTGTGGTGCACTAAGAATTGCTTCCTCGAGGTAAACCATCGCTACTGGCATTTACTGTCAACGACTGAGGCGCCTTGCAGATGCAAGACTCCGTGAAATGATGCTGCCTCACGATGATGACGTCCTACAGCACTGCGTTAAACTCACAAAAAAAGATCTATACAGCAGCTGGGTTGGGAAATCATTCCGCACGCACCTTATTCACCTGATGTAGCGCACTTTCACAGTCTCTATCGAAAAACCTTCAAGGATCTTTCTTTCTGGATGAAATTGCGCTCCGAATATGACTCGACGATTTCTTTGCCTCAAAACCAAGTGGCTTCCACAGTAGTAGAATCGTAAAGTTGCCCCATGGTTGGCAAACTGTTGTAAGTAGTGAAGAGGAATATACACTCCTGGAAATTGAAATAAGAACACCGTGAATTCAATGTCCCAGGAAGGGGAAACTTTATTGACATATTCCTGGGGTCAGATACATCACATGATCACACTGACAGAACCACAGGCACATAGACACAGGCAACAGAGCATGCACAATGTCGGCACTAGTACAGTGTATATCCACCTTTCGCAGCAATGCAGGCTGCTATTCTCCCATGGAGACGATCGTAGAGATGCTGGATGTAGTCCTGTGGAACGGCTTGCCATGCCATTTCCACCTGGCGCCTCAGTTGGACCAGCGTTCGTGCTGGACGTGCAGACCGCGTGAGACGACGCTTCATCCAGTCCCAAACATGCTCAATGGGGGACAGATCCGGAGATCTTGCTGGCCGGGTAGTTGACTTACACTTTCTAGAGCACGTTGGGTGGCACGGGATACATGCGGACGTGCATTGTCCTGTTGGAACAGCAAGTTCCCTTGCCGGTCTAGGAATGGTAGAACGATGGGTTCGATGACGGTTTGGATGTACCGTGCACTATTCAGTGTCCCCTCG
Organism: Schistocerca piceifrons; assembly: GCF_021461385.2. Taxonomy (NCBI): domain Eukaryota; kingdom Metazoa; phylum Arthropoda; class Insecta; order Orthoptera; family Acrididae; genus Schistocerca; species Schistocerca piceifrons. The sequence goes on from NC_060140.1 coordinate 299,763,372, forward strand.
ACGATCACCAGTGGTGTACGGCCAGTGTAGGAGATCGCTCCCCACACCATGATGCCGGGTGTTGGCCCTGTGTGCTTCGGTCGTATGCAGTCCTGATTGTGGCGCTCACCTGCACGGCGCCAAACACGCATACGACCATCATTGGCACCAAGGCAGAAGCGACTCTCATCGCTGAAGACGACACGTCTCCATTCATCCCTCCATTCACGCCTGTCGCGACACCACTGGAGGCGGGCTGCACGATGTTGGGGCGTGAGCGGAAGACGGCCTAACGGTGTGCGGGACCGTAGCCCAGCTTCATGGAGACAGTTGCGAATGGTCCTCGCCGATACCCCAGGAGCAACAGTGTCCCTAATTTGCTGGGAAATGGCGGTGCGGTCCCCTACGGCACTGCGTAGGATCCTACGGTCTTGGCGTGCATCCGTGCGTCGCTGCGGTCCGGTCCCAGGTCGACGGGCACGTGCACCTTCCGCCGACCACTGGCGACAACATCGATGTACTGTGGAGACCTCACGCCCCACGTGTTGAGCAATTCGGCGGTACGTCCACCCGGCCTCCCGCATGCCCACTATACGCCCTCGCTCAAAGTCCGTCAACTGCACATACGGTTCACGTCCACGCTGTCACGGCATGCTACCAGTGTTAAAGACTGCGATGGAGCTCCGTATGCCACGGCAAACTGGCTGACACTGACGGCGGCGGTGCACAAATGCTGCGCAGCTAGCGCCATTCGACGGCCAACACCGCGGTTCCTGGTGTGTCCGCTGTGCCGTGCGTGTGATCATTGCTTGTACAGCCCTCTCGCAGTGTCCGGAGCAAGTATGGTGGGTCTCACACACCGGTGTCAATGTGTTCTTTTTTCCATTTCCAGGAGTGTATTATTAATGACAAAAGTCTCTGTTATACGTATCTGTTGTGTTTTTAAAACTTAAGGGAAAACGATACGAGCTTATGCACCGATGCGATAGAAAGCCTTGTGAATTCTCCTCCTTCGTAGCTCCCGCATCTAAACAAAGAACTCATAAACCGTTGTCGAAACGTCCCTGTTTGTTACAGTCAGACGCGTCCGTAGAACTCTATCCCTAATGCTGAAAGTTCTGCTCCCCTTTGCATGTCCAGAGAGAGTGAGGCGGCCAGTCAAAGGCGAGAGCTGCGCAATAAAATTTTACGGTCGCGGACTGAGAGTTTAGGAGGCGTCCGAAGGACTCGCGACTCCGCCAGTTCACGGCAGTCCAGCCACCCACACCGGCCGCCATTAGTCTGGCGGCTCGGAGGGCCGTGCACACTACTGCCGTAATGGAGCTTAGCATCCGATTCCGAAAGGTCGGTCATTCCGACTGAAAACGCACCTCCAACCAAAACAGTTTCCAAACGCAGCTTTTAAGGAAAGCCAGATCCAAAAAAATACTAAAATATTGCTTTAGGGCACTGGTCATCAAAGTGCGGCCCTCACGCCGCATTCAGCCGGGAATAAGCGTTTGTGCGACCGGTGGCTCTCAGCCGTATTTTATAAAACTCTGCATCTAGCAACTAACAGCCGAATCCGAAAAGATCAACTGCCGTTAAGAACTTCTTAAGAGTGTAGTTTTCACGCTCATTAACAAACCAAAGTACTTACACAGACAGTAATATTTCAAAATGTGCTAAATTTTAATCGAGGTTGGTTCATTCGGCTATGAGCTGAGTGAAGTTGGGCGTGAGAGAGTGAATGTCTTGTTTGTCTTTCAGTACAGAAAACTCACGGGCATGGGCGAACGTACCAAGCAGCTGTTCCGATGGAAATTTGAGCATGGAAGTGACATAAATTCGTGGATGCGCCATTTTGAATTGTTCATTTTTTAAGTAAAAAACATTATCAGAAGGTTGATAAACAGCATTGTACGGATATTTTGTCATATTGGAGCAGATTTTGAAATTTTGGCCGGGTTTTCAGGATCCTGGCCCGCTGAGTGCCGCCACAATTAGCACACAGCGGTAGGTGGACACTTTGCAAAAACTGAGGCGGAAATATTATTGAACGGCTTCATAAAGATGCAGGATAATGTCCGTCCACATAATGCCAATGTTGTTTCGACTACACTACAGAAGTGTCTTTAGGAACCCCTATACATTCTCCATACAGCCCAAATTTATGGCAAGGTATATGATATTGAATAAAGGATGCCGTATAACTGCATAGGTTTCTGCGGCTAGAGTCAACTAATACACAATTTTTCTGAGTATAGTACCGCGTCATAATGTAAATAACTATAATGTGGAAACCAACGTTTCGGCCACGGTCACAGTGTTTACCTTACGCGTCATAGTGCAATGCAATTACTGTTATTAATCAGTTAATCGCACGTTCACACAAACAGCACAACAACACTTCGTGTCACAACTTCGGAGTCGCTGTGGGTGGCAGCAAGACCGTTGCTCATACAAGGTAAAAAGTGTGATCAGCAGTCGAGAACGCATGGTTCGACGCTTGGCGGCGCTAGCTCCGATATAAGCGCTACTCCCATGCCGTCGAATTTCACTTTCGCATTCGTACCTCTGTTTTACCCGTTATTAAGTCACGCTCCTGATATAGGCGGTGTGAATATACTTAAACTATACTATTTAAGCAACGGCTTAATACTGGTAATTAATTTTCTTTAATTGTTTGGGGATGGGAACAGAAGAACACGGCAGCGCATAAACTGCACGAGTTCGCACTCAGTAATTAATTTTTGGATTATCAGTGTATTAAAATAGCAAGAAAAGGAAAAAAAAGGAATAATTGAATGTTATACCGCAACAGTAATATTTATTCTTATCAAAATTAGACATGATTGTCTTAATGGGATTTCCGCTGTCGTCCATCAAATAAAAATATGGCATTTCAGTCTCGGATCGCTATTTTGTATTTTCAATGACCGGTTTTAGGCTAGCTGGCCACCTTCAGATCACATTTTGCAGTTACAGAGTAACTTGTCAGTACAGAACTATCAGATCACTGTCATATGAAACCGGTCATTGAAAATAAAAAATAGCGATCCAAGACTGAAATGCCATATTTTTATTTATATTTATTCTTTGGACGTCACTTCATATTTCTATAGCTGACTAGCGAGACAAAACTCGTGTACTACGAAATGTAATGGATTAACAACTCACTTTTAGTAATGCTGCGAACTAACTAACCTGTAAACTATCCCAATGTTGTGTTTTCAACTACTACTTTCCAGCCATTCCGTCAGGATTTAGATTTTCCTGACTAATAGCCAACGAAGAATGCATCAGTACCTATCTATATCTCTGCCGCGGGGGTAGCCGTGCGGTCTTGGGCGCCTTGTCATGGTTCGCGAGGATCTCCCCGTCGGAGGTTCGAGTCCTCCCTCGGGCATGGGTGTGGGTGTGTGTGTGTGTTGTAATTAGCGTAAGTTAGATTAAGTACTGTGTAAGCCTAGGGACCGAAGACCTAAGCAGTTTTACAAATTTCCAAAGTATCCTATATCTCACAAAGCACAACAAAAGTACTCTTAAAATAAATGCTGTTTGTCCAAAGATGACCGAATGCGGTTGTGCTTACAGCTGAAAAGGAAACAATTCTCATAGGTTTGTCCATAGAGCAAAATTAGGCTACGAATAAAAATTGCAACACATTAAAATAAAAAATTAGAAACATTTTCTACGTATTTTCATTTACATCATATTTCGCAAGCCAATGGCGTGTGGTGGAGGGTAGTTTTTGTACCACTAACTGAGTCCTCCATCCCTGTTGTACTCACGAATAGCGCGTGGGAGGAATGATTTCGGTAACCCTCTTATATGCTCTAATTTCTAGAATTTTCAGGATCATTACGCGAGACGTATGTGGAGAAAGTAATATGTTGTCAGACTCTTCCAGAAAAGTGTTCTCTCTCAAAATTTCAGTAGTAAATCCCTTCGTTACGCACAAAGCCTCTCTTGTAACGCCTGCCAGTGGAGTTTGTTGAGTATCTCTGTAACGCTCTCGTGCCGATTGAACGATCCCGTGACGAAATGTCAGATAAACAATACTCTAGAATCAGTCGAACAAGCGCCTTATAAGCCACTTCCTTCGTGTATGAGTTATATTTTCTTAAGATCCTTCCCGTGGATCTGAGTCCACCATCATGCCACTTAAGGTCGCTCTGGATAGTTACTCCTAAATATTTTATTTCAGATACTGTGTCCGGTGGTTTGTCATCAATAGTGTGGCTACACAGTACTGTATTTCTTTTCCCATGTAAGCGCAGTATGTTAGATTTATTTACGATCAGGGTCAACTGCTAGAGCCTGACCCATTCATCAATTATCCGGACGTCATTCTGCAAAGCGTTATTATTTTCTGGCGTCGCTACTTTGTTATAGAGAACCGCATCATCTGCGTACAGCTTTAGAGTGCACCTGAAGCTATTTAATAGATCATTTATAAATATATCGTAAACAGTAACTGTCCTGTCACACTTACTTGGGGTAATCCGGCAATTACCTTTACATCTGTCGATTTTGTTCCGTTAAGAGTGACGTGCTGAATTCAGTCTGCAAGAAGTCTTCAATTCAGTCGCAACTATTTTCCGATACTCGATAAGCTCGTACTTTTTTTCATTAAACGGCAGTGCGGAACAGTGTCAAATGACTTCCTGAAGTCAAGAAACACAGAATCAACCTGGACGTCATTGTTTATGGCGCTGTGGATCTCACGGAGGAACAGAGAGAGCTAAATTTCGATGGATGTCTGCGTAAGGGATCCATGTCGATTTTCACCGGGCTGGCCGGAGTGGCTGTGCGGTTCTAGGCGCTACATGCTGGAACCGAGCGACCCTTACGGTCGCAGGTTCGAATCCTGCCTCGGGCATGGATGTATGTGATGTCCTTAGGTTAGTTAGGTTTAAGTAGTTCTAAGTTCTAGGGGACTGATGACCCTTGCAGTTAAGTCCCATAGTGCTCAGAGCCATTTGAACCATTTATCACAAACATTATAGCCTTTACTATTTGAAAACTATGCTTACCTTCAGAAGCACGTGATGAGTGGTGGCGACATCTAAGCGCTCTATATAAGCGGGATCTCCTGCTCCTAGCAGCCAGTCGCCGACTCACCTCAGAAGATGTTGTCCGCAATAGGCAACGAAACTTCAGGAAGGAGAAGCAGTTTTATATATGGACCACGGCAATTCAGCCCGGAAATTTTAATTAATGAAGTCGCCGGCCATGAAAGCTTACATGTTATGATTTTTAATTTAAATTCTAAAAATATACTGAGGCAGTCTTGTAGTGATATGTTCGCTGAAAAAATCTGTCATTAAAAATGTTTAGTAATTCCGCCATCCATTAGCCCATAGCTGGTACACGGCGCACAATGAGTCAGAAGCCGAAAAACCGCCATAACTAAAAAAAATCAAGGATCACAGTTAAATTTCGTTTAATAGATTTGCTAGAGTAATATCGGCAATACGGAATCCTGGTCTCAGAAGTGTCCATCTGTTTCTTCTCTAGGTTGGATGACAGTTCCAAAGCGTCATTTATATGTGAGCCGCGTGCCAAACTAATCGGCTGGAAAATTCTATGCAGTTCGCATGAAATATTTTTGTTCACCTAAATCGGACAATTTTTTTTTTTAAATGGAGTCTATTGCGAACACTTCTTTTATCATTTAATTATTAACTAAGAACTTTTTGTTATTTTTTTTCTTATCGGAATGCAAGCAAACCATCTTAAAACGCAAGTGAAAAAGAAAGATAAGTTTTAGATTCCACGCCATTACGTCTTCATTTTCATTCCGTCCTTCAGTGTGTACTATTATCTTCGCGAGTCAGCCTTCAGATCCAGCTACTAACCGCAAACCCGCCTTTGAGCCATTTTTTAACAAAAAGTTGCAACACGCCGTTATTTACATTGAGGAAATAGAATTGAAAATTTCACTAAAATACGAATAAAGTAAATTATATCAAATATGTCAACCGCAGTCCATAGACTGTTGATCCACGGACCGGACATAATTGCTTGTACCGTTTTATCAATAGGACAGTTGTCGGACGATACGCAGGAATCAACAAACAAATCAATAAGGCAGCATCACTTAAGTTTTGTCACAAAGTCTTCTTGCATGAAAAATATGGAGGATTTTTCGGGGGAATTCTGGCGATGGCCGATGGATATTTTTTCTATGCGGAAACCATCTACGAGGAAAGTGAAAACACTGTCGTTGGAAACTGTTCCTCTCTTGCTACCTGCTGCAGAGGATTACGAAGACTCAGATGATAAGGATGATGAAATATCGGTGAGGAAGAATATGAAGAAGGAAATTAAAATGAAGAAGAAGAAGTTCAAGAGGAAAAAGATGGTTATAATGGCTCTAAGCACTTTGGGACTTAACATCTGAGGTCATCAGACCCCTAGACTTAGAACTACTTAAACGTAACTAACCTAAGGACATCACGCACATCCATGCCCGAGGCAGGATTCGAACCTGCGACCGTAGGAGCAGCGCGGTTCTGGACTGAAGCGCCTAGTACCGTCCTCCACAGCGGCCGGCGGGAAAAAGATGAAAAAGACTTTTAAAACTTTCCATTTCTGCAACTAATACATATTTCCTGTAATTGACGCGGTTTTGTAATAAGGATCACTGTTAGAACTGTGTTCATCGCAAAGATTTTTTTGTGCACTTCATTAATTTTTTTCCAGATTCTTTTCGCAATATTGGATGCACCATTTTGATTTTTTCGTGTTTGATTCAAAAATCTTTATCTGGAGAATCATAACCCCCTTTACAGACGTTTTTGGTCCTAGTGGCACAGATATTGAAATTTTTGCCGTGTTTCATAATTCCAACCCACTGTGCGTCGAAATAAATAACACATAGCGGTAGACGGAGTCTTTGCCAAAACTGAAGCGCCCCATCAACTCCAAACATCCAGGAATGTTGAAGGATGGTGTCATTCTGTTGCAGGATAATGGCTGCCCACATGTCGCCAAGGTTGTTTTGACACCACTGCGAAAGTTTCACTCTGAAGAGAGAGATTCGTGGCTATCGATATGAGTCGGACGAAGAGGCGCTCGCCGGATACAATCGTGTTTCTGTAGGCTACAGCGTTCTTCCATCAGAGCACTGACCGCCATGTCTCGCAGTGAGATGATGTATCAACAGTTATGGCGATTAATTTTGATATAATAAACACTTAAATTATTTTTTCCATCTCTCTAATTTTCTTGTTTTGTAAATAAAACTGCCTATTCCTTCTGCTAGATACTTTGTTTATCCCATACACGTTTCGACTTCTCCTGTTCTAATGCATAATCAGTGGGATCTATAACGATACAAGTTTTGTTAGTTATAGATTATCAAACCGTTCACTTCGCGATGTTTTGTAAAAAAAGTTAATTACTTACGATTTGCTGATCTGCGATTCCTCATATCTGGTCTGGAGGTCGCACTACCACTTTTATCACTGTCATATAATCACATCTTTGTGTTCTCGCCTTCCACACACTGTTCACCATGTTTCTCACTCTTTTTTGTGGTGGAATCCTGTTCTTTTGTCACTCGATACAACTATTTCGTCGTATACTGCTTTTCACAGCGTAAATATTGCGACTTCATTACGTGTTTAATCTTCTTTGGTATGTTTATCTATTTGTTGCCAACCTAACGAAGTACATGTTCCATACTAACTTCTATTTATGATGTTTATACCGTGTGTGTATGAGAGAGAGGGGAGGGGGCTAGGTCCGACGTTTTTTTTTTTTTTTTGTTTGGGTTGGGGGGGGGGGGGGGTTGTAGTAGCTGTTAGCGAGTTGTTGAAAACTTTGGTGACAGCTGTTTTGACTTTTAGTTTCAATATTCTGTGGAGGGGTTCATGGGTGAGTGAGTGTAAAGATGTTGGGTTCTATTATTATTACACTGAACAGTATTATTATATTAATACTTTTTGAGAACGTTATTATATTATTTTATCTTACCATTCTGACCAGCACTTTGTTTACGTAAAACTTTTTCACGTGCCACTCCTATCTTATGCTTTCACTACAAACGTTAATCACATCAAAGGGTAATTCATAATTCTTATATGCTTCGTTGAATTTACTCTCATGTGCAACCAATTCCGACACCTGAGGCACTTTTTCAAGATCTCGTCTACCGCTCTCGCCTGTATGTTCCATACAAATGGAGTTGAGCCTGGAGTGAATTCCAGAGTGAATTTCTTTACCTATGCCTTATTTTTAATCATTCGCCAACTAACCAAATGTGAGGTGACATTGTGGTTACGGAAGATATGGTAATCTCACGTCCCTCGAGCTGCATTTTGTTGATTCTTAATCGAAAGCGTTCTTTGCGGCGATGAGACACGAGTAACAGACTGTAAATAGAGGAAAAACCGAGTTGCCTAAATTGAAAGCGTATATCTTTTCTTTACTAATATTAAAACCATTCAGTTTAAAATTTAAAAAAATTAAAAATATATAACAGGCCCTATCATTTACTTTGTTTATTGAGCTCGTAAATAAACACATCCTAAGAACTGCTAAACGGAGCCACGCTCATTTTAACAGTTAAATTTAGTTTCACCTTAACATTGAAGACTGTCATTGCTATATTGCATTTCCAAATTTAACAATCAGCTGTAAAAGTTCACCGTAGCCTTAATAATTTCTCAAATAATAATCCACAACAGAAGATACTGACTAACAATGGAAACAGTGATTTGTCCACTGTGTAATTACGCGCACCCTACACGAATGAAACGATGAATCACTCACTGTTACCCTACGGAAAGCCTCACCTCCTGCATTCCAAATTTAAAGGTTGGGTAGCTCAGCTGGTAGAGCACTTGTCCGCGAAAGGCAAAAGTCAGAGTTTCGAGTAGTCGTTCGGCACACCGTTTTGATCTGTCAGGAAGATTAACATCAGTTGGCACGCCGCATCAGACAGAAAATTCATTCTGGTGTATTTATGTCATTGTTATGCTGAAAAAAAACTGGCGTTTAAGGAGCTAAACACAGTGTGGAATGTAATTCGGTTTGAGTTTTATGAGATGTGTTTAAAGAACTTTCTACCGACAAGTTCGAGTACTATCATTTGTTTGGCCTATCACTGTGGTCCGGTATTTGGTACCGATTGGTCGTATTCCCATGTGCAAATGTTGGCTTATAACAAAGCTTTCAGGCAGCGCCACGTCGAATTATCCACGATCACCCGCCAATGATCACATTTTGCTTTTGATCATTTGTGCATTCCACTTCCAGAAGCTGCGTCGTTTTTATTGGCATTTGTGTTGCTCATCAGCCGTACGGCACAACTTGTTGTCGATGTATGCCATGTGACAGTCGTGCACTGGCCGTTTGTTTTTGCCTTTTACTGCATACGGGCTATACCTGCTTCTGACTGCTTGGTTAAATCCGTCCTCGGAGCTATGGGTACTGACTGTTAAGACTTCTTAGCAAACTCTCTTTTTAAGGAAGAATTATGCTGTTGTAAGTCTGATTGTATACTAGATATTGTTCTCTCGGGGTTTCTGAAATCTAAATTGTGCGATTTTTACAAAGTTATCACTCTGAACTTGATGACTAGAGTGCCGTGTAAGTTTTTAGCTTCGAGTACGTTTTAATTAAAAATTAATGCATCTTAAATGTGCTGGTAAAATGAACACCTTCAGAGGTTACTACGTATAGGTACTGTGATTTCCCCGTCTTGAACCGATTCTAATGAGGTCTGCTTCTCAAACGAGGAAATGTATACCTTGCGTGTTGCATTTACTTTGGTGGTGTAGAAGCACCATCATCATATATATTAATTCGCAAGTCAACATCCCCTTTTTGACAACGCGTTCTAATCGTACAGGGACGAATGAGGTGTCGCCAGAAAAGTTTTTCCACCAGATTCTGTCATTTCATACCGATGCGCTAATACATAATATTTGTGGAAAACTTTAACATGAAAGAGAGTTTTAACTATCATAGACAACAAGGCCGAGCGTCATACCTATATTTCACGAAGCTAACTTATTAATCACGAATAAGAGACTCCCTTTTCATATTAATCTTTCCAAAAATCCCAGTTTATTTACCGAGTGAGGTGGAGCAGTGGTCAGCACACTGGACTCGCATTCGGGAGGACGACGATTAAATCCTGCGTCCGGCCATCCTGATTTAGTTTTTCCATGATTTCGCTAAATCGCCCAAGGCAAATGCCGGGATGGTTGCTTTGAAAGGGCAGGGCCGACTTCCTTCCCTAATCCGATGAGACCGATGACTTCGCTGTCTGGTCTCCTCCCCCACCACAACCCATCCTTTGCCCCAGTTTATTTTTTTAAAGTACTTATTAACCGAATAATTTGTAAACAGCATAGTCATACATAATATTTGTGATCACTGCAATTAGTCCATTATCTCTGCCCGCCGTACAAATTCACTTTTGTAAACGACTATACTTCCCGAACCGACACACATATTTGCCACTGTCGCCTTGAAATGGGCTTTACCTATTACTGATACGGCCTAACACGCTTGTCGAGTTAAAGTTTTAGGTTATGTGGCCCTGCTGTCAGTTCCCGGTCTCAGATGCTGGTTTCAGAATTTGTATTGTTAAGATAATAAATGTTAATAAGTCATTCTTCACACTAAGAATCCACTTTATTGCCCAACTATCTACTAGTAAAACAGCAGTATTCTCTGACAGATAATGTTAATATCGACCAGAAATCACATGCTTCCGGTCTTTCTATACAGCCTTCTATCCAGCTACTCCCTTGAGCCTCCTAGCCGAGAGTTTCCTCGGAATGTGCGCATTTTAGCACCCCTCGGGCAGTACCGTGCAGTAATCCAGACAGCCGCCCACACCGACAGCGGCCCCTGCAATCGCCATTGGACGGGCGGCTCGCAGGGGCCCTGCAGACTTCGGGGGCGGTGGAGGCGGAGACGTGAAATTCGTTTAGAGCGCGCATCAATCGCTGCGGGGTCGAGGAATGCGGCCTCACTGGCTGGCCGGCGAGCCTCCGAAATGTCAGGGGTGGCTCCGGCTGGCGCCCAGGGCGCGCGCACTACGCACGCACGTGCACCTTCCCACCCGCGCTACCCCACCCACGCTTCACAACCCCACTGAAGCAGACGGCCAACAGCCGCCAGCCTGACAGCTGCATCCGCAAGGCCTGCGCAACTGATACAGTTATCTCCCAGGGGGAACATAAATACCAGTCCGAGAGACCACTCGCTGTACAGAATCGTACATGAACCATGAAGGACCCTTCCGCAAGAGATTCGGAGTCACGATTTCGGACATTTATGTATTTATTTATCTAGTGTTTGGCATAGTACACCACCTGAATTAATTACGCTACTGGCCATTACAATTGCTACACCAAGAAGAAATACAGATAATAAACGGGTATTCATTGGACAGATATATTATACTAGAACTGACACGTGATTACATTTTCACGCAATTTGGGTGCATAGATCCTGAGAAATCAGTACCCAGAACAACCACCTCCGGCCGTAATAACGGCCTTGATACGCCAGGGCATTGAGTCAGCTTGGATGTCGTGTACAGGTACAGCTGCCCATGCAGCTTCAACACGATACCACAGTTCATCAAGAGTAGTGACTGGCCTATTGTGACGAGCCAGTTGCTCAGCCACCATTGACCAGACGTTTTCAGTTGGTGAGAGATTTGGAGAATGTGTTGGCCAGGGCAGCAGTCGAACATTTTCTGTATCCAGAAAGGCCCGTACAGGATCTCCAACATGCGGTCGTGCATTATCCTGCTGAAATGTGGGGTTTCACAGGTATCGAATGAAGGATAGAGCCACGGGTCGTAACACATCTGAAATGTAATGTCCACTGTTCAAAGTGCCGTCAATGCGAACAAGACGTGACCGAGACGTGTAACCAATGACACCCCATACCATCCACCGGGTGATACGCCAGTATGGCGATGACTAATACATGCTTCCAATATGAGTTCATATTGATGTCGCCAAACACGGATGCGACCATCATGATGCTGTAAAAAGAATCTGAATTCATCCGAAAAAATGAGGTTTTGCCATTCGTACACCCAGGTTCCTCGTTGAGTACACCATCGCAGTCGCTCCTGTCTGTGATGCAGCGTCAAGGGTAACCGCAGCCATGGTCTCCGAGCTGATAGTCCATGCTGCTGCAAACGTCGTTGAACTGTTCATGCATATGGTTGTTGTCTTGCAAAGATCCCCATATGTTGACACAGGGATCGAGACGGGGCTGCATGATCCGCTACAGCCATGCGCATAAGATGCCTGTCATCTCGACTGCTAGTGATACGTGGCCGTTGGGATCTAGCACGGCGTTTCGTATAACCCTCCTGAACCCACCGATTCCATATTCTCAACCAACGCGAGCAGCAATGTCGCTATACGATAAACCGCAATCGCGAGAGGCTACAATCCGACCTATATCAAAGTCGGAAACGTGAAGGTACGCAAGTATCCTCCTTACACGAGGCATTTCAACAACGTTTCACCAGGCAATGCCGGTCAATTGCTGTTTGTGTGTGAGAAATCGGTTGGAAACTTTCCTCGTGTCAGTACGTTGTAGGTGTGTCACCGGCGCCAACCTTGTATGAAATCTCTGAAAAGCTAATCATTTGCATATCACAGAATCTTCTTCCTGTCTGTTATATTTCGCGTCTGTAACACGTCATCTTCGTGGTGTAGCAATTTTAATGGCCAGTAGTGTACATATAAGTAGCCTACAATACAGGCATTAAAAATGCATGTAAGACATGCAGGTCGTCTAAAAGGCGTTCGGAAATTCCCGTTACAAACTCCTGGGACTTGGAGAGGGGAGAAAGTGCATAATATTGTGAACAGGAAGCCATGTCCGGAAGTGGAACAACGGTTTCCGTTCAGATGTGTAACACGTCCATGTCTGTTGAGGGAAAGAGAAAAGTTTCAAAGTTGCTTGTCCTGCTATGCAGTACAGTAGAAGATGATCTGTACTACGTCAGACGATCACCTTACCTCACTTGACGTCTGTATTGCAGTCTGTGCAGTGCCATTCTGTCCCCGATAGAGAAAACTTGGCTCAGTACACGTTTTCGAAATACACAGTCATGGTCGTTGTGTATGGCGAAGCTCGATGTAACGGATCCTTTACGCAATACAACACATCACACAAAATCTATGCGAAATTACGGAGCGACTCCGAGAAACTGTGAGAAGGCTGGTCTGTGATGCTCCACGGCATCGCCGCACGCCCGCATTTCATGAATATACTGCATCACGGTGAAGAGTACCCGTCAACGAGTACTCGGACAATTGCGCGTGCGATGTGTGAACATCTTTCGTAGGTACAAAGCCTGTAACAACTTTGGTGGTAGCCACAACCAGTCGCTGTTGTAAGGAATAGTTGCTGTTCTGTTCATACAGTATGCTGGGTTCGTTTTTGTTTTGTAATAATGTTAAAAAGTAATGTATAAGTGTTAATACAAACAGATGTGCGTAAATGGTAAGTAACTTTAGAACTGTTACCTAATAATTGTGCTGTGTCACCTCTAATTCAATTCCTCAGGCAGAAGTGGATGAGTTGAACATCGCCGACCGAAGTGGCCGTGCGGTTCTAGGCGCTACAGTCTGTAGCCGAGCGACCGCTACGGTCGCAGATTCGAATCCTGCCTCGGGCATGGATGTGTGTGATGCCCTTAGATTAGTTAGATTTAATTAGTTCTAAGTTCTAGGCGACTGATGACCTCAGAAGTTAAGTCGCATAGTGCCCAGAGCCAAGTTGAACATCTGAACTGAAACCGTCGTGGAACGGAAACATTACATTTCGGGAAATGGCTTAGTATATAAAATACACTTATGCTAAAAATCAAGGATAGTTGCAGAAATTGGTGCCACACAACGTGGCACTACACAAAACTGAACTGGAGCCAATAGCAACGGCACATAGGAAACAAACACGACACAGATCTGCAAGTCCTCGGAATTGGGGATAAGTTGAGAAAACCCTTCGCCAAACACATGTACTACAGAACGCCACTGTTCCCTGCGCATGTACCCCGACATCAATATGGGATATGGTCACCATACACACGTACACAGGCCGCGCAACGGGTTGGCATACTCTGGATCTGGTGGTCGAGTAGCTGCTGGGGTATAACCTCCCATTCTTGAACCAGTGCCCGTCGGAGCTCCTGAAATGTCGTAAGGATCTGAAGGCGTACAGCGATACGTCGACCGAGAGCATCCCATCAATATGGGATATGGTCACCATACACACGTACACAGGCCGCGCAACGGGTTGGCATACTCTGGATCAGGTGGTCGAGTAGCTGCTGGGGTATAACCTCCCATTCTTGAACCAGTGCCCGTCGGAGCTCCTGAAATGTCGTAGGGATCTGAAGGCGTACAGCGATACGTCGACCGAGAGCATCCCAGAAGGGTGGTCAATGGGGTTTAGGTCTGGAGAACAGGCAGGCCACTCCATTCCATGGATGCGTTACCATCCATCAGGAGGAAGGTGGGACCCACTGAAACCCTGAAAAGGCGGACGTACTGGTGCAAAATGACGTCGCGATACACCTGACCTGTTACAGTTCCTCTGTCAAAGACATGCAGGGGTGTACGTACGCTAACCATCATCATCCCACCGCACACCATCGAACCACTACCACCAAACAGGTATCTTTCAAGGACATTAAGTGGCTGGTATCTAGTTCCTGGTTCACGCCAGATGAAAACCCGGCGAGAATCACTGTTCAGACTATACCTGGACTCGTCTGTGAACATAAGCTGGGACCACTGTTCCAATGACTATGTACTGTGCTCTTGACACAAGCTTTAAGGGGTTCTCGTGTGACCAGGGGTCAGTGGAATGCACCTTGCAGGTCTCCAGGCGAATAAACTATGTCTCTTCATTCGTCTGTATACTGTGTGTCTGGAGACAACTCTTCCAGTGGCTGCGGTACGGTCCCGAGCAAGGCTCCCTGCAGTACTCCGTGGCCGTCTGCGGGCACTAATGGTGAGATATCGGTCTTCTTGTGGTGTTGTACACTGTGGACGTCCCGTACTGTAGCGCCTGGACATGTTTCCAATCTGCTGGAATCGTTGCCGTAATCTTGAGATCACACTTTGTAGCACGCGGAGTTCCCGTGCTACCAGATGCTGTGTTTGACCAGCCTCCAGTCGCCTTAGTATTCTACTCCTCATAACGTCATCAATATGTGTTCTTTGAGCCATTTTAAACACACAGTCACCATTAGCACGTCTGAAAACGTCTGCACAATTACTCGCTGCACTGTACTCTGACATGGGCCAACACAAGTCTGCGTATGTGGACTGCTGCCAGCGCCACCGCGCGAAGACCGCAGGTCAAATGGACCGCATGGTCATACCCCAAGGTGATTTAAACCAGAGTTTTGCTTCACTATGTATCAGAATTATCTTTAATTTATGAGCATGAGTGTCTTATGTACTCAGTCCCCTCTTCACATCTTAGAAGTCTGTACCGGGAATTTCCGAATACTCTGTAACAACAAAAATAAAGAACACATACACAAACACACAAAATTTATACAATGACAAAATATTAGTTTGGCGCATACGTTGAGTTCCTGTTTTTCATGCTGGTATATGGGCTGCTATGGCTGTATTTACCGACTGTCATTTTCTATTTGTAGTTCACTGCTGCTAGTTGAGTTTTTTTGTTTTTTGTTTTTTTGTCATCCGGAGATAGTGAGTGGTGCTGTCGATGGGTTCATTTCTCGATTGTCAGTTATTACTTGTAGTTCACTGCTGCTATCTGACTTTACATATTGTCATTTTGAGATACAGGGTTGCGCTGCAGACGTTAGAAAACGGAGTACCAAGTGGAGAAGTTGGCACATTTCCGACATATTCTTCTGTTTGAGCTCAATGTAGCGGTGACAGGAGCGGAGGCAGCTGGAAACATTTGCGCCGTAACTGAGGATGATGCCGTCGGAGCGAGCACGGCAAGAAAATGGTTTTGCCGTTTCAAGGAGGATTGTTTTGACATCAGTGATTCTCCACCATCATAAAAACCTCCTGGGCCCAACGAGAATCGTTTTAACACATTAATTCACAATGATGCACGTCATTCTATTCGAGAACGGCCAAATGTGATGAACTGTGATGATTCCACCATCGTGCGACATTTGCACTATCTAAGCCAAAATCACAATAATTACAGGGTGGCCATATTTGCATCTCCGCTTGGTCTCCATCAAATGGCTCGTGGACAACACCGACCATTACTAATCGGTATCGTTACCGCTGAAGAGAAATGGTGTCTATATGCTAACATAAGGAAAAGAAAGAAACGGTCGAGCTCAACCAAAGCTGAAACTCCCTTGCTCGCATCCACAAAATATGATGCTATGCAGCTGTTGTGTACTGCCAATTGCTTCCCCGAGGTGTAACCATCATTGCTGGCATTTATTGTCAACAACGGAGACGTCTCGCAGATACAATCCAAGAACAACGCCATGAAGTCGTGCTTCTCTACGACAACGCCAGCCCGCAATCTGATAGACTGACAAAAATCACTATACAGGTATACGGTTTGGAAGTCATTCCGCACCCACATAACTCGCCTGATATTGCAACCTCATATTTTCACCTTTTCCACTCTACATCGAGCAACCTTCGAGGAACT
Organism: Schistocerca piceifrons; assembly: GCF_021461385.2. Lineage (NCBI taxonomy): Eukaryota > Metazoa > Arthropoda > Insecta > Orthoptera > Acrididae > Schistocerca > Schistocerca piceifrons. Next base: position 299,780,004 of record NC_060140.1, read on the forward strand.
TCCTTTGCAGATTAAAATGCTCTCCGAACACGGCTCGACGAGTTAATCGCCTCAAAACCACGTGGTTCCTACAGATGCGGAATCGTAAAGTTATCCCAGCGTTGGCAGACAATGAATATATTATTCATAACTAAAGTCTCTGTCATGTGTATCTGTTGCGAGTATTAAACTAGCGGAAAAACGATGTGACCTTAGGCACCGACTTAATATATGGAAACATAACTACAGCTGAATGTCCATGTCACTCATGTATTCTACCGCATTCTTAGCAGCGTTCAAGAATTCGGAGCTATCGTAGTGAAGCATCTTAATGGGCAATCTTGAGGTATATATTTCACGGCTAGCCTCGCAAGCCCACAATTGTTCTTGGGAGAAGCTATTTTTCTCCATCTATAACGCGACTCAACACATCTGCCATTATTAGAATTCTACAGGGTGAGGCAGCAGAAAGGACAAACGTTCCTAGAACCGCTGGTATTGACGCTCAGTCGGTCGGAGTGGGGGGAGTGATGTGGTAACGTGATTTGTAGCTCCTGCCATTTTGTTTAGTCAAGGCCATGGAGCCGTGAACTGTGCAACATCGTGCATTTAGCTACGATAGTTTTGTGCGCAATAGTGCGTCTATCGTTGCAGTGCAGTGTGAGTTTCGTCGCCATTTCATTTTAGCTAGACATGATAGTGTTCCCACTCGTAACACCATTTTACGTTGGGTAGAATCATTTCGAACACGAGGAACAGTTATGAACAAAAAAACCACCACGAGCTTCTCGCTCAGTTCGGACACAAGAAAATGCGGAAAGAGTTCGGTAAGCCATACTCCGTTGTCCTGGTAGATGTGCTATAAAACACTCGACTAAACTGCGCCTCAGTAATTGCTCGTTAAGGCGTATTTTGCGTACTAACCTAAAATTTCATCCCTAAAAAATTGTGAAAAAATTAAACCCACGAGATTATGAACAGCTGCTAAATTTTTCCCGAGAAACGGAGGCCGTATTTGAGCAAAACGACATTATTCTGCTTATGAGTGATGAAGCTCATTTTCATTTGAATGGGATGGTAAATCAGCAGAACTGTCGTTATTGGGCCAATAAAAACCCCAAAATACTGCATGAGAAACCATTACATAGTCCCAAGGTGACTGTTTGGTGTGCTGTGACAGGTACAGATGTTATTGGCCCATACGTTTTCCAACACGAGAATGGGAACACTGTATCTGTAACCTCTGAACGATATGAGAGATGATCACTGAATTCTTCCTGCCTTAATTAAGAAGAAACTGTATTCCTATCCGGCAAGTGTGGTTTCAGCAGGATGGAGCTACAGCTCAAAGGGCAAGATTGACTAGGGAAGCAATTAAGACTGTTTTTCGTGGTAGAGTCATTTCCCACTTCAGGGACATTCCTTGGCCTCCTCGTTCCCCCGGCGCATCCATTTGTGACTACTTTTTGTGGGGTTACATCAAATCACGTGTGTACGTGCATAAACCACTTACACTTGAAGAATTGAAGGAAGCTGTTGGTGAGGAAATCGTCCAAATAGACAGAGGCATGTTGCAGAGGGTTGAAGCCAACTTTGGAGAGCGCCTCGCTGAAAACGGCTGTCACCTGGGAGATGTCGTTTTCAAGCATTAATTTTGTTAAATGGCAACATTATTTGAGTGTTATTCTGTAATTAAAATTTTTTTGAAGCACTCGTTACGATGTATTGTTCATTTGAAAACCGTCCACCCCTTTTGCCTCATCCTGTATTTAGAACAGCACTGAATTTTCGAGGCTTCTCGTATCCAAGTAGTGTAGCGGCGAGGCAAAGCATATTTGTGAAAGGCAAGGAATGACTGTTTGGTCCATACCTGTTTCCAGCGGTCATTCAAGATGAATTCCCTTTCTTTCAAAATTGTTGCGCTACTTAGGGATGTATGTGCAGAATGCGATATGGTTCTCTCAGTATCGAAATTTCTCGATGGGTTCTTAAAAGAGGGCTATTTTCGATCTTTTTGAGTTCTCTAATGATTGATTTCTCTCATCGCAGATGTGGAGGAGCTGTATACCTTAGTAGGGGTCGCCTTTATTGTGCTCTTATTAAAGCGCAACATTTATTTTCGTTGGACGTCGATGTGACTAGGGTAAGCACTGTTGAACCAAACCGGTGCACAATATTCCTCTACCGCATACAGAAGACCCGAAGTCCGTCACGTGGTGTGTGAAGATCCCCTTGAAATGCCAACAAGCCTCCTCAAGATGATACTGCGAGTTCTAGGTTTGGCAGCTGTCTTGAAGCTCAATGATATATCCAGGGTGGCACTTAAATGAATTCAGGATATCTATTTTGAGGCAGCGGTTTGTTTTCAAAGTAATTACTGAGTTGTCTGTTGGATAGTTTCTTGCTGAGGTGGAAGGAAGAGACTTCTTTCTTTGTGGCACTGGGTTCCACTCTCCAATGGCAATTTTCCTTGACAGCTACCAGGTCCTTCGTCAAGATGCCCTGTGCGGCCTCCACATCCTTACAGGTTAGTGCCAGGACCTAATCGTCTGCATATCCAAACTTGCGTTGGGTAATTCCGTGCGTATCAGCTACAGGCTGAATAATAAGGGAGCCAGAATAGTTCCCTGCGGAAGGTCATTGTTTAGCATCATTTCAGTGCTCTGTCTATTATATAAATCTTTAAGATACGTGCGGATACTATTATAAGGGTGACGTTAAAGCTTGAATAAAGTTGCACAGTAAACCGAACTCAATATGTCTCTCGGATGCACTGAACCTACCGGTATAAGATGTCGTCTTTGACCTTTGTAGAGGAACGATGATGTGGCATGTGACGTCAAAAATGCAGTGATGCAACTCCAGTACAGCATCCGTGCCCCGATCTTTAGGTGCTGTTTCCGTACGAGCGCAGAATTATAAGAGCCAGAAAGAAAAATGAAGAAGCAAGTAGGCGAATTAGGAGGGGAAGTAGACGAAATAGTAGTTGAAAGAAACAGCAGCAATTTACTAGAGGGCACTAAAATGGGAAATCAGATGAAAGGGAATAATTAGACCAATGAAAATTGGACTGTCTTCTGCAGCAATCCCACAAAACACCCCTTTCGCTGGAACAGAGGCGCTTATTCATTGCTTTACTGCGCTAGGTGGAAGCATTTTCATTATGCCAAGTAATTCAATGGAACTAGAGCGTAAAGATAAATTTTTCATTTGCTATCGTTCTCTTTGTTACGGCTTTGCGATGATGGGTAAGGAAATAATTTAAAAGAAATTATTTTAGCATGCAATGGTACCTTCGATTGTGTGTTGCTCCATCTTTCGAATTGCATCACACGAATGACAAAAATTGTTGAAATATGTGCCATTTCCTTCGTTGCAACGTTATGATGAAACCATTAAACATGCTAAGCAGTGGTCAGGAGTAAACAAAACACGATACTGACATTTTAGCGGTCGAAACATGGCGGGTGGGAGGGAGTGGGGACCGCAGCGTTGAATTCAGCCCTAGGCGCCAGTTATCATACACTACTGGCCATTAAAATTGCTACACCAAGAAGAAATGCAGATAATAAACGGGTATTCATTGGGCAGATATATTATACTAAAACTGACATGTGATTACATTTTTACGCAATTTGGGTGCATAGATCCTGAGAAATCAGTACCCAGAACAACCACCTCCGGCCGTAATAACGGCCTTGATACGCCAGAGCGTTGAGTCAAACGGAGCTTGGATGTCGTGTACAGGTACAGCTGCCCATGCAGCTTCAACACGATACCACAGTTCATCAAGAGTAGTGACTGGCCTATTGTGACGAGCCAGTTGCTCAGCCACCATTGACCAGACGTTTTCAGTTGGTGAGAGATTTGGAGAATGTGTTGGCCAGGGCAGCAGTCGAACATTTTCTGTATCCAGAAAGGCCCGTACAGGATCTCCAACATGCGGTCGTGCATTATCCTGCTGAAATGTGGGGTTTCACAGGTATCGAATGAAGGATAGAGCCACGGGTCGTAACACATCTGAAATGTAATGTCCACTGTTCAAAGTGCCGTCAATGCGAACAAGACGTGACCGAGACGTGTAACCAATGACACCCCATACCATCCACCGGGTGATACGCCAGTATGGCGATGACTAATACATGCTTCCAATATGAGTTCATATTGATGTCGCCAAACACGGATGCGACCATCATGATGCTGTAAAAAGAACCTGGATTCATCCGAAAAAATGAGGTTTTGCCATTCGTACACCCAGGTTCCTCGTTGAGTACACCATCGCAGTCGCTCCTGTCTGTGATGCAGTGTCAAGGGTAACCGCAGCCATGGTCTCCGAGCTGATAGTCCATGCTGCTGCAAACGTCGTTGAACTGTTCGTGCAGATGGTTGTCGTCTTGCAAACGTCCCCACCTGTTGACTCAGGGATCGAGATGGTGCTGCACGATACGTTACAGCTATGCGGATAAGATGCCTGTCATCTCGACTGCTAGTGATACGAGGCCGTTGGGATCCAGCATGGCGTTCCGTATTACCGTATTACCATCCTGAACCCTCCGTCTCCATATTCTGCTAACAGTCATTGGATATCGACCAACACGAGCAGCAATGTCGCAATACGATAAACCGCAATTGCAATAGGCTACAATCCGACATTTATCAAAGTCGGAAACATGATGGTACGCATTTCTCCTCCTTACACGAGGCATCACAACAACGTTTCACCAGGCAACGCCAGTCAACTGTTGTTTGTGTATGATAAATCGGTTGGGAACTTACCTCATGTCAGCACGTAGTGCTCTGAAAGCTCTGAAAAGCTAATCATTTGCATATCACAGCATTTTCGTCCTGTCGGTTAAATTTCGCGTCTGTAGCACGTCATCTTCGTGGTGTAGCAATTTTAATTGCCAGTAGTGTAATTAAGCTACTGCTTGCTTGTTAAAACAGAGAGAAAACAGTTAACATCGCCTACTTTTATTCTTATTTTGCATATAGGTTGTAGTGACGTACTGACATGTAGCTAACGGCAATGTCTACGTTATGTTCGAAAAAAGTGGTTGTCGAACTTTTTCGCTCAAGAGCCAATACTGACACTGTAGGGCGATACCTCGGGCCGCATATGTAGCGACCTTATTATTGATTGGTAATCTACATTAATTAGTGTATTATGAGCCCGCAACTGAATAACTGTAGTACGCTAAAGGCGCGGTTATCTGGCAGCCGTTCTGCAAGTACCTATCGTTGGGACCATTCTGATCAGTTAGTGTCAACTGTTATCTGTTTCAGATTGCTCTCATCCTCAGCTTCCAAGAGATGTGACACAAGTTGCTTAACGAAGTGGTGTTGTGTCATCTATATGAACGGATGATTATTTGATTAATATTTTGACCACCGTCCACGTAAACCTGCCCGTTTCTTAGAATGCCGACTTTTTTAAAGGTTTTTTAATATTTTTTAAATAAGAATAATATTCACCATTTATCTCTAGTACTAACCTTTTAAGAAAACTTGATACTCCTCCTGGAATACATATATGAATTGTTACACATGCCTTTCGAATAGCTGAATTTTTTGTGTGATACATATTGAAACAAGGCTTTTTGCAGATGGCTTCTTCACATTTGTTGCACTGGCATAGAGTGTCTGTTCTTGCAATATTTCATTATTCATCAAATGAACCAACATCAGAAAAGAACGCGTTTAGTCTGCTTCAAAGTCACGTGCTCCTAAAATAGCGTGAAAATATCGGATTTATTTTATGAGCATAACATGATGTCGTAGGAGCAACGACGTACATAACATTAATTTACTACTAAAAATCATCCATAAAATACATGAAAATGGTCTAAGGCCGAAATTGTACAATCGACATGAAATAAAGAGAATGGCAGCTGAATTTATCAATAAACCTTTCAAAAAAATTCGTCGCAGCTGCGGACACTATCGCATTGAAAATTACGAAGCTTCTACGAATTCAAAGCGAGGAATAATCACTTGAAGTTGGACAAAATCCTTCTTATACAAACTAAATCGTCGACATCCTCATCCTGACTGTCACTGAAACAAAAGACACTTGTTCCAGTTCAAGTAAAATTTCTTCGCTTTTAAGACAATGTGACGCCATGTCTTCGTTTTCTTACATACTAAACCGACAGCTACCACCGTCCAGGAGCTTGACCGAATACAATAAACCGTAGTTTTAGAAACTCATGTAACTCGCGAAACAATGAAGACAGGTCGAGCCTGTCAATACACACATTTTGTATTTAAAAGCAGGATAAATTGTACTCCGTCACATGTTGGATGGAAAGTCTACCAAAATTATCGCATCCCGTCGATTGACGGTATTAACAGTCAAAGTTTAAATGACAGTAAATGTACTTAATATTGAAGTAAATTATTCAGTATGAAACATGATGAGAAATGTTTACGAAATGTTTTGAATGACGTTTTTCTTTTACTCTTATTGTCAGAACTATATACTTATATGGATATGGTGCCCGTTCTTTCGGACATGTCTGTCCGCAATACCGGCCATGACCTTCTTCTTCTGTCCGGATGCACACATATTACCCGAACTCTTACTGGACTTGGTAAGAATGTCTTCGACGAGTAATGAGTGTGTTGGGTAGCAAGACTACGAAAGTAGTATGTGGACATATAAGGTGCGAATGTGGGTCTTGCTGGAGGCGTGGGCGAGATAGTCCCTGCAGTCGCACTATCCTCTGTGCCCTCGGTGGCTCCGATGGATAGAGTGTCTGCCATGTAAGCAGGAGATCCCGGGTTCGAGTCCCGGTCGTGGCACACATTTTCACCTGTCCCCGTTTTATATATCAACGCCCGTCAGCAGCTGAAGGTATTAATATATACTTCTAATTTCATGCAAACTCAGCGAGGTGTTGATAATGGCGCCTTTGCCGCCTTAAAGACATCCTTGTCTAACATCAACTTACCACGTTCAAGATCAAAAGTATCTGACGCTGAATATTGTTACACCGTGTATTTAAAGCAAACCTGATCTGCATGAACTCTTACTACACTGGTGCGAAATTTGAGGAGACATCACCCGTCATATGTAGAAACACGCCTACTCCTTCTTTGTTCTGTGATTTTTTTCCGTCAGTGTATTCAAGAAGAGAAATAAAATCAGTGAACTAACTGTCGTTATATGCCAACCTTTGGATACGTCCCCTCTATGACGAAGCAGTACCATCCAAAGTGATGAGTCGGTCACACGAGCCACAAGGAGCGTACATAGAAAGTTGGACTTTGCATGAGAAGACGGCAGAAACATATATTTTTTCTCAGTATTATAATCGCAGCTCCTGATTTCTGCGTGTCATTGCTTCTACAAACACAGTCATGGGATAGCGATAAGCACGTATGCAGATGGCGGTAGTATCGTGTGCACAAGGTATAAAAGACCAGTGCATTGGCGGAGCTGTAACTTCTATTCAGATGGGTCACATGAAAATATGTCTGACGCACTTACGGCCTCACTACCGGAATAAACAGACTTTGAACGCGAAATGGTAGTTGGAGCTAGACTGATACCCTTGGCTTAGCGACAGAGAGCAACGGCGTTTGCGTGGAGTTGTCACTGCTAACAGAGAGGAACACTACGTGAAATCACCGCAGAAATCTATGTGAGCCGTATGGCGAACGTATCCGTTAGGACAGTGCGGCGAAATTGTGTGTTAATGGGCTATGACAGCGAACAACCGATGCGAAAACCTATGGTAACAGCATGACATAGACTGCATCGCCTCCCCTGGGCTCGTGACCGTATGGGTTGGACCCTAGACGACTGGAAAAGATTTGCTTGTCAGATGAGTCCCGATTTCAGTTGGTACGAGATGATGATCTGGGTCGAGTATGGCGCAGACCCCACGAAGTCAAGTTGGCAACAAGGCACTGTGTAAGCTGTTGGTGGCTGATAATGGTGTGGATTCTGATTACATTGGACTGGGTCCTCTGGTCCACCTGAACCACCATTGACTGGAAATGGCTATGTTCTGTTTCTTGGACACCACTTGCAGCCATTCATGGACGTCATGTTCCCAAACAACGGTGGAATTCTTAAGGATGATAATGCGACGTGTCACCTGGCCATAATTTTTCACGATTGGTTTGAAGAACATTTTGGAAAATGGAATGATTTGTTCACCCAGACTGCCCGACGGGAATCGCCCAGTTATTTCAGACTTCCCTTGACCTACACTAGTGCATAGGGTTTCAATTGGTGCAGATTGAATTTACATGTTCATTCAGATTTACTCTTCATAACAGAAAATCACTTTGTAACAAAACAGAATAATACATTTGTTTCTCCTTTAATTCATCTACAGAGTTGGTACTTTCAACACATACGTTAGCCACTCACGCACAACTGATATATTATGTGAAGTTCCTTGCTGAAACAGTACAAAATCTTATGGCACCTTGCTTATACATCCTGCCTGGTCATTTCAACCTCATTTTGTCGTGTTTTATTCGAGTAATTTTAAGGTCCCTTCTTACTGCATCACCTATTCCATTTCTTTCCTTAATTCCCTAGTTTGATTATGTACGCAGTCTATTAACTCTACGTAATTAGCACATAATTCATCATCTACATGAGATTCCAGATCCTTATAATTAGCTCTAATTACTAACCTTTATTGCTGGCTATCAGATTTCAATTCCTTATAATTAGCATTATTTCTGGCCTTAATTATGTTCTACCAGAGTCCAACTCGTTATTTAAATTTGATTATCGCATTGCAATTGGCCAAATTCAATATCAATGTGGCCCCCACGAAACACTGAAGTACCATGTAGAATGTCAATAATAATTTTAACAGTGTTTGGTGGGAAGCAGTATTGATTTTGGCTTGACTGATGTTGATGTTCAAGCTTGTCAAGTGTGTCTTACTGTTACTATTGTTCACGTTGGTTCAGCATTACGTACATTCGTTATATAGCAGTAGCTAACAGTTGCTGCTGAGTACTTGCTCTTCTAAACAGCCGTCCATATTAACAAAACGTTTGCTACTTTGGTGATATTGTTCGTACCTTAGGAAAGTGGACTATGGACGACTCTGTTTAAAAAGAATACCTCGATGTAGTCATAGGGTCGCAAGGGTCTGCTTTCACTCTCTGCAGCTAATTCGCTGCAAATAATAACTTATAGCTGTCAAATAGTCTATGCATTGGCTGGAATTACGAGTTAATAGAATACAAAGAGATCATATCAAAAGTTAAATAAATAATTTAATAACAAGGATTGTATTCAAACGTTTGTAATTGATGTAGGCGACAGAGAATTGCGTTGAACAATGTTTATTAAAGAAAGGGCATAATAAATAAACGGCAAATAGTAATACGACATTCAACTGAAATACTGACATGAAATATCCTCATTGAAAACAATGAAATTGCGTTGATAGCGTTACGAGAATGGTAGCAAAATCCTCAAACTAAATAGTCATCGAAGATGCGCGAAAATTAACTCAATACGTGCAGTATTCATCAGCTCGAAACCGTTCAGAGTTCAACATGATGATTCACAAATTGACATACGCGATACAAAGAACAGTAACTCAAACTCTGTCTATCCTGACTGACAAAAGCGGAATAAGTTAGAGCCCTGTACTGAAGCACATTCAGACCTCTCGAAACGGAACGTCCCTTGAGAACATAAGGTATACTAGTGGCCGTTTACCACCCAGAATCAAACACTTGAGTAGCCGAATGAGGCACGTTACACCAGGCTGGTCTGCCTTCTTCAAGAGCTCGACATAAAGCGTTCACAATCACTCCCTTGAGCTCTTCACTCAAAAAGTTCCAAAAGTTCCAGTCTCCATGTGTCTTCCGAAGTGTTCCACTTCTGTGGGCTTTCCCATTGGCTGAAGGCCGGCTCCCCCCAAAATTCAATTTCCACAGACTCTACAGACATGATTTGATTCAAGTTGACCACTTCCTAGACTAAACTTATTACAAGAATATTTAAATAAAGAAATGTTACATATATTCGCTCACACTCAGAACAATCACAATAATTACAAATAAAGGATTGTACATAAATAAATAAGCTAGCATTCTTGCGCAAGTGCGTTCACGTTAAATGACAGCAAATTTTTGTTTAATATTATTTTAACGATTACTTACTCCTTCTTGATGGAAGCATCTTTTGTTTCTCTTTTTAATTGTGGTGTCCACTAACAAACGCGATTGATCATTTTTAAATTAGCACAGTTTTTTAATAGCACTTTCAATCCTCATTCAAATAAAGTTACACTTAATGTACCTGCAATAATTTTGTTTAAGTTTATGCATGTGCCCTCTTGCGCTAATAAACCGATTGTGTAATAACAAATAGGCTTATGCTGTAGCAGTTGAAAACAACTGAACAATAACAACACTTTTTATATTACGTTAATATTTAAATTCTTGCAACTTCCTTCATTTCATTAAACACTAAATATATGAACAAGTAAGTGCACCCTGGGCAAGTTAATAATTTCAGGACCAGTCTCTAATCCTCGACTAATAGCATTTAGCTTAAAGAAATGAATTTTTCCATTTCTACTACCAGTAATTTAGTGAACACTCACTAAGCAGAATGCTTTACTCATCACTGAAGTCCCATTTCACACGTATAAAAATAGGAAAACGCCTTTCTGTTTCACTTAATCAGTATAGAATAAAGTATTTCTTAGAAGACTTCCCATTATCCACTAGCACCACAGTGCTTCTTTTCTTCATAGACAATATCTTTTAGTATAAAACAACCAATAGTAAAGATAATTATCGTAACTGCTAGTACCCTTGTCTAACCTTGTCGAGTACATCAAATACATTATTTCGAAATGCTTTATTACTGTTATTTACAAAGGATGTTACTTTATTTAGTTAAGTATGGGACACATCGCGCAACCAAAATTTCCTAGACATCTCTTCTTAGACACCTAACAGTAGTCCTTGATCGTATTGTATAGTAATAAAAACATTTAATAATCTTCCACCACAAAAATATCACCACTCTTCTTTCAATTAGTATCCTTTCTTTCTTATTTTTGAGGATCACACATGCAATTTCTTAGGGCTATAACGCTAGGCAGCCAGGCTGTGGCAACCTGGCGGAGGAAGCTGAGATGTTGAGTAGCCAGCTAATGGCAGCCAGCTATAGCAGTCAGCTGGTGGTCAGTGGGGACCAATGGGCCGAGCCGGATGGACGTGGAAGCTATTGTAACGGTCTACCTTTATTCTCAAAAAAAACCCTCTAATTCTGGAACGGCACATACAGGGATTATTTAAAAATTACTTCAAGAATTTTCGAAACTATCCAGATCGTGTTTTAGCTATACAAGAATCTCAAAAAAAATGGTTCAAATGGCTCTGAGCACTATGGGACTTAACATATGAGGTCATCAGTCCCCTAGACTTACAACTACTTAAACCTAAATAACCTAAAGACATCACGCACATCCATGCCCGAGGCAGGATTCGAACCTGCGACCGTAGCGGTCGCGCGGTTCCAGACTGAAGCGCCTAGAACCGCTCGGCCACACCGGCCGGCCAAGAATCTCACCGGAATCATTTGACAACCTTATGGTGTATGTAATAAACGAATTCTATTATTGGTATCGTATTCGTAAGCAAGTTTGTATAGCTCCGGAGGAAAAATTATTGATTACTTTGAGGTGACTACAAAAACAACTATAATATTTTAATTTTAATAACATCTGAAAATAACTGAAAGGTCAGGTAATAAAACGAAAAGTCACAATTTACTTATTCCTTTCTCTCGGAAAAAAAGTATTTGTTCTTGTAAAATTCTGTGGGCAACTAACAAAACCAAAGATGTATGTCACTGAGTAATAATGGTTGCGCAAATGAGCAAATGACAATTAAAAAGACCTAAACGTCAGTAAAACACCAAAATTGTTGAAAAATTATAGAATTATCATCGGTTTTCCTCCCCCTGGCACTTCAGTTTTAATGTTATGAATTTGAAGGAGCTAAAAAGGGAGAAATTCACAAAACAGAAAGGAATGTTTGAAAACAAAACGTATGTCGATTCATCATACAATAATTTTAAATTTATATTCTAAATTTTTCCCCCCATGAACCTCAGCGATACAGATAGCCGTACCGTAGGTGCAACCACAACGGAGGGGTATCTGTTGAGAGGCCAGACAAACGTATGGTTCCTGAAGAGGGGCAGCCAGCCTTTTCAGTAGTTGCAAGGGCAACAGTCTGGATGATTGACTGATCTGGCCTTGTAACAATAACCAAAACGGCCTTGCTGTGCTGGTACTGCGAACGGCTGAAAGCAAGGGGAAACTACAGCCGTAATTTTTCCCGAGGGCATGCAGCTTTACTGTATGATTAAATGATGATGGCGTCCTCTTGGGTAAAATAGTCCCCCATTCGGATCTCCGGGCGGGGACTACTCCAGAGGACGTCGTTATCAGGAGAAAGAAAACTGGCGTTCTACGGATCGGAGCGTGGAATGTCAGATCCCTTAATCGGGCAGGTAGGTTAGAAAATTTAAAAAGGGAAATGGATAGGTTAAAGTTAGATATAGTGGGAATTAGTGAAGTTCGGTGGTAGGAGGAACAAGACTTCTGGTCAGGTGACTACAGGGTTATAAACACAAAATCAAATAGGGGTAATGCAGGAGTAGGTTTAATAATGAATAGGAAAATAGGAATGCGGGTAAGCTACTACAAACAGCATAGTGAACGCATTATTGTGGCCAAGATAGATACGAAGCCCACACCTACTACAGTACTAAAAGTTTATATGCCAACTAGCTCTGCAGATGACGAAGAAATTGAAGAAATGTATGATGAAATAAAAGAAATTATTCAGATTGTGAAGGGAGACGAAAATTTAATAGTCATGGGTGACTGGAATTCGAGTGTAGGAAAAGGGAGAGAAGGAAACATAGTAGGTGAATATGGATTGGGGCTAAGAAATGAAAGAGGAAGCCGTCTGGTAGAATTTTGCACAGAGCACAACATAATGATAGCTAACACTTGGTTTAAGAATCATGAAAGAAGGTTGTATACATGAAAGTACTCTGGAGATACTAAAAGGTATCAGATAGATTATATAATGGTAAGACAGAGATTTAGGATCCAGGTTTTAACATGTAAGACATTTCCAGGGGCAGATGTGAACCCTGACCACAATCTATTGGTTAAGACCTGTAGATTAAAACTGAAAAAACTGCAAAAAGGTGGGAATTTAAGGAGATGGGGCCTGGATAAACTGAAAGAACCAGAGGTTGTACAGAGTTTCAGGGAGAGCATAAGGGAACAATTGACAGGAATGGGGGAAAGAAATACAGTAGAAGAAGAATGGGTAGCTTTGAGGGATGAAGTAGCGAAGGCAGCAGAGGATCAAGTAGGTAAAAAGACGAGGGCTAGTAGAAATCCTTGGGTAACAGAAGAAATATTGAATTTAATTGATGAAAGGAGAAAATATAAAAATGCAGTAAATGAAGCAGGCAAAAAGGAATATAAACGTCTCAAAAATGAGATCGGCAGGAAGTGCAAAATGGCTAAGCAGGGTAATGATGTAGAGGCCTATCTCACTAGGGGTAAGATAGATACTGCTTACAGGAAAATTAAAGAGACCTTTGGAGATAAGAGAACGACTTGTATAAATATCAAGAGCATCTGGTGAGCAAGATGTAGGAAACAGGCGAAATACCCTCAGACTTCAAGAAGAATATAATAATTCCAATCCCAAAGAAAGCAGGAGTTGACAGATGTGAAAATTACCGAACTATCAGTTTAATAAGTCACAGCTGCAAAATACTAACACGAATTCTTTACAGACGAATGGAAAAACTAGTAGAAGCCAACCTCGGGGAAGATCAGTTTGGATTCCGTAGAAACACTGGAACACGTGAGGCAATACTGACCTTACGACTTATCTTAGAAGAAAGATTAAGGAAAGGCAAACCTACGTTTCTAGCATTTGTAGACTTAGAGAAAGCTTTTGACAATATTGACTAGAATACTCTCTTTCAAATTCTAAAGGTGGCAGGGGTAAAATACAGGGAGCGAAAGGCTATTTACAATTTGTACAGAAACCAGATAGCAGTTATAAGAGTCGAGGGACATGAAAGGGAAGCAGTGGTTGGGAAGGGAGTAAGACAGGGTTGTAGCCTCTCCCCGATGTTGTTCAATCTGTATATTGAGCAAGCAGTAAAGGAAACAAAAGAAAAATTTGGGGTAGGTATTAAAATTCATGGAGAAGAAGTAAAAACTTCGAGGTTCGCCGATGACATTGTAATTCTGTCAGAGACAGCAAAGGACTTGGAAGAGCAGTTGAACGGAATGGACAGTGTCTTGAAAGGAGGATATAAGATGAACATCAACAAAAGCAAAACGAGGATAATGGAATGTAGTCAAATTAAATCGGGTGATGCTCAGGGGATTAGATTAGGAAATGAGACACTGAAAGTAGTAAAGGAGTTTTGCTACTTAGGGAGCAAAATAACTGATGATGGTCGAAGTAGAGAGGATATAAAATGTAGACTGGCAATGGCAAGGAAAGCATTTCTGAAGAAGAGAAATTTGTTAACATCGAGTATAGATTTAAATGTCAGGAAGTCATTTCTGAAAGTATTTGTATGGAGTGTAGCCATGTATGGAAGTGAAACATGGACGATAAATAGTTTGGACAAGAAGAGAATAGAAGCTTTAGAAATGTGGTGCTACAGAAGAATGCTGTAGATTAGATGGGTAGATCACATAACTAATGAGGAAGTGTTGAATGGGATTGGGGAGAAGTTTGTGGCACAACTTGACCAGAAGAAGGGATCGGTTGGTAGGACATGTTCTGAGGCATCAAGGGATCACCAATTTAGTATTGGAGGGCAGCGTGGAGGGTAAAAATCGTAGAGGGAGACCAAGAGATGAATACACTAAGCAGATTCAGAAGGATGTAGGTTGCAGTAGGTACTGGGAGATGAAGAAGCTTGCACAGGATAGAGTAGCATGGAGAGCTGCATCAGACCAGTCTCAGGACTGAAGACCACAACAACAAGAACATTCTAAATTTTAACTACGTTGGAAAGTAAGTTTAATATAAGGGCTCTTGTAATACTGATGACTGAAACAGGTCAAGTATTTCAGAATTCTGATTTGATGTTGATGAGTAAGTGGGTGATAGCAGCTCACCGTATTCCTCAGCAGTGGCGTGTCTTTCTGCAACAGGCGTGGAATAGCACCGGTGACTTTCCTTCTGCTCTCTGCTAAAGTCACCTCGACCATCACTTTGCTGAAACTGTTGTCTGCTAGAGGTTTCTGGTTCATACCTTTGGCTATTCGGTCCAACGACTGATGATACTGGCACATAATCTGAATAACCATGGAGGTGAGTGGGCAGTGGATACATTTGTGCTCTTTCTATGATGTTAGTTGTCTCCATTTTTGTAGTATGCTAGGAATGTTTCAGACTCTTCTTGACATCTTGTAGTAACAAAAGTAGAAATAGTCGATTTCAATCAGACTCTTGGTTCATTTCATCGATTTTGTAAGCTACTGCCCACATCGGTACTTTCAGCAACATCTGGTTAATCGAGGCTAGCTTGAGTTCCATTGTTTACCACAGTTTCTTTAAGAAACTGTAACTGTTCCAAGTATACGTTAGGGCATATACGCAAAGCTGCTGATCCAACTTTAGCACGTGCTCCATGTTTTACTTCCCTGTTGAAATTTGTCCTAATGTTCAACTTTTGATATAGATATTTACCTGCAAAAAAGTCTCAATTAGCGCTGCTGGAATGGATTTAGAGGGATGTTTATAAGGGAAAACAATGAATATAATGTACTAAAATTCCCGATACGCTTTTTCATTTGAACATTTGTTTTGTTTCAGATATGTTGCCAAAGGATGTGCTATGGCAGCAAAGAAATCACAATGTCCGGATCGAGTACACCACTGTCCGAGAAGTCATGTGTAAAAATTGCCTCGCGATTTAGGAGAATATGAGGCAAGCAGCGTTTCCAAATGAGGAGAAAGGGATTGAGACAGGAAATGGCGTTAATAGAAATGCAAAACTATAGAACTGCATTGGTGGCATCGACGGGGAATATATCAGTGAAATGAAACCTCGTAATTACCGTCACTTTACTATAGTTATGAAATTATTTTAGTTGCTGTATGTGATGCGGACTATAAATTCAATTACACAGATTGTGGAGCCTTTTTAAGCAATGTGCTGTGTGTTAAAAATTCCTGAATAAAAGTTTGCGAACGTCGGAAAAATGCCCGAGATAAAAAAAAAGGCATTGATGGAGACGAGGAATTTGGTATATCTGAATATTTAAAGCGTCCTGATGGAGGAAGGAGTTTAAAAAACATGAAAAGAACTTTTAACTACTGACTTTTTCGGACTACACGATGTATAAACTACACCTTTGGCATTCTGGCTAGTAAATGGAGAATTTTTCATCGCCCAGTTGATGTCTGAGAAGAATTCGCAGTTGTCATGCTGTGTTTTACATAATTATGTGTGGAAAAGAGATGGCGATAAATTTAAAGACACACTGCACAAGCCTCCAGAACTGGAAATACGCACAGGTAATACAAGCAGACCATGCCGATCATCAGCTTATAGGGATTTATTTGCGGATTATTTTACGAATGAATATCCGATGGAATCGGAAGCAGAATTGTTCTGGGGTTGCATGTACACGGGGTGCATTTGCACCGTAAATATTGCGGAAATGGAAAATTCTATTTACGTGCGGTTTCCACAGAATGATGCATCGGTAGTTTGGGGTTCGTACTGTTAGTCAATAAATAGAGCGTAACGATACCTAGAAAGTGTACTCTTTGTGCAGACACACTTTTTTAAATGGAACAATTGTAAGTAGGCTGTTTAGGTTTTTATATTGGTAACGCCACGTAGCACTCTGTATGAAAATCACTGGCTGTGCTGTGTGCAGTCTGTGGCTGGTTTGCATTGTTGTTGGCTATTGTAGTGTTGGGCTGTTGGCTGTTAACAGCGCGTAGCGTTGCGCAGTTGGAGGTGAGCCGACAGCAGTGGTGGATATGGGGAAGTGAGATGGCGCATTTTTGAGAGCGGATGATCTGGACGTGTGTCCATCACAAACAGTACATTTGTAAGAATCGATGTCATGAACTGTTGTATATATATTATCATTTTTGAACACTATTGAGGTAAATACATTGTTTGTTCTCTATTAAAATCTTTCATTTGCTAACTACGCCTATCAGTAGTTAGTGCCTTCAGTAGTTTGAATCTTTTATTTAGCTGGCAGTAGTGGCGCTCGCTGTATTGCAGTAGTTCGAGTAACCAAGATTTTTGTGAGGTAAGTGATTTGTGAAACGTATAGGTTAATGTTAGTCAGGGCCATTCTTTTGTAGGGATTACTGAAAGTCAGATTGCGTTGCGCCAAAAATATTGTGTGTCAGTTTAAGCACAGTCTTGTACAATTTTTCTAAGGGGACGTTTCACAATGCCTATTCACATTAACAAACTAAATGTAGGGTGAATAAGAATATCAATGGTATTTGTTGCAGAATTCTAGAGCGAGTCGTTTACGAGATATCGTATGTGGATTCTGGCGAGTAACGAGGCAATCGTCCATCACAGGCTGTGTTTAAAATGTCACAGGCAGCGGCAATACACACGCTTCAGTCTGATATTAAACGACTGATGCACAAGTGCTAGCATTCCAGCGGTGACGTCCACGCAGGCTACTGTAATAGGTCGTTGCATATCATCCGGCGTAGTTGGTCAATCCTTGTAGACAGCGTCTTTCTTCTTTCTCCTCAGAAAAGAAGTCTACAGGCATCAAGTCCGGAGAATGGGCTCGCCAGCGTACAGGTCCCCTGTATCCAATCCGACGATTTGTAAACGGTTAGTGAACATATGTTGTACTACTTCGTGGACAAAGCGCTGGACAGCCTTCATTTTGACACCACAGGTTCCTCCTAGTCTGCAGAGGAACGTCTTCTAGCATCCATGGAAAATGGTCAGTTAGGGGCTGCGACATTTATGAGTGTTCAGTGCTCCGTCCATATAAAACGGACCTAAGAGCTGATAGTTTACTGTCCCGCAACAGACGTTTACACTCCAAGGACGCTGAAGTTCCACATGAAGAAGTCAACGGGGTTTGTCAAAAGACCAATAGTACATATTTAGGCGATTTACCTGGTCATGATTGACAACTGCGGCTTCATCACCAAAAATGATGCAAGCTACATGTGGAATAACCTATCTTAATGACCATGTACAGAAGCTAACACGATTCTCATAATCGTTTCAATGCAGTTCTTGATGGCGGCAGATATGATTGGGATGTAACGTACGTCTAAGGAGAAGGCGTAGGGCACTTGCCTCACTTTTGCCACTTCCCCGTACGACTGCGCGAGGGATAACGTGTGGATCACCTGCAACAGCAGCAAGAACGTTAATTTCCCCCTCTTCTGTCGTCATTTCCTTCCTTCCGTTACGTTGTCTAGATGTTACCCTACGACTTTCTCGTAACTGTTTGAAGTGGAGTGCTAAATAATTGCCGAGATGGTTGACGACTATTCGGATTTCTTGCTGCATACACTGTACAAGAACGAACTGCATTCTCCCTTAAAACTCTCCAAACACCATGATCATGTTGTCCTTTTCTGCATTGGTAAATCCCATCGTCCTCTCACGACCTGCTGCTTGGAATGTCACTCACTGAGTGACTAGCAAGTCACAATGCACTCAAGGAACACACAAGCCCACTGTAAACAAACATTACTTGGTACCTAGCAAGTACGCATGTTGAATCGGACAAACAATTGTTGGTGTGGAAACTTAGCAAAGTAGGATGTCTCGTAATCGACTCGCACTTGACTCATGCAACAAACACCACTGACATTCTAATTTATCCTACTTTTAGTCTATTAATGTCAATAGCCATTATTTCATTTTAAAAAGCGTATGTCTGCACAAAAGTAGGCTTCCAAATGTTATTACGATCTGTTTATTGGCTAACAATACGGTCCACTGACTAGCATACCATTCTGCGAAAATCGTACATCAATAGCACTTTCGATTTCCACAACATCTGCGGTGCAAGTTTTAGACGATTCACGCCGTATGTATTAATTAGATTATCTATGTAACAGTAACCGCTTTTATGTTAATTAGCGTATATTATTGTTAAGTTTAAATGATATCAATTTATCCATTATTGTCCCTATACCTAGTTTTTATTATGA
This sequence comes from Schistocerca piceifrons, assembly GCF_021461385.2. Classification (NCBI taxonomy): domain Eukaryota; kingdom Metazoa; phylum Arthropoda; class Insecta; order Orthoptera; family Acrididae; genus Schistocerca; species Schistocerca piceifrons. Next base: position 299,799,219 of record NC_060140.1, read on the forward strand.
AATAATTAAAAAATGACTTATTGAATTCATTCTTTTCATTTTCATTCATTTTCTCGTCACGCATAATGTCTGTCTTTTCCTCCCATCTTCTTATAATTTATAGGTATCGGAAGTCATAGCGACTTTTGTTTTGGGATGTAAGCAAGTTCTGGTAGCTGCGACGAGTGCGCGGAGATTGAAGGCAGCAACATATGAGGGCAATTCGGCAAGTGAGGTCCGATCTGGCGCGGAATGGAAACCACTGTGAAAATCCGACTAAGCTTTGGAAGTATCTCCAATATGCTCATCGATCGCTTCACGTCACCATTTTCAGCTCTGACAAGGGAACCTCCCCATCGCACCCCCTTCAGATTTAGTTATAAGTTGGCACAGTGGATAGGCCTTGAACAACTGAACACAGATCAATCGAGAAAACAGGAAGAAGTTGGGTGTAACTATGAAAAAAATAAGCAAAATATACAAACTGAGTAGTCCATGCGCAAGATAAGCAACATCAAGGATGATGTGAGCTCAGGAGCGCCGTGGTCCCGTGGTTAGCGTGAGCAGCTGCGGAACGAGAGGTCCTTGGTTCAAGTCTTCCCTCAAGTGAGAAGTTTACTTTTTTTATTTTAGAAAGTTATGATCTGTCCTTTCGTTCATTGACGTCTCTGTAATAAGTTTAGTGTCTGTGTTTCGCGACCGCACCACAAAACCGTGCGATTAGTAGACGAAAGGACGTGCCTCTCCAATGGGAACCGAAAACATTTGATCGCAAGGTCATAGGTCAACCGATTCCTCCACAGGAAAACACGTCTGATATATTCTATACGACATTGGTGACGGCATGTGCGTCACATGACAGGAATATGTTGTCGACCCACCTAATTTGTACACTTGGCGAATGGGTAAAAAGATTGTTCTACCTTGCCCGATTTGGGTTTTCTTGTGGATGTGATAATCACTCACAAAAAGTGATGAAAACGTCACATAAACGGCAACAAATGAATGCAACAGTTCCACAGTCGCACCGTTTTCCCTGTGCTCTGTCAAAACATACGTTTTTACGTTTTCAAATTTTTCCGTTTAGGTGTAGCGTCCCCATACTGCGGCGCAGTTACCTCGCATCGGATGGACGGACAGACAATAATTGTCTGAAAATAAAAAAGTAAACTTTTCACTCGAGGAAAGACTTGAACCAAGGACCTCTTGTTCCACAGCTGCTCATGCTAACCACGGGACCACGGCGCTCCTGAGCTTACATTATCCTTTATGTTGCTTATCTTGCGCGTGAACTACTCAGTTTGTATGTTCTGCTTATTCTTTTCATAGTTCCATACAACTTCTTCCTTTTTTCTCGATTGATCTGTGTTCAGTTTTTCAAGGCCTATCCACTGTGCCAACTTATAACTATATCTGAGGGGGGTGCGATAGGGACGTTCCCTTGTGAGCACACAGTGAGCACGTAAAGGTGCCTAGAACACCAGACGCTGTGTCCCAACCCTACGACAAATGTCTAATTCGGAGCGGCAAGTGTTTAGAGAGGTAGCTGGAGGGTTTAGCTAACTGTTCCACACAAAAAAATTTTATTTTTACATTGGTTTCTACATCATGACTGATCGGACCTTACTTTCCGAACAGGCCTCGTAGGTTTTCTGCGGGACACGCTGCTCGCAACTGCTTGCACGGAGTAAGCTGGCTGGCTGCCTTGCAATCCGACGTGTTCTGATGGCAACCGCACCTAGAAAATGCCAGCTGCCTAGGGCACGGGCTGGAATGGACCGTCACTGTCTTATTGTCTGCAGCACCCTGCCTGCCGCAGTTGGGCTGCCTAATGCGTTACAGGCTGCAGTTCTCCTAAACGCAGACAGTATAACTTTCACCCTGATCATTAAACACACTCCAAGTCCTTTCCATCAGATTCGTTATTAGGTAACTTATTACGCCTACTAACTGCTGTATAACGGATAGCCAAAGAGAAACATCTACATCTACATCTACATACATACTCCGCAATCCACCATACGGTGCGTGGCGGAGGGTACCTCGTACCACAACTAGCATCTTCTCTCCCTGTTCCACTCCCAAACAGAACGAGGGAAAAATGACTGCCTATATGCCTCTGTACGAGCTCTAATCTCTCTTATCTGTTGTGGTCTTTCCGCGAAATATAAGTTGGCGGCAGTAAAATTGTACTGCACTCAACCTCAAATGCTGGTTCTCTAAATTTTCTCAGTAGCGATTCACGAAAAGAACGCCTCCTTTCCTCCAGAGACTCCCACCCGCGTTCCTGAAGCATTTCCTTAACACTCGCGTGATGATCAAACCTATCAGTAACAAATCTAGCAGCCCGCTTCTGAATTGCTTCCATCTCCTCCCTCAATCCGACCTGATAGGGATCCCAAACGCTCGAGCAGTACTTAAGAATAGGTCGTATTAGTGTTCTATAAGCGGTCTCTTTTACAGATGAACCACATCTTCCCAAAATTCTACCAATGAACCGAAGACGACTACCCTCCTTCCCCACAACTGCCATTACATGCTTGTCCCACTTCATATCGCTCAGCAATGTTACACCAAAACATTTAATCGACGTGACTGTGTCAAGCGCTACACTAATAATGGAGTATTCAAACATTACGGGATTCTTTTCCGTATTCTTCTGCATTAATTTACATTTATCTATATTTAGAGTTAGCTGCCATTCTTTACACCAATCACAAATCCTGTCTAAGTCATCTTGTATCCTCCTACAGTCACTCAACGACGACACCTTTCCGTACACCACAGCATCAACAGCAAACAGCTGTACATTGCTATCCCCCATATCCAAAAGATCATTTATGTAGATAGAAAACACAGCGGACCTACCACACTTCCCTGGGGCACTCCAGATGATACCTTCACCTCCGATGAACACTCACCATCGAGGACAACGTACTGGGTTCTATTACTTAAGAATTCTTCGAGCCGCTCACATACTTGGGACTTAATATGGAAAAAACTGAGTAAGTTGTTCATTATTTTGAAAGTAATCGCCATATTTGTTTTAGCATTTATTCCACTGTGAGACAAGCAAGTCAATGCCATCGTAGAAAACGTTTGGTCTTTCCCTTTCAACCTTGATTGCACCCATCCATACATCTCTTTCTCTGAAGCAAATAGACGGACACGAATATATTTCTTCAGGGCGTCAAAAACACGGAAATCGAATGGGGAAAGATTGAGAATAATGAAGGATGTGTTAGGGTTTCTCAACCAAACTTCTACCTCTTGCTCTAAACAACGTACATGCTGCCAGGTTGTTTTGACTACGCTGCCGACGTTTATCTCGGAAGCCCTTACACTTCCTCGATTAAGTCCCAAACTATCCCCATGCGATTTCAACATTTTTGGAGTCGTGAAGAAACAAGTTCTGGGCTGCAGATTTGCTTTGGATGAGGAAGTGCACACCTCCGTACAATCGAGGCTCCATAGTCAATTGCAAATATTGCGCCACGAAGTCACTGACTGTCATATCTCACAGTGTGACGAATGTATTAAAAGTTACGGAGACTATTTATGAATCAATAAAGACTTTACTTATTTTTTATCTGCCTCGTTTTTATTTGACTACCCGTTATACATGAATTAATACAACAGAATAAGTTACCTACTAACGAATCTGATGGAAAGGAGGCGCACTGGTTTTACTCTCCAGATCCGGCTGGAGGTTTTATTGTTTGTGTGTTGTTGTTGTTGTTGTTGTGGTCTTCAGTCCAGAGACTGGTTTATTGCAGCTCTCTGTGCTACTCTATCCTGTGCAAGCTTCTTCTTCTCCCGGTATCTACTGCAACCTACATCCTTCTGAATCTTTTTATTGTATTCATCTCTTGGTCTCCCTCTACGATTTTTACCCTCCACGCTGCCCTCCAATACTAAATTGGTGATCCCTTGATGCCTCAGAATATGCCGTACCAACCTATCGCTTCATCTATTCAAGTAGCGCCACAAATTTCTCTTCTCTCCAATTCTATTCAATACCTCCTCGTTAGTTACTTGATATACTCATCTAATCTTCAGCATTATTCTGTAGCACCACATTTCGAAAGCTTCTATTCTCTTCTTGTCCAAACTACTTATCATTCATGTTTCACTTCCGTACATGGCTGCGCTCCATACAAATACTTTCAGAAACGAATTCGTGACACTTAAATCTATACTCGATGTTAGCAAATTCCTCTTCTTGAGGAACGCTTTCCTTGCCATTGCCAGTCTACATTTTATATCCTCTCTACTTCGACCATCATCAGTTATTTTGCTCCACAAATAGCAAAATTCATTTACTTCTTTAAGCGTCTCATTTCCTAATCTAATTCCCGCAGCATCAGCCGATTTAATTCGATTATACTCCATTATCCTCGTTTTGCTTTTGGTGATGTTCATCTTATATCCTCCTTTCAAGACACTGTCCATTCCGTTCAGCTGCTCTTCCAGGTCCATTGATGTCTCTGACAGAATTTAATGTCATCGGCGAACCTCAAAGTTTTTTTATTTGTTCTCCATGGATTTTAATACCTACTCCGAATTTTTCTTTTGTTTCCTTCACTGCTTGCTCTATATACAGACTGAATAACATCGGGGATAGGCTACAACCCTGTCTCACTCCCTTCCCAACCACTGCTTCCCTTTCAGGTCCCTCGACTCTTATAACTGCCATCTGGTTTCTGTTCAAATTGTAAATAGCCTTTCGCTCCCTGTATTTTACCCCTGCCTCCTTCAGAATTTGAATGAGAGTATTCCAGTCAACATTGTCAAAAGCTTTCTCCAAGTGTACAAATGCTAGATACGTAGGTTTGCCTTTCCTTAATCTATTTTCTGAGATACGTCGTAGGGGCAGTACTGCCCCGCGTTTGTATATAGGACATCTAAATCATTGCATATGAAATTTTCTTCAAAAGTAAGATGGGAAACGTTAGTCGTTGAAGGAACATGGTTGAAGTTTCATGTTTCAAGATTACTGATTATCCCTCCATTCCATGGTTCTTTTGTTAATTACGAGAGTGCTGCCTTAAACAGTTCAAACATATTAGGTAAGTTGTTGTACTGCAGTCACTGTGGAGCTCAGTCGTTGACCGGGTTGTCTGCACTGCCAACAGATCTGTACTGCTGAAGGAGCAGAGACGTTCTGTACAACAAACCTGGCAGCCGTTTACAGTAGTGATGAACAGCTGACGAGCCCCGTTGTACAGAGCGACACTGTCACTCATTGTCACCCACTGAGACGCGGGTCAGTGATGTGTGCCCGGTGAACTTGTGAGGCAGTGTGAGTACCTCCTGCTATATCTGGACCCATCAGATACGGCACGAACTTGCTTGTACTGTTACAACATAACGAGCGAGATAAGTGCTCGCAGCCTGCTCTGACAGTTCAGCAGTCACACAGCACGTGCCGCCGTGGAGACTGCTTCATCGAACCTCGGTCCCAGCGACTCGCCATCCACCGCAAACTCGCCAGCCACCGCAGCTGAAATCGCGAGGGCTGAGTTGAACCTGATCCACATAGAGGTGAGCTGAGCAACACTCCTTAATTCGCACTTCGATGCTGGGGTCACCACGCCGCCAATCGCCCGCTCGTCAACCACAAGTCGAAGTACTTCCAGAATAGTGGTGCAAATGGCTCGGAGCACTATGGGACTTAACTTATGAGGTTATTAGTCCTCTAGAACTTAGAACTACTTAAACCCAACCATCCTAAGGACATCACACACATCCATGCCCGAGGCAGGATTCGAACATGCGACCGTAGTGATCGCGCGGTTCCAGACTGTAGCGCCTAAAACCGCTCGGCCACTCCGGCCGCCTCTTCCAGAATACGTTGTATGTTGATTGACAATACTGACCTGGCGAGAAATTTTGTCCAATTGGACCGTTTGATCGTCAAAATATCGAGGCGACAGGAGGATCCTGCCCGTAAGGCTCCAAATGCTCTCAACTGAGGAGAGGTCCGGCGTCCTTGGTGGCGAAGATAGGCTTTTGCAAGCACGAAGACAAACAGTAGAAACTCTCGTTGTAAGCGGGTGAGCATTATCTTGCTGACATGTATGCCCAAGGTGCATGTTATGAATGACAGCAAAACGGGCACACATAATATCGTCCACGTTCGCTGTGCTGTAAGGGTGACGTGGATGACAACCAAAAGTGTCCTACCTCACTCCCGGTTGTCGCAAAAAAATAAATAAATAAATAAAAAAATAAATAAAAATAAAAAAATAAGTTGTTCAAATGGTTCTGAGCACTACGGGACTTAACGCCTGAGGTCAGCAGTCCCCTAGAACTTAGAACTACACTTAAACCCAACTAACCTAATGACATCACATACATCCATGCCCGAGGCAGGATTCGAACCTGCGACAGTAGCCGTCGCGCGGTTCCAGACTGTAGCGCCTAGAACCGCTCGGCCATCCCGGCCGGCCTTGTCGCAACATATGGCGGGCGACAGTCAAATTGGTAATCCACCGTTGTCCACTGCTTCCAGATACGTCTTGACTGATCATCGGGTCTCAGTTCGAAGCGGGACTCATCACTGAAGACAATTCTACTCCCGTCAGTGAGATTCCAGGCTGAAGGCGTGTCTGAAGACGATCCAGACAGCGGTGGGATCGAACCTGACTGTTGCCCGCTATACGACCCGACAGCCATGATTGATAATCCGTGGTGCCACTTCATTTCATAGCAGGGCCTCTTTACTTGTCAGTCGCAGCATTTTTTCAGAACAGTGGTAGGTCGGCGATATTTTAGTCCTCGTGTTGCCATTCCTGGCAAGCCATCCTGGGCTTACATTTCAGCAAGACAATGCCCACTCGCACATTACGACAGTTTCTACTGATTGTCTTAGTGCTTGTCAAACCCTACCTTTGTCAGCAAGGTCTCCGGCTCTCTCCCCAGTTGAGAACGTTTTGGAAATTACAGGCAGTGCCCTCCAATTACCTCTGGATTTTGACGACCTAACGCGTCAGTCGGACATAACTTGGCACGATATCCGTCAGGATGACACCGTAGAACGCTATCAGTCAATGCCAAGCCGAATAACTGCTTGCGTAAGTCCCAGAAGTGGCCTACCGTTATTCACTTGTTCAATTTGTGAAGCTCTTTTTCTCTCTTTGTCTTGAATAAATCGTAAAAATTTTCTGAAATTATTACTGTACCAGGTGATCAAAAAGTCAGTATAAATTTGAAAACATAATAAACCTTGGAATAATGTAGATAGAGAGGTAAAAATTAACACACGTGCTTGGAATGACATTGGGTTTTATTAGAACCAAAAAAAGTTCACAAAATGTCCGACAGATGGCGCTGGACAGCAAAACGTCAGTAACTGCTACTGTGACAGGTGAGACGTACGCCGATGTGTTACAGACTGGCTGATAAACACCTGCTGTAACGTACGATGTTTATGCAGGATGGCCTTCCACCCCATATTGCTAGACGCATGAAAGATCTCTTGCGCGCGTTGTTTGGTGATGATCGTGTGCTCAGCCGCCACTTTCGTCGTGCTTGGCCTCCCTGGTCCCCAGACCTCAGTCCGTGCGATTATTGCCTTTAGGGTTACCTGAAGTTGCAAGTGTATCGTGATCGACCGACATCTCTAGGGATGCTGAAAGACAACATCCGACGCCAATACCTCACCATAACTCCGGACATGCTTTACAGTGCTGTTCACAACATTATTCCTCGACTACAGCTATTGCTGAGGAATGATGGTGGACATACTGAGCATCTCCTGTAAAGAACATCATCTTTGCTTTGTCTTACTTTGTTATGCTAATTATTGCTATTGTGATCAGATGAAGCGCCACCTGTCAGACATTTTTGAACTTTTGTATTTTTTTGGTTTTTAAAAAACCCCATGTCATTCCAAGCATGTGTGTCAATTTGTACCTCTCTATCGACACTATTCCGTGATTTATTCAGTTTTCAAATTTATACTGACATTTTAGTCACCCAGTATTTCGTCTGTACATGTATGCCACATCTATCGATTCCCATCCCTTTCGGATAATTCCTATATAATAGTCTTTTTAACTAACGATATAATGCTTAAGGCGCTCGGTCGTTGTGTCACCAAGCAACTTAATCCAAAAGACAAGAGATTACATAGCACTGTAATTAAAACAGGAAAACTGTGAAGTTGATCATTTCACAAATTAAAATCAAATTTGAAACACAATGGTCCAATTATTACTGCCAAAAACGATAGAATGAAGACACATACATCGGTAACGCGCTGTTGCCAGAAAGGGAAAAAGGTACAATCTAATATCGCTTGTTTCTCTGTAAAATAATTACAGTTTCGTAGAACAAAGGTTAACATCACGTAGGGGATTTACAGATGTTAATTTTCCGAGGATTTTGCTTTTTTATTAGTAAAAGTTAAAAACAACAGATTTTTACTGTTTACTCGATATAGTTGCCGTAATTTTGGCCAACAGACTTGCCGCAGTGGCAAGACCGGTTCCCGTCAGATAGAGAAGTAGCGGCTCCGGTCTCGGAAACTGACATAAGGGCGGGAGAGCGGTGTGCTGACTACATGCCCCTCCATATCCGCAGCCAGTGACGCCTATGGCCTGAAGATGAGACGGCGGCCCGTCGGTACCGTTGGGCCTTCATGGCCTGTTCAGGAGGAGTTTAGTTTAATTTAGTTTTAATTGCCGTAATTTTGCAAACAATTTAACTTGAGTAACATTAGTTATTATTACATAGGAATCAATAAACAGGAATATATCATGTCCCTTAAGGACTATTCAATGTGACAGACGAGTTCGACTTCGTGGTTTTATCAAATGCACTGCCTAAGATTGCAGAGTCACGTCGACCTATGTTAGTGGGGCTTGTAGTGGGGAAGAGCTGGCACTGCTTGTTTCATTTAGTACTATGGTCCACAACTTGTCTAATTTCAGTCCTCCTCCTGTCCTGTTAAAATTTTCTTCGTACTTTCGAATTTCTATGGGTTCTCCGTACATCCCATCGTAGCAATTATTAGATCTTGGTAAAACCGCAGTGTCAGAGAAACGAATTTGGTGATTTCCCGGTCCTAGTGCATGATCCATTATTGAATACATTTAGAGCGTTTAGCCTGCTGAGCTTCTTCGAGTCTTTAAGTGCTTTCTCGATAGAAAAGGTAGGTATTTTCAGCATCGGAAGACGAAATGTTACGTACGGACTATGCCTTGGACCATGGCCTTATGCCCAAAATACAAACATCAGCAACTTTTATGCAGCTATAAACTCTCGCTGAATTTTTGTGGACCGTCTCTTAGGTCTGTCTGAGGATGGCCTTCAGACCTAGAAGACGGTTTACAGTGTCCTATAACATTACTATTATTGTGGAATACTAACACTGTGTGGTTATGAAATGGTGTACAAAATGCCCTTTTTTTCGTATCGAGGCGATCTCTACCAACCTACTGCACTGACCTATGACTGCTTTCATAAGAGTGATTAAGAGCGTTTTGGAGGTTTAAAATACAGTGTGACATCGCTGATCCCCTCCTCGCATACTGCATGAGTACAGGAGGTCTGTCATCGAAAAGCGGGACAGGTGTGATAAAGAAACGTCACTATCTCTGGTGAACGTACGCCAGAGAAAAAAGAAGCTAGCTTGTTACCATGAACAGGGTCGAAAGTACTGTATAAATTATGCATTTCCCAGCAACAGATTATGATTTCATATATGTGCAAAGACGTGTGCTTTCGAATAGCCCTAAATGTATTCTGTGTAATTTTTATGTTTTTTGTTCATACATAAGATGATTTTTTTACGATCGTCTAACTCCTTCTTTCCCTGCACGATCACGCTCTCAGATATGCTGGTTGTTCAAAACACGTTTTAAGCACTTAAGATTCAATTAAAATCATCTGCAACAGGCACAATATAAATGGCAAATATTTAACTGATACATGAGTTCTTTACGCTTACTTTTGTAGTTTGGTGGTTACCACAGGAGTTTAAAATCGCACTTGTCCGAACATATTGCGATATAAGTGCCGAATGACCCTAAATTTCAGCAGTGGTTTATCCCCCAACGATATTAGCGTACAATGGATTCGTTGTAAAATGTAGTATGATTATTTTACAATTGAAAATGAAAGCGCTGCTATTTGCTAGAAAGTTTCCTACATCGGGATAGATGAATACGGGACTAGTACCCAAGTGTACCGTAAGGACTTATTCTATTATTATTATTTCTTCCCCTATGGTTCTCTTATTTTATTCATTCTTGAAGATACCATTTAATGTGTTACACTGGAGTGTCGGAACGCGGCGTTAAAACTCAGTCAACTAAGAGACCTAGTGATCCGTACGGTAATGTATCTTAACTTTACTAGAATTAACGAAAGAAACAGAAGGACAACAGACAGGTGACTGCGGTAAAAGTCTCAGTTGCTTGCACGAGGGTCGAGGAGCTCCTACGAAAAATAACCTTGTGGTATATTCTGCCAAAGCGTCTCGTCTTGGCGAGCGAACTCTGAAGAGTTCGCTATAAAGTTTCTTAAGAGGTACCTGAATATTTTATGCAGTTCCTAATATTTCTTTTACCCTCACAAAGTAGCGTACCTAGAATACTACCACTGGCAATTTAAACACTATTAATTTGAAACATTGCATAATTTTAAGATCAATTAATAACGTACTGCCTACTTACTGTGGACGACTTTAATTATTACATAAATTTAAAGCATTTCTGTGCCAGAGTTCGCGTCTTCCTACTAACATAATCGAAACAATATATGAACCACCAGTCGTGTGTGATTGGAGTTTTGAATATGTCGGCATGTGAGTTGGCACCGGAAGGACAAGTGAGAGTCATGGTCCCATACTTTTCGTTGTGATTATCTTTAAGTACACTGGAAGAACAAGAAGCGAAGAGAAAAGTACCACACTCATTGGCGATCTTTGCTGTTTACAATGTGCATCTTTAGCCTTGCCTCTCAAGCTCTCTGATCAAACACATTTCACCGTCTAATGGCAACACGCTTTGGAGGTTATTTGTATTCTCTGCACGTAACTCTTTTTCGAGAACGGCCTCACGAATTTTCTCGTCCTTTATATCGCCGATAGTACTCTTCATCGTTTCCTAGTCTTCCTCGCCACTCTGGTCGTGCGTATCACACTCCGTACCGCTTTTTAGCACACTTTGCAGCGGTCGGTAGAAAACCAATAACTTTCCACCTATCTCTATCAGGCACCGTACTCTAAAGCGCTTAACATTACCAGCGGTTTCCGTAATACGTATAGTACATTAATCACGAAAAATACGTAGGACGAGTATACATGAGAAGGGAATATATACTGTCGGGATAAATAACACCTCCTCTGGTTTACTGGAACATTCGTTGCTCTAAATGTTGCCTCTGCTGCTGTATGTTTCAAGCGTGTAACAGCATATGCGTTTGTATTTGCCACTTGCGCACCAGCAATGCCTTGATATCATCTTTGTGTTGGAATAGGTTTGAGGATCACTTGTTGCGCGACGACACAAATTTCTCCGGCATCCACATCTTGTTTTGTGTCCATCTTGTGATTTCATGAAATAAGATCGGTACTGCAATACTGCAATAACCAACAAAAGAGTGAAGCACCCAGAAGGGGAGAATGAAGCCATACGGCACTTCACAGGCCGAGAGAGTTGTTGTGTTCTGCAGTCCCAAGACTGGCATGATGCAGCTTTCCATGCTACTCTATGCTGTGCAGCGCTCTTCACCTCAGAGTAACTACTGCAACCTACATCCTTCTTAATCTTCTTACTGTATTCATCTCTTGGTCCCCCTCTACGATTTTTACCCCCCACGCTTCCCTCCAATACCAAATTGGTGATTCCATGGTGTTTCCCTCAGAATGTGTCCTACCAACCGATACATTCTTCTAGTCAGGTTGTGCCAGAAATTTCTCTTCTCCCTAATTCCACTCAGTACTTCCTCATTTGTTAAGCGATCTACCCATCTAATCTTCAGCATTCTTCTGTAGCACCACATTTCATAAACTTCTATTATTTTCTTATCTAACTGTTTATCGTCCGTGTTTCACTTCCATACATGGCAACACTCCATACAAATACTTTCAGAAAAGACATCCTGACTCTTAAATCTATACTCGATGTTAACAAATTTCTCTTTGTCAGAAACGTGTTTCTTGTCATTGCCAGTCTACATTTTATGTCCTCTCTACTTCGACCATCATCAGTTGTTTTGCTTCCCAAGTAGCAAAACACATCCACTACTGTAAGTGCTGTGTTGCCTAATCTAATTCCCTCAACGTCACCAGATTTAGTTCGAGTACATTCCATTATCCTCTTTTTGCTTTTGCTGATGTTCATCTTATATCCTCCTTTCGAGACACTGCCCATTCCGTTCAACTGCTCTTCTAAGTCCTTTGCTGTCTCTGACAGAATTACAATGACATTTGCAAATCTTCTTCCTGGATTTTAATTCCTAATCTAAAAGTTCCGTTTGTTTCCTTTACTGCTTGCTCACTATACAAATTGAACAACACCGGGAGCAGGCTATAAATTTGACTGCCTTCTGAACCACTGCTTCCCTTTCGTGCCCGTTGACTCTTAAGTGCCATCTGGTTTCTGTAGAAATTGTAAACAGTCTTTTTCTCCCTGTTCTCACCCCTGGAATTTAAAAGAGAATATTCCAGTCAATTTTTTAAAAGCTTTGTCTTTGTCTACACATGCTCTAAACGTAGGTTTGGCTCTCCCTAACCTATTTGATGTTACTTCAGACGTTAGAAAATCGAGTAAAATTTACGAAGAGGTGGGCAGTATGAATCCAATTGTCAGTATGGCCTTTTGTCTCCTATAGCCCGGATACTTGGAGTGATTCGATTGCGAAGGGAAATTTTAAGATTGTGTAATCTCTCCTGAAGCAAGCTGACTACGACTGTCAGAACTGGTCATTGATAACCTGCCTACTGGCATTGGGACACCTCAACTTAAGACTGACAGTTCACTTAGGCATGTGCCATGTATGGAAGAGTTTCATCCTCTTGAAACACGGCATCACGACACTGTCGCACGAGAGGTAGCACCCGAAGACGCAGGATTTTCGGTTTCTGCCGTGAGAATTCCGTCACTAACTACCAGTCGTGAACTGAAGAACCTTGTCGACGATGGTTATTCGTGGTAGCGCAGAAGCACTAGTCACCACTGAACGCGGTGCGTCAGTATTCGCCGACACTGCTCGCTTCCTGGTCACAGCTCCCCCCAAATGCATCCGTTTGTGTGTGGTGTTAGTGCAGTCTATGCAAGGGGCGGCAATTCCCTACTTTAACTACTCCTAACCCCGACCATTGGTGCATGGTGTCAAAGAACGTTCCACGGAGTCCATTACCTATTCTTGGATGCCGTGAGTTGATGTGAAAAGTTACGATATGGTTGTTGCGCAATACTGTGGTCCTCCCTCGTGATCAGAAGTGCTAGACCTGAACCCTAATGACAGATATCCCTACTCTCACGTTCCCCTGTAGTCCGACAAAGAGCCACTTTCACGAGTCCCAGAATTCTGTGTATTGAACGATTCGATCGGACTGCCACATTGGAAGCCCACAATGAGGCCCCTTCTAAACTCTGCCAGGTGCTGACAATACCGTCTTATAGCCGTACGTGGCATCACAGTGGCGTTTACGATGACCACTCAACCTATGACGCTGTTCACGCTACTTACACCGAGTCTCTCTCCTGAAAGTCTGCCGGGTGCTGTGGTCGAGCGGTTCTAGGTGCTTCAGTCCAGAACCACGTGACTGCTACGGCCGTAGGTTCGAATCCTGCCTCGGACATGGATGTGTGTCATGTCTTTAGGTTAGTTAGGTTTACGTAGTTCTAAGTTTAGGGGACTGATGACCTCAGATGTTAAGTCCCATAGTGCTCAGAGCTATTTGAACCATTTTTTCAAATATACAGTCAAATGTTCGCCTTTCGAACACCACATTTATTAGTTATTTGCTTGTACCCCAGAAACGAGTTCTTATACACGCAGTTGCTCATCCATAGTGCCTGATATTCATTTAATGATCTGAGAATTTGGTTTTCAAATCCATCGTAGGTCAGAAGCGTAGACGTAATGTGGATCAAGAGTGGCAAACTGAATCTTACCTCCTAAACGTCGGCACTAGCTCAGCTGTAGCACACTGGACTCACATTTGGGAGGAGTACTGTTCAAATGCCCGCCGGCCATTCAGATTTGGGCTTTCCATTATTTCCCTAAATCTCGCAGGGCAAATGCCGGAATGGTTCTTCATGCAATCCAAGTCTATGCTCCGATGTAGAGAAAGTTAACTTTGGAAATAAAGTTGCTGTCAGAAATAATAAGACTTAAAATGTGTAAGCAAAGGGGCGCCACAGTGGAAAAGTAATAGATAAGCCACTAGTGTTGATTATACTGTAATTTTTTACAATATTTTTCACGGTATTAAAAACACGTAATCGGTGCAGAATGATCCATGCACGATTGTACTGGATCAAAATTTAAATATACACACTTCCTCCAGCCCAGGAAAGTTGAGAAAATCGCTTGCTTCTTTTCCCTTAGGTGTGGTCTATGGTGGAGTTTAGGCGGCTTAGAAAAGCATCATTTGTGCACGGATGGTTCCTGTCAAACCCATGAAAACTATGATCTTTAGTTACGAAAAGTACCTGTTCTTCGTATGGCACCTTGCAGAATTTTTGCTTATGGCAGATCGTCAAATTTTTTATCTGAAATTCTCAACGTGATATTCTCGGGGACTTCGAAACTATGTTACCGGGATCCAGACTTCCAAAGTTAAGTTACTTAGGCAGAAAATCGCAGAATCAGTTTTTAGCAACATTTATACCGTGGGCGGCAATTGTCTAGATAACTGAAAATAGCAAAAGGCTCAAGTGGTAACTGTACATACCGTAAACATTTATCTACAAACGCCATGTTCCCAGTTTTGATAACCTTATCCATTACTAAAATACACACGAAAAACGATGGTTTTGTGGGGATGTTCATTTCTGTAATTGTTATTTATCGCAGTCATTCGAAGTTTTTCCCATACGTTATTAAGATGACATTCTTGGGGAAATTGGAAAAATTTTTTGATATCATTATCCGCTACCGAGATTCAGAGGTTCAAGGTCATCATGTGCGGTATATTCACGTAAAATATACATGGAATATCCACAGTGAGGCTTAAATTGAGTAGTAAAGACATGGAAAGGGTTCTAGGGACATCGCAAAGGTTCTGTGGTCACCAAACTACGTTTTTAGTTAGTATTTTTTTCACCATCATAACTCTATGATGCGCTTTCTCGGTATAATGGGCATTTCACGACTGTACAAATAAGCCAAAAGTAGGACTGCAGTGACAGAAAATGGACTAAGAAGAATCTTTACAAGTCTGAAAAGAACTTAAAATGACTACCAAAAATTATTTAAAACTGTAAATACTGTAAATTCAGTAAAATATTCCTAATAACTGCTTCACACTTTTAAGATTACATCATATACCATGCGTTTTCTATGAGTTACGATCGATGAGCAAATTACGCAGAAAAAATGTAAAGCATTCAATTTTGTGTTAACCTTACGTTATGCGTAGGTTGTTATTTGTTGTTCACATGCGAAAGTATGTGAACGTGTCGAAGTATATAAGTAAACTCTCAAAACTTTTCTGAGTTACAGAATTCGTTTCTGCCCTGAAGCGCCTGGTACAGGCATGCGTATTCAAATACAGAGATAGGTAAACAGGCAGAATACGGTGCTGCGGTCGGCAAAGCCTATGTAAGACTACAAGTGTCTGGCGCAGTTGTTAAATCGATTACCGCTGCTACAGTGGCAGGTTGAACGCGGTGTTATAGTCGGCGCACGAGCAATGGGACACACCACCTACGAGTTAGCGATGAAGTAGAGATTATCCCGTACGACAATTCCACGAGTGTACCGTGAATATCAGGAATCCGGTAAAACGTCAAATCTCAGACATCGCTGAGGTCGGAAAAAGAACCTGCAAGAACAGGACCAATGACGACTGAAGAGAATCGTTCAACGTGACAGAAGTGCAACCAATCTGCAAACTGCTGCAGATTTCAATGCAGGACAACAAAACAGCATCGATGTGGACTTTGGGAGCCGAAGGCCCACTCGAGTACCCTTGATGACTGCACGACACAAAGCTTCACACTTCGCCTGGAGCCCGGCCGCGGTGGTCGAGCGGTTCTAGGCGCTTCAGTCCGGAACCGCGTGACTGCTACGGTCGCAGGTTCGAATCCTGCCTCGGGCATGGATGTGTGTGATGTCCTTAGGTTAGTTAGGTTTAAGTAGTTCTAAGTTCTAGGGGACTAATGACCTCAGATGTTAAGTCCCATAGTACTCAGAGCCATATTTGAATTTCGCTTGGTCTCGTCAAGACCTACATAGGACAGTTGATGACTGGAAACACGTTGCCTGGTCGGACGAGTCTCGTTTCAAATTCTATAGAGCGGAATGACGTGTACGGGTATGCAGACGATCTCATTAATCCATGGACCCTGCATGTCAGCAGGGGACTGTTCAAGCTGGTGGAGGCTCTGTAATGGTGTGGAGCGTGTGCAGCTGGAGTGATATGGGACCCATGACATCTAGACACGACTCTGACAGGTGACACGTACGTAAGCATCCTGTTTGATCATTAGCATGCATTCGTGTCCATCGTTGATTCCGACGGACTTGAGCAATTCCAGCAGGTCAGTGCGACACCCCACACGGTCAGAATTGCTACAGAGTGGTTCCAGGAACACTCGTCTGAATTTAACACTTCCCCTGGCCATTAGATTTCCCAAATATGAGCATTATGGAGCATATGTGAGATGCCTTGCAACAAGTTGTTGACAAGAGATATCGAGCCCTTCGTCCTCTTACGGATTTATGGACAGCCCTAAGGATTCATGGTACCAGTTCCCTCAAGCACTGCTGCAGACATTAGTCGAGTCCATGTCATGTCGTGCCTCGGCTCGCGGGGGCCCTACACGATATTAGGCAGGTGTACCAGTATCTTTGTCTCTTCAGTGTATAAGCAGCAGACCCTTCTATAGCAGGGAAATGAAGGGAACCAGGAGTAAATGCTCGTAATTAGCGAAAAAATCGTGAATATGTTCCTCTTTAAAAGACTTTGACAGAAAAGTAGGGAACCATATGCGTCAATAATCATTTCACCTTCCAGACTAAAAATGTTCTTTTAAAACAGTACATTCAAAATCCCTTTACCAAGTCTCTCATTGTGGTTTATTCTGCATTCTAAACACGTCCCCCTCACTGCAACTGTATATATTTCTCTCTCTTCCACTGTTTCCTTCTTCTTCCATTGATACGCAGTGCATCCCACTGTCACTTTCTCCTCTGTCACATTGCCGCCTTTCGTGTGTAACAGCCGTAAACAAGTGTGTGAAATAAATAATATATATTGTAGGATATTAGACTACTGTTTTATGTTTTCATTCATAAAGTACCATAGTATATAGGATAGAGGTATCAACATGCGATTCGAGAGTACGGTACGTACTGGAATCCACTTGCCCACTTTACCGTACTTTTTCATTTCACGTCAACACATAACACAACAACATGATACTGAACGGTCATTCCTGAAACGTTTCACCCTGATACGTGAACGAATGTACGGTACTTCATGACAGGTCGTAGAAAGGAAGTGGAAGATGATCTAACCTTGCCCCCATAACCCCCTGTGTACGGTAGTGAATACGAGCCTCTGTTAATAGATAAGTGAGGAAGCGTTTTAGTGAGAGAAATATTCATTACTGACCCCTGCGACACAGTAAAGACCTCAGAAACACGACTTGAAAATTTAAATACTACTATCGTACACACGTATTTTATTAGTAACGTACAGTACATACAAATCAATTTGGTGAGCATTAAATTAATATTGTGATCAGCTGCAACGTTATGACCACCTACCTAATAGTCGGTATGTCCACCTTTGGTACGGATGACTGCGGCGACGCGTCGCGGCACGGAAGCAATTAAGCCTTGGTAGATTGCTGGAGGGAGTTCTAACCACATCTGCACATAAAAGTCACCTAATTCCCGTATCTTCCGGGGAGGAGGAGAGATGAGCTCTGACACTGTGTCCAATTTCATTCCAGATGTGTTCGATAGGATTCAGAACAGGAGCGTTAGGGGATGGGAGGAGGCACAGCACATCTATTGGAACTCGCCACTGTGGTCCTCGTACCACTCCATAATTCTACTGGCCTTGTGACTGAAAAATGCCACCGCCGTCGAGAAACATTATCATCATGAAGAAGTGTACGCGGTCTGTAACCAGTGTAAGATACTTCTCGGCTGTCATGGAACCTTGAATGAATCCACTGGACCCATGCATCCCCATGTGAATGTTCCCCGGAGCATAATGGAGCCACGCCAGCTTGTCTCCGTCCCGCAGCACACGTGTCAAGGAAGTTCCCCTAGATGACGACGGATTTGCGCCCTACATTCGGCATGAAGAAGAAGGCATCGGGATTCATCAGACCATGCAACGCTTTGCCACTGCGCCAGCGTCCAACGACAATGGTCACGTCCGTTTTTCTGTCGTAGTTGGCGATGTCGTGGTGTTGATATTGGCACATGCGCGGACCGTTGGCTACGGAGTTCCATCGTTAGGAGTTATCGGTGACTGTGTGTGTTCTGCCCAGCATTAAGGTCTGATTCTACTTCCGTCACAGTTCGCCGCCTGTCCTGTTTTACCAGTCTGCCCAGTCTACGACGTCCGACGTCCGACATCGGGTGGCCAGCCAAGACGTCTGGACGTCGTTTCACCTCTGTTTCGCCAGGTCTTGGCGACACTCAGCACAAAAATCCTCGAACTCCAGACAAGTCTTGCAGCTTTCGAAATGCTCGTGCCGAGTATCCAGGGCATCACAATCTTCCCTCGGTCAAAAGCAAATAGGTGCCACGTCCTCCCCAATCTATACACGGGCAGCATGCTCACTGATACTACATGCACCATACGTGTGTCTGACTGGCGTCATTCATCGCCAGGTGACGCTACTATCACCTGGACGGATTTATATGGATAGTAGGTCGGTTATCACAATGTTCTGGCTGATGAGTGTAAAGTGAAAACATTAACATAGAAATTTCATTGCAGAAAATTCGTGCGAGAATGGGAATTACCTGCGTAACGTACGTTTTCGCAATGTACGATCGTAAATAGGCTGAACAGTGTAGGCGGTGAATAAATAGAAATAACAGCATCACAGTAATGTAATGTAATAATGGGAATTTCCCTTCCAGACGCCATGCCATCAGCTGACCCCGCAGTGCAAGGGCGTCGTTCTGTGTCGCACTCTGCGGTGACGGCCGTGATGCAGTAGCTACCTGTTGATTTCATACTGTGGTACCACGTAATGCTGACTCGTGACGGCTTGCAGCAGCTGAAGATGATGGACCGCCCACGTTCGAGTCACACTTGTCATAGGAACACGATTCGCAACAACTGCGCGACACTCGGCGGGGTGCAGCTACGTAACCTCTCTGTGGTACAAGCTATTGGTTTTGTTTATTATTTGTTTCATCATAGACCAGCACAAGCAAGCACAATCTGCAAGTGTTTACAAAACTTAACAACGAAAGAAATTGTCAAGTAACACAGCTGACTGAAACTTGGACCACACGTAGAAAGGTGCATTGAAGTAGTGTACAGGAAGTAACAGAAATAAATACGCAATGAGACGATGAGGAATGACACTTTTATACAAACACATACACTGAAGACACTTTGATGTTCGATCGTCTTCTGGACATTTCAAAAGCCGGGACTATGATCACCACAGTTAGCTATGCAAGTGCTCCCTTCTTGGCCACAAGGTTGACACAGAGTTCCTCTCGTAGGGCGTTCCATCCCTCCGCCACCGCGGCTGACAATTGCTGGATCATTGTTGGTGTATGTTGGCGTGCTGATATACTTCTCCCCTGCGGTCTCCCAGGTGAACAGGAAGGTCAGATATTAGCCAAATATCCTCTCTTCCTAAAAGCTCCTCCAGTTTCGCTATTCCATGCGGTCGCCCATTGTCATCTACACCCATGCTCACAAATTAAGGATTACTGCAGAATGTGGTGCCACCCAACGTGGCACTGCACAAAACTGGCGCTAATAGCATAGGAATACGGGGAACACACACGACACATATGTAAGTCCACAGTATTGGTGATGAGAAAACCGTCCCGAAACACATGTGCTATAAAACGCGCATGTACCCCGACTTCAATATTTGGTATGACCACTATGTACACGTACACAGGCAGCACAACGGCTTGGCATACTCTGGATCAGCTGTTGGGGTATAGCCTCCTATTCTTGCACTAGTGCCTGTCGGAGCTCCTGAAGTGTCCTAGTGGTTTGAAGACGAGTAGCGATACGTCGACCAACAGCATCCCAGACGTGCTCGATGGGTTTTACGTCTGGAGAACGGGCAGGCCACTCCATTCACCTCATATCTTCTATTTCAAGGTACTACTCCAGGATGGCAGCTCTGTGGGGCCTTGTGTTATCATCCATCAGGAGGAAGTTGGTACCCACTGCACCCCTGAAAAGGCGGACACACTGGTGCAAAATGACATCCAGAAACATCTGGCCTGTTAAAGTTCCTCGGTCAAAGACATGCAGAGGTGTACGTGCACCAATCGTAATCCCACCCCACGCCATCAAATCACGACCTCTATACAAGTCCCTTTCAAGGACATTAAGGGACTGGTATCTGGTTCCTGGTTCACGTCAGATGAAAACCCGTCGAGAATCACCGTTCAGACTATACCTGGACTCGTTTGTGAACATAAACTGGGACCACTGTTCCAATGACCATGTACTGTGTTCTTGACACCAGGCTTTATGGGCTCTCCTGTTACAAGAGGTCAGTGGAATGCACCTTGAAGGTCCCTGGGCGAATAAACCATGTCTGTTCAGTCGTCTGGAGACTGTGTGACTGGAGACAACTGCTCCAGTGGCTGCGGTAAGGTGCCTAGCAAGGCTACCTGCAGTACTCCGTGGCTGTCTGCAGGCACTGATGGTGAGATATCGGTCTTCTTGTGGTGTTGTAGTTCCTGGACAGGTTTCCTGTCTGCTCGAATTGTTTCCATGATCTTGAGATCACACTTTATGGCACACGGAGGGGCCGTGCTACGACCTGCTGTGTTTGACTAGCCTCCAGTCGCCCTAGTATTCTACCCCTCATAACGTCTTCAATACGTGTTCTTTGAGCCATTTTCAACCTACAGTCACCATTAGCAGTATGAAAACGTCTGTACACTTACCCGTTGCACGGACATGCACCAACACACCTCTGCCTATGTGGACTGCTGCCAGCTCCACTGTGCGACGACCGCAGGTCAAATACACCGCATGGTCATACCCCGAGGTGATTTAAACCAGCACCATGTATCAGCATTATCCTTAATTTATGAGCATGAGTGTATAAAATTTGAGTCAGAGCACAATGCACTCCTGACGCGACACACATGGTGAAGGAGTAACATTTCACAATACAATTGACCGGCAAGTGTACAGTGTTCAAAGATTTGGTGAGTGGTACCAGTGGTCTAGGAATAGTGTCTAAAAACGCCGTAGCTTCCGGGTTCGTTTCTAGCCACTACTTAAATTTCGAATAAAAATCAACAGTAATGACGGCCGAAGACTTCCGGCGTAGGGACGTCACCTTCGTTCTGTCAAAGACCTTGTCAAAGAGGGCGGAGGAGCGGACAGAGGTTCGGGGTACTCTCTTGGTCTTGGAGTGGGTAACCGCCCCCAACAGTCCGAACGATCAACAATGATGAAAGGCATGCTAATGCAGAGGCAATGGAAACAACTATGGGTAAATTCAAGCTACCCGCCAGAGACGGTATCGCCAGAAGTGTTCGTTTGGTTTCCTCAAACCGAACAAGTCAGCGATACAAAATTGAACAATGGGTGGTATCAAAAAGAGGACCCGAGCCAACGCCTAAGTGGAATCGTGAGTTATCTCCATTATAAGAGCAACTAATTGTATCAGCTTGTGTAGTAAGTGTGGGGACCAGAAGTACTGAATTGAAAAACGAGCTCGGTTTACTCTTGCGTTAGTTTATGCATTGGACGTTTGGTACCAGAGTACTTGGAACCGGCAATTTGAGTTTTAAAATGATTACTTACATTTTCGGAGCAGGTGCAATCTCTAAAGTTTTCCTACCAAATCCGTGTACTGTATCAGTTTTGAAAATCTATAACTGTAAACACAACTGCACACGCTAAAATCCGCTGATACAAAGACATCAGTGGTGCTTCACACGCTCATTGTCATTTAAAATGTACCTTTTTCGGATGTGACAAATTGAAGCTGTGTGAGCAACAGCTAGCTGAGCGAAAGGTACGCTTGTTTGGTTTGTGGAAACCAAATGAAGGATATGTTTGGTAACACTGCCTCTGGCAGGCTGGTTGTATTTGCGCACGCTCCGACCCTGTGGGCTAATTTCAGTGCTAATTAAATCGGAAACGGCACAGTGTACCAACGTTTTTTTTCTTAACAATTATGTCTCAGCACAATATACTCTGAAACCCCCCTACAAGCTTCTGACACTCTTTCTGACTCTCCAGTGTAATTATATACTGGAGGCTCTTAAAAACAGAGGTAACATAGCTAGTGACGATGTGACCGAAAAGAAAACTTCATCTCGTATCCTTTTTGTGGGAACGTTTCTCATAAATTCAGTGCTTTGTTGTTCAGGTTTAATGTCAGAATTGCCTTCAAAATCGGTAACACACTAGGTCGCTACTTATAGACAACATCAAAGCTAAAATCGAAAAATTACTAAAGGTCTGCTGCACTGTTTTATAGTGACAAAGCAGACAGAAAATTTGAAACTAGACTCAAAGAGCATACAAAGTAGGGAGAAGGAATGCAGAACACAAATCTACCATTTCCTTTCACGTAACAGCAAAGCGACACAGTGTCACTAATACTGCCAATAATCTCAAAACTTTGGGTAAAATGGAGAAAGGTACCTGTATATATGTTTTCGAGGAAATTGAAGTCTAAAGCACTGTGCACCACAATAAGAGTGATTTTTTTTTAATAACTAAGGAAAAGGCTTGAGACCTGGTGGTCAAGGAAGGCAGGATTCGGTTTAGATTGTGGATGGGGCCGTAATCAGTTACTATTGGTTTGCTTTTCTTTTAATATTACACAATTTATTTAAAATCAACGACAAACTAAAATAATGACAATAAATTAAGAATTGTTTCATGGCTGAAGGCCTTAATGGTAATAAATTAAGAAGTGTTTAACTTGTTGCAACTTACAAACTACAGTCATTAAAATATTGAAAACAAATCACCAAGGTCTTAAAGGTTAACTGCTAAAATACAATTGCGACGTCAGAATTTTAAGACATGTAGCGATAGTCATGGCTAAACGCCTTTAATGACAATTATTAAAAAAATTTAACATGCATACTGCCATCAACAAGGCAATAGCAAAAGTTAATTTAAAAGACAGGCAACTGATCACCAAACAGGTGAGAAAAAAGTGATAGTAAACTTGGTAGCACAACTGTTTAAACTTGTTGTAACGCCAAAAATGGCCATTATATAACAAAATTTAGAAACATACCACAAAACAGCAAATATAATAACCAGGTTAATTCAAAAGGACAAGCAACTGATCATCAAACAGGCGAGCCAAATTTTTCTAACTTGATAATACAATAATAAAATAATATCACAATAATAAAACACAAGAGCTAGTCACAGACGGTGCTCTAGGAATCGACCTCTGAGTAGATCAGGCCAAAACACTTTCGCAAGCAATGAGAAAGGCAGCCAAGAGTTGCATTCACTTCACGAGATGGTAACTCAGACTAGTGGCAGTCTATCGAATGACTCATGATAATCTTCTGAAGCTACCTAACGTCCGATAACCAATGCAACGATGGAACACCACGCCAAAGCTGGAACCGGCTTGTTGGATCTAGTTGACAACTAAGTCGTGTACCCTCGGACCACAGCCCTTCCATCCTGCAGGTCATGCGTGCCTCCAGCGGTCCCGGAGTGTTCCCACACTGCTCTCTTGGCTCCTCCGGTGTCCCCAACCGAACTCCTCACTCGCACGACCCGGAAGAACAACGACGTCCCCCCAAAGATTGGGCCACAGTTACTACATATCGATAACACCGCTGCTGTCACTAGTGGACAGGCAATGCTTACGAAACCAAGTGATACCAGTCAACACAGAAAGAATACAAAAAACCGCAACCATATCACCTATACGATACAGTATGGCCTCCAACAGAGGACGGAAACCTACAACAGCACCAACGCGAGGCGCAGCACGGCTCAGCTGATGATGCGTTTCAGAATGTATTTGATGTATTGCAACATAGGTAACTTCGACGCTGTTAATGTCTCCTTATATTGTACAGCAAGTCCTTTTATTGTAAACAACAGACCATGCTCAGGTGCCTGTGGCTATATGTCATGCTAAACATCTTATTTGCATGCAGAGATTTCCTTTACTACTTCCGATCGTTTACCGTCGTTGGTTCCCAGATCGACTTTTCCTTCCCCATACGTTCTCTCAGCGTCTTTTACTCTGCTCTTCCCTTTTCTACTAATACATATTACCAGTGTCTTATGACGTTCAAAAATGGTTAAAATGACTCTGAGCACTATGGGACTTAACAGCTGTGGTCATCAGTCCCCTAGAACGTAGAACTACTTAAACCAACCTAAGGACATCACACACATCCATGCCCGAGGCAGAATTCGAACCTGCGACCGTAGCGGTCGCGCGGTTCCAGACTGAAGCGCCTAGAACCGCTCAGCCACTGCGGCCGGCTTTTATGACGTATCCCTATTACTATTTCATTACAGTTTGTACTATACTGAACTCTTAAAGCATTTTCTCAGCTTTCATCTCAAGACTTGCCTCTGCCTGCTAGCTTACCTGCCCTCGACAGGCCCTAAATGTAATTTGCGTCTCCCTGGTTTAAGTGCTACGTCTGGCAAGCCTCAGCATTCGTCTTGTGCCCTCTCAGAACCCCTGACATGTACTTTCCAGAACCATACGCTGATTTCCTAGGTTGTAACATACTTCTTACGATACTCGGTTACTAAGGCGTTTTTACAATATTTGTTGAAAAGTTGTTTTTCTAATCTGGGAGGAAGTGGGTGAGGTGAGTGGTAACGTATTGGGCGCATTAAACTAAAAAACGTAATTTAACACCCTTTATTAAAACACGAATTAAAGTACACATGACCCAAAACTATAAAGGATTAATCAAGATCGAAAATTTAAAAATAGTTACCATGTAGCCTGTTTCAATAAGAAAATCTTGGAAGCAATTATTATATAACTCAATAGCCAAAAGTTAATTACCATGTTAAGGTACAGATTTAAGAAACAATTTTTCTCGAATACTCACATTCATACAACTCTGTCTCTAGACTGACTGACCTTTAAACGTTTTAAATACAATACGATCTTCAACAAGTTTTTAATAAAATATCGTGACAATTAATCATATTCATATACAAGCTAGTACACAGCACCGTATACTGAACCAATGGTATCACACTAATAAAATAAAATAATTAAGTTAAGAGATAAGCAGGTTTTAGACAAGTATCACATCTAACGGTTAACTTAAAATAATGGCCAGCGGCCCATTTCAGAACCGGAAGAAAGAATTTCCACGACAGATTGTGATTACTAAAACAAATCTTGAATTTACTCACGTAACGGAAACCCGAAAAGGACTGAGCTTTAAATGGGACTAAAGTCACTTCAAGCAGTCAAAGCAGAAGACAGGTAGCAATTGCCCCTAGCAATCGGTTTTACGCAAACCACAACGCCTTCAATTAGCACAAAAGATTTTCAAGTACTCTCTCTGGCTACACACAAATTATTTGCCTTAGAGGAAAAATTAATAAGACTTTTGTTGTAGGAAATTTATTTTAGTTGAATTTTGTGCTGGGGTACGTTTTCGCTGCGAGCCATGGTTTTCGATTTGTTAACAAAACACGCATTTGGAAGTCACTTTTGTACGTTTTTCTTGATTCGTTCGATAATTGCAGCCTCTGGCGAAATGGTATCCCATTAAAAAATTTGACTAAAATGAATTTCCTACAATAGGGTCCTGTTAATTGTTCCTATAGAACTAATAATTTATACATTGCGAGCGAGAGAATATGAACTTTGTACACTTGGGATTTTAAGGTGTTGAGGGTTGCAAAAAGCCCATCGATAGGGACTGCAGAACCACCCTCTGTAAGGTGGGAAACCATCAGTCAGTAAGCGATATCTGTTTGCACTGTTTAAGGGGAACAGCAGAGAATTTTAATTTTTGGAGGCATCAACTAAACGAGTATCATAACACTGGTTGCCTCAAGCAGAAAGATATGACAAGCAATTTTCAATCACATAGCCCCTTGTGCACAGTAACAGCCAGCTGCAGATTTTAAGTATCAGCAAAATAAGTGACACAATATCATAAATAACAACAGTTTCTGGTACAGCCATAAAGTAATTGTTACTGCTAATTACACTGTGAGTAAGGTTTCATTAGATAACCGCGCCAATAAAAATCGAGAAATATAGGCGTTATTTACAGTCTTTTTGAAATGAAAGAGCCACAATAGTTTGTGAACAGGTCAAGTGAAGGAAAACGCGCTTCAACGCAGGCAATTAAAGGCGTCGACAGCAGACAGACGTAATAATGACAGCAGGGCGCCTCAGCTGTTAACTCGCAGCGTACCACCGATGTAACTCCCATCACTCAGGGCACGCAGGAGAACTTAACATCTCCTGTCTCTGCCAACTGTGCTGACCCCTCGCGATCGGCCATCCACTACAGATATTCCAGCCTACAGCTATATCGATACTAACCTCCAAAACAACCAATATAGCTAGTGCCGGGTACACATTCAACATTATTTAATTTACGTAAGTGATCTACATCTATACTCCGCGAGCCACCTTACGGTGTGTGGCGGAGGGTACTTATTGTACCACTATCTGATCCCCCCTTCCCTGTTCCATTCACGAATTGTGCGTGGGAAGAACGACTGCTTGTAAGTCTCCGTATTTGCTCTAATTTCTCGAATCTTTTCGTTGTGATCATTACGCGAGATATATGTGGGCGGTAGTAATATGTTGCCCATCTCTTCCCGGAATGTGCTCTCTCGTAATTTCGATAATAAACCTCTCCGTATTGCGTAACGCCTTTCTTGAAGTGTCCGCCACTGGAGCTTGTTCAGCATCTCCGTAACGCTCTCGCGCTGACTAAATGTCCCCATGACGAATCGCGCTGCTTTTCGCTGGATCATGTCTATCTCTTCTATTAATCCAACCTGGTAAGGGTCCCATACTGATGAGCAATACTCAAGAATCGGACGAACAAGCGTTTTGTAAGCTACTTCTTTCGTCGATGAGTCACATTTTCTTAGAATTCTTCCTATGAATCTCAACCTGGCGCCTGCTTTTCCCACTATTTGTTTTATGTGATCAATCCACTTCAGATCGCTCCGG
Organism: Schistocerca piceifrons; assembly: GCF_021461385.2. Taxonomy (NCBI): domain Eukaryota; kingdom Metazoa; phylum Arthropoda; class Insecta; order Orthoptera; family Acrididae; genus Schistocerca; species Schistocerca piceifrons. The sequence goes on from NC_060140.1 coordinate 299,826,749, forward strand.
ATAGTAACTCCTAAGTATTTTACGGTCGTTACCGCTTCCAATGATTTACCACCTATGGCATAATCGTACTGGAATGGATTTCTGCCCCTATGTATGCGCATTATATTACATTTATCTACGTTTAGGGAAAGCTGCCAGCTGTCGCACCATGCATTAATCCTCTGCAGGTCCTCCTGGAGTACGTACGAGTCTTCTGATGTTGCTACTTTCTTGTAGACAACCGTGTCATCTGCAAATAGCCTCACGGAGCTACCGATGTTGTCAACTAAGTCATTTATGTATATTGTAAACAATAAAGGTCCTATCACGCTTCCCTGCGGTACTCCCGAAATTACCTCTACATCTGCAGATTTTGAACCGTTAAGAATGACATGTTGTGTTCTTTCTTCTAGGAAATCCTGAATCCAATCACAAACCTGGTCCGATATTCCGTAAGCTCGTATTTTTTTCACTAAACGTAAGTGCGGAACCGTATCAAATGCCTTCCTGAAGTCCAGGAATACGGCATCAATCTGCTGGCCAGTGTCTACGGCACTGTGAATTTCTTGGGCAAATAGGGCGAGCTGAGTTTCACATGATCTCTGTTTGCGGAATCCATGTTGGTTATGATGAAGGAGATTTGTATTATCTAAGAACGTCATAATACGAGAACACAAAACATGTTCCATTATTCTACAACAGATTGACGTAAGCGAAATAGGCCTATAATTATTCGCATCTGATTTATGACCCTTCTTGAAAATGGGAACGACCTGCGCTTTCTTCCAGTCGCTAGGTACTTTACGTTCTTCCAACGATCTACGATAAATTGCTGATAGAAAGGGGGCAAGTTCTTTAGCATAATCACTGTAGAATCTTAAGGGTATCTCGTCTGGTCCGGATGCTTTTCCGCTACTAAGTGATAGCAGTTGTTTTTCAATTCCGATATCGTTTATTTCAATATTTTCCATTTTGGCGTCCGTGCGACGGCTGAAATCGGGGACCGTGTTACGATTTTCCGCAGTGAAACAGTTTCGGAACACTGAATTCAGTATTTCTGCCTTTCTTCGGTCGTCCTCTGTTTCGGTGCCATCGTGGTCAACGAGTGACTGAATAGGGGATTTAGATCCGCTTACCGATTTTACATATGACATATGACCACTTCAATAATAGACGAGTTCACACAACAGTCCGTTAGTTTATTACTTTTATCAAATATGTGGACGAATTGTTCTGATCATTAATGTATCTGAATAGTTATTCGTGATGCTTATTGCTACCATCTGGCTAATTCCGCCGTATTTTGCTGCCTGATACTATGTAGATATCACTAGATAATGGCCTTTGAGGCAGAAACTGGTCATGGTTTTAAATAAGAAGCAAAGTGCAACTGATGCAGTCATTTGCTACTACAAAACCATTACCACAATTGCGGAATGACCAGGTGCTGGACAAGAAATTAACTGATAAGACCTTTGAAAATCGGCGAGACTAGGCAATATCATTCGGGATTAGATCTGTCTGACAGATAAATATTCATGTAAAATCGAATGCACTGCTACCACGTATATACCTAAGGATGCCTCTGTCTCTCATGAAGTCACACGCCAAGTGTCTTAAGTCACTAAATTCATCGCTGACAGAGACACTACCGCTATGAATTTTCGGGAACCAATTGCAAAACAGCAGATTATTAAAGTGATTGATTAACAACAGTTAAGGACATCTGTTTGATGAACAGGGTGTGCCATGAATTATCGATTTTCGCCTCGCTTGCAGTCTTAATATTGCCTTCCGCCATTGCCAGAGTTGTGAAACTACCGTAGGCTATCGTAGACTGTCATAACTAAGAGTAGACTATGATAGTGTTCCTGGTAGACTTGGCCAGTTAAGGTGGATCCTGCATTACCTGTACATAGGGTTCAAATTGTTCAAATGGCTCTGGGCACTATGCCACTTAACTTCTGAGGTCATCAGTCGCCTAGAACTTAGAACTAATTAAACCTAACTAACCTAGGGACATCACACACATCCATGCCCGAGGCAGGATTCGAACCTGCGACCGTAGTGGTCGCTCGGCTCCAGACTGTAGCGCCTCGAACTGCACAGCCACTCCGGCCGGCTGTACGCTGGGCTTATTGCATAATTATCAGGTGTCATCTCACACAGATCACTTTGTTTTTTGTGTTCCATCAGTGCATTACTAAATTCTCCTAGAAACCGGAAGCTGTGAACTGTCTAGATACTGAGTTAGGGCATGTAAGGGGCTGCATAGCCTACTGAACATCTTTGTTCAGTATAGATATCCTCGTGTCTGTTACTTCAAGATAAACAGTATTTACAGCAAAATTCAAGTCGTGAATGCTTAACTCAACGTGAGACATAGATTTTGTAGTAAACAAAAAAAAAAAAACAATATTGGTTAGTCACGCAGCGATAGAGAACGCAATGTTGTCAAAAAACGGAAAAGTTTTAAAAAATAACAAGAAAGCCAGAATGTTCCAAACATCCGTTAAATACGTCATCGAACTTATATGAAACAGGTGTCTGTTATTCACAAAAAAACTTTCGCATTTGTTAATAATGACAGGAGACTCTTGTCTTTGATCATGATGAAGAATGTTCAGTAGAGTACAAAATAACAACAATATTTATATAGGTTTTTTATGCTTGTGCATGTAACCTGTACTTGCATCAAAAGTAATAGCTTTGGTTACACAAAATCGACGAAGTTGCTCGATCGAATAACTTTTATCAACTGCAAAATGGACTAACGCTGAATGCAATGCTGTACTAATTTTATGCTAAACGAATAACCAAAGAGAAGTCGTCAGCTCCCAGTTTCTCTCTGAGATGTTCACTCATGTTTCTTTCGCTGCAAATGCTACCTGTACTATCGGTAATCCTACCATTTACTACCTCTTTTGTGTGAAATACCGAAACCACCGAATTGTAGTTTTGGTAGAGCGCAACTCTCGTCGTGGCAGAGCGCGTGCAACGGGAATATAGACACTCGCAGTAGTGTTGAGGGGTGCGGTGCGGCGGGCTCAAAAAGCGAGCGGCAGTCTGTTGTTTGGAAGTGGATCATCAACTTCTAGCCAGCGCCGGGATCCGAGGGCAACAGCGGCACAAGAGGTTTGCGCGCAATCTTAGGCCGCGCAGGCCGTACCGCTTGGTCTTGCTTACGTCCCACAATTGCCGTTTCAAGACGTTTCCTTGGCGTCGCCTTGAAGAATGAGGTGGCCTTGTTGTATTTTGTGGTGGGCGAGCGAAGAAAGTGGCGTCAAGTTAGCTTCATTCCCGGGGGCCGTGGACAGTGGAGGACAAACCCCAATGTCCAGTACTGGATCATGCATGGCGCACCACCGAAGCATCGTGTCCCAGCGCGACTGGCCCAGGGAGATGCCCGTGATAGCGCCTCCGTGTATGCGGTGTTGGGGAACTGATTTCGTCATGGTAAGGAGCCACAGTGGAGATAGGAGTATCAAGATGGCAAGCAAGAGGGCAATATCAATATGGTCAGCTGTAAGACAACACAGCTACCAACATACGCACGATGCAGAATTATGGCGTTTGACAAGAAGTGACGTTCCACAGCACAAATAAAGGAAAAGAATCAGAAAATTGTTAATACGGAATTATGCCACGAGAAAAAGTTTTAACTTTGACTTTTCGTATTAGATTTGAAACCTGAAATTTAAAAATTCTCGAAAGTCTTGGAATGCCTGGGACCGATACCTTGTCAGCAGGACTGTCGATAACAGCCAAAAATCGTCGAGATCCTCGATTCCCAGAATGGATAATTTGTTCATGTACATAATTAAGTTTGTACAGAATGCTGAGTGGGTGACTTCTACTCGTACCTGGCATTTTCCCCCCTTGCTACACCTCACCAAGCAAACTTGTGCGGGCATCCAGTGTGGCAGGTCATGCAAGAACGAAACAGTGCAGATGTTATAATCAGTATAATTTTCCATTTAATCAGTTTTCTCATAAAAATCTCACAAGGTTCCCGTGAGTGTAGCTGTTAAGTTAGAACCATTTCTTAGGTTTGCCAGGCGCGCGCAACTGTTATCAGTAGTATCTACGCTAGGCATGCCGGGATACAAGACAACGCTTTGCAGCAAGAGGGGGAGTGAAATCAGCGGCAGACGGAGAATATGCCCATGCTCGGCTCTCTGTAGGAAAGGACCAACTCGCATCAGTGGCAATTAGAGGTCCGTGTTGAGTAAGGACATAAGAGTGCCCCACGTTGTAGCCCAGTCAAATGGTTTTCTAGTAGAAAAATTGCCCAAGTAATTTGCTCAACAGTTCTAATTTCATGTTTGCCGCCTTATAGGAGGTTGGCTACACAACGAAAAACTATGTAACTTTCGCCATTTTTTTTTCAGATTCAGATCTCGAAGAGTGCGCGCTTTTCGCAGAGGACCAGTTTATACCAAATTAAAGAAGACTGGATTTCCTTCAGAAATCACCGGACAGGTCTGATTTTCTAACGATCGGTATCGGCGCTAGAGCGCGCTGAAATGTAGCAATATCTTGGCCCTTCTGCCAAAACGTCAAAAGTGCCCACTGCCACCCACTACAACTCGAAAACATACATATTATCAATAAAAACCTCTACAGTACGTGAAAGTACGTTAAATTTCCTACAAGAGACTTCTGAAATATTCAATTTCCTGATCATTGGAAGGGAGAAAAGCCAAATGTACGATAAATGCCTTCTGCGGTATGTAGCCAACGACCGTCCCCACCTCTCTGTTTCTCTTCGGCGCTATACTTTCTGTGTAGAAAGCAAATCTGATGAAAATAATAACAAATTATGTTTACAACGTGTTAGGTAACTGACACTAAATAGAAATGAATGGAAATGAAATTAGTGATTGTTGAGGCCAAAAATGGGTCATCGCTTCGAGCAGGTGCTCCAACTGGAAACGAAAGGAGGCATTTAGTGATAAAACGTGGATACAGTACACAGGTAAGTTGTATAGCGAACAGTCGGTGTATGAGGAAATACCTGTAATGGTGTCATGTGCGCAGTTTATTCGTCTTCGTTCTGCTGCCGGTAGCCCAGGCAGTGTTTCTTGACCATTAGAAACTCAAGATGAAGATTCTTGGACAACGGGAAGTCCAGGTAAAGTGTCAGAGGCTGTGGAAAATCCAATCTGAACAGTGAGTTGTAGCTGTTCTTCAACTGAAAAAATTGTAATTGTATTATTAATGTTATGATAGAGAAAAGTTGATTAGTAGAGATTCACAATGGTTGCTTCAGCTACAGGCTCTGCAAGGTGTTGTCCAGATTGTCTTCCATATCAAAACTGTCATCGATGTTGCACCACGACATTTCATTTTACTGACACAGTTCCGTGTAGAAGAGTCGTGGTCGGTTACACACATACCGACCTTACAGACACAAGATATAAGCTGAAGAAGACGGTTGGAAATCGAATATTTTAGTGTGGTGATGGAAATCAATCAATTTTTTGACGAATCCCACTCCCACTGCTCTGGATGCAAGCAGAACAGCCTTTCTGTTTAACAAGTTCGTATGTTCGAGTGGGGATTCCTTCCAACAAATTTGCGACTATGTATCCATTACGTACGAAATAAGTACAATAATATGCGACAATTGTGTTTCGTGGAGAAATAGCTTGTGGTTGGAAACTCTCTCCTCAGCTACATATTCCGGATTGTAGTGTACTTCTCCCTGATATGAGAAAATATACATTGAGGTGAGTTTGTAGATCCCTCATTATGATCGTAAGGAACTTGTGGAGCTGTTGGTATCATGGTACTGTTAAACTGTTATCTGCACCGACTGCTATTTGATCGACATCCTCAACTGCTCCACGTACTTGGTAGTCTTCTGTTCGTTCGAACACCCACGGCGCAGATACTGTCGTTAGAAAATCAAACCTGACAAGTGAATTTGTAAGAAATTCAGTCTACTTTAATTTTGTCTGGAGTGGTTATCATCGAGAAGCGCATACGTTTCGTGATACGAGCAGAAAACTGAACAAAGGGCGAAAATGTGAAGAGTTTTTCGTTTTTCGTTGAGAAACCGATCTTCTACAAGGCAGCAAATACGAAGTTCGGATTTATCATTCCAAAAAACATGTAGAGCAGTGGAGAAAATAATTTTCGCAATTTTGTCACAAAAATTGCTATTTTGAATGCCATCTGACTGAATTATTTGCAGAACGTTGCTGGAAGGCGGGGACTCGACTAGGGAGTGTTATCAGAGCAACGAAGCTAATTAGGAACTTGACTGTCATCTTGTCGACCGCTGAAGGACACGCGTCTCCTTTGGGAACTGTTGCTTTCTCATACTGCGGACTATGATCTGATCTTTTGGTATCAGGTATTAACTTTTCGTTCTGTTGTGGTATCACTCAGCGCCTACTTGGTTTTTATGTCATTATTCTGTTCTGGTGTGAGCTAAAGGCCCTCGAAGGAGTCGCTCACGAACGTGCATCAAGTTTGTGGCTTACTCGCCTCGTTAATGAATGGAATGAGTGACTTGTAGTGTCTTTCATTCACTTTTGCTAATTTCATTCTGTAAATTTCTTGTTGTGTTTCCTGCCAGTTTTCTTTACGATGCCTTATATTTTATTGCCTGTTGTTTGGTGTCTTGTATGTTAATGAAGTTATTCTTAAATTAGCGAGTGTTCATACAGGCATTTCATTTAAATTTGGCCATTAATGGTAGTCCAGTTGATTTTATATTTTAGCCTACTGAAGCTTGGGCATTGACTTATATCTAAGTTGAGTGATGTATAACCTTGTTTATATGTATCTGTTGCAAAATTAGCCGTTATTTAACGAATCGTTTTTCGTCGACTTCACTGTAACATTCATCAAATAGTTTTGCAATACGATTAATAAAGGGTACCTGTTTTAGTAAGGCGACTGTGCAGTTGGTTAAATAAGATCCATATTACTGGGCATTTGCTGCCTTGTAAAACTAGCTGCCTGAGTGATATTTGCTTGGCCTGCTTGTACATATTTACCTTGGTGCCGTTAGGCCTAGCTGATTCTGTTTGTGTATTTGATTGGCTACTACTGTTGTTTGCTTCCTTGTCGCCCTGTGGTTGGGAGCTTACCTCACTTTAGAATTTTCAGTTACCTAAATTGTACGAGATTAAGTGAAAATCTCTTCCTTTTTTAAACGTTTAAGTAAGGATACATCACATGCGTGTGGCTTGCTTGGCAACTTTGCTGTGAATGTTGCTGTTTAGTTACTAACAGGTTTCTTGAGTCTTAGGCAAATTTCATGAAAACCTTAAAGCACCTTCACAAACTGTAAAATTTTTTGCGTGACCTCTGCCCGCGAAGTCAATACATGTCTTTCTTTTAAAACACTAATTATTTGTAAGAAATATTTAAAGTTATAGTTCTGGCTGTAACTTTAGATTTAGTATTTACGTTCTTAATCTGCAGTTGCTCTTGGTACTTGCACTGCCACCACTTACGCCTCCTTCATTGTGATAAGCCGTTGGTGTAGCTGCTAAGAATATTTTGGATTTACAGTGCACTGTTACCTTGCCAACTGTACTGTGTTGTTTAGTACTACACCTACACGTAGCTTAAATTTGTAGCTACTAGTGAAATTCACCTCTAACAAGGTCTTAAGTCAATTTTGCAGATACTATTTTTGATATTTATTGTACCTGTTCGTAACCTTAAGTTATCTGACTTACTGATGAAACTTTCATTTTATTAGGCCCTAAACCAATTTTGTTGTTGCTGGTTTTATCAGGATACTTAAAAGCGACTTCTGAGAAATTGTGGTTTAATTGGCTTTGATTTATAACCCATTTGTACTGCAACTGTGGGAGAAACTTGTCTTTTGGCTTTATTTTTAGGGTTACGTACTTTAATTGGTTAAAAAGGAACCCTTATAACATTACTTTGTTGTAAGTCTGTCGGTGTGTCTGCCTGAACGACTCTACCCATTCCCAGGAATGGGTAGACACGCCAAGCTGTAATTTATGTCACATACTGAGGTCTAGCGCCCCTGGGCGGTGTTAAAAATTGAACATTCTACATCCATGCAATCAGTAGATACTGCCATTTATGTCACGTATTCCGATACTCGCAAATTCATTCATCAAAACCCATAGTTTACGTCTCGTTAACCTAGAATCATAAAATTTGCCATGAAAAAAGATTTCACAGTAAAGGAAAAATCCGAAAATAATTAAATTGTAGGTATACTACACGAAAAATTCTTATTTTTCCGTCATTATTTATCCGACAGTTAGTCTGTTCGTCCATCTCTTAAAACCCCTTTTTCTCAGGAACGGACACATGTATCAAGTTGAAGTTTATGTCACATCCTGAGGTCTATGTGCACTTGACGGTGTAATCAACTTTAGCGTCGAAGTCAGTGTAATGAAAAGATATTGCTATTTAGGTCACAAATTTTGATATTCGCAAACTTTCTCATCAAAACGTATAGGGTATTTCACGTCATGAAATTTGGCAAGAAGCTAGGTTTCACAATACAATTAAAGGAAAAATATCCGAAAATTATTAATCAGTAGTTATATCACACAAAAAAATATTTATTCTCCCGTTTGTTATCCGACTTCAGAGTGTAAATTAAAACATTCATGAAAGTATTTTAAGAAGTGCAGGTTATTTTTGCTCTCTTGAATTTTACACATTTATTCCAATTGGTTTCGGTTGTCAACCATCATCCATGGAAAGTCAGAAAACAATCGACTTCTACATTTCATATACCATGCTACCGACGAGTCCCATACTATAGGGCATATTATGACACACGTCAAAAGCTATCAGTGAGATCTTGTGAATCATTCATCTGAGATACAGAAACCGGTCGGAATAAATGGGTAAAATTCAAATACAGTGCAGTTAGCATGCACTTCTTAAAATAAAATCAGGCTGTAGATTGTCGCTTAAGAAGAAATGTTTTATTCTCAAAAGTCTTGGAATTTTCGGGACCGATTTTTTGCCAGTATCAGTGAAGACAACAGGCAAAAATCGTTGAGATTCTTGATATCCGGCATGGATGAACTGTCTACACCAATAATTATGTTTAAACGGAAGCCTCAGAATGCGAGTCTTACTCTCACTCCCTCTTCTTTTATGTTATGCTTTGACCACTACTTACAAACAAGTTTCTTTGAAATTACAAATTTTTCTTTTTCTGTCATTCCGCAATTGGGGCATTTTCCTAACTGTGAAGATTTTGATTGTTTGTAATTAGCTGTTGTTAAAGTATACTTTATGGTCCCAGTACTTTTCCTCTCCCCAACCAGCTCCCTACGGCTTTAACATGTAGGATAAGGTATTGTTACGGATGAATAGAAATCCTCTATATTTGGATTCATTTTCCAAATGATTACATAGTCAACACTGAAATCGATGGACAGTATATCCTCCCTAGACTCCCTTTCATTTGCCAAATCGCAAGAAGTACCCAGGTCCGTCTGTAAATGTGCCAGCTAACAGTGAGTCGCTATAGTAATTAGTGTTGCATCTTAGAGCTAGTAACATTCACGGAAATGCGGATTCGTTCTTTTCTAAAACTGATCAAATCAAAGGAACGCCCACCAAATTTATTGACAATCGATTTACGGAAAACACGGACAACCTATATCTAAATTTCCTGAATGGAATTTGAAGCTTGCCATTACCTACTACGAATTCAGTTTTCTATCCAATGTGCCAGCTCGCCTAATATTTTTCTCAGTGAATGTCTCGCAATATTTTTTTAAAAAATTGGCTGAATTCGCTTGATATCAACGAAACTTTTTTTTTTAAGTTAGTCTCCTTTTATTCCGACTCTTTGAAACTTGGTCGACAGTGAGGTATGTACTTTTCGCTTGGTGAACAATTTTACTGAATTATTATTCTTGTTTGATTTTGGCACCCGTGTAATTTGTTACAAGGGTCACGTACTGCATATAAGTTTTGCTCGACTTCATGATCAAGGCATACCCGTATCAGTTCCGATCTAAAACACTTTTGAAGTTCTTCCGCCAAACAAAATCGCCAGACCTCGGTACGCCCTGCGGAGAGGGCGTGGTGGTTATTCGGTAGGAACAGATGACGGGCGTGCGGCCGATACGACGACCTCTCGCTCATAGGATTATCACGGCTCGGGGCGCTGTGTGCACACGGCGAGCAGATTAAAAGCCCGAGCGCGTACACATTTCATTAAAATGTAAAGCGGGCAGTCTTTTTATTTCCGTTTATTGACACGTCCGATATTCATACGACGGCCACCAAACACAACACGCTAAACTGTGGCCGGTGTTCCTCAATCGCGAAATCATGTACATATTCCAGTATTTGTTATTTGCTCTGTTTGTGCGGAACGATGAAAGGACTGCTGTTTGCTTTCCAGCAGGATTAATCAGTATTACTCTGCCAATAAACAGAAGAAAATTCATGAAGTTCGTTACATTACTTCGTCTGCCCACAACAAAGGCAAGGGAATGAAGTTGAGAAAGAAGTATTCGGTAGCTCGCAGCATCCTTCTAATCGCAAAAAACGTCTTCAGAAATATTGTATTTCCCTGTCGTAGCTTATCAGAATAGAATATCAATTTCCGTTAGAATTCTGAAGGACATGAGTTGAGCATCTTTCAAATGGCGTTCATGGCTTCGCATGGACTACAGAATGCAGTAACATAAAATCTAAATTTGTTAACAGCACAATGCGGACTGTGTCATCAACGATTAATGAGTGACACTTTACGATGTAAAATTGTAGAAACTCCTTAAAGCACGAGATGAAGTATTACGAGTGTCAATCAATAAGTTATGGAACGTTTTTTTCTCGGCCAATTTGGGTTGAAAAATTGCGGTACTTTTGTGCGACATAATGAGATATTCTTGAGCGAGCCCCTATAGTTTCGTGAAGCTCCAGTAGGTGGCGGAGCTATACTGTCTTCAAAATGGCCATCTGTGATGGAGGTACGTTGCAAATAGTGGTCATGTAGTTTGTTTTGGCGGAAAAGTGAAGCATTTTAGACATTCGTATTCACTTGCAGGATATCTACGGAGACCTGGCGTGGAACAAAAAACGTTGAGTCGTTGGGAGAGGCTTCTGCCATCAGCGCAACAAGTTCGCGCAAACCTGTCCGATGTCTCACGTGTAGTTCGGCCGAACATAGCTGTAACTCCTGCACTGTTGGAACAAGTGGGCACTCTCATTCGAGGTGATCGACGGATCACAATCAAACACCTCTCTGCTCAACTGGGCGTCTCTGTTGCTAGTGCACTCGCCCACCAAGTAGGGTACTCCATGGCGTGTGCCCTACCAGGCACCTCGTCGCCTGATGGAAGACAAACGAAGGACCATCTGTGCGGAATTGTTTGCTCGTTACGAGGCTGATCGTGGCTATTTTTTGTCGAACATAGTCAGAAGCGACGAAACATTGTTTCATCCCTTCGAACCGGAAATAAAACCTTAATAACGGAGTGGCGCCACACAAATTCTCCTCCGAAGGAAAAGTTCAAAGCCGTGCCCTCAGAGGGTAAAGTCATAGCGACAGTCTTCTGGGATAATCTTTTAATACTTCTGAATCACAATCATGTAATAATGTCTGAATGGTATTTCCGCCTTTAACGATACAAACTTCTTTATTTTATACAATACTGGCCATTAAAATTACTACACCACGAAGATGACGTGCTACAGCCGCGAAATTTAACCGACTGGAAGAAGATGCTGTGATATGAAAATTATTAGCTTTTCAGAGCATGCACACAAGGTTGGCGCCGATGGTGACACCTACAACGTGTTGACAGGAGGAAAGTTTCCAAACGATTTCTCATACACAAACAGCAGTTGACCAGCGTTGTCTGGTGAAACGTTATTGTGATGCCTCGTGTAAGGAGGAGAAATGCGTACCATCATGTCACCGACTTTGATGAAGGTCGGATTGTAGCCTATCACATTGCGGTTTATCGTATCGCGACACTGCTGCTCGCGTTGGTCGAGATCCAATTGTTAGCAGAATATGGAATCGATGGGTTCAGGAGGGTAATACGTAACGTCGTGCTGGTCCCAACGGCTTCGTATCACTAGCAGTCGAGATGACAGGCATCTTATCCGCATGGCTGTAACGGATCGTGCAGCCACGTCTCGATCTCTGAGTCAGCAGATGGGGACGTTTGCAAGACAACAACCATCTGCACGAACAGTTCGACGACGTTTGCAGCAGCATGGACTATCAGCTCGAAGGCCATGGCTGCGTTTACCCTTGACGCTGCATCACAGACAGGAGCGCCTGCGATGGTGTACTCAAAGACGAACCTGGGTGCACGAATGATAAAACGTCATTTCTCGGATGATGGTCGCATCCGTGTTTGGTGACATCGTGGTGAACGCACATTGGACGCGTGTATTCGTCAACGCCATACTGGCGTATCACCAGGCGTGATGGTATGGGGTGCCACTGGTTACACGTCTCGGTCACCTCTTGTTCGCATTGACGGCACTTTGAACAGTGGACGTTACATTTCAGATGTGTTACGACCCGTGACTCTACCCTTCATTCGACCCTTGCGAAGCCCTACATTTCAGCAGGATAATGCACGACCGCATGTTGGAGGTCCTGTACGGGCCCTTCTGCATACAGAAAATGTTCGACTGCTGCCATGGCCAGCACATTCTCCAGATCTATCACCAACTGAGAACGTCTGGTCATAGGTGGCCAAGCAACTGGCTCGTCACAATACGCCAGTCACTACTCTTGATGAACTGTGGTCTCGTGTTGAAGCTGCATGGGCAGCTGTACCTGTACACGCCATCCAAGCTCTGTTTGACACAATGCCCAGGCGTGTCAAGGTTGTTATTACGGCTAGAGGTGGTTGTTCTGGGTACTGATTTCTCAGGATCTATGCACCCAATTGCGTGAAAATATAATCAAAGTTCAGTTCTAGTATAATATATTTGCCCAATGAATACCCGTTTATCATCTGCATTTCTTCTTGGTGTAGCAATTTTAATGGCCAGTAGTGTATTAATGTCATGATTTCGGTTTCAAGTCATTATCAAATACAACAATGTTTGGTGTAATTAGGCTAAGTGATTTTCGTTTTTGCATGTTTTTAGCCTTACATCCCGAAGTCAACCTGGTTGAGGTAACATATTTTAAACGAAATTTGATAAGATCTATAACCGGCTGACTGTGAAGGTCCCTGAATTCTCTTTAGGTCCAATGAATGATAGAACAGGGCGTGTCCTGTGAAATTTTGCAAATAACATTTGATTCAGGAGATACTTCACGATTCTGAAGTAAATCTTGGCAATCCTCACAAGCCATCAAAACAAGGGAGGCTACCTCAGCTGAAATTGGGCGAGAGTGGCAGAGTTTTTCAGTGAGATATGGCAGCTAGAATGACAACTCTATATGAGACAGTGTCCTTCGATTCTTGTACATAGTATAGGTGCAACACTCTCTTTGTAAGTTTTTATTTTTTGCTGAATAATAATAAATGAAGGTTATGTAAAGCTTTTTTAAACTATTTTAGATCCCCTGAGACATATGAAGCCAGTATAAAACGGTCAAAAATAGGGAACATATCCGTGGAGCTACTGATCTGAGAGACAACAGCGCAGAGGGCTCGACTTTATAGGAAAATACGAAGCAAAAATAGATCTCAAACTCGACTGGCTTTCGCACGAACTGTCTTACACGGTTGTGCAAAATGGTTCAAATGGCTCTGAGCACTACGGGCCTTACTATCTCACGTCATCAGACCCCTAGAACTTAGAACTACTTAAACCTAACTAACCTAAGGACATCACACGCATCCATGCCCGAGGTAGGATTCGAACCTGCGACCGTAGCAGCAGCGCGGTTCCACAGTGAAGCGCGTAAAACCACTCGGCCACACCTGTCGGCGGCTGTAGAATCACGGCATATGTTTGTCGTGTCCTTCGTCCGAGAACCTTCCTCAACACATAATATTGAGCAAAATCGAGTAATTGCATTACTATAACCACACATTAATTCTCTGGTTCTAGATGTCGTGCTGAAAAGACAGGAACAATCGTGATAATTGCAGAAACAGTGACATCACCACGAATGTTCCAAGGCGCCGGGTAAAATTTCGTACCGGCCGCGGGGCGCACGAAGTCGACATTTTGGCGCAGTGAGCTGGCGGACACGAGGCTCCATAAAAGGAAGAGAGTAAATGTACACATGGGCGGAGCTCGGCGTGCATAATGAAACCCGATGGAGACCGGCGCGGCAGACGTAGGGAGACTAGAGATGCAACCACGCGGTACGCGACGCGAGGGCCGTAACCGGCAAACGGCCCCAACACAGCGAAAACGGGAAGGGGGGTCGGGGTAATAAATTAAATTACAGTGGCCACTTACTCCAGAAAAGGCCCCGTGCGACCTGCCGCTACGACGCAAGAGGTATTTTCCTGAGCCCTCCGGAGTAAATACTACAATGCAGACAGGACTGCCGTCTGACATTATGCACTGTCTTGCTGCCAGCGTCGCTGTAAACCATCATCACAGAGCACTGTAAGGCTTCGCTCGTAACATATCCGTGCATATAAATTGCAGCTTCGGTAATAAATTTGTCTCAAAAAGTTTCTGTTGTAGTTTAGTTGAATGTTTCGGATGTCATAGAGGAACGAGGGCTGCCCAGACGTTGAAAAGGATTGGCAACACAGAAATTGTAACAGGTAAAGAGGAAACAGGACCAAAAACGGTCTCCAGAGGAGCAGCAGAGAAGCTTTTCGCCTCCTTTATTAAATTTATTCACAGAAGGCAACATTAATCTATGGAAATTTGATGTTAACATGACTGATTGCTTCGGCTGTGTACAAACGTGCTTACACATTTCTTTGCGAAAGGCCAAATAATTATTCATAAAACAGAAAACGAACTTAAATTTGCAATAAAGCAAATACGTAAGACGTTTCACCCAAAAATTTCAGTACAACAAAGCAAAGTAGAAACGTATAACAGAAAATTTTTAGGATGATTCAAAATAGTAGGTTTGCGGGACTTCCATTACCTTCTCGGACATAAAAGAAAAACTTTATGGACTTACAAACAAACTTCCACAACTATATGACAAATATGCTGCCCTAAAGACCAGAAAAGTAAGAAGGAAACCTGCACCTTGGCTAACTGAAGAACTGAAACCGCTCATGAATCTCAGAGACGCTGCACATCAAGCATGCAGATTACGCCGTAGTCTGAAAATCATATCGCTTACAAGCAGAAGCAGGACAGAGACAGTCAAGCAGAACACAGGCACGCCCACACATTAACAGACAATAGAAATAGACCAGCTGATCTATGGAGAAACTGCGTAGTTTTGGTGTAGGCAAAGTAAAAGCAGCAGCTGATCTCACTGTGCTAGACGAAGATCTGAACCGATACTTCACATTACCTACAATCACAACTGAACTGCAAGCGAAACAGACACTCACTGATTACTTCATTTGGGTAAAAGACTGTAGCCACGAAAAGTTCTACCTAAGCAGGTTACATTCAATGATATCAGAAAAGCGATAATGCTTATCAGATCTGCGTCTAATGGACACTATGGCATCAAAGCTCAAGTGATGGAGCTTATTATTGACCCACTGTAACAAATAACGTATCTCCAAACTCTTTTTAATCGCAAGTGTTTTCCCTGGGGCCTGGAAAGAGAGACCAGTTATTCATTATCTAGGAAGGACGTTTCCACAGCACACTTTGATTTCAGACTTATTTGCATTCATGCTGCACTGTTCAAGGCCCTAGAAAATATTACGCACGACCAGCTAACAAACTACCTAACTGCATACAACCCATTAGACTAATACCACACAACTTTTGCCTTAATAAAGTAACAGATGATCTAAAGCTTGCTAATGATGCACAAGAGGCGACTATCATGTGCTTCTTCGACTTCAGCAAAGCCTTTGACATGTCCACTACGACATCATTTTATTTTGCCAAACCTAGCAGCCTAAATTTCTTTCCAAGTACAGTGCAACGGTTTCGCTCATACCTGGCATCTCGCCTTCAGTGCGCCACACCCAGCACCATAATATTACAATGTAGGCCTGTAGTACTATGCTTCCTTAACGGTTTGGTATTAGGTCATATATTATTTTCATTGTGTGTGGATGGTTGTGTCACCATCCAAATACCGAGTGTATACTGATGGCCTCTTGTTGTACCTGAGTACAAAACCAATAAAACTAAAGATAGTTATCAAGAAAGTCAGTACTGACCTACTTGCACTATCAAAATTGTCACAGAATATGGGGTTAAAGCTCAACCCATCCAGAACCCAAGCGGCACTGGTTGGTCATTCTAGCGTCATTAGCCCGAAAGATCGGTGATCCCTATTGTCTTTAATTCTAAATGGGACAAATATCAATTTCTCTCCTTTAGTAAACAATTTAGTATTATTTACCAATAAAAACTGAAATTGCGCTGAGCACATAACTGTAGTGTGCAAGAACGCATCAGTCTATGATGTTCAACTCTTTCATCATATTTCATCTTCATATGTGCAGCTATCCTGGCTACTTGCAGGTAAGTATAGAGATTTCCATATTTGATGTCTTATCTGCGTACATTGTCTGTCATTTCTCTCCGCGACCTGAACGCTCTTGTGTTAATAGAAAGGAAGGTACACCCTTTCCCATCAGAGAAAAATCCTTTCTGTCCCACTCCATCGCTCAGCCACTGTCAGGAAGGTCTCTGTTGCAAGACGCCGACTCAAGAATAATCTCACGCACTATATCAGAGAGCTCAATAACATCTCCAGTTTCAGAAGACAGTTGATGGCATTTCTAAAGATGCAACGATTAAGACATTCATTGTCTGTGTACGCACTTGTTACCGTTGCACATCCAAATTACCAGACAGATCATCCTCATACCCCAATATTCTTAACTCGTGCAGTCTCCTTAAAATTTCCTTTCCCAGCAGCAGTAGAAGTAGTAGTCAGTTACTGGGCTGTGATATTAGCTGTTCATAGGAAATGTCACAAATAAATTAAATACACTTGATATCATATGAGGCACAATACACGCTACCCTGGGTGACAGCACACGTAACTATACGAAGCTAAAAGTTTGTGAAGTATTAGCTAGTAAATTAATTATTAATACATAAGGAAGTGAAATGCAGAATTGGTGTAAATATGACAGAATAAGAATACAGTCAGCTGAAATGAAATTTTCAAGGAAATTAAATGGCTAAGTTCTAGAGATCATATAAAAAACAATATTGTAAGAGAATAAGATGGTTCAAATGGCTCTGAGCACTACGGGACTTAACATCTTAGGTCATCAGTCCCCTAGAACTTAGAACTACTTAAACCTAACTAACCTAAGGACATCACACACATCCATGCCCGAGGCCGGATTCGAACCTGCGACCGTAGCAGTCCCGCGGTTCCGGACTGCATCGCCTAGAACCGCACGACCACCGCCGCCGGCGTAAGAGAATATATGAATGGACAACAAAAAGGGCGGGGTTCAATAAAATAGAATAAAGTTATTACAAGAGAGCTTCGTTAAACGGGTAGTTATTTATAAATGGACAGAAAAGGAAGATATAGGTCTATTGAGATACAGGCGGCTTGAGTAAAAGCGGAACAGGCAGCAAGCCTATTTCACGAAGTCAGGAAGTAGTAGTAGTAGTAGTAGTAGTAGTAGTAGAAGAAGAAGAAGGTTAATTGAATAATACCCATCTATAAAAGTTGTGAAGGTTACAGAAATGATTGTATTGCTGGTAAATTTGATGAGTCTGTACATGTAAACACTGGAAACTTTCGTCTCCTGTTAGGTCGTACCAACAACTAAACAATGTTTTCGGACATACAGCGTATTTCTGGATAACCACGGCACACTTTCAGCACACTGTTGTTGTGATCTTCAGTCTGAAGTCTGGTTTGATGCAGCTCTCCACGCTAGAAGCAGACTTCTTCACCTCCGAATATCTGCTTAACTTACATCCATATGGACCTCTTACTCTACTGAATCCGTGGTCTCCCACTACAATTTCCCCTCTCCCCGCCCACTCCCTCAAATATACACACTTCCCTCCGCTGCCAAACTGAGAATTCGTTCATCCATTAAGATGAGACTAACCAACCGGTCCCTTATTTTAGTCTTCTTGTGTCATTTATTTCTGTTTTCGCCAGTTTCATTCAATACGTCTTCATGAGTTACTCGACGTACCGATGTAATCTTCAGCATTCTTCTATAGCACCATATTTCAAGCAGTTCTGTTCTGTTCTTGTCCGAACTGCTTGTCTTCCGTATTGTGCTTCGGTACAAGACTACACTAATGACCAACACTACAGACCAACACCTTCTAGAAACACTCCCTAACACTTTAAATTTATATTCACTATTAACAAAGTCCTCATTTTCAGAAACGGTTTTCTTGCTTTAACTAATCTGCATCTATGGAAATCAGCTTGGTTGGTACAAATGAATACTACAAAGGAAGATCGTTTGGCCGCAATGCTTGAACCTTTTCCACTCGTATGACACTCCAAGGACGGTTGATCATGTTCCCTACATTTCGCGTGATGTACAACGAATTGACTTCTGGGGGCTGTGTTGAAATGCAGTGTCCACTCTGTCAACATGTGCTTCAAACTAGGGGGGAAGTCCACTTCGGGGAAGCCCTTTGGCACTGGCTATCCCTTCGAAGTTATTGAACCACCTCTCTATGCTTCTTCCTTTCCGGTGGTGCCGAAAATTCCGAAGGGCGATTGTCGCAGATTTGGATGCTGCATACCAGAGGACACATTGTGCCTTCTCCTGGTCTGTCGCCATTTCTATGCACTGCATGTCATATCAGCAACCAGCATTGCAACAGCCCAGATTACGACAACATTAAACGAATAACTGAGTTCACAGGGGCAGTGACTGACATTAAATAGTTTTCAGTTTGTCACTGCGATGTTTTTGTTATTTGTTAAATGCCCGTACATCATAAGAAGTTACTAGCATTTTATTAAGCAATATTGTGGGTTAAGTGGAGGATCAGTAGGAACATGACTACTTCAAAATAATGAAATGCGAATGTTGATCCATGATGATCTCGTAGAGAGAGCGGAAATTTTTCGAACGTAATTCCGAGGACGTGACGACTAAAATTCCGTGCCGCCCAATGTAATCTGACCGCACAATGGCACTGGGGCAGATGGCGTTCTGCGCGGAGCCAGATCAACAACTCAGTGAAGGCGAAGGTCGGTCTGCGAGGAGTTTTACTGGCGCAGAGGACAGAACTGAATTCAGAGAACACGTACTTCCACTGGTGACTCTGAACTGATTCACATGCGAAAAATGATCTTCGCTAACATGACAATGACAGTCATCGAACACTGTAATAATCTAAGACTTTTGTTTATTGTGGTCTTCAGTTCGAAGATTTGTTGGATGCACAAGTCTACACTGAGAAAGCTTTTTCGCCTCTGTAGAAATAATGCAACCTACAATCAACAGAGACTCGTTACTGCAGTCAAGCTTTAATCTGCCTCTAGAAATTTTACATTCCATACTTTTGTCCACTACCTGACTGATTATTCCTTGTTGCATGAAAAGGTATACTATCAGTCGATCTTTTCTTTTGGTCAGATGGTGCCACAAAATTGTCCCCCCATTTAGATTCAGAATCTATTCATTAGTTACTCTTCCTATCTGTCTAATCTTCAGCATTCTTCTCAAGCAACAAATTTCCAACGCATCTGTTATCGTTTTGTCTGAACTACTTAATATTCATGTTTCATTTTCGCACAAGACTACAAAGCGGATAAACACCTTCAGAAAAAATGTTGCATCACCATCATCATCATCATAATCATCTACATCCATACTTTAGGTTCGAGGATCTAAAGAATATCATTTCTGTTGTCAATGTTCGAGTTGTATCTTCCTTGTTTGTTATCCAAGCCCCAGATCCGTGAAGAGCAACGAAATAGCCAGTGTTTTATTCAAGATCAGTTGCGTTTCTTTACTAGTCTTTTTGTTTAATGTTTGTTGTTTCATAGAGACAATCAAAAGAAATACCGCACTCCAGGTAGCTAAAATGACTTACTTGCTCAGTTACTTTACCGTCTGTCATTATTTTTGATCGCACAAGTTGTTTTCCCGGAATGCCATTACATTTTTCCTTTTCCGTAGATATTCAGAAATTATAATTTGGAGCAACTTCTTTTAAGTTAGAAATAATACTACGACATTCTCTTTCCGAAGCGGCTGTTATAGTCTGGTCGTCAGCAAACATTAATTTTTTTATATATAACGGTCCTTATTTAGTTTTATTCCTTTACCATATTTTATTTCCTCATTCCACTCTTACATCGTATCATTTATACATAAATTGAACACAGCTGGGGAAAGACCCACTTTGTACGATTTCTAAGTTAGTTAAAAGGTCATTCTTACTTTTGTTCCCTGTTTCTATTGCAAATTTAGTTTCACTGTATAAGCATTTTGTAGTACATTTCAAGTGTGCAGGATTTCATTTTCTTGTAAGACTGACAGTTTTGTACTGTTCAATTTGACAAACTACTTGACATTGTTGATAAAGGCTCTGAGTGTCTCACTATTAAATTCTCTTTTATTTATCAATATCTTAAAAGTGACTATATTATTAAATGATGTTACTTCTAATCTAACTCCACTCAGGGCCTGAGTTAAAGTTGTTTCGACTATTGGTCTTAACCATGGAAACAGTCCTGTCGGAGGAACATCTGCGACTGAGCATTATACCAGAGGTTGAAAATACCGCTACAGTTATAAGGTACTTTTATTTAACACACGACCTGTTTCGGACTCTTATACGCCCATCTTCAGGTGTCATCACTTGGTGCTGTGACTATGAGCGCCGCGGTGGACGAATACAAGATGCAATGTGCTACCAACGAGAGCAGAGCATAGCTTCGCGGAACTTTAACTTCAGTTAGGCACAACAGAAATATTGTACATAGGCTTACCAGTGAGCAGACCAACGCCTTCGGTAAGCAAAGTTTTTTGTACTGCACCTAACCCAGATCTTCAAAGGCCGGCCGCTGTGGGCAAGCGGTTCTAGGCGCTTCAGTCCGGAACCACGCAGATGCTACGATCGCAGGTTCGATTCCTGACTCGGACATGGATGTGTGTGATGTCCTTAGGCTAGTTAGGTTTAAGTATTTCTAAGTCTAGGGGACTGATGGCCTCAGACGTTAAGTCCCATAGTGCTTAGAGCCATTCTTTTTATATATTCAACGTATAAGTCTAGTATTCATAATACAATCATTTTACACCGCTGTACGTTTATGCATTCCGTGCTTGAGTTGTGCTTCAATTCTCGTGTTCCTTCCTGAATAGATCTATATTTGTCTGCCACTCGGACACACATCGTTTGCCGCCTATGCTAAGGGCAATTACCACCCTTTCCATCACTGCGCCGCTTGGTGAACGCTAAAGCAAGCCCAAAGTGCTTGGTGGTAAAGGACAGTTGGCACCGATCAGCTCCTAACCTGTGAATCTCACATTTAGAAACCTTAACCCCTCCACCGACTCTTGATGAGGTCGTCACTCAGTATCGTTCGGGAGGCACTGTTAGCTCACGAAATGCTAAGAACTCGACTCGGTTTGGACCTTCCTACCTGGGAAGCTAGCGAACAGCACAGGACAAGTTTGCAAAAGATTTGACTGTTAATAAACAACAAAATTTATTTCTAAGCGCGTAGGCGTCCAACGACATCAATTATAAGTTTTTTTAAATAATTATAATGATTATTATTATTGCTTGATGAGAAACCGAACGTTTTCCCGGTATTTATTTATAGCTGTAGGCAAGCTTTCGTACATGTGAAACTTATTTCTTACTTATAAAGCTTCTTTGCATAATACGAGTGAGGCAGTGTAATATGGGACATGAAGGAAGAACTTATTTGCTTCACTATCACGGGAAAAGGCCACGTACAGCTGGCCATGCGGTAAGCAACTGACACTAAGGCCCAAGACCGCAACACGCAGCTTCTGACCTTGCGCTTTCTTTACGAGTATGATCGTGGCACAACATCAACTCACCGGGAACTGTACATGTTTAAAGCGAAGTTGTAAATTGTTAGGAATAACCAGAATTCGGGATATAAAAACTCTCTCTCCTACACCAAGTACCATTGAAATTTCCGCTGCTATGATGTTTTTTACGAGAAAGGTAACTTTAAGCCTCTGTTAGTGAAGGACTGTAAGGAGCGGGATAATGCAAAATGCTCTCAATCAGAGTTACGTCGCACCTTACTTCCACTAGGATTTTTTAAAGAGTGTATGAAAGCCTGATGTTTTCAAGCCGTAGAAGTCTCGTCTCTTCCTTAGATTCTTGAGACTGCATAGTCCTCAGTTTTTTAGCGGTTCTGGGCCTTCTTATTGCTACACAAAACGAACTCAAAACATAATGAAAAGGCAGACAAATCACAAAAAACCTAAGAAATATATAATTCCTAGCAAATAATATAAATAAAACCTATCCATAGAAACAAAGTAATATCGTTAAGTTTTTAATGCACAAAGGGATATCAGTAAATACATATATTCTAGCAAATGAAATTCGCTGTTTGCTTGCATTCGTCAAGATAAGATAGCAGCGCTTAATCTGTCATTTGCGAAAACACATCTGTCAGCGACTGAAAGCACCTAACAGCGTTAAATTAGAAGGGATAGAAATTGTAAAAGAATATTAAAACTCACCCACATTGACATAGGCAAATTCAAGTCATGCCAGACACAGAGGCGGAAGCAGAAAGGAAACCAGTATGACGCAAGTGGGTCAGATCGACGAATATCATTTATGTGAATTCTTAAGGGACCACACTACTGATGTCATCGGTTCCTAGACTTACACACTACTTAAAGTAACTTGCTAAGAACAACACACACACCCATGCCCGAGGAAGGACTCGAACCTCCAGCGGGAGGGGCCCCGCAATCCGTGACAATGCGCCTCAAACCGCGCGGCCACTCCGCGTGGTATATATTGACGACACTGTCTGCCGAGTAACAAATAAGCATACAGAAGAAAAGAGAACAAAAACCGAAGGAAGTGATACAAGCATACTCGTTAGCTCGTAAGGCAAGTTGGAAGAGACTGTATCTCTTTCGTAAGAACACATAGCAAGCGACCTACACAGCAGTTAACAGCCTGGTAAGTGAATGTAGCAGAATAATGAGGACACGTTCGGTCATTGCGAACATAGCTTTGCGTCATAGCCTCACTGTAACTCGCTTTCAATACTCTTGATCTCGAGCTCTCATCGTAAGTTCGTCATTGAGAGCAATGACATTCACAGTAACAACACTCGAGTCCATGATTACAATACTGTAGTGAGCATGTGATAGATGGTCAGCACAGTCTATCAACTAGCCGAAGACGTACTCAAGATGACAGTCTTCTCGGATGAACTTCACGCTGCTCATCGCCTGCAATATACTGATAGAGAAACAAACTGTATTCCGACAGTACCACATCACAAAGTACTGACAGTACCCCACTTCAGTGCAGCTTCCAGCTACATAGCTTCATTGGGGTCCACGTTCCTGCTCAACACGCAGGCGCCTTCGGGTGCTGAAACCTACCACGGGTAGCGAAGAGATCAATCGAGCGACGACTACCGACACGTGGTACATCGCGGTTGGTCATCAAGGGTCATCGAAGAATTCGGAGTGGGACCGAGTACACACCGCAGGCGGTGCGAGACCCACTTCGCGCTGGGCAACCGCGGCTGCGCTCGCCCGTAACCATTGCGCTGCCAGGGTCGCTGGCATCAATTACCTGCCGGCCGGAGTGGCCGAGCGGTTCTAGGCGCTTCAGTCTGGAACCGCGCGACGGGTACTGTCGCAGGTTCGAATCCTGCCTCGGGCATGGATGTGTGTGATATCCTTAGATTAGTTAGGTTTAAGCAGTTCTAAGTTCTAGGGGACTGACGAACTTAGCAGTTAAGTCCCATAGTGCTCAGAGCCATTTGAACCAAACAATCACCTCCTGGGCGTGTGGCGTGCGGACGCTGACCTGACTAGACGGATGTCAGCCAGAACCCAGCACGCAGCTGAATGAGCAACAGCCGAGGCTGCTGCGGTGGTCGATAGTTTGTAAGCTTTGTGAATAAATAATTGAACTCTGATAATGTTTTACAGGCGTCGTTGACGCTCCACAGGTTCCCAACAGCCAACCCGACTTCATGCAGAGATGTCTCCGCCCGCCCCTCTTTGATATACTACGCCGTGTTGATAAAACGTTCTAGCTACTAAGCTGAGCAAACGATTTTAGATAATACTTTAAATAACGATATTTTTTCCGTGTCCCGATTTTGATGAAATTACTTGTGAGAAGCGCATGAAAAGTCGTCCAGTAGTTTTGGAAGTAGGCACACCAGTTTTACAATTTTATTATTTTTATAGATTATTATAACTATAATAATATTATAATATTAATATAACTGTAATAGTAATAAGAATTATTATTATTATTATTATATTCTTCAGGATGTGTCCCACTAACGCACCTAAATTAAAGGTTGTTTTATGTCATATGCGTTCGTTTCCATTTCGAAGTATCCTCGCCGACGATACTTTGGGATCATATTATCATCTGCATATCGCTCTACAATCGTCCTTCATTGCCCTGTGCACCAGGATATCGGATATTTGGAGTTTGCAAGCAAATCACCCATTTGGAAGCAAATCACCCCTGACGATGCTTCATAGCAAAATTCGAAACTCGTATGGCTTAAAAACAAATGGTTCAAATGGCTCTAAGCACTATGGGACTTAATATCTGAGGTCATCAGACCCATAGACTTACAACTACTTAAACCTAACTAACCTAAGGACATCACACACATCAATGCCCGAGGCAGGATTCGAACCTGCGACCGTTGCAGCATCGCGGTTCCGGACTGAAGCGCCTAGAGCCGCGCGGCCACAGCAGCCGGCTGATTAAAAACACACGCTCATTTATTTAGTTACATGGATGAACCACATCTCCAACATGATGATGGTCAAAATACTATACTGCAATAAAAAAATACAGAGAAATTTGTAGTAGAAATGAGAGAACTAAAAATGTTCATTTTCATACACAAATTACTCAGATGGCAGAGAAAATATTAGTATCGGCCAAAACTAAAAAGAAGATATTGTGGAATTAGGACTGTGAAGAAGCACTAGAACAAGGAGCTCAAAAATGGAAAACATGGAAGTTTCAGAAAAAGTAGAGCATCTAGAAAAATTCTGACAGCAAAGACAAGAAACATTAAAAATAATCCGGAACATAGGCCAGAAATCTGAATAAGCTTTGAAAAATCTTAACTTTTACAAATACTAGAAAATTTCATCGAAAAATAATAGTGCCTCAATAATCTTTTGGATGTTGATCCTCTTCTTTCATCCCGTCGTCGCTGGGAAGAATTCGACAGAATTCATAGCTTTTGCTTCTTTATTTGCTTCTCTTTAACCAAAAATGTTTCAGCACTTTCTGTGTTTTTATTACTCAGTCTTTCATGATGCTAACAAGTTAGTTGTATGCTGGAAGCCCCACTACTACCACACTTTCTTTTGCATCCTGTTATAGTTTTTGATTATGTAGTCTTGTTTCCCATTATCTTCCATTTGCCAAGGCACTTTATTTCTTTGTTAATGGAAGTTTTGATCGCTACAATCGTATTTGAATAATTTTTTAAATAGCAAAATGTCAAGGATTCAGTCGTCATCTATGGTATTATTGCCACTGATTTGTTCATCATTAAAGTCTTTAAATTCAATGATTAACAATATATATTTACATAGGGATTGTTGGAAATTTGCTAAATATTGTGGTATGTGATCATTTAGTCATAAGAATAGACCAGTAATTATCTGGTATTAGAAAACAAACCCGGTATTGACCGTGTATTCGTTTTGATAGTTTCCTTTACAACAATAAAGGAAAAGCTGGCCGGTGTGGCCGTGCGGTTCTAGGCACTTCAGTCTGGAACCGCGTGACCGCTACGGTCGCAGGTTCGAATCCTGCCTCGGGCATGGATGTGTTAGTTAGGTTTAAGTAGTTCTAAGTTCTAGGGGACTGATGACCTCAGATGTTAAGTCCCATAGTGCTCAGAGCCATTTGAACCAATAAAGGAAAACAATAAATGAACTGTGTTTGTGATGAAGTGTCGAAAGATATTAATTTCCGTGTATTCGTGAAAACGACTTTCATACTGTGAAATAGCCTTAAAAAGGAATATGCATAATGTACAAATGCATTAATACAATATCCAAATTAATAAACATGATCCCGAAGTGTTTCTGTAAGGTGGGCGCAGCTGCTTCGATTTTCTAGAATGAAAATTTGTAAATGTCGCAATGACAACGCCTCTTCGTAGTTCTGTAAACGGCTTCCGTTTTCGTCTACAGCATTTTGCGCTTCGCAGTTGAAAGCTGTTAAAAGTGCTGCCAGGTGGCAGAGATTTCCGTAAGTTCTCGAGTGTAGAAGTGTCTTAGTTGTAAAGAATAAAAGTATTAAAACTTCATGCAAGTTGCAGCATTTTTTGACGTATCGCAGTGTTTTTGATGCCTTGTCTCCTGAACTCTGGCAGATAGTTGGTTCTTATCCCCACAGCCTGACAGTAACGGATGTGTGTACCAAGTTTGGTTGAAATCTGTCTAGTGGTTTAGGAGGAGACCTGGAGAATACACACACACACACACACACACACACACACACACACACACACACACACACACAATTTTATAGTAAGTATGTATTACGAGCAAGATGGTCTTATTTAAATGCATACTGAAAATGTTTGAAATTTTCAGTAATAAGCAGTATGCCGTTCGAGTCTTTTGATTCAATATACGGTTCTTTACTGTTGTGAATGAGGATATCCATTTACTCTAAGAAGTACTGCTTTCTGGCCTTGTAAGGACGTTGCAGATTTTGCAGGTTGCGTTCAATGTTGGCTACTGTATAGCTATTACTGGGCAGTTAGGGCTAAATATTGATTTTCTTATATTATTTAGCCGAAGATCATCCAATATACTTAATTTGGAAATTTCCTCCAGTTGATTCGCTCTTTATTATATGAGCAAACGAAGACTGGACACACAAATATATTTTTGGAGATCATAAATTTCAAAATGCACCTGTACTAAAAGGACGTACCGCTACAAAAAAATGAGCCAAGAGAAATCAGACTCAGTACATTTACTGATCAAATAAATAAATGGTAAATATAGCGACTGGTTACGGTATATTTCGGTCGTTAACGGCGAAGATACTCCGCTGTTTATTGTCGATAAAATTTGCACAATAAGACAGAAAATATTTTTAATGAATCTTTGCTGCTAACTGACGGCCTCCACTTCACGGTGATTCGTAATTAATGGATATGAAAATGAACTAAAAGGAGTCGAAACCAGTGATACAATAAAATAAAACAGGGTACAACAAGGTGTTTTTGTTTCTGTTCACTGGAAGCGATCACCATGCTTTGCGGAGATTATGTCTTCAGTTATGAGGTACAGGGATAGCCTGTTGAGTAAACGATTGTTGCCTCTGTCAATGGATTCTTGGTAATTCTCTTCGCCCACGTAGCCGACAGTCAGAACTGCACTGGGAAAAGTAACCTTAGTTCTGGACAACAGCAGGGAAAGATAGCATGAGGGATTAAAAATGTGTGTCGGATATCAGTTCTTTAGCTAGGAGAATTTCCTTTGGAAGGATAGGGCGCTATTTCTATGTTCTGTCACTCAATTTTAATCTGACTGAGAATTTTAACGCTGCGGACATTTCGCTGCAGAGTGAGGGATTCATTCAGTTTCAGAGGGAACGGTGGACGCTGAACGTTTTGTTCTGCACACGCTCTCCCTAGTGTTTAAGGAGTGACGCTCCTTAATTGGAACTGTGCGAATGCCTATGAAGCGGAGGTAATTTGAAGCGCCAGTAGTCCTGGGAATAGCGGTAGAGAGCTTCGGGTTGCTCAATACACGAGTGTCTGGATCGACAGAAGCGCTAATTGGTCATGAATCAAATTTTCTGCCGGCAGAGGACGCAATCAAAACTTCCGCAATTAAACTGGAAGCGCATGACACGCGAGACATGGTTATTGATGGGCGCTCTAACAGCACGAAATACCTGTTAAATTCTGCAGCCATTTATCGACTGCCCTAAATAGCATAAGTGCCATTTCTCAGTGGTTTTATTCCCTGTATGATCTTCAGTTTAGGTGTTCTGTTTAGTGTAGTTTTTCTATTTAGTGTAGTCAACGTACTGTGAAGGCTATCTCGAGTACGCAGTAACACAGTCTGTAAGATGTCTACCAGCATAATACTCTACACATATAACTGATCATTACCTCCACGTGACTAACTTACGTTTCTTGTAATACTCGTAGTGTTAGACTTTAATGCGTGATATCTCATTTTATCTCACATATTTCTTAACATAAAATCAATTATCACTTTAAACTGCAGTATCATAATATTAAACACAGTACACAACAAATGAAACCACTATTTTCTGACTAACTTTTATCTAAAGGATATACTAATCTACGAAAATCACTGTAATCCAAATTAGGAGACATCTAAAAGAAATAGAACGATTGATATAATAATTACAACCCACAGAATAGCAACAAGAAATCACACTATATTAGCGCATTCGATGAAACAATAATGAAAGCTCTTCTACGTTCACATTCACCCGATTTTTAAGTTTATTTACTCATATAAACTTGAATATTAATTAGCATGCAGAATAGCTGCAAGTTATGTTGAAACTATCACCGAATTAATCTTAAGCTGGAAACGTAATTGTTGAATTAAGAAAACACAATTTGAAATTATTTATCTGAACGTATAAAAATACGGAATAATTATGCTTCATACGCAAATAACAAATACCTTCTCTTTAGGTTGATCAGGTGCAACAATGATATACAATAAATGACAGATACTTCTGTTTCTGTTGCACAGATTTAATGACAGCCATTACAAGAAAATTGGTATCAGTTGTTTCACAGGTAATACAAACGGAAGACAAACTAACATGAATATAATTCAGCTTTCATTCTGTATAACTACACCTACATTTCCAGACTAAGGACGTGAAACACAGTTTGTGCCTATTAACTCTGTTGGTTTTGTTTTAACTTAAATCTTCGCCTTGCAGATCTGTCTCAAAATAGTAGTAGTATAGCAGCTTATGAAGAATGTAAATAGTGCAAGTATTGCATGTATCACGGTTAATTTGTAGTCAAAATAAAGATATTAATAACAGATTATCACTGAACTCCCAAAAGTAAATTACTTTCAGTGTGTGATGTAATTGTGTGAAAGGACATTTACGCAAAAAAATAATTAATTAAAATAAAATGCATGTTTCTAGTGATTCATCTACCCCATTCCTTCTAGAACAATATTTAGTGCGAATTAGGTACAATAAGAATAGTAATGAGGATGATTTCAGTTTGTTATTTCATTATCTTCAACGAATTACCATTAAAAGCATTCTATAACTTTTTAAATTAGCTTTATAATTAAGAAGATAATTACATATTTTTTATTTCGTAAGCTAAAATCACACCCATTTACGTAACACTTATTGTGAACCGAAATATAGAAACACTTTTGATGGAATGATTGGTGGTGGTGGAGGGGGAAGTGGTGACATCAACTTTACCGAGATGTTTGCCGGAATGGAAGTAGAATATTATTAGACTTTTCATTATTCGACTTACTCATTACGGATGTTCTAGAGCCCCGTGACCGTGTATTAAATTTAAATACAGACACCTGCAACCTGTCATTTTTTCTTAAATTCTTACTCCATTAACTAGTTTCTAATCTCTTCAGGCGCGTCTTCAGATGTTGCATGTGGAAGTCATGTGTTTATTTCCGTAGCGTTATTCAGGGTACTTGCTTGCGAAAGTATGAGAAGCATTATAATTGGTATCTACCAGGCAGCTTTCATTGCTGACAACTGGCCACAGATCTGTATCGCAAAATACAGAACATTTTGGATGCTGGCGATCTATCTTGAACATCGACCGCTGCTCCTGTTAATAAATATCATTAAAACAAATATCGCACCAGTCTAATTTGGGACAGCTCTATCAAATGGGCACCTAAAATTCCGCTTTAATAATCATTTTGTTTGTAACAGGAAAGAAACGGACGTTTTTCGTCGACGCTGGGTGCCATATGAAAGACGCGATGAGCCGTATTTGTCTGTGATGACACCAGCTACACACTGCAAAATATAAATTGCAGACATCTACCGAAATATCAGAGAAAATGCGCCTGACGACTCTTACGATGGACATCCTGTACAGGGAAAAGTGAGCGATCTGTGGTACAAGAGGAGACGGTTAAGATAAAGCGCATTTATTGGTAATACAGAAGCACTTATTTTGACAGAACGTTAGACAGCAAATACAAATAGGAGAAGTAAAGATGACATTGGGAAGCTTGAAATCATATAGTGCATTAGGGTTTCCTGTTGTAAATTTGACTGAATTCCATGAGGAAACGTGGATTTACGGTGGAGCAGTCAAAATTCTGAATCACTCCAGCACTACATGACGTCATGACGTTCGCGCAGTAAGCAAGTCGTATGCATTTGTAGAAGGGTGTAAAATGTGCTTAGGGTAATAATATCTGGATTTGTTGCAGTTTGTTTAGATATCCGGTTATCAGAATACTGTGTAGAGCTGTACCTTGTTTGTCCTTCCTTTGTCATAGCCACTGTTGCAATGTACAGCTGGACGACAGACTGAACTTGACCCAGACTCTGATTTTCATTGTTGCATCAAAATAGACTACAATAAGAAAAAATATTGTTAGAGAATGTTTTCTAAAATGGGCCAATGTAATATCAAAAATTAATTTTTGTGAACAATTTGTCGCAGTGAATGGAAAAAAATATATTAAATCAAGTTGAATAAAAAAATTTCGGTTTCCTCAAAAATATATTCAAAGTTTTCCGTTGTTTATCGACAAGAAAATGCAGAGTGGGCGTTGAATAATCAATTAGAGCTAAAGCACCATTGCATTTGTTCTAACTTCGTTTATTCGATTAAGTATTAATGTTGAATAGAATTAAGGATTATTCTGGCTCGTAAAGGCAACGACACAGTGCTCTTGGACATGAGTACATGACATCATAATGTCCACAAGACAGTTTCCATTCCGTCAGCTTGTTAGTCCGTCTGAGTCTCCTATCTGGCCCACTTCCACACTTCGCAACACCGAATTGACCTGCTCTCACACCGGTACGACAGCACCACGTTATGCGATTCCACACAGTAATTTTCATTGTGTCCGACTAATCTTGTTACCAGAGACTACTTTTTATTGCCAATCTTTTAAACAAATAACGTCCTTTCCATATGAAATATTTTTTTTCTCTTTTAGATGCAGGGAAATTTTAGAACAAGGGCCCTTCGTTCAGCAATATAAAGTGAAAATATCCACTGAATAATATATCTTCAATAGAATCGATGGGTGCACCTGTGAGCTGTTAACATTGTGAGTATATTTTAGATATAACCTCCATTAATTTTACTATACATGAAGTTGAGACACTGTATATGTCCCTCTATCATGTAGGTTGCACCTGGTGATGCAGATTTAGGTCTCGAAATTTGTTATGCATCAATAAAACAACAATTTTACCAGTTGTCAGCCGGCCGCTGCGGCGGAGTGGTTCTAGGCGCTTCAGTCTGGAACCGCGCTGCTGCTACGGTCTAAGGTTCGAATCCTGCCTTGGGCATGGATGTGTGTGAGGTCTTTAGGTTAGTTAGGTTTAAGTAGTTCTAAGTCAAGGGGACTGACGACTTCAGAGTTTTAGTTATTTTCAAAATAGCATAAATTGTCCGAACTAAGCAACATAAATGATTGCATACTGTTGTATGTTTCCGATAAGAGATGCCATTTCGACGCCTAACCTGACACATTCAGAAGAAACATTGCATTGCTTGATTCACAAAATGATTTAATAATCAAAACTCTGAGGCACCTGATGACAAAAACGTGCTCTGGAAACACCCCGCTCCCCACTATAGTCGGAAATTAAAAACAAGGCTGAAGGAGCAATTGTATGAATTTCTGTTAATTCCTTCAGACAGTCTTAGTTCCTGTATCAAGTGGATAAATTTAATAAAACTATAATTCTGTCTTAATTGAAGATGAGGGTTCATATGAATACATACATGATTTCGAATCTTTCTGTGGACATTTCGCTAGCAGACTCACTGTCGCTCAATCTAAGATGTTCTCGGCTGGTGTGGTAAACATAGCGGATATGTGTGAAAAGGAACAATATAAAATTGAGTCCTTGAGCCAAATGGTAACACAGTAGGAGTATAAACCGAAAAATTACTGACGGTACGAAGTATGGTCTCATGTGAAAGTTTCTCCACGAGTAGACTGGCCTCCACGAGTTACGGCAAGCAGTCTTTGATTCTGTTACGACGTCTCGTCGTTAAATATCCGAGTATTAACCGGGGCTTCGAATCAAGGGATCTATTTCCACAGTGTGCGCTTAGTAACACAGCATATGGAGATAAACAAACAATAGCAGACGTAGAAACAAACAGCGTCGTTACTGACGAGTCGACCACCAAGCTCTGCGTCCTGATCTATTCTTGGCTTGTCCCCAAAACACCAGTGCGGGAAACACGACCTTCTACTTAGCGGTGGCGCCTTCTGCAGGAGGCAATTGCCGTAGGTCGCGTGGATCTGTTACCGTTAAGCTCAATTTGAATCAACGCTCTTCAGTTAGTATGGACATAGGGTACATACAAGCACATGTGACGACCGAAAGACTGAAAACCTCTTAGTGACGTAACAGGCGCAGGCCACAGTAAAGATCAGACCTCTCTGGTGACGATACTGGCCACAAATGTGAAGATCTTTTAATATTACCAACTTCGAAAAGTCATATTATTGATGGTCAAAATGTCCGTGTTTCTACAGTGTCTGTACCTTCACGCTACAATTTTCATCGCATTAAAATGTCCTGAAGGACATTGTAATGTGTAGGTACACACACTGTATGAACAAATACGTTTTAATCGCCAATGATGTAGCCATGCCTCGAGTGGCTAAAATGGCGATAAAATAATTCTCTGCCGCTGTGCGGGAGTCACAAAGTGTTGCGAGGGTAAGGGTTGTCGACTATTTGACATATAGAAGTTTAATTCTATTCTGGAGGTATGGTCGTACAGCCGAAGCGTTCAGGCAACTGTTCACGATAAGTGCGAAATCTACGTTCAGGTCCCTCTCCAGAATGAGATTTTCACTCTGCAGCGTAGTGTGCGCTGATATGAAACTTCCTGGCAGATTAAAACTGTGTACCAGACCCAGGCTGGAACTCGGGACCTTTGCCTTTCGCTGGCAAGTGCTCTGCCAACTGAGGTACCCAAGCACGACTCACGTCCCGCCCTCACAGCTTTACTTCTGCCAGTACCTCGTCTCCTACCTTCCAAACTTTACAGAAGCTCTCCTGCGCACCTTTCAGAACTAGCACTCCTGAAAGAAAGGATATTGCGGAGACATGGATTAGCCACAGCCTGGGGGATGTTTACAGAATGAGATTTTCATTCTGCAGCGGAGTGTTCGCTGATATGAAACTTCCTGGCAGATTAAAACTGTGTACCAGACCCAGACTGGAACTCGGGATCTTTGCCTTTCGCGGGCAAGTGCTCTATCAACTAAGCTACCCAAGCACGACTCACGTCCCGTCCTCACAGCTTTACTTCTGCCAGTACATCGTCTCCTACCTTCCAAACTTTACGGAAGCTTTATCAGCGCACCCTCATCTGAGGAGAGAAAATCTCATTCTGGAAACATCTCCCAGGCTGTGGCTAAGCCATGTCTCTGCACTATCCTTTCTTCCAGGAGTGCTAGTTCTACAAGTTTCGCAGGAGAACTTCTGTGAAGTTTGGAAGGTAGGAAATGAGATATTGGCAAAAGTAAAGCTGTGAGGACGGGGCGTGAGTTGTGCTTGTGTTGCTCAGATGGTAAAAAAAAAAAAAAAAAAAAAAAAAAGATGGTAGAGCACTTACCTGCGAAATGCTAAGGTCCAGGGTTCGAGTCTAGGTTCGGCACACAGTTTTAATCTGCCAGGAAGTTTCATATCAGCGCACACTCCGCTGCAGAGTGAACATTTCATTCTGTAAACTTAGTTGTGAACTGACACCCAATCACAATGTCATACTTACTAATTATCCTAGCGAGACCCCACAACGAACTAATGAAACATCCTTCATACCCACAAAGACTCCATTCTTGTCTATGCCATCGTCCTATGCCACCCCGTCCACCCATTTGGCGTCTGAGCCGATGGGCTATTTTCATGATAATTTTTCACTCGTCTATTCGAAGTAGATTTAGAACCTCTTTACAACTTCACCTAAAGGATGTTAGGCACAGTTCTCTAATTGGCACTAGTGGGTCTATCTTGTTGCTGTATCGCAGCATCCTAGAATGTATCAATGCTTAAATGCATTAGAGGTGGTTGTGCTTTAATGCATTAGAGGTGGCTGCCGTAGCGCAAAAAGATATATTTGGGGGTGAGGTTCACTTCAGAAACTGTGCTTTCATGCCTGAAGCCATGAAATGCTTAGAAATCTGTTGTAAATAACGATAAACACAGCGTGGTGGAAAATTTATTCGAAAACTGTGCCCAAAACCAAAATAATCTGCAACTGAAGTCTTCATTATCTAGCGCCATAGAAGCAACAGGATGGTTTCTGACAGGTTCTGCACATTCTTGAACGTCATGACCTACTTGTTACTTCCCAGTTCCGTCCCGTACTGAATCCTTTATCAACCTATCAACACGAGCATCTCAATTCGTATCACACACGTCCTGCGAATATTACATAAAAATCTCCTTATTCCCCTCCTCATGTCTTGTAGTTACTACTCTGAATTGCGATATTGTAGGTCCTGTGTTGTTAAGAAGAACTGTGCAACGATACCTCGGACATGCATGCATGTTCTGAAGGAACCTTGCATCGTTTTTCTTAAGAATACACGCACTGCAATATCTATTTATCTGCCTATATCAGACAGAGACTTTTCATTGAAATTTCCACCCCCGTACGGTAATTACATAATGTGTGTACGACTGCAGGATGTGACGCAGGAACGACGACATATGGCAGTTTATGTCTGGCCATGAGCCGTGCTCGGAGAGCCAAAGCGCTTAAGGCGACCGCTTGCGTAAATCTGGAAATCCAGGTTCGCGGGTTCGAGTCTCTGCCCGGAATAAATTTTCATTGTCGTCATTCTCTCATACAGATAATAATTGTTCGTATTGGCAACTACAAATACATTTCATGTATATCTGATTATGACGTAGAATGCCAAAGACTGTTCACGAAAAACTACACCAAACTCTCTCTGAAGAGGCATCGGTACGCCCAACGTCTCCGCCGAACCCCATGTCATCCTCAGTGAAGAGGCATCACTGGATGCAGCTTTGGAGGGGCATGTGGTCAGCTCATAGCTCTGCTGGCCGTTGTCAGTTTCCGGCAACGGAGCCGCTAGCTCTGTCAAATAGCTCCTCAATTGGCCGCACAAGGGCTCAGTGTACCCCGTCTGCCAACAGCATTCTGCAGACCCAGTCACTCATCTAAGTGCTAGCCAGCGCTTAACTTCGATACTCTGACGGGAAACGGTGTTACAACTGCAAAAAGGCCGTTTGCTCACCAAAAACAATAAAGTAAATATTACTGTGGAACATGAATACTGGATATTTTAGTTTCTAAAAGCATACAGCTGTATATATTACTAAGATACTATTCTATCTAAATTAATGCCCTAACAGTGAATGACGAATGTAATTTTATGTAGATATTTATCTACTATTATCACAATGTCTTGTCAGTTTCTGCGAAAATCAAATCACGCTGCTGCCAATACTTCTTGAAATACTTTTAGGTATTTTATTTCAAAATAAAAATCAAAGAATTTCTTTCTCAAACACAACAGTTTCAAGCCTGGTCAATATAATATTAGATGACACATCCGCTAGGGATTTAATTCTAATTGTTTCAGGAGTTCAGTAGTTTATCGCGAGGAGACTGAAGTATTTTCAGTGATTCTCTACTAGGGTACGTTCACTCACGGAATTTCGAGTAACCATTATAATTGTACCCTACCCATTGCTATCTGTACTCACGCAAGCAGCAGAGAGCGCCCAACTTATGTCGCGATGATGTACTTTGCCAAACACGACCGCAAAGATACTCACCTGAAAAGAAAAAAAAAATGACTTTGTCAATAACAACACTTTCAGTACAATATTATAAACTGCTACAATTATCCATGTATTTTAACATGCAATCCCAAATTGCTTAAACAAGTAAATGTGAGATGAAGCAAGCATAGGTATGTCATCGGCAGCTCTCTTTATCATGAGCAGACAAAGTTGTTGGGGCAATGGACTAGAATTCGAAAGAAGGGAGATCAGGCTTTAACATCGCGTCGAAGACGAGGTCATTGGAAATGGGGCACAAGCTCAGTTTGGAGAAAGAAATCATCAGATCCCTTTCAAAGGAATTGCGCCAGTGCTAGCCTGAAGCGGTTTAGGGGAATCACAGAATGCCTAAATCTGGATGGTCAGACGGGGATTTGGACCAACCTTCTCCTGAGTATGTGGCCAGTGTCTTACCGCTGTGCCAGCTTCCTCGAGAATTCGTAATGGGGTGAGTGCAAATCTTCGTACGGTCATTCTGATTAAAGTTTATCCGATGCCTCCATAAACGTTTTTGAAGAGAACGCGTCCAGTTTGCATCCTATACTCGTTCCGTCCGAAGTCACGCTATGTTTTTAATGAAAGCGTGGCTGACGAAGGACATTAAATCTTACATTTCGTTCCTTCCCTATCTCTTTTGAAGTCAACATTATTTTACTGTCTTGTGATAATCTTGTGTCTCTCCGAAATTACTACATGCGAGATTGTCTATAATCTATTTTGCTCGTATATAATAGACGGGAAAGATGCAGGAAGAATCGTAACAGTCGTGCGGTTGAAGTTTTGAAGTAAAATCTGCAACTTCAAAATTATACATGTAAATGACGTACATCGTTGAAACAGTCAAACTGCAGAGGAGATGTCGAATCCATTCATTGTCTATAGATATAAAATATCACATAATCGTCACAGTTCCTTGCGTACATATGTACGAAGGAAACTCTTCCTGGATAATAGGCGACGTAGCGCGCTGATTACCACATTCTGGAGGACGTCCTTTCATTTCTACGGCCGAGAATCCGGATTGAGGTTTTACGTGATTTCCCTCTAGGCAAATTCGGAAATGGTTGCTTTGAAAGAGCACGGTCGATTTCCTTCCCCATAATTGGAAAAACCCGAGATTGTTCTCCGTCTCTAATGACCCCCATGTCGACGGGGCATTAAACACTAATCTTCCCTCCTCTTTGCCTTTCTGGATATCTAATATCTATCTCGGAGGTCTGAACTGAAGATGTAGCTGGTTGCACTCTAGCAGAATTTTCGGCGCCGACATTCTAGATTCCGTCAGTTTTGATTTGTCATCAGTCTCTTGACTGGTTTGATGTGGCCCGCCCCGAATTCCTTCCGGTCTCAAACTACAGCCAACTCTTCTTCATTACTGAACTGTGATCTAGTAATATATCTGCTCCTGAGAACATCTTACAATCCACTATCTGATTTCGGATTCTCTGTCTAACCATGATGTAATCCAACCCGTATCTCCAGACTTTTCCAAGAATACCTCCTTCTCTTGTGATTTCTGAACAGTTTTTTTTTTCAATTACTAGCGGAATGGTGGCGGAACTCAGACTTCGCAGAAATCAGACTCTCTCCCCTCTCTTTCCCACTACCAAGCCCCTAATTTCCCGTAATTCTGTCCTCCATTCCTTCCCCTACGACTGCATTCAAACACACCTCCATCTCTCCACGCTCAAACGTCTCACATTCCACGTTGCAAGTGTTCATGTGATACCTGAAAGCAGGACAGAGCGGATTAGGTTGTGGAAAGGGGCCGAATTATGTCGCTGTCAGTTTCACTCAATATACAATCTTTATTCATCATCAACCCACAACATTACAACAAGGATGCAAAATACTCAAAACTTCAATCGACCTCCTTTGATTAACTTTAGATCGGCTGAAGGCCACACTCAAAATCCAAGACACAACGTCTAAGCAAGAAATTGAATACAAGGTTCTTTTGGAGGCCTTAGCAATTTAATTTTAATGGAACTTGGCTGGAGGCCGCATATTAGCCAATAAGAAAAGTTTCAATCAAAAGGCAGAAGGCTTTATCTTAAAACAAATGCATAACAATCTTTTTCCTTAAGGGCAAGACAAGAACATTAATTTAAGAGACATTAAAACACTGCTGAAGGCCACACATCAACCCAATAACTAAAATTCAAACAGGGAAATTACTATATAACACACAAGGAGCGGCGCTCAGAAATTTCCAAGAGTCGGCCTGGGACTGTAACACTAACGCCCGTTTAGGTGAGACAGGCAGCCTGTCCAACGACTTCTTAATTTGGAGGCAACCTCACCGACAGACAGCCGACCGACCAATCAACAAGATCAGTTCCGCTCCACGCAACACACAAAACGACCACAAGATTTCAATACACGACACACAGAATATTTGGCGCCCACACCGAACAACACCACCTCAGCTGTCGAACTACACGCTGTGCTAGATAGCAACAACATGACGAGGAAAATACACTGCCTAAAATTACGTCAACGACCAGGGCAGGTAACAGGAACGTCAACGGCCACAAGGCAGAAGATACCGCTGGTGAACTTCCTTTACAGGGAATAATTTAATTTAAATTTCACAGGAAGACGGCTGGAATCTTAACCGATTTAAATACACACACGTTGTTGCTCGCGGGAATGTCCTAAAAGCGAGAGCCAGAATCAAACGAGAAAATGTAAACAGTTGAGGCTCGATAGTAAGTTAAGTGAGGGCTCAACTTTCACGTCCAAGATCGGTGGGCGACGAACTTCGTAGCACTCGCTAGCAGCACCTCACACTCCAACCGCGCGTGCACGCCGCCAGCGGCTCCAGCCAGACTTCGGGATCCACGCCATCCGACCGACTGGACTGCTGGTCCGTCCGCGACTGCTGCGTCGCGACTGCACTGCTGGTGCGTCTCCCACTCACTGACTACCTGACACACGACGACCCGGAAATACTATCGGTCGCTCCAGAGGTGGTACGACAGTGCGCTTATCGATACGCGCTGCTGCTGCCATTCACGGGCAAGTAAGGTAGGAAGTTAGTGACGCCAGTAAATGGAATAAGAAAACGAGTCGGCACTACCGTAATAGAAGATGACAAACAATTAATAGGATGAACACGAGCTGTGCACGGCTCAATACCTTTCGTTGGGTATTCAATCTGTTTCTCTTGGTGAGCTCCCTCTCGGCAGTCTTCTCCGAGAGATATTAACGACGTCCAAATCCATAATCTTTTGCCAATGGAGAGATCATCGTCATTGTTTTTTAGTTGTGGGCTATGTGTCCTTTGCATTCAGATCATGTATCTTTAATGCAGTAGTTTTCATAGCCTTCTGCATCCTCATGTCTTTGATCGTTGCTGAATCCTCCGCCTTTTATGAGGAGTTACCCACTCCAAGGGCAAGAGAATGCGCTGAAGCTCCGTCCGTTCCTCCACCCTCTTTGGCAAGACCGTCTCCAGAACGAGTAAGAATTCTTAAATCCTAATACCGGAGGTCTTCGGCCTCCATTGCTGCCGATTTTTATTGAAACTTAGCAGTTACTCGCCGCTGCGCTCGCTAATCAGTCTTTTTTTTATGATGATTATCAGTGAGTAAACTGCTGTATGTGCAACGACATCAGCTGCTCTCAGATGCATTACGCAAAAAATCTTATGATTTTTTTAATTCGTTTATTTTCACTGTCGTGAAAAGAAAAGGTTTATGCCCTACATCAGCCTTTTAGGGCGTTGGCTTTGTTTACTTTTCAGAGGAGCCTATGTTCTTCCTCAGGATTCAACCTATCTCCATACCAAATTTGACCGAAATCGGTTCGGCAATTTAGTAGTGAAAACGTAACAGAGTGTTACCTTCACAATTGTAACATTAGATACAAGTATGGATTAAACACCTGAAGGACTGTATAAGCATTGCATTTATTACGTTAATAGTATTATGTGGACCATACAGACCAATAAATGTATTTTCACTAATACGATAAAGTTTAAAAATCTAAGAGTAAACAGCTTTTCCATGGAGCAATTACTTTTTCCTAATGTGCATTATATTCTTCAAGTGAATTACATATATCTTGTTCTACACACTTTCTAAAGCAGCCTGTGTTCTTCCCCAGCCTTCAGGTTATCTCCATAATCAATATCACGAAAATCGGTTAAGCGGTTTAGTCGTGAAAACGCAACAGACAAACTTACTTTTGCGTATATAATATTGGTATGATGGATGTTTTGATCACGAATGAAAGACGCTATACTTAGATACACTGAAAAACTAAAAAAAAAAAAAGTGCGTACAACCCTCTGTCCTGCTGTATTCGTTTGCAATTCTAGTTGTGACTACTCGGCTTCCAACTAACTCCATGTTCAGCGCGATGAGCTAACAATGAGTCTTTGTCCAAGATGTTTTATTGCATTCCCTCCATTCGTAGTTACGAAGTAGTCGATACGAAAGTGTAGCACTAAATTTTTTAACCCGAGCTATGTTGTACGTGTGTTAAAACGCTGACATTTGTAGACCTACGGTGCAATGCAACGAGCAACGTGTTATCGTAGTCGCGCATGTTTCTATCAGTCTATAGTTTTACTCGGTGTTGTTCTAAGAAAACATGTCTCTAGCAACTTCTCAGTGGAAAAACCTAACACTACACTATATAAAATTGGGCCACAAAGTATGATTTATTACGTTTCAGAAGTGACGTAGCCTTTGTGTTCAGTTTTCTAATATCGAATTTACGTATTTGTAAATCAAAATTGGAAGAAGGTGACTTATACCGAAGCTGTCCTCCATAACACACACTGTAAAGATTGTACATCAGTCATAAAAAGTTGAAGGTGCACAACTTAAGATATGAAGAAATATATATCTAATTGATCTAGATCCGATACTAGAAGCAACTCTTTCGGCTCTCGAATAAATGCATTGCGGCGAAATATATGCCAAACATTGACTCCTAATTACTTCATTTAATGTATCTCCGAGCGGAAAAGGAACCAATACTTTTCCAGCCATCAATTACAAATAAAATGTGCTTCTAGGGTAGAATGTTTGCAACTTCTCTTCCCTAGTATTATCCAGCAGCTTTAGTTAATCTATTCATCATGATTGTATGTATTGACTCAGCAGGCTCCATGGTTTGTGGTTGTTTCTAGTGAAGTATTACTTTTTTAAAAATGCACTTGTAGGATTCTGAATATCTTCCAT
Organism: Schistocerca piceifrons; assembly: GCF_021461385.2. Lineage (NCBI taxonomy): Eukaryota > Metazoa > Arthropoda > Insecta > Orthoptera > Acrididae > Schistocerca > Schistocerca piceifrons. The sequence continues at coordinate 299,868,187 of NC_060140.1, forward strand.
GATGTGCAATGCGGTTTGCCACATTTATAGGGCATTCCAAATTAGTATTTTAAATAACGAAATTTGTTAAGTAGGAAGAAAACCTGTGGCGCCTCGTTTTTAAAATTTTTATTTTACATTAGGATCATTCCACATCAAATGTCCTAAGGGTCACCAAATTTAATTTTTACAGGAGCCGTGCCAAACTACGGCTCGATAAGTAAATAGCCCTGCTTTTCTAACGGCCTGCTTTTCCATGTGGCGACAGACACAAATAAATCACAGACTTATTTTTGCTTATGATCGAAGTGGACTCCCACACTGAAATTTGTTCCGCTGAGCTTTTTAGGTACAAAAGCCTAGTTACTGAACATTATCTCAGTGTGCAGTAGATTTGTCGCAGTTTGCTGTTGAAGTATCTCAAATTCTTCTAACGACGAATGTGGATCATATTTTCGCACCTTAGATCTTATGATAGAATGGTTATCTGGTACTGATTCTTTCCTCATTTGCAGCTTGTCAGTCTGTGCAAGTGGCGTGTTGAGTTATTCTAGATTTTGATTCAGAAATTTATTCTTCAGTTGTGTCTCATTTCTAAAAGGTCTTACACAAAAGGTTCCACACAAATTTTATGTTTCATTGTACCATAGAAAAAGTTCATTTTTTTCCATCACGAAAGGTTTGCTTCATTTACGAGACAAACCTGTTCAAAGATAATAAAGAAGTACAACGACAAGCTTTAACTGCTGTGACTTGCAAATAATCAGTGGACATTTGAATAGGCATATTTCAAAATTATTTAAAAGCTTTTCTATGTTTTCCTTAAATCAAAAATTAATTTCCTCAGTCACTGACTTGAAGAAATGTTTACCTGTTCATTTAGAATGTTTCTGTGCTGTATTGGAATTCTCCAAAACCCGTTTCACCATCTGTGAACAAGCTGCTCTTTTAGATGAAAATATCCAGAATTATTTTAGTTTAACAGTTGAAAATCAAGCCAAATGGTAGCCAGAATCAAACTGTAACTTGATGGAAGTTCAAGGCAGCATACGTAATGCAGCTTTGATTTTGCACATAATTATACGTATTATGTGACAACATTTTAACACTGTTTCTGAGTTACCACTGTGTCACTTCTTTTATGGTCCAACTTCTAGATCATTACATCCAAATCTATCATTTTTGTGACTGCTTTGTTAAGTGCAACTTTGAATTCTTCAACCAGCAGTCTATGATTTAAGCATTCACTGTAAGCCTTAATTGTTCTAGGTATTTGAAAATCTTTTGGATCGAAGCTCCCAGCAAAAGCATTTTGTGTGCAAGTTCCTCCTGAGTTTCACTTTTTCTTTTTGCATAAGCTCTGGCATCCCTCAGTGACACGCATTAGAATTTCAGAGCACAGATCCCTTTAGCAGTTACGTTTGTGTTGAGTAATCCAGATACATGTTCCGCCCTTGCTTCGTCTTCTGATTGCGATGAAAATGACTTCCTTTATGATGGTTTCTTTGCTGCAAATTGCTTTGGACATGTGGGGTGCATTTTCTGACCTGTTATAACATTTCTCTTTGTCATAGCTTTCAAATAATCATTTGTTTTAAAGTAACACCCCGTAAGATCTTTTTCACAGAATGGTTGTTTAGGTGACATGCAGAATTATTTGCAAAATCAGTGCTACATTACACTGAAATGTGGTATTCAACATCCATAAAACTACAGTTGGTTTTTAACTTTCAGCTGACTTTGCTCCCAACTGTTAAGCGTAAAACCTGGATGTTAATAGACTGTGCAAACTGTCGTTGTCAATTCCAAAACATCTTAGTTGAACGGATAAACATGTCAAAAGTCAAAGGCTGAGCAAATTACTTTTTTATTTTGAGACAGTCAAAGACACCTAATAACACCTTTAATAGATTTAACATAATTTTCAAATATGCATATTTAAAAAGTCCACTCATTATTCGCTCGTAATAGCAGACAAGGCATTTTTTTGGAGTTCTTTGTTATCTTTCAACTGATTTTTTTTTTCTGATGAAACCAACAGAGCTATTTATAGTGGTGCAAAAAAAGCAAATAGAAGTGGACGATTGTGGCATATAGGCTTCCGACAATCATAGAAATATGAAGAATAATTTTTTTGACTCGAACTTAGTTTAGGATAGCTCGGTAATTTTTTGAGTTATCAACATTCCACTTGCTGAAGTTGATGACATGCTTGTTGGCTGAAAATGAGGAAAACATAGGCAGTTGTACCTAAAAAGGTGAGCCTAATCATCAGGTTTCAGCATGGGAGTCACCTTAGATAATGAGAAACAGTAGAGCAAGTTTTTGATTCATTCATTTCTTTATTTATATTTTTGAAGGCATATTTTTCACAACATGGAAAAATTGGCCATTGTAAGAGCAGAGGCAGTAGCCCCACCACACTACGTATAAGGCTTTAATTTCGTATGGCTTGATGTAACACCCATTCGGGTATTCAGATTTAGAATTCCATAAGTTCCCGGAAGCACTTAAGCCAAATACCGGGATGGTTTCTTTGAAAAAGGCACCGCCTGGCCCCCTCCCATCCATCGCGATAGGAATGATCTCCATGTCGATGGGAAGTTAACCCTCACCTTCCTTCTATTCGTATGGAAATTACAGGTCTTTATATAGGTTGCCACATGTTATTTGAACTGCAGCTGGCCAGAATACTAGGCCAGTGGTGCAACCATAAGGGAGCGTTGACGGGAAGACTGTTGATTGAAAGTAGCAGCACCTGCGGGAAATTCCTGTGACTGAAATTAAATTTACACCATACATTAGATACAGGAAAACACATAAACAGTCTGTGTCAGAGAACCGTATGACTTTCGAAAAATTAGAATGGTGTGAAACACAGCCTGGCACGAAAGAAAGCCTGAGTAACTTTGTTGAAAATCTCCTCTAACGAAGTTTATATGCGACGCCATGAAAATGAAACTGTGGTTGATGAAGGGCTAGGAGAAAAAATGATCTTTCGTACTTCTTTTGTAAATAACTTGTTATGTTAATGTGCAGGACATGGAAGCATTGCAGAAGATGGAGCCGATCTGTCGACATATACAGCTTCCACGAAATGGGCTGCGTTCCACTAAAGACTCGACACTGTGGACCAGCTTGGACTGCTAGTTACGGTAACGTGGGCAAAATAGTGGCCATCTCGCGATGTGATGACTCTGTGCAGTTCAGCTCCCATCTGATGCCGCACACGAACCTCTTATAAGTTCTTATCAGGTCATACAAATTGCCCACTACGCATACGTGAAACAGGAGAGAATTTCGCTAATACAACCGCAGAACACCGTCAGCCACGCATCGTACAGTAGCTTGCGGAATAAATACATGGATGAACCAAAGTACTACGAACAGTTGCTCAGAAGTGAGTTAATCCACCTCTGGACCGCAAAAAGCTGGGATTCTACGAGGAATGGGTTCCGCAAGTTCTTGGTAGGCTTCCGGACGTACGAGGGGCGTTCAGTGAGTAACGCTACACATTTCTTACTCGGTCGGTTCTGGTTGAAAAAATTACGGTATTGTTTAGGGACACTGTAGAATATTCCCGCTTCAACGCCTGTAGTTTCGTGAAGTTCCGATGGGTAGGGGCGCTAGTCGTAGTCTTTGAAATGGCGTCTTTAACAGAGGTGCGTCCAAGCAGAGCGCTGTCATAGTTGTTTTTTTTTTTATTTCATAGGCGCCTGCAGAGTGTCTACTGAAACCTAGCAGTGAACAAAAGCACGGTGAGTCGTTGGTCGAGGAGTCTGTCATCACCTCAACAACGTCACGCAAACATGTCCGATTTCGCGCATGCCGGCTTGCCACACGCAGCTCTGACTTCTGCAATATTGGAATGTGCGGTCACTCATGCGAGGCGATCGACGGAAGACAAAAAGCACCTCGTTGCTCAACTGGGTATCTCCGCTGGTAGTGCAGACACGTCCAGCTGTTGGGGAACTTCAACGTATGTGCCCGCTGGGTTCCACGCCGCCTGACAGAAAATTATAAAGAGCAGCGGAGGATTATCCACGCGGAACTGCCCGTTACAAGGCTGATCATGACTATTTCTTGTCGATTATCGTCACAGGCGACGAAACATGTGTTCTACTTTTCCAGCAGGAATTCATGGAGTGGCGCCACACTCCGAAGAAAAAGTTCAAAGCCGCATTCTCAGCCGGTAAAGCCATAGCTACGATGGGTGTTACTCTGTTTATTGCCCTCCCTCATGGTACAACGATCAAATCTGATTGTTTTGTGATAGCGTCAATGCAAACGAACTTTTCCTTTTCCATGACAAAGCAAGGTCTCACAAAATCTGTGCATCCGAGAGGAGCTCACAAAACTTCATTCGACAATTCTTCCTCCTCCACCATATAGTCCTGATCTTACCTTCAGACTTCCATGTGTCTGGGCCAATGAACGATGCAGTCCGCGGGGGGCAGTACATGCTTGATGGGGAGGTCATTGATGCTGCTAGGAGTTGACTCCGATGTCGATCAGTATAGTTGTACCTTGCGGGTACACAGGCCGTCCCAGTAACATGCCGTAAGGCTTTCGCACTGAAAGGAGATTATACTGCAAAATAGATTTTTGTAGTCACATGGCCGTTATAGGCGATTCTTGGCGTTTCAGTCCGTAACCGCGCTGCTGCTACGGTCGCAAGTTCAAACCCTGTCTCGGTCACGGATGTGTGTGATGTCTTTAGGTTGGACAGGTTTATGTAGTTCTAAGGCTAGGGGACTGATGACTTCAGATTTAAAGTCCCATAGTGCTTAGAGCCATCTGTAGTCACATTACTCGCAAACAATATTGGAATGCTGAAGAAAACACGAGCTGCTTTCAGAAGAAAATGTGTTTCATTACTTATTGAACTCGGCTCATAATTTCGTTACCGTATCACGTGCCTTTATCAGCACAAGGTGGCTTTCCAATTCGCGGTGAGTACTGGTCATAAATTTTAGGCTCATAAGTGTATGAGTGTGTAGATTTACCTAAAAATGTTGTAATTATTACACTGAATGCTGCAACAGTTCTTTAGTTCAGCAACTGGTATTTAGAAATATTTTTTTTTGTATGAATTAACTTTTTCGAAAGAAGATTGCCTTCTATGATAGGCAGTTAGTTATTTCATCAAGACAGCCAAAGGACAGAAAGGTCAGTCTCTGTGCGGCTGCGTGGGAGAGTGAAGAATATGAGTCCTCGGTGAAAGTACCTGTCAGCACCAGATAAGCCAGGTAGAATGAATTATGACTATGGAGAATGGAACGCGGGAAAAAAGTTGGCGCTGATAAAAAGCACGACAAAGAGGAACAGAGAACGCTCAAATTCTTTTACCTTCCAACTTGTTAATAAATTACCGTCAGGTAAAAAAAGTGAGAAATATTTATGAAATAAAGAGACGGTCTGGTCCATCCCCTGAGATTACAAACTGTCTAAATAAAAGAGCATCAGCTTTAAAGATTGATATGGTGCGTGCGCTGAAACATATCGTACAGTGAAAATATAATATTTATCGGTACAGCGCCACTACTTTCTTGTTTCCAGAATAAACAGCAGAGGTTACTGAGACTTCTAGCACATACTCCAAACTAATAAGAAAATGTGTTTGTTGTTGTTTATAGGAAATAACGACAAAGGAAAAATTTGAATGGTAACGTGGTTAGTGTGGCCAAATGTTCCCAATGTGTGAGACACAAAGCTCTTAATAAATAAAACATTGAAACACAATTCTAGGAAACAATTTAAGTTTAAAATTTTTGTATATCTTTTAAATGTACAAAATGGGAGTTAGGATAGCTCACATAATATCAATACAGCATGCAGTAACCTGACAGAAATACAGGTACTTATAAAGCTAATAATGGCGCCGTGTACGAGGAACGCAGGACACGATATTATTCTGAAATCAAAAACGAAGTTTTGACTTCGGAAAGTAGACAGGAGATGCTAATAAAAAGGAAGTCATGGGGGCGGATTCTGTGAGTGATTCATTGCCAGAGGGAGGCAAGGGTGCGGATCCGATTCCCGGTCCGACACACATTTCTAATTTTTGATGAAGTTTCAGAACAGTGCACGGTATTTGAAACTTTATGACTACATATCAACTCGAAGAAATAATTTATATAAATAAGCACATGTACACATAGAAATACCCGCGCTACAAGCATTGCAGCACAGCTCTGGAGAAGACAAAAGAAAATGGTGGAGACCGTTTGTACACCCCGCTGCAGAAGGTAGCATTCATTCTGACAACGGTATCTATTCTTCTTGAATGTATCAATACATTCATGTAAGCATCAGGGAAGGGCAACTACTAGTAACGCCACGCCTGCTGAACATACACAGCAGCGCCAAAGAAACTACGGTAGGCTTGCTTGTTCAAATATAGAAACATGTAAACAGGAAGAATACAGCGTTATCGTCGGCAACGCCTATATAAGACAACAACTATCAGGTGCAGTTGTTAGATCGGTTTCTGCTGCTACAATGGCAGGTTGTCAAGATTTAGTGAGTTTGATCGTGATGCTATAGTCGGCGCACGAGCGATGAGACACAACATCTCCGATGCCGCCATGAAGTGGGAATTCTCCCGTACGACTATTTCACTAGTGTGCCATGAATATCACGAATCCGGTAAAACATTGAATCTCTGACTTCGCTGCGGGCGGAAGAGATCTGCAAGAAAGGGACCAACGACGACCGAAGAGACTCGTTCAACGTGACAGAAGTGCAACTCTTCCACAAATTGCTGCAGATTTCAGGGCTAGGCCATCAAGAAGTGTGAGCATGTGAACCATTCAACGAAACATCATCGATATTGACTTTCGTAGCCGAAGGTCCACTCGTGTACCTTTGAAGACTGCACGACACAAAGCTTTACACCTCACCAGGGCCCGTCAAACCACGCGGCTGCTGCGGTCGCGGGTTCGAATCCTGCCTCGTGCATGGATGTGCGTGCTATCCCTAAGTTAGTTAGGTTAATGTTGTTCTAAGTCAAGGGGACTGATGACCTCAGATGTTCCCATAGTGCTTAGAGAAACTTGAACCATTTGGGCCAGTCAACACCGACATTGGACTATTGATGACTGGAAACGTGTTGCCTGGTCGGACGACTCTCGTTTCAAATTGTATCGAACGGATGAAAGTGTACGGAATGGAGACAGCTTCATGAATCCATGGACCCTTCATGTCAGCAGGGGACTGTTAAAGCTGGAGAAGGCTCTGTAATGGTGTGGAGCGTGTGCATTTGGAGTGATATGGGACACCTGATACGTCTATATACGTCTCTGACAGGTGGCACGTACGTAAGCATCCTGTCTGATTCCCTTCATCCATTCTTGCCCATTGTGCATTCGGACGCACTTGGGCAATTCCAGCAGCACAATGGGACACCCCACAAGTCCAGAATTGCTACAGAGTGCCTCCAGGAACACTTTCCTGAGTTTCTGCACTTTCGCTGGCCATGAAACTCCCCAGACACGAACATTATTGAGCATATCTGAGATGCGTTGGAACGTGCTGTTTGCAAGGGATCTCCACCCCCTCGTACTGTTACGAATTTATGGACAGCTCTGCAGGATTCATGTGGTCAGTTCCCTCCATCACTATTTCAAACATTATTTGAGCCCACTCTAAGTGGGGTTGCCACACTCCTGTGTGCTCGCTGGGGCCCTACACGACATTTGACAGGTGTGCCAGTTTCTTTGACTCTTCAGTGTATCTTGAACTTGCTCTAGTTAATAGAGAAACCTGAGGTTCGAAAACAGAGAAAGCAAACAGGACTAGAAATTAACTAAAAAATTATCTGGAAAGAAACATCTCCTGCCGTCTGTGGTGAGAGGTCTCCGCACCTTAGCTTTCATTCTGTTCACAGAGGAAACGGCTTTCTGACCGATATAACGAATAGCCGCAACCGCATGAAAAGACAAGGAATTAGCCTACGTAGGAAACCGATGGAATAAAGTCCTGCGCTGCGGTACTCGAACCTGTAGTCATTACGTTACGGGCTTCCTGTTTTAGCGAGCGTGGCTAATTGGGGCGCAGCAAGGAGAACTTGATATGAAGTGACTAGCCAGTGTTCGGTGGTTATTAGAGCCGTGGCTGTTTTGAGCCCACAGAGTTCCCGATGTGATGGCTGCTGAAAAGTGCTTATAACGTGTGCAAACATTGCAGCTCTCTAACGAACTCTCGTAAAAGAATAACGCTTCATCCTCGCAAAGTGTTACACTGGTGGAATGAATTCTACCTCTCGCCATTACCCGCTGACAGCGAAAAGCGGGTGGAGGAAATACCAGTGTAACAATATGGGCGGGAAAGAGTGGAAAAGGTTCTGCGGTTTCACAGTTATTAACATTTATTAATGCTACTCAGTAAAACTTTGGACAAACAACAACATGTTGAAGCTGATTAAGCGTTTTATGTTGTCGTCTTCTACACTGACATTGGATGGTTACGGTTTCTCATTCCGTCAACATCAGGCCAAAGGAAAAGTAGGAATATCTCGAAAGTAAGAGGGTTGAGAGAAAGAAACAGTCTGTTTCTTTCTCAAATAAACCATCACGACAGTCTACTTAGGGTAACTAACGAGAAACTGTATCTTGATGTCGGACGGGGATTTGAAAACTGCTGCTGTCGCGTCCAGTTGCGTTGACTAGTGCGACTGCCCGCTTAGTAAGCGTGTTTTAGATATTACTCAAAAGTAGCTAAAGCCGGAGGATGGCTGGAACAACGCACTGCTTTACAAAGCGTATTACTACTTCCGTCCATAGACATTCGAAGTGGCATACACAGCTGGTTATGGGAGGATATACAATAGTAGTTGTGATAAGACTGGTTTGATGCAGTTTTACAAGGTAGTCTATCTTGTGCAAGCCACTTCTCTCTGAGTGAATACTGCAATCTACATCCTTTTGATACCCATAACTGCGTTCATTAATTCGTCCCCTCACACTTCTTTACAATATGTCTCTGAAACCTCTGAAAGTGTCGTGACAACCGATCCGCTCTTTTAGGCAAGTTATGCAAAAAATTTCTTTTCTCCTCAATTCCATTCGTTCTTCCTCATTAGTTATGTGATCTACCCATTTAACCTTCAGCATTCTTCTGTAGCACCACATTTTAAAATCTTCAATTCTTCTCAAGCCAGAAACGCTTTTCGTCAGCATTTCACTTCATACAGTATGTTGTTGACGCGGTCTTCAGTCCAGAGACTGGTCTGATGCAGCTCTCCATGCTACTCTATCCTGTGCAGGCCTCTTGATCTCCGAATAATTACTGCAACTTACATCCTTCTGAATGTTCTTAGCGTACTCACCTCTTGGTCTCCCTCTAAGATTTTTACCCTCCACGGTTCCCACCAGTACTAAGTTTGTGATCCCTTGATGCCTCAGAACGTGTCCTACCATCCGATCCTTTCTTCTTATCAATCTGTGCCACAAATTTCTCTTCTCCCCAGTTGTACTCAGTACCTCCTCAGTATGTACGTTATCTATGTATCCAATCTTGAGCATTGTTATGTAGCACAATATTTCGAAATCTTCTATTCTCTTCCCGTTTAAACCGTTAATTGTCAATGTTTCACTTCCATACATGGCTAACCTCCATACATACACCTTCAGAAAAGACTTCCTAACACTTAAATCTATACTCGATGTTAACAAATTTCTGTTCTTCAGAAATGCTTTTATTTCCATAGGCAGTCTACATTTCGTAGCCTCTCTACTCTGACCATCATCAGTTATATTGCTCCCCAAGTAAAACTCATCTACTACTTTAAATGTCTCATTTCCTAGTCTGATTCCCTCAGCATCATCTGATTCAATTCGGCTATATTGCATTACCCTCCTTTTGCTTTTGTTGATGTTTATCCTATGTTAACCTTTCAAGACACTGCCCATTCCGTTCAACTACTCTTCCAGGTCCTCTGCTGTCTCTGACAGAATTAAAATGTCGTCGGAAAGCCTCAAAGTTTTTATTTATTCTCCCTGGATTTTAATTTCTGCTCCAATTTTTCCTTTTATTTCCTTTACAGCTTGCTCAATATACAGATTGAATAACTTCGGGGATAGGATACAACCCTCTCACACTGTCCTCTCAACCACTGCTTCCCTTTCATGCCTCTCGACTCTTACGACTAACATCTGGTTTCTATGCAAATCGTAAATAGCCTTTCGCTCCCTGTATTTTACCCCTGCCACCTTCAGAATCTGGAAGACAGTATTCCAGTCAACATTGTCAAAAGGTTTCTCTTAAAGATGCTAGAAACGTAGGTTTGCCTTTCCTTAATCTATCTTCTAAGATACGTTCTAGGGTCAGCACGCCTCGTGTGTTCCAACATTTCGACGGAATCCAAACTGATCTTCCCCGAGGTCGGGTTCTAACAGTTTTTCCATTCGTCTGTATGAAATTCGTGTTAGTATTTTACAAACGTGACTTACTAAACTGATATTAAAATAATAGTTCCTTCCACTTTCCTGCTTTCCCTTCTTTTGTTGGATCTGATCTCTTCATATTCATACAGGTGGTTTTCTTTTCTCGGTAGGTCTTTTTAATTTTCCTATAGGCAATATCTGTCTTACCACTAGTGAAACACGTTTCTACATTCTTACATTTGCCCTCTAGCCATCCATGCTTAGCCACTTTGAACTTCCTGTTGATCTTATTTTTGAGACTTTTGTATTCCTTTTCGCCTGCTTCATTTACTGCATTTTTATGTTTCCTATTTTCATCAGTTAAATTCAATATCTCTTCCGTTGCCCAAGGATTTCTACTAGCCTTTGTCGTTTTACCTACTTTATCCTGTGCTGCATTCACTATTTCATGTCTCAAAGCTACTCATTTTCTTCTACTTATTTCTTTCCCCTGTTCTTGTCAATTGCTCCCTGATACTCTCTATGACTCTCCCTGTAACATCCGATTCTTTCAGTTTATCTAGGTCCCATCTCCTTAAATTCCTACCTTTTTTCAATTTATTCAGCTTCAATCTTCAGTTCATAACGAATAAATCGTGGTCAGAGTCCACATCTGCCCCTGGGAACAGTATACAGTATACAGTATAATATATCAAAAATGACTGTCAGATGTGAAAGAAGCAACACGTGAAAGGAAAATCTCGAGACAAACCAGGTGCTTCCCTACTGAAGCAACTGTTTCGAGCTTTCGCCACTACTGTACTAGTCCACACAGCAGGGTCTCCTTGTGAAGAGATGCAATGAAGCGCGAGCCCCATACCATGCATGCAGGCTCGTAATCGTCTGTTAGTGAAGCAGCTGTTACGTAGCCGATCAGACGCACACGAAGCACTAGCAGTCTGCGATATACAGCCTACATAGAAATTTAATCTAGTCTCTGTTTTTACGTACTTCTGTGAAGACTTGAAATGTACCTTTGCATTTTACTGTGTAAATTAGAGTTTACTAACTTACTCTAAATTTCTTGCGATAATTCTAATGCAGTATCTTTGTGTAATGCCACTTTACAGTGTCGTATGAACTAGAGGTAACAAACAGTAGAACGTAGATTGCACCCAAGACTTCTGGGGTTAGTGTTACAATACTTGTGATATAGGAAAAACTCGAATAAGGGTTAATAAAGACGGCGCGTGTTGTGAACGAATGCAGGAGGAATTGGGCATTGTGATGAAAGCTGTGTTGGCTATGGTCGACACACTTCTGGCTACTGCCCTGGGCCACAACAGTACTGGGGCGCCTGATATGAATGCGCTTAACCAACTTCGATTCCATCAGGAACCGTTGTGCACAACCACAGTAGGCTATAAGGAACGTGGGAAACTCAGCAATCAGTCGCAGTCCCAGTAGTTTTTATTAATTTTGCAAATATAGGTTTCGGCTATAAATAGTCATCATCAGTGCATTTTCGCTACAATTCGAGAGACTCGCAGAAGATCATGTCATCATATGTTCTTACAGGTGTATAGGCTGAGAGTCACTGGGGGGGGGGGGGTGTTTACAGTAAGTACAACAGCCTTAAAAAAATGGTTCAAATGGCTCTGAGCACTGTGGGACTTAACATCTGTGGTCATCAGTCCCCTAGAACTTAGAACTACTTAAACCTAACTAACCTAAGGACATCACACACATCCATGCCCGAGGCAGGATTCGAACCTGCGACCGTAGCAGTCCCTCGGTTCCGGACCAACAGCCTTAATCCTGGATTATGGCTGATATGCTTACTGTAAACAACCAACTCAGTGTCCTCCTGCCTAACATCTGTAAGAAAAGCTGACATAAACTGCCGCGAGTCTGTTGGGTTGTAACGAAAATGCATTGAAGATGGTTATTTGTAGCCGAAATCTAGATTTACAAGAATAATAAAAACTAATGCGATTGCGACTGATTGCTGTGTGCCCCTCTGCCCCTCCTTACTAATGAATGCTTTGACGCCTTTGGAACTTATAACGTCGTCTGTGATTCCTGATGCTCCTACATCTTCCGATTCGCACGCCCTGGTCGGTCCACACTTACCTGAACGTGACTGGTGAAAAGTGATGGTGTTGCAAATCTCTGGGCGGAAGGCCGCTTGCGCCTCAAAACGGGTTTGAGGTACCGCTCAGTGCTGAAAGTACATCTGCCTCGCCTGTCCTAAATGTGACCTATCATCCTGATAGGTTTGGACAAGAAGAGAATGTGGGATTGTTTGTCATTGGGAGCTCCAATGATATGCAGCTGATGGAGCCCCTCAGGCAAACAGCGAGAAGGTCGTCGGAAAATAAGGACAGTGGTCACCCTGATTATTCGCTTGTCTGAGATGTGTATGAAGCTCTGTTGGCAGCGACTGAGCTCTCTGGCTGCAAATCGTGGCTCACGAAGGCACGAGTGACGCCTCCCGCCTGCCATCCTCGGCTCCTACAGGCGCCCGGCAGGTGTATATATATATATATATATATATATATATATATATATATATATATATATATATATATATTGCTGAAGCTAACTAGCCTCGCTCGTGGTAAGGAAGCAGAGCTATCGTTTTGTAGCGTCGTTCCCAGAACCGTGGCTCTCTAATATGGAGCCGAGTGGCAGGCTTAAGCCAGAGGCTAAGATGATTCTGTGACGATATCTCGACGCCTGCTATCGAGTAGAGAAATATGGGACACCACCCCATTCCCAAGTCCTTAACATGCCTGGAGTGCACTTCACAGAGAAAGCGGATACTGAGGTAGTGGAGTATGTGTGGCTTTATGCATCTGTTCATTTTTGATTTTCTCTTTTTAGGGTAGAGAAATTATGCCACAGTCTTGATAAAATGCATTTTTGGTCCTGACAGGATAGCGTTCGTGATAGCGGATAGAGAAAGACAATGTTAATACAGTATCAGATAACTGCAGGACCGTTTATGGAAAGATCCTAGTACTACTGCCACTTATAAACAGTAACAGTCCCCTAGTGCCCACATAATACTAGTGATAATACTAGCTGACCACAACCAGGTGTTAACAGCAATGAAATTCAAATTTCGCCTGGAATGTGTGTCGTAAAAACAAGCTGAACGCTGCTGGTGGAGGCGTGTTTATAGCAACAGAACATACCATAATATCTAGTGAGGTTAATACAGATGTAGAATGCAGAATGAGTTGTGTGAAGAGAAGTGTTAAAGGTGGAGCACACGTGGTCATCAGATGCTCTTATGCACTCCCATCCTCAGCGGCAGTAGTGGAGGAATAATTGAGGAGAAACCTAAGAAATATTTGGCATAAATTTCCTTGTTATGTTATAGTTTAAGGTGGAATTCAACCTACCAGCTATACACTGAGAGACTCAAGTGATTACAAGGGGTAGTAGGGCCAGGGAATCGTGAGAAATTGTGTCGTATCCGAAAATTACTTTGAAGAGTTAACCAGAGAATCGTTTCGTAAAGTTAGCATCGTAGACTTGCTTGTGAGGAACAGACCTGAACTTCTGGACTCAGCACAGAACAGAGAATCAGTGATCATATGGCTGTAACATAATCACTGAATAAGGCTGTAAGTAGGAATACAAAGAAATTTAAGAAGTTATTTCTGTTTGGGAAGATCTTTCTATTTGGGAAGATCTTTCTGTTTTCGAAGATCTTTCAGTTTGGGAAGATCTTTCTGTTTAGCAAGAGCGACTAGAAGCAGATTTCATGAAAGTCAACATGACAATTTCACCTCCGCCACTGACAATGATGAGAATCAATGCACAATATGCTTTTGATTGGTACCTGCCAAGAAAATTTTCTATGGACAGATCTGCCGAAGTTCGATAACCGTGCTAGTGCTAGAAGTATGATACAAGCAACGAAAGAATCTCTGCGAATACTAACCTAAGCAAAGCCTCTCCGATAAACAAAAACTGAACGAAGAAAATGTCAGCGTAAGGAAGGCCAATCGAGAAGCGTTCATCGAAACCGAAAACAAAATTCTACCCACCGACTTAACAGAATATCCTAGTAAGTTCGGTCTTGTGTTGAACCAGTAAACACATCGATCTGTTCTGACACTCCGTGACTACAATGGCTTTGAAACGGGGAATGACGCAAAAAACACCGAGACGTTAACCGAAGTTTTCCACTTTTCTTTCACAGAGGAAGATCGTATTGTAGTTCCTTATCAAATTCGCCGCACGAGTGACAGATGTTGAAACAAGAGACCAACAGTTGAAAAGCAATCGGAATCGCTCAACAGAGAAAAAGCCACTGAAAAGACGATATACCAGATCGATTCTACACAGAGTATGTGCTAGAACTTGCTCCTCTTCCAGCAGCAGTGTACCGTAGGTCTCTGGAGGAACGAATCGTTCCTAGTAATTGGAAAAAATTAGAGGTCACCCCTTTTTCAAAAAGGGTCGTCGAACAGAGGCACAAAACAATAGACATATCTCTGACGTTATTTTATCGTTGAATATAGGGAAAAGTGATTTGTTCGCATATTACGACCTTTCTGGAGATGGAAAATCTCCTTAGTACTCAAAATGGGTTCCGAAAACCACGGTCGTGTGAAACCCAGATCATGCTCTTAATCCACGACACCCAGAAAGGAGAAGATGCAGGCGCTCAGATAGATGCAGTGTTCCTTGACTTCTGGTAGGCATTTGATACAGCTCCGCTCTGCTGCCTAGTGAAAAAAACATTGGCGTATGGAATATCAGACCAGCTGCATAACTGGACTGAAGAGTTTGTGACAAACATAGCACAGCATGTTATTCTGAACGGAGAGAAGACTTCAGACGTAAAAGTAACTTCGAGTGTGCCACAAAGCAGTGTTACAGGATCATTATTTCTCCCGATATATGTAAATGACATAACAGATAACATCCGAATTTCCACGAGGCACTTCTCTAATGAGGGAGCTGTATACAGTGAAGTCTCAACGCAAGAAAATTGCAGTGAAACGCAGAAAGACATCCAGACGATCAACATTTGGTGCAAGGTTTAACAACTGACCCTCAACATAAACAAATGTAATACATAGACAGAAAGACCCTTTACTGCATCATTACAAGACTGCAGAACTATAAGTGGAAACACCTACTTTCACAAAATATCTTGGAGTATCCGTTGGGTACGTTTTGAAGTGGAACAATCACACAAAATTAATCAAATGCTTCAAATGACTCTGAGCACTATGGGACTTAACTTCTGAGATCTTCAGTCCCCTAGAACTTAGAACTTCTTAAACTTAACTAACCTAAGGACATTACACACATCCATGCCCGAGGCAGGATTCGAACCTGCGACCGTAGCGGTCGCCCGGTTCCAGACTGTAGCGCCTAGAACCGCTCGGCCACTCTGACCGGCCAAAATTAATCGCGGATAAGGCAAGAGACCAGACAGATTCATTGGAAAAGTCATCAGGAAATGTGGCCCATCAGCAAAGGAAGTAGCATTAGAAATAATCGTTCGACCACTACTTGAATAGTGGTCGTAATTCAAGAATCCGCTCCAGATAGTATTGATAGAGGAAATAGAAAGGATCTATTGAGCAGCAGCCTTTTTTCTTTCAATTGGTGCAAAAGCGTCACAGAGATGCTCACCAAGATCCAGTAGCCGACACTGCAAGAGAGTCGTTCTGCATCAAACAGCGGTTTACTCGTAGCGTTAAGGTTCCGAGAGCGCACGTTCGAAGAAGCGTCAGCCAATATATTGTTTCCTCCTACGTATATGTTGCGAAAAGGTCATGAAGACAAACTTAGAGAGAACTGAGCGTGTAAGATGGCTTGCAGAGAACAGGTGTAGATAAAGATGTGTTACACCAAATGTGGTACATCATGTTTAACTGAAATTGTGTATAAGAGAAATCAGAAGGAACACAGTACAACCTTCATGTATTACAGAGAGAGCAGTCACCCTAAAGGACGACCCCTCATCTTCTAATGCGTCTTCATCCACCGTGTCGAAGGGATCTAGGCGTGATGACGAGAGATATTGTCTGGCAGAGGGCACTTGGCCACAAGAGCAGTATTCTCAGACGCGTGCAGTCGCCAAGGGAGTACGCCACCGACTCGTGTAGAATTCGCGCGCGCGCGTTTATGTGTGTGTCTCTACACTTGGGCGTAGACAATTTCAAGTTCAAACTCTTTGCGTGACTGAGGCACCTGTAGGGTACTAAGCTCAACCATCATGTAGAATCCGCTCTCATTTGATTGCTATTAGAAATGCAGCCTGAAGATGAATGTAACGTCCTAGTCCTATTGGACGGTGTTTTGGACTGTCGCTGCTATCACCGTACGCCCCTAGCTTGGGCTTCTTACGTAACCTGATTGAAGATACAACCCAATTCTCTCTCTCTTTCTATTTCTGTAATCTAAATCATGCATAAATATCGGTGATTGACATGGTAGGAGCTGCCACTCCTTACTGCTATGCGCTAAATCAGCAGTGCAAATAAACTTCACTTAATATACAATGTGTATCTAAATCGTCATTTATCGCTTGTGCCTTGTTTTCCCACGGAGAGGCAGGGTCGGCATGGTTAATCGGATGTGGCAATTTTAGTGGAAGGGGTGGCCGGATGCGCTTCCTGCCGCCACCCCGTACCACCCGAGATGGAATTAGTGTACCCCAAATGTCTGCGACTAATGTAATCAATGGAATAGTGCGAAAGTGTTCATATGTCTCCGAGCCGTGTACCTGAGGCGGGACGTGGGGACTAGCCCAGTATTCACCCAGTAGGATGTGGAAAACCGCCTGAAAACCACACCCAGGCTGACCGGCACACCGGCCGTCGTCGTTAATCCGCCGAGCAGATTCGATCCAGGGCAGGCGCGCCTACCCGAGTCCAGAAAGCAGCGCGTTAGCGTTCTCGGCTAACCTGGCGGGTTTAAATCATCACTCTCACTAACTTAATAACCTAATTCCTCCGATTCACTCACAATGTAAGCCGTATGCTGAACCTTACTGGTACCAAATGGCAACTACACCCAACAGTCTACAAAAAAGAAATCATTAGACAACAATGCAACTAATCATAATGACTGAAGCATCACATCTTAAATCCCCGCAGATACTTACGCTCTAGTTCTGCACTACAGCTACGGGAGTACCAGTATCACGCAGGTCTGGCATGTGCCAACGAACATTGGCGTGATGAAAAATGGCACCAAGATAATGATGCACAAGTGATAACACGTGGAGACGCTGACTGTCCCTGACATACTATTGTGTTGCCTCAGTTCCCTTACTCATTTCCAGCGGTAACCTGAAATCATATCTGATACCTCCCCACAAAATTACGTCAGGCTAACACCGCTGTGGCTCTAGCAAACAATAGAAAAACTTGGTGTCTTCCCAATTCACCGCCATACACTCGGACAATGGTCATCCAATCAAGTGTAGAACCACGACTCATCGTTGAACGCAATGTAACGTTATTCGTCACCAGTCTATGTTTCCGGCCATAGCACCACAGCAGACGCAGCAGTTTGGCTTGGGGTGGTTTTGGAAGCCTATGAATGCAACAATACTTCCGCAATCCGTCTGCTGCAAGTCTCTGACCAATGGTGAGCGTTGACACAGAATATTATAGAGTGCGCATTACTTCTTCTCGCATGATAGGGGTACATCTGAAGGGATTACGATGTGCTTGTGGCACAATACGGCGGATCTTCCTTGTTGTGGTCAGACATGGTTGATTTGAAACTTTACGACAAGTATCTCTTGTCTCACCAGGCGGTCCAACATCGGGCCACTGCCACGTATGAATGCCCCAGAAGTATGTAATTTTTTCGATTCTGCTAATGGGGCCAAATAGCGACCTACAATGAAATCTCTTTCACAGTCAGATGCTGATAACGCCGCCTCACAAAAGTACATGGCTTGTCCGTGTACTTGAGATTGATCACTGAATATCTGACGCTTTTCACTCTTCTTATATACCCTACCAGTCCTGGTAACGTGACTTAACAAGAACAACAGTCATGCATTCTGGTGCCAGGGTTGCAACTACAGTTATTTACATAAGCGCCTATGATATGTACGTGTACGAAATTGCATTGACATGCGACCACATTTTCTTCAGTTTTACTTTGTCACGTAGTGTGGATGGTTCTATATTCGAAAGATGGTGAAAATGAGAACAATTATGTATTTAGCGCCAAGAAATATCCCTTTAATTTGACCTAGTGTAAACCAGTGACCTGAGAATAGTCGCTTGGCCGAAACTACATGTCTGTTACACTGATTGATCTTCAGTTCTTATTTTGGCTCTAACTGGGTACACTAAGTGATAAAAAGTATCCGGACACCTGCCTGAAAATGACTTACAAGTTCGTAGCACCCTCCATCAGTAATGCTGGAATTCAGTATGGTATTGGCCTACCCTTATCCTTGATGACAGCTTCCACTCTCGCAGTCATACATTCAATCAGGTGCTGGGAGGTTTCATGGGAAATGGCGGCTCATTCTTCACCGAGTACTGCACTCAGGAGAGGTATCGATGTCAGTCGGTAAGGCCTGGCACGAAGTCGGCGTTCCAAAACATCCCAGAGGTCTTCTATAGGATTCAGGTCAGCACTCTGTGCAGGCCAGTCCATCACAGGGATGTTATTGTCGTGCAATCACTCCGCCACAGGCCGTGCATTATGAACGGACGCTCGATCGTGTTGAAAGTTGCAATCGCCATCTCCGAACTGCTCTTCAACAGCGGAAAGCACGAAAGTGCTTAAAACATCAGTGTAGGCCTGTGTTGTTATAGTGCCTCGCAAAACAACAAGGGATGCAAGCACCCTCCATGAAAAACACAACCACATCATAACACCATCGCCTCCGAATGTTACTGTTGGCACTACACACGCTGGCAGATGACGTTCACCGGGCATTCGCCATACCCA